>NC_048598.1:22708115-23458115 GCF_003668045.3 Cricetulus griseus
TTTCTTTACGAACAAAACCTTCCTTTGGTTTTCCTACTTTAAAAAAAAAAAAAAAGATGTGTTTCTGATCTCAGGCAGGCAAAGAACTCAGGCTTCTCAGACTTCTTCCCTCTGCTCTCCTGTTGCTAGTTTTGTAATGGGTTTTCAATTATTTGTTATTATTATTATTGTGTGTGAGTTGTGTGTGTGTGTGTGTGTGTGTGTGTGTGTGTGTGTGTGTGTGTGTGTGTTCACATGCCATGCTTTTTTTGGCACACTACATATATAGAGGTCACAGGACTACTTTGTGGAGTCTGTACTGCCTGGTTTGTGTGTCAACTTGACACAAGCTAGAGTCATCAGAGAGAAAGGAGCCTCAGCTGAGGAAATGCCTCCATGAGATCCAGCTGTAAGGCATCTTCTCAGTTAGTGATCAATGGGGGAAGGCCCAGCTGTTGTTGGGTGGTACTATCCCTGGGCTGGTGGTCCTGGGTTCTATAAGAACGCAGACTGAGTAAGTCATGGGAAGAAAACCAGTAAGCAGCTCCCTCCATGGTATTTAAATCATCTCCTGCCTCCAGGTTCCAGCCCTGCTTGAGTTCCTGTTCTGACTTCCTCCAGTGATGATCTGGAAGTATAAGCCAATAAACCCTTTCCTCCCCAACTTGCTTTTTGTTATGGTGTTTCATTGCAGCAATAGAACTAGGACAGAATGGTACTGTATTTCCATATCTGCCACTGCTGATATGGGCAGAGTTACCCTCTAAGGGATTCAATGTATACCCAGTTGACTGTGGAGTTGGGTTCTTCCTTAGCTTCTGTATCAGGGAAGTTGTGAGCTAAGAGGACCCATTTGCCATCTCAGTACTGCAAGGGAAGAAGAGCTTTCAGATGTAGGACCTTGCTTTCTCCTCAAGTCAACATGATGCCGATGGGAGAGGATGTCTCAAGAGAGGCTGCTGTTACTAAACAGCCCTGTTCACTGGGCCCCTGATCCTGAGACATGCTTTCCTGGTAATAAGCCCTGCTGTGGAATGACAGGGATCTAAGGCAAAGTTTAGCTGTTTCTCAGAGTTGGAAGGTTTCAGCTTTGTGCTTTGTTAGGAAATCACAAGATGGAGGAAAACTATCTTCAGCTCCATGACACCTGTTCTTGCTTGGTGTATCCACTCTGTGCCTATCAGGAAACATGTTTATGTAGTCATTCCTCAACCCACCCAAACTGTAGACACCACACAGTGTTCATATATAGACACACACAGACATGTGCATGTGTAGGTGTGACGTGTGTGTATGTGTGTGGTCATATTTATTCAGTGGGACACAAGAGAGGCAACTACAAATGAGGCTGATTTAGAACTTGCCCCAACTTGTAAACAGAGGAACCAAGTAAAACGCAGTTTGCTGCCACTCGAGCTTATAAACTTAAATCTATACATTCATAGCAAGCATACAAGTATGTGTACCTATATGAAATTTATATGTATGTAGAGTATCCCTAGACAACTATTCAGAACAGATAACCAGTTGTATCTAAGGCAGGGGATGATAATCTGAGGTACATGTGGGGTTTTTTTTTTGTCACGTGTGCTGCAGTATGGGATTTCTTCCAGTCCTTGGGGCTCATTGGCTGATCCACGTGACGGTTATTTTCATGACAGCGCCAAGTGTCTTTTGCTTTCTCCCTCTCATTCTCTCATGAGTACATGGAGGAGCTTTCCAGAGGCCAACTGACACGTGACACTGCAGCAGATTGAATCCAGAAGCAGATATGATAATCCAGATGTTTTTGGTAAAGCCAGATGTTTGTGATCTCAAAACATGTAGTAAAATGATATCGTTCTCACAAAATTTTCTGGGAAAAATTTATTTTTTCACAGCAATTAATATTTATGTTAATAGGATTGTCATCAAGGAATATATAATAAATTTAAAATGCTCTGTTTTAATTTACAAATTAAATGAAACTCCTTTGAGGTTCTCTGGGATGTGTCTGGTCCCATCAGGGAGTCTTGGATGCTTGAAAGCTTTCTTGTATATTGTGGTTGGAGATGCTAAGAAGGGACAAAATGTGAATGAAATAAAGCTTTGTAATAAAATATGGTTTTCCTTCCCCTCTTTCCATCAAGGGACATCTACAAGTGGCCTGACATTCGATGTTCTAGAAAGTTCTGAGGCGTGTTGCTTGAGTTCTCTTAAAGAAGCTGGAGTGATTGAGGAGGAGCAGGGGCCTTCTGTTTTGGAGGGTTCTGTCCCACAGAGAATGTTCTGCACCCATTGACGTAAGTAGTCAGTAACTGCAGCTCTGTTGCCATGTGATGTTGGAAGTAGTGGCCATCCGGGTGTGACTCACGTTGAAACACTTGTATCTTGGTTAATCCTGGACTTGCCCATCCCAGTGCTCATGGGAATGTTAGGTTCCTGGGTGGGTTTTCTAATATTACAATCTCATCATCTTTTAGCAGTTGCTTTCTTTCAACGGTAATTTGAAATGATTTATAAGAAAACAATACTTAGATCTGCCAAAACCAGGATCTAGAGCAGAAATGTGTAATACAGTTTTACAGGAATAGGTAACTGTAACAGCTACTCCAGAAACAGTGAAGATTCATACACTGAGCCAGGACTGGAGGCAAAAAGAGAAGCATGCTACACTGTATTTTACCAGGAGTTTCCGCATATCTCAAGGAGGTCTGCCGGAAGCAACATCTGTTCTCCGTGACTCTTCTCAACTCACCCTTTGGGCAGGTCAGATATCACCAGTGAACCTAGCAATATGGCAGCTTCATGGCTCTGAGATCATTCTCGAATAGAGCTCAGTGATTGTTTCTTTCGTGCCTGCATCTTTAGGACTTTGCACAGAGGCTGGCTCACAGAGGCTGTGCAGGGAAGGCTTACTATGTAACAGTCCTGGTTCTGAGACCTTCCTGTCCTGGAGCTCCATAAGATAAAACACACCATCTCCTTCGTGCCTGTTCTTCACCTGTCACACAGAGGTTGTTCAGTTTCCTGACTTGCCTTAAACTTGCCTGTATACCGTACCATTTCTAGAATATTGCTGAGTACGTAAATGACTGAGCACATCATGTGGGACTATGAGGCGGATGATTCTTGGGAAAATTCAGTTTTTTTTTCCCTCTAGGGAGATTTCTTGAGTCGCAGGAATTCTTGACTGTGTACAATTTTCTGCTTTTGATCGAGGGAACACCTTCCTCTTCCTTACCCTCCTTGTGGTAATGTCACAGTTTAATGAATTCTTTCCCTGGATTGCCTTATCAGTCTCCATCCTACTCTTCTTTCTTTTCTTCCTTCCTTTGACAAACTTCTAGCCAGAGCCTCCACAGTGAATGTTTCAGAATGAATAATTCATAGCTATGCTAAGCCACTAATCAGAAGTTATTGCAGGTTTCCTCCGTTCCATTAGATTTTCAAGCATTATTTATCTATGAATCATTCTCTACCTTTCAGAGGCTATCATTGTGGTCTCACTTCCTCTCCCACCCATGTAAAATAACTATTTCCAGAAGCCATTATTTCAATATGGAAACCATGCGCCAAATATAGCCCTGTTGTGACATGAGGCTTGGTTTATCGTTGTCCCCTCCTCACCACTTTCACAGCATTGCACCTGGGAGTTATCTGAAGTACTTTGGTTCCTTCAGATACAAGCCCTTTTTGTTATCAATACAAATTCTTTTGAGCTGCCAGAGACAGTGGGAAAATCAGAATCAGAAGAAAGGACAGAGTAGAAATTGGAAGACGTGGGGAGAAAGTCAGCAGACAGAGGAAGAGAGACAAGTTGGCCAATTATACCTACATTACACATACATCTCAAACACTCAGGTTCTGTAGCAATTGGCAGTGTCTCCCTGAGAGCTCTAATGTCCACTAGGGACCAGGCTCTATGCTGTGAAACCTATACTTTAACCACAGAAGCCAGCAGAGCTTAGGGAGTTTAACCGCCCAAGGCAAAAGTTAACTTCCTATGTCAGAACCCACTATGCAAGACCATCAAAAAGCCTTGAGCTCTGGATGACCCATTGACAACTCTTTTTCCTGCATGTTTCAGTGTGGATGCTGACTATTGGGTCATCAAACAGGATACAGGAAACTTACTAATCCCTGTTAAGCTCTAAGCAGACTAAAACAGTTGAATCATCTTTGGTTGAGAGCTCTGCCTACAAGAATTTCTCCTCGAATTCTCAACTTCAGCTTGTTTTTTTCTCCATGACTTGGAAGCTCTTTCCCATCACAAAGACCTAGGTGTGGTCTGTATCTGATTCATTCATCTGTGATGGGAGACAGTGGTCCCACGTATCCTGGGGGCATGTGTTCTAGGGCATGAAGACAGTAGAACTGTCTGGGGTGTTGGAAGTGGCAATGGCTGAAGGTTGAATAGAAACAACCATGGGAGCCATCTGTTGGCTACTGAGTAAGTTGTGTCTGAGATAAATGAAATACTGTGATTATGTGGACCAAGTTCTTTGTCAGGGTTATTTTAGAAAAGGTGGGATTGGGAGAAGTAACCAATTAGAGGATCCACAGCTATCATAAGTGTGCTACCAGAGAGTGAGAGGAGTCACCGGAAATTGAAGAAAGCAAATCTATCAGAGGGAAGTGGAGACAAAACACTCCCAGACTGACTTAGACATTTCTGGCTACACAGAGCTCTGGCAATGCTCCAAAAAGCATCAGCTGAAGATGGGTGTCAGCAACATAAGCAAAGAACTGGGGTGGGTGGGAGGGTGGAGGTCAGTAAGGTCTGTTGTTGCTGAGCATCAAGAACTTTGGGTGACATTTTTACTTAGTAAAATGAGAACAAACCTTTATGGAGGGTCTGTGATGTTCGAGGAATTGTGAAAGTGGTTGGAAGGGAAAGACCCCAGATACACTATTCATTGGCAAAAAGGAAATGAGAGAGAGAGAGAGAGAGAGAGAGATAGTATGTACTCAAGAGAGCAGTAGAGATGGAAGGTGACAATGACACTTCTTTCTGCAGTATTATAGGAAAAATGTCCTGCACTTGAAAGGCATGGAGCTTGAGGCAAACCTTGGAGCTAGGAAGGCATTTAATATGTAGAAGGGAGAGTATGGTCAGTTGTTATTGTTAGAGCTGACTTAGGCCACAAGGACCCAGAGAGACCTGGCTGGGCACATGAGGTGGAGAAGAGAGGAAATAGCAGTCTACTCGGAGCAGAGGGTGGGTGGAGGAGTGGTGGGTAAGGTTGCAGAAGAGAACAGCTGCCAGAGGGAGCAGAGCCTTGACTGCTGGCTGGGATAGGACATCTGGATACCATCTTGGGGACTCCTCATTTGTACTGTCCTTGCTCTCCCTGTCTCTGTCTCTGTCTCTGTCTCTGTCCCTGTCTCTGTCCCTGTCTCTGTCCCTGTCTCTGTCTCTCTCTCTCTCTCTCTCTCTCTCTCTCTCTCTCTCTCTCTCTCTCTTTCTCTCTGTGTGTGGCTTTATTTCTGGAGATAAATATGATGTTCATCTTGTTGAGTGCAGGTGGTTCTGAATGAGGTCTGAGATATCATAAAAACAAACTTTCAGAGGAAATGCTATACGTGAGGCCACACACTATGTACGCACAGCATCCTAAGATTTCAATCTGTTAGCCTTGATTTGATCTTTGTTTAAGCTTCAGCCACAAACTCTATTGCTCTCTGAGCAGAATATGGACTGCTAGCAAGACATCTTGTTTTCATAGTTCCAGCTCTCAATATCTTACACTTTTTCATATCATCTTGAGTATTTTAGCCCCAATCATGGGCTGCAGGGAATAATGTGAATTGTTCCATGCTGGCAATGTTCACTGAAGTGCTCCCACTGCCTGAAGCTAGTCTAAGTGCCCACTTCCTGGGGCACAGTGCTCCCGGCTCCTTCTTTTGGATAGATGATGGAATGAACCGAGAAGAAACCCTGACAACTATGCTTGGGCTCAGTGGATAAAAGCATTTGCCACACGCGTTTGATGGCCTCAGTTTGATCCCCAGAACCCCCAGTGGAAGGACAGAAGTGACTACTGACTCCCAAAAGTTGCTCTTTGATTTCCACATATGTCGGGAGGCATGTGTATGTATGCCAGCACACACACACACACACACACACACACACACACACACACACACACACACACACACACCACCTGCTACACACTAGTGAAAACAAAAAAAACAATCCTGTATGGTTTGGTTATCACCTGTATTTTCCATTGGAAAGGCAATGTTAGTCCCAGCCCCATTTCTGGTCTGGCCTCTGAGAAGCCAGATTCAGACGTTTCCTTCTTTTAATTTCCCAGGAAAATCCCACCACCTGTGTCTTCTGTGGGAGTTTTGAATTGTGAGATGATGCCCCCCAACCCTCACAGTTCTTAGAATAGCTGCTTGTATACGCCACTTGTATGAGACTGTACACAAGGACAGAAGACAGGGTTTAGATCAGGCAGTAGCAGAGTGGCTTGAACCTGGCCTCTGCTCATCAGACACAGCAGAGGTTGAGGGAGGAGAAGGGAGGGCTGTTGAGGAATATTATTTTAAGGTGTGTTACTTTAGTTTATGTTGCATTTGCTTAACTCTGTGTAGCTGTTACTGTGCCTGTCTAAAACACCTGATGGTCTAATAAAGAGCTTAATGGCCAATAGTGAGGCAGGAGAGAGGAATAGGAGGGCCTGGCAGGCTGAGAGGACAAATAAGAGGAGAAATCTGGGAGAAGGAGAGTTCTGGGACTGAGAGAAAAGGAGGAGGGCTTCAGGGGTCAGCTATCCAGTCTTCTAGCTGCACAGCCAGACATGGAGTAAGAAGGAAAGGAAAGGTATACAGACCCCAAGGCCAAAAAGGTAGACGGGATAATTTTAGAAAAGCTGGCAAGAAACAAACCAAGCTAAGGCTGGGCACTCCTAAGTAATAATAAGACTCCATTAGTGGTTTATTTGGGAGCTGGGTGGTGGCCCCTGAAAAAGCTAAAAGAGGCCAGGTAGTGGTGGCACATGCCTGTAATCCCAGTACCTGGGAGGCAGGCAGAACTCTGTGAGTTTGAGGCCAGCCTGGTCTACAGAGTGAGTTCCAGGACAGCCAAAGCTACACAGAGAAACCCTGTCTAGAACCCACCCCGCTGTGGGCACTGACTCTGATCTGCAAGTCTTGGGTGTCCTAGCCTGGCTTTTCTTGTAGAACAAAATTTCAAAGGAGGTAGACAGAAGAAGGGACAGATTTACCTGGAGCCTAAGAGGTTCAGTGTGGGAGTCTGTAGCAATCTGTTGTAGCCCTAGGATTTTTAATTACTTTTTTTTCTGTCTGTATAGCTCACCACACAAATGCAGTTTTGAGAAAGTGGGTTAGGTGTTAGCCGAGAGCCCTCTTTTTTTTCCTCGGGTCTAGAATCTGACTCATGTCTTGACAAGTCTGAGAGACTGTAGGGATGAATCAAGACTCTTTGCATGGAAAACTACCTGACCTCTTCCAGGGAGCCCTCAGGGAATTCCTTAAGGAATTTAACATTCCTTATGTCTAGAAGATCTCATCCTACAGATCCCAGAGCGTTTCATGTTGTGGCTTACTCATTTAAAAGCACATGAGTTTGTTTTTTTTTTTATTAAATCACTGAAAAATCTTTGTTTCCATGTAGATGACAAAGAGTTGGTGTAGTTGTTTGAGTGACATTTGTGAGGTGCTATAAATTTTGCTGTAGGAAAATTGGATTTCACGGCAATGTGTAAGAAAGACCAGAAGGGCAGCAGCTAGGATGGTGCCCAGTGAGAAAGCAAGGGGGCTTGCAGACAACAGTGCCACAGAAGAGAGAGGAAGGGGCGGTGACCACACTGGAGGGTGGTGACTACAGGTCTATTAGCTCTGGGACAGACTTCTGTGACTACAGAACAAGAGACAGTGATTGCACCCATGGGAAGATAATGTGGAAACGCATAGGCCACGAGGGTCAGGAAAGCACCATTAATCTTTTTTGTTGCAAAATTGCACTTTCAAAGCCCCAGGCAAGGATGCAGAAGCCTCAGGATGAACATTTGGGCCCTGTGCTAGAAAGTTTGCAGTGGAATTCCCCTCCATAAATCCTAGAGGTGGGATGGCCTCTGAGAACAGGAAGGGGATGCAATGCTGACGAGAAGACAGAAGAATGTGGGGATGTAAAGAACAACCGAGGAGTGAGAGCCAAAGCTCCTCAGCCACTCCTCCCCACTATGAAGTAGCTTTATGGAGAGTTTTCTTTTCTTTACATAGGGCACATTTATTAATTAAATAGGAGACTATTACAATAGGAGAAGCTACTTTCACTCAATAAAATCTCTAATTTTTCCAATTCTAGGATTTGTATATTTTTAATGTTTTTAATCATAAAAAGTAGAAATTAACTAGACAAGATGTATGAACGATCTTAAAAAGTTGTCCATACTGTTTGGGTCAAGAATTTTAGTTTTATGAATGTACTAAGGAAACACTCTAAAAGGAGCAAGCTTTATACATAGACATTTATTACAACATTTTGTGTGTATAAAAAAATAAAATTGTGTGTATAAAATTAATGTAAATTGTCAATTTTGAGGTCACAATTTTATGTATGTGTGAGAGAGAGACAGAGACAGAAACAAACCTTTCAGCTATAGTTTCTTGGAGTGTGAGATAATACAAGAAGATTTTTGTAGTTTTATATGACACAAAAATAGAAACCACAAAGTTATATAAAAAATACAAAAGCAGTGCACAGATATCTCCAAACATTCTACTTTGCTTTCCTATTGTTATAATAAAACAACACGACCACAAGCAACTTGGGGAGGAAAGGATGTACTAAGCCTACAGGTTAGAGTCCATCACTGAGGGAAGAAGTCAGGCCAGGAACCTGGAGGCAGGCACTGAAGCAGAAGCCAGGGAGGAATATGGGGTATTGTTCTGTTCCCAGGTGCAGTTCTGCTACTGTTTTTAGACCTCATAGGACCAACTGCTCTGGAGGCGCACTGCTCATGATGTGCTGGGCTCTCCATCATCAATTAGCAATCAAGAAAACACCCCCTAGACATGCACATAGGTCAATGTGATGGAGGTAATTTCTCAACTGAGGTTCCTTCTTCCCAGGTGTGTCATGTTGCTAATCAAGATTAGCCATCACAGTTAAGGATGAAGATGAGGGATGCATCTTTGGTTCTTTATATAATTAAACTGTCACAAGTGTGCATAAATTACTTTTATATGAGAAAAGGAAGCAGAATGAATGTGTAACCTTATATAGCTCTTGAAGACAGGAGGATGTGATGAAAGTGTCCTTTTTCTCTCTAGAAAGAATACACAAGTCCTAGAGAATTTTCTTCCTTCTTTGTATTCTGAGATCTTTTTCTTTTTTAAAGATTCTGAAAGATCTCTCTTCCTCAAAGTTGAATTCTTCCCACACATCAATCCAATCCTAGCTAAACAACAGGAACAGGAACAAAACACAGGGTTTCTAGTTGGGCTCTGCTCAAACCTATGGAGTGCTCTGTGACTTCCATGGAAAACAAGGTTCACATTCCTTAGATTGGTGTCCACAGTCTTTCAAAATTGAACCCCAGCTGATCTTTCCCATGTCAATTCCCTCAGTTCCCTCTATGCGTTTTCTCCAAAGCTCTTTCATATTCGCTCTTTCAACCGTGCCCAGATTCCCATGTTGGAACTTGCATTTGCTCTTGGGGACAATGCCACATGACCAGGACATGTGTTTAGCATTGTAAAATGGTTCAGTACTATTTCCAGCATGACCACGTTGGCTCAGCTGTGTGGTCATGGCAAATCTGTTTCTTCTCAGATCGAACACAGTGGACCTGTGAAACAGGGAGTCTGAGGATACTCTCTAAGATTCCCAACACTTCTAGAACTTTGTGAGCCTTGTTTCTACCTATGTACCTTTCCCATGCATGCCACCTCACAGGCTATGATTGTGCCCCATACACCTTTCAAATGCCACACTTCCTGAGCCATGTTCCATTTCCTTCTTGATCTGTTCCCAGTAGTTTCAATTAAGAGTGTTCATGTATGAAATTTTGGCCACTCACATACACTTTTTTTTTTTAAAAAAAAAAAAAACCATAGCACATGCCAAGAATATAACAGACAACATAATTTGAATAAGAATTCAACACCATGGAGTGGGAAGACCTAAGTGGTCTTTAGGACAGAGAGGCAACATCTCTAAATCTTCTGTTTTATTAGAGGCCCAGAAGACTTTGAATTGCCTAAGTATAGAAATCTTTTCTTGTTCGTCTTTCAGGAACCAAGTATGATGCAAAACATATGGTGGACATTCCTTAAGTATTTATAAGATGGATGAATGAGCAGCACACAAATGATGAACGGCTTTGATGGGAATAGGGGTAGTTTGGACTACGGATAGGGTTCAGCACCATAGTGGAGTGGGTGATGGGCCATTGCTCTGAGTTGCTAGTACAAATTCTTAACCACTGCAAGGCTAGTTCTTCCAGCTGTTTAAAAGTGTGTGCATGTGTGAGTGTGGAGGGGGAGACTTGGCGGATAAGGATGCTTCCCACTGGTGGTACATACCTAGAAGCCCAGATATTGCTACTATAGAGGCCGAGGAGGCTACAGAGGGAGCTCAAGACCAGCCTGGATAGGCTAGTGTTAGTATTCAGGCATCTGTACTGGCCTGCCCTCATCTGACAGGATACACCCTCAGCTGCAGCCACTAAGAGCACTTCCTGTGCACATTCACTGTGTTCCCCTTTAAAAGGGCCCTGCCCACCTCCCATCTTTCTCTCTTTCTAGCTCTTTCTGCATCTCTGCCTGTCTCTCTGTCTCCCACCCCTCCACCCCTGTTTCTCTTCTGCTGCTCCTGTCCCCAGAGGCCAGTCTCATCCCTGCTTTTCCCATTCCCTTTCCCCCAATTAGAAAACAAAACAAAACAGAAACCCAAACAAACCCTTATATGGGAGCTCTGTCACATGGCATCTTTCTCTCTCGCACCATTTTTTAAATTACAACAGCTAGTGAAATCCTTTCTCATAATAAAAGGTAAAAGGAAGACCAGGGATATAGCTGGATGGTAGAGTATTTGTGAGCTTGCATGGCACCCTGGGCTAATCTTCTATGTTGTTAAAAACATTCTTGCCTTAGGAGGATGGATGTATCATCTGACACACGATTGCATCTGGGGAGCTGGTACGTCAGTAGCATTTTATTTCCTCTAGTTTTTTTTTTGGGGGGGGAGATGATATTTAAAAATACCCCAAGTCACTGTTACACTAACCTTAGCTAAAAATAACTAACCTTAGTTAAAAATTATTTATAATGTGAAGTAGTCACATTATAAATCCTCTTCCTGGCTGTCTCTTGTTATGCTGCAGAGGTGGCTACTTGCCTTAACCTCAGAGCTCCTAGTATATCCCTGAAGTCACATAGATTACAGCTTTGTGTACATATGCTATTTTAAAAATAGAAACATCTCTGCCTCTGTTTCCTCTCCAAATCAACTATTGTTTGAATGCAAACAAAATTATTTACTGTTTGAGTGTGCCATGATCTACCACCTGTTGCTACCCAGGAGTGTTTTGTGGTTACAAACATTGTTCTGTGATTCTCCTTACACACAAGCATTTGCTAGCTCACTTTGTTAACCAGGTATTCAAGCACTTAATATTCTCTTGACTCATAAACACGGTGAGAAAGAAGGGCAGAGATTGTTACTCCATTTACAGATGAAGAAAATAGAGTAAAAGCGGCAAGGTGGAGGGTGGAGTGCCTGCTTGAGATGCACATAGGCATATAGCTAGATTGTACCAGAGCCCAGATCTCCTGAAGATTTGAACTGTGGCTCAGAGCTCCTTTGATCTCACTTCAATAAAACCATGAGGGATTTTACTGAATAAACCCAAAACCATGAAGAGAGGGGTGGGCCAATGAGTAGAGTTTAACATTAAGTTATGTTTAAAAAAATAAACCTCAAGGCTAAATACATTTAAAAGATATAGTTTGGAGCAGTGTCGAGAAAGGGGCCAGTGTGGGATGACTTGTCTTTAACTAGTGATCATCTCTTCTGCAATTCTCCACTATTACCATGCCAGAGGGTGGGCATGGCTTAGGTTGCATAGGTGTGGCAGGAAACTGTCAAAGGATGCCCATGCCAACAATGGCACTTTTCCCATCCTCAAGAGAAGTGTCTAGGGAGGGACCGTAGGCATCTGGTTAGGGTCAGCTTTAATTGACACTTTCCTCAATTCTCTACCAGAGATATCGGCTTTGTTATTAAAGTTCACAGATGCAGTCAGTTGTTATTCGCCGGAGACCAAGAACTATCATTCAGAGGTCAAGAGCATGGGAGGGAAGTTGTACAAAGGAGAATAATTCAGTGTGGACAAAATGAGGACTAATAGGTATAGCAGGAAAATCTTAGGGAGACAAGGATGGGGCTGGAGACGAGGCAGTGGGTGAGTCATGTGCTTTGGGTACAGACTTAAAGATGCCAAAAGTAAAAAATTCAGAAGTCAAGATAAACACTATCTTAATTCAATATTTAGTAAATCAATTAGCAACTAATAATCTGTGGCCGAAAGCCTGTTTGCAAGTAGTTTTATGGACAAGCCATCAGAAATGAAGGTTCAGTAGTGGGGGGATCCAGGCTTAGTCTTAGACTTTTAAAATCCTGAGTTAAGCTCATGAATGTCAGACTACGAAACCTTAGCTTGTGACCTATAATAAGAAATTTCTCAAGGAAATAAAACCCCAGCAGATTAGATTGTTTCTATTAGCTGTCTAGTGATTTTATAACAAGTTACCAGAACCTGAATGTTTAAGAAAACAGAAACTTACAGCCTCATAGTTCTGGAGAAAATGCAAAGCCAAGAGCCACGGTTGCTCTGGTGGGTCCAAGGAGCTAGCTCACCCTCACCCTCGGGCTTCTTTTAGTTCAGGATACATGGCCATTGCACCTGGGAGGCTGGTTAAAGCTTCTACAAATAGTTTGCTTTCTTAAAATGGCTCAAGCTCTTCATGTAGCCTCATTTATATACATTATTTGCTGTGTAAACATTTTTATAGTGGAAAGGTAAAATTGAATCCATTCTAGTTTAATTAGTTTTTTTCCTTACTATAAATTCAAAATAAGCAGAATCTAAATAATATGTAATTGTGAAAAATGTTTAGGGAACTAAAATGTTCTAGGATTTGGATTAAGTGGCTACAGGGTATTTAGGGCTTTCCAGTTTTCAGATTTCAGTTGGTATCCTCTTTGTTTATTTTCTTATTGCTGTGACTAAATGCCTCACAAGAAACCCCTTAAGGGAGGTTTCATTTCAGCTTACAGTCTGAGGGAATAGAGTCCGTCGTGTCAGCAGATAGCCCTGTGGTGTTTTGTCACATTGCATTCAGACTCTAGAAGCAGGGAGTGGACAAGAAATGGAGCAGAGTTATCAAAGTCCCTGGAAATGACTCTCTCCCTCTAGCAAGACTCCACCTCTTAAACGTTCCATAACTTTCCACCACAGCTAGGGAACCTAACGCTCAAACACATGCACCTGTAGGGGACTTTCACATCTAAGCCATAGCTCGCTCAAGTTTGTAACCTCTAGAAGATTCTCTGTGTGAACGGAAAGTATCCTCCTTGATGTACATTTCCTCCTCTGTCTGTGCAGACGAACAGAAGGAACTTATGTGTTTGGGCATGGCTGGAGTCAGAGTTTGAAAAGATCTGAGCAAGACTTAGTGGCATGCTAGGAGAGAAGAAGGTGTATAAGGTGGCCCCAT
Organism: Cricetulus griseus; assembly: GCF_003668045.3. Taxonomy (NCBI): domain Eukaryota; kingdom Metazoa; phylum Chordata; class Mammalia; order Rodentia; family Cricetidae; genus Cricetulus; species Cricetulus griseus. The sequence goes on from NC_048598.1 coordinate 22,721,829, forward strand.
TTGTGTCCTTTGTATCCAGCCTCCTTCCCTGGAAGTCCTTCTGCTCAATGATCACTCTCTGCCACCCTCTCTTCATTCCCTTGCTTAGAAGGTTGCTGTTCTCACAGAGCATGCCCTCTCTTTCCCTCCCCCCAGCCCCCTTTCTTTTCTCCTTCCCCTCTCTCCTTCCCTTTCTCTCCCATCTTGCAAAAAACCTGGAAAGATTTTTACTTGTTGTATATCTTATTTCCTTATCACCATTAGCATTATCACTAAGACTACTAGGAAAGGGTGGTTCAGGTATTACATACACCTAAGAAACCTTGTGGTAAGCACTGCTCCTAATGACAGCCTAGTGTTCCTAATGATGGGTTTCAGGCTTTGTGGGAGGAATCTAAGGTGAGGTGGACATTCTGGCTCTCACTAGTCACAGGCAGGGATCATGGCTCCCCTTCAGATCTCTGCCATCTAGAACAGCATCAGATAATTGTGATTGTTTTATATTTATAATTTCACTTTTGGTCAATGCATTATTGGATATGATAATGGGAGGGGAAAAAGGTAGGTCAAGAATTACAATATTAGGTTGGAGAAATGAAACATGCTGTTCTCACGCATAGTACTATCAATATAATGAACAATGGCACACATTTTAAGAGCTCAAAGTGAAGACTGAGTATGTAACTCCATGGAGATGATAGAAGTTTAAGGTGATGGATATGCTTATTTGATCATAATCCAATGCATGCAGGTATCAAAATACCTAATTATTGGCTCAGGTGATTATTAGAAATGATTGGTAAGTCCACATCCATGGGCAAATTTTCAGGAAGGAAGGTTGGAACTCTTGACCTGGGCTGAGACGGCTGGACACAGGCAGGATTTCTTCCTCAGAGGGAGTATTAGATGTGCTTTAAAGTTATGGCTTTGTGATAATCAGATAAGATACATCCACTTTACCTTTGAAAATGTACAGCTCATTATGTTTCAATTACATTCATAAAGTCCTTTCACTGCAACACTGTATCAACCAAGTAATGGGCCACACCATTCTAGATAGGGAGTCACATTGGCAAATGATGATGCTTGTTGATGAAGGAACTCTTTGTCCTTTGGTTTCTTCTTGACAATTGTATTAGTCATCATTATCTAGGGTAGCAGAACTTACAGAATGGCTATCTATCTATCTATCTATCTATCTATCTATCTATCTATCTATCTACCTATCTATCTATCTAAATAGGATTTATTAGAATGACTTACAGGCTATGGTCCAAATAATCCAACAATGACTGTCTATGAATGGAAAGTTTAAGGATTCAGAAGTTGCTCAGTCCACTGATGTCTCAGCTGGTCTTTAGTAGATGCTGGAATGTTGAAGTAGGTTCTAATGCCAGTGAGGGAATGGACTTGATAGCCAGGTGAGAGCAAGCAGGCAAAGAGCAAAAGCTTCCTTCTTCCATGTCCTTATATAGGCTTCCAGCAGAAGGTGTGGCCCGGATTAATCGTGTGTCTTCCTGCCTCAAGATCCAGATTAGAAGTGGTTTTTCCTACTACAAATGAAGCAAAAAAGAAAAAAATCCCTCATTGGTGTGCTCTCCATTGTTGAAGTTTAGTTAATCCCAGATGTAGTCAAGTTGACAACCAAGACTAGCCATCAAAACCACACACCAACTTGGCTAACACAAATCTGAAGACTTCAAAGATATTGGCAGGATTCAGCTGTGCTGATGCCTCTGACTCCAGTGGCTTTAGACAAGAGCAAGCTTCTGGTTGCTTCTGTTATCTGCTGATATTGGTTCACATGATTAGGAAGGGTAAGTGGCTTCTCCCTGATTTGCCAGAAGCAAGTGGTTATGTTAGAGGAGTCAGAACACCAATTTCAGGGATTTGACTCTGTCTGGTACAAGTTCTGTGGAGCCAGAGGGTGTGATGTTGCTTTTTCCTCTGGCCCTAGTAAACATCTTATGCTTGGTATGGTGGTTGAACTGCTGGACTGAATCTTTGATTTGTGTGCCAGGAGGTTCACAGTAAATGAGAGGTGTGGACTCTTAGGGAAGAGTGGCTGTGGCTTGGCCTCTCTGCACCCTGTCAGCACACACACACACACACACACACACACACACACACACACACACACACACACACACACACACACACACACACACACACACCACCCCACACCACACACACCACACACACATACCACACATCATGTGGGGATACCTTCTCAAGTTCGGAAAGCTGCACTGAGAAATGGGCCGAGGTGTGGGTAGAGGGAGGCAGTACGTATGGAGAAATAGAATAGGGCCAGGAATGCCTTCCCATCAGCCCAGTTTTCCTACTTCTGTCCTTATTCGTTTAGTGGCAGGTCAGGCACAGGGCTATTAGAATTCAGTTGTGAACTAGACACATGCGAATCTTACCTTTGTATAGCTTAACTATTGAGCAATTCTACAGAACAGCAACTGATCAAATCATTAGTAACTGCCAAGTGTGTGGCTGTGATACAGGAAGTGGGCAATTGCTGTGCTTTTTTATTCTTTACTCTTTTGGCTTTTTGAGGGACCTACCACCCAACTCCCAAATAAATCACACTTGGAGTCTTATTATTAGTTATAAATGCCCCACCTTAGCTCGGCTTGTTTCTTACTAGTTTTTCTTAAAGTATCATATCTATCTTTTGCCTCTGGGCTTTTACCTTCTCTTCTGTAAATCTTACTTTCACTCTTACTCCGTGGCTGGCTGGGTGGCTGGGTGGCTGGCTGGCTGGCTGGCTGGCTGCTCATGTCCTCCTCTCCTTGTTCTCTCATGGCTCCTCTCTTCCTCGGTTCTCCTTCTATTACCCCCTCTTTCTGCCAGCCCTGCCTATTCTTGCTCCTGCCTCGCTATTGGCTGTTCAGCTCTTTATTAAACCATCAGGTATTTTAGACAGGCAAAGAATCACAGCTTCGCAGAGATAGGCAAATGCAGCATAAAAAAGACACACATCTTAGTATTCTACCACAGGGAATGGCCTAGAGGGGTCCAGAGCCTCTGCAAGCAGTGACTGAGAGCCAATACCTGTCCTACTCTGGACTCACTTTCTTTTAAGCAACATTCTTTTCTTCCGTTAAGCTCCCTTCTTTGCCCTTCTCAGGCTGCCTTAGATTTCAGGCCCTTCTTTTCAAAGGCCTCTCTCTCACAGACCAGCCTCTCTGGCCTCAGGTGTTTGCCTTGGGATCTGAAGTTGCCTGTTGGACACTTCTTTTAGAAGCTCCTAGGTGTGTCAAAGGTACAACCTCTGTGAAGAACTCACTCTCCATTATATCCTTCCTTCCTGACAGTTTTATCAGCCTTCTTATCATCCCATCACAAGCTTTGTGGTGTTTCCTCCCCCCCCATTTCTGCCATCTAATTTAGACAGTCACCTCCCTCATCTTACCTGCTCTGCCACTCCTCTCTCTCCAGATTCATTGCTCACCTGCAATGTGACTGTCTTAGACACTTGGCATGCAGCTTCAGTGCTGCCCTCTCTGCCATTCTCTGCTTGCTTGTTTTCCCGCCTCTGTAGCCCAGAGGGGGTTTCCCAGGAGCCAGCAGAGCTCACACTGTCTTGAGAGCTTGTCTTCTCATCACCGGTAACCTTCCAGGATATTGCTGCTGAGCTCTGCATATAGACACTGGTTCTAAATCTACAGAGCTATTTAACTCCTGGTTCACCTGGGCATATTCTTCATCACTGTAGTCATTCTATCTGTGAAGGAACTACGTTCCTGTCACAGAGCTGTGGTGGGACGAGATGAGTCAACACACGTGCAGTTAAGAGTGTCTGACATCACAGCACTCCATGGGGGCGGATCCTCTGCTACTTGTTCTCCCATGGTATCTCTTTGTCTTAGGGTTTGTATTGCTGTGAGAAAACAGCATGACCAAAAGAAACTCAAGGAAAAAGAGGGTTGTTTCATTTTGTAGTTTCACAGTATCGTCCATTATCAAAGGCTGTCAGGGCAAGAACTGAAGGCGGCAAACCTGGAGTCGGGAAGAGAAGCCCGTGGAGGGATGCTGCTTACTGACTTGCTTTCTGTGGCTTGCTCAGCCTGCTTCCTTACACCATTCAGAACTACTGGGCCAGAGATGGCACCATCCACGATGGATTATGTCCTCTTGTATCAACTGTTAATCAAGAAAATGCCCTGCAGATTTGCCTACAGACAACCTGGTAGAGGCACTTTTTTTTTTCAACCAAGGTTCTTTTTTCTAGATGACTCTTGCTTGTGTCAAGTTGACAAAAACAAAACGAAACAAACAACCAACCAACCAGTGAGGACACTCTTACTTAAAAACCTTTTGCTTTTATGACTCTTCACTGTATTTCTGAACTGTGGATTGTAGCATTGCTCACAGCCAGTGACTGGAGCCACATGAACTATCTGCCACACGCCACACTTATTCTATTAGTTACCTTGCATCCTCTGATGACCAAATACCTGCCTGGAGGCACCTTAATGGAGGCGAGGTTTGTTTTGATTTGTTGCTAGAAGGAATCCAGCCCATCATGGAAAGAAAGGCATGTTGGCAGGTGGCTCTGTGGTAGCAGCTTCTTGATTCCATCCCAGTGGAACTGGTGGCAGTACCAGGGCAGGAAGCAGGGCCAGGCTGTGAATCTCAAAGTCCATTCTCTCAGAGACCCACTTTCGCCAGCTAACCCCTCCTCTCAGAGGTTCTAAGCATTCCCCAAACAGTGCCACCAGTTGGTGACCAAGTGTTCAAACATGCAAAGCCAAGGAGGTGCATTTCATCATACCATATCTAAGCCATAATGTTTGTCTTTCTTCATGTTCCCCTACACACACACACACACACACACACACACACACACACACACACCCCATGCACAATTGTCATTTCTATACTAAACAAATATACATACATGAATTCATATACTTTTTAGTTTATTAATCAGCTCAATGTTTGGATGATGTTTCTAAATGGAAGATTTGGTCAAATCCCCATTCATTCTGTCATCATAATGAGACACAGATGGCTTTCAGTTTTTAATTTTCCCTTTGTGTGTTTGTGTGTGTGTGTGTGAACACACAGCATGCATGCTGGGACACACAAATACAGGTCAGAGGACAACCTCTGGTGTCAGCCTCTGCTTTCTGGTCTATTGAGACAGGTTGTCTTGTTTTCCACTGCATATGCAGGATGTATGCAGCTGGCCTGAAAGCTGCAGGGAGTCTCCTTTTGCTCTCCTTCTTGAAGTAAGATGGATAAAAGGATAAAACACAAGGATAAAATGTGTGTGCTATGTTGCTGGCTTTTCTTTGGGTTCTGGAGGATTCAAACGCTGGTCCTCACTCTTGCTCAGCCAATACTTTACCCACTGAACCATCTCCCCAGCCCAAGACCCCCTTCACCAGTGTATGGATTGTTCTTATGAAGGTGCCCTGGGCTACCTGGTTTATGTGGAAGTTCACAGTGGGCCTAATCTCAGGGCCTCTTTGTCCTATGAAATGAGCACACTCAGAGACACATAAACCTTGGAGATGAGCTCACTGGAATGATTTCTGCAATGAAAATAGCCATGTGAGGCTGTGCCAGGGACTTCAAGTTCACAGAGTATAATTAGGATTTTTCTCCAATCATTGCCCACTATAATTTCATTGTTACGTACATTCTCTAATTATGGGCTCTAATAGTCCAGTTTAGTTCTGTAATTAGGTATAAAGACATTAATTTCAGAGACATAACAATCAGCTTAAATGTACTTCTAAATTCTTTCCCATAGCCTACCTTACAAGGAAAATCAATACACCATAAAAACTTGTTCATGGAAAAAGCTTCCCAGAGAGCAGCTGGGAGTGTCCTCACATCAGAGACTTATCTTTCCTCCAGTCCCCTTTCTGATAGGGCAAGTCGGGACTACACAAGGCAGAGAAGATCCCCTCAATTCATGCTGAATCTGCATCTCTTAATTGGAAAACTTAGTGACATCAAAGTTTGATGAGTCATGGGAAAGGAAAGAACAGTTAGGGCAACTGTGGTCATATTCGAATAAAAAGTGTGTGTGTGTGTGTGTGTGTGTGTGTGTGTGTGTGTGTGTGTGTGAGTGAGTGTAAGTTGGAGTGAATCTGTACATGAAATATGCATATCTCACAGGTAAGTTGAACATGTTCCCCAACCCACTCTGTGTGTGCGTGGTGTGTGTGAGTACATGCCTGAATGAGTCATAAATGAACATTCAAGAATTATTTAATACTTATCTGTTCTGCCTAACATTTTAAAAAATACTATTTAGGCTCAACTCTTGATCACATTCTCCAAATCACAGGCAGAACCTGGCAGAGCCCTTCCATGCTGACTCATGCTGAGCGGTAAAGTACCTTAGACTCACACAGCACTTCCCTTCATGATGCATAATTATCGCTATTAATTTATATGATGCTTCCCTCTTGCCAGGAAAGGTGGGCAAAGCATGCTATTTACGGGCTTGCCCCCAGAGTCTAATTTATTCAGGTTCTTTATATGTTCTCAGGTAATGTGTGTTGGATAAACTAAAAAACCATTTAGTTTATTTTGGACATTTACAGCTCACTAAGCTAGAACATAAGTCTCATTATTACTTCCCAAACCTTTTGGAAACAATAGCAGATAGCAGTTATTACTTAGCTATTGTGTGCTGGGTGCTGTGCTATGCACACCATATAGAATGCTTTTAGGAAATTCTACGAGGGAAATGTTGTCACCAGCCTTCTACAGATGACAGAAGGCAGGCTTACTAAATAAAGTTAAGCCACTTTCAAGTCACACCACCAAGGCTGTATGTCAAAGTCTGCACTACTACCATTTACAGTCACAGGCTTCCATGCCCCGTGATGCATCACTCTTAGCTCTCCATTTCCTGCTTAAGTGGGAAAGCCAATGCCTTTCTCCTTGGAAATCAAAGGATGCCATCTGGTTACAAGGGAACTGCTTTTTCTGTGCTCAAGAGTTTTCAGTCAGTCCCAGAGAACAAACCAAAAACATCATCCCAGAGTCACGGCTAGTGTGGATTTGGTCCAGCACTAGATAATGTCAGCTGGGCCAGGGGCATATGAAGAAAGATAGTATTTCACTTGAGATTCAAGTTCATGAGATAGAAATCCCCTTCCCTCAAACTATTGCCTTTTTCTTTTGTTCCCCAATAGTCCAGGCAAGGCACTCTCCATGGCAGGGAAAGCCACATCCAAACGTGGCTGTTACAGGGTGGAAATCTTCAAATATATCTAAACTTTGTTCCTTTCCACTCTGTGTTAGCTACTGTGGTAGATTTAGACAAAAGAGCACAGACCCTCCATCTCCAGATCGCCTTGCACAAGGCTGACATTCAATGAATAATTTATTTGTTGAAGGATCTTAACTAGCTGGCCATGGCTTAGATAAACCTCATGAATAAATCTCAGTTGATCTTTCCAGGCTCTTTGTATCTTCTTCTCCCACTGGGATTCTCATGTTCATGGGCAACCCAGGAGAAAGAGGAAACACACAGGATCCTGTCCTCCGTGCAGTATTTCTCCCCGTCTGACTTGTTACCACTCTCCAAGTTGGATGACTCATCCACACAGTCTTTTATTTAACATCCTGGAATTGAATAGTGCCTCCCAAGGAGCCTTCAACCCCAGTAACCAGCAGCAACAAGAATATGGTGCTTGTCACTCTGAGCCCTCTCAGAGAAGCTTTTCTTACTGAACAAGCATGGTGGCTGCAAAGACTCATGGCTATATAAGCTGCTGAATAAGTGACATTAAGAGTTCAGCCATAAGCAAGACATTTATATTATCCCCTTCAAGGCTCAGGGCACACTGCAGAAGAGGGGGTGGGTGGAAAGAATACAGAACTGGACGCTGTGGAGAAGGACCGTGCAATGCCAGCTTCTGGGCAATACACAGCCACTGTAATCATAAACTAACCAATTGCAGGGTGGGCACAAGAATGGTCCCATAATCAGTTGGGCATGGGTAATGGTGGCGATCAGGAAGCCCTACCTGTCACCAAGGAACTATTTCATACCAATAGATTTCAAAGGGGGAGTCATTGCCTTCAATTGTATTCCCACTTGTGACATTACCAGGCTCCAATGGATAATTCCAACGCAAAGAAAGCATACATGATCCTGGGCCAAAGTTAATCGGTCACAAAACAAAGTCAAAAGTCATGAATCCAGCAAAGGGACAGTTGGGAGGAGGTGGCGATGGGTGGGAGATAAAAGAGGCTAAGGGTGAGTTAGTAACATGAATGCATTGTATACATGTATGAAATTGTCAAAGAACTAAGAAAATGTTGGGGTACAAATTCCAGTTTTCTGGCATCTGTCTGGCTTCCAAAGATGTCTTTTTATGCTTGTTATGAATCTCACTCCCTCACCTTTCAGCTGTCATATATATTTGAAATATAACTATTCATAGCTTCTATACACACACACACATATATATATATATTATACATATATATATATATATATATATATATATAAAATTTTATTTTATTGATGTTTTGCCTGTATGCATGCCTGTGTGAGGGTGTTGGATCCTGGAGTTACTGATAGTTGTGGTCCATGTGGGTCCTCTGGAAGAGCAGTCAGTGCTCTTAACCGATGATCCATCTCTCCAATCCCCCAATTTATATTTTTAGACCTAATATATTGGTACTTGTGGTGATTTGGATGGGAATTGCCCCTATATGCTCATATATTTAAATACTTTGTCCCCAGTTTGTGAAACTATATGGGAAGGATTTTCGGCAGTGTGGCCTTATTGGAGGTAGGCTTTGAAGTTGCAAAAGACTTCTTCATTTCCCAGTGTGCAACTCCCCCTCTGGTTCTTACTCATGGACCAGGATGTGAACTCTCAGCAGTTCATTTGTGGCCGCCTCCCTCCTGGACTGCAACCTCCAGAACTTAAGCCAAATGAAAGGCTTTCTTCTATAAATTGCCTTGGTTATGATCTTTCATCACAGCAGTAGAAAAGTAACCATGACAAGTGCTTGAACAAAGACTTAAAAACTTGTACAAAGGGGAACATAAAGCCATAAAAAAGGGGTTAGGGTTAGGGTTAGGATTAGGGTTAGCTCCATGGGACCAGATCCATTTTTGGTTAGGGTCAGGGTTAGGAGAGTAAATTTGGTGAAACCTTAAATCAGTAAATGTCACTTTAGGGAGAGACACAGCCACATGGATAGGTCTTTCTATATATCATGGCTCTGGCGCCCAACTTGCTGACAGTCATGTGATCCGGGTCAGATAAAGCAATGTCTATATAGTTTATTTATGTGAAAATCAGAGCTCCTAAGACCCCCATAATAGGGCTGCTGTACTAATCGAGACAGTGCATGTAGTAAGAACAGTGCACACCACGCAGTAAACACTGTAAATGAGCTCCTGCTAGTGCTGCATTGCCTCTCTCCTATGCCAGCATCTGCTAATAAATCCTCCTAGTTTATTGCTAGAAACTGAGCCTTGCAGAACTCAGAGCTGGCAGGAACCATAATATAATTTCATTAACTCATCTTTTCCTAGATGAAGAAACATAGGCCCAGGGTCACGGAGTCAGTCACTGAAGAATTCAAAAACAGTCTGTATCAGTTGCCGGGAGCACCTTTCTTCATACAAAACCACAGGTCTATGGCTTGGAGGATGGATGAACCAGTCCTCTACTAGACCTGCCCTTAAAGACATCTTACATAGGAGGCAGTTCTGGCTAGAGCATTTCATATAACAGTGTAGGTCACAACTAACAAGGTGGGAAGACTGTCCCATACCCTTCAGGCTGGGTGCAGAGCCAGGACATCTTGGGGGACAGAAGAGAGACATGCATAGTCTCAGGAACCCACATGAGTAGTATTTAAAGACAGGAACATGGACATGTTTTTGTCAGGCTGGTTCTTCTTACAGGGCTGAGAGATATCAGAGTGACATGCACCAGCTCATTGTTGACAGCTTCATTCAGTTTCAATGTCCTTAGACACATGTACAGGGACTGTCACAAAGAACAAGGAATGTCTTTACAAAATGTGAGCAAACAACAGTAATCCAAACCTCGAGAGGGCCCTTTTGGTGGCAGGGGAGGTCTTCCCTCATAGCCCTGACATCTGATGTATTCTAGCTATCTTCTATAAACACATCACACTTACAGAATTGAGATTATGAAGGAAAGATGTTTTTTTTAAGAAAACCCAAGTTCACTCAGGGACTTGTTGATTTACCTCCTGGAAGTTGTTCAGGCTTCTCTTGGAGGAGAGGACTCTTGTGTCCTTCCCAGGCATCTGCATCTGTTTCTATCATTGAGGACAGGATGATAGAGTTGAGGAGAACAGAACACTATCTGGGGCTGAGAGCTCCACATTGAAGCCAGAACTTACATCTGGGCTCGGCTTCCCCTTTTGCTGGATGACCTTGTGAAAGTGCCTTAACCTTCCTGGATCTGATAGCTAATGGCTGCATAGCCGGCATTGTTTAATTGTTTAAAGTGCACTGTGCTCAGCAAAAGGTCTGCAAGGGTCAGCTGCTGTCTTATGAATGTCACCTGTGATGTGGTTGATAGGTTTCTACACTGTGAGCAGATGAGTGTCTAGTTAATTTCCTCATGTGTGCTCCAAGTCCTGCCCTTGCTCTGTGACCATAGCAGACCATTTTGACCTTCTCTCTTTCATGATTTTTGTTGGTCAGGCCTGTGCAGAAACTGTATACAAAGATGGAATGGTAGGATAGCATTTTCATCTGTTTGAGTTGTTGTAACAAATGCCATGTACTTGGAGTCAATCACCAACAAAAACACATTTCTTCAGTGGCAAAAGTCCTAGATTCAAGTGCCAGAGGGCTTGATATCTAGTGACATCCTGCCTTCTGGCTGGCAGACAGAGCTTTCTTGCCGTGTTCTTTCACTGTGGAAGGGAGGAATAAGCTTTCTGGTTTCCTGTTTTAATCTTATTTCTTATTCATGAGGGCTATGCCCTTGCGCCCTAATCATCCACCAAAAGCTGTAGCTCCAATACCTTCAGTCGCAAATGTGCTTTCAGAATGAGTTTGGGGAGAGAAACATTCATTCTACAGCGGGGTGTGCGTGGGCAGCACAGACATGCTTTAGCTAAGGGGGGAAATGAGTTGTATGCAGACTCCACTCCACTGCTCTGGGTCATTTTATAAGCTGCGTTATTTCAAGGGAGGAAGGTTAATTTTGGGTCCCCTTGAAACATTCATGCAGTGCCTGCCAAATCCAGGACAGCTTAGTGCTATACCCTCATGAGGTGCCTGGTTGGCTCTCTGTGTCTTCTTTGGATCAGCCCCAAGGCCTTGCCCTGATTCCTGTGTGGGCCCCTCCCTCCTCTTTCCTGGAGAAATCCACAGTGAGGCTGCAAGGCAAGGGGCCAGTGTTTATCTTGGTGGGCCTCCCTTGAGCTGGACACTGCTGCTGTGTTTGCCCAGAATGAATTCTGGTCCCTCCTTTTTTTAATTGGCCAGAGATTTTACCTCAATCACTTGGCCTACTGGTGATTTTATGTCCAGATGTCCAGGCCCTCTAGGACAGGGAAAAGGGCACCGATAACACTGTTGCTCAAACCTAGCAGTCATAGCAGGTAGTCATCCTGAAATCCATGGCACTGTCAGGCTTGGAGAATGGACCTTCACTTTTTCCTCAAGTGGGTATGGAGCTCACTAAGCAGGTGGAACTCCTAGAATATGTGCAGCATGTGCCAAATTCCACCCTGCTTGCTGCCTGTCCTGAGCTGGCCGAGGAACTAGATGCAAGCAAGGATTGTGGAACTTGTCTAAGGCCAAGAGTCCACTGCTTCTGGATGTTAACTTTGAAAATGTTTTTATTTCTCTGAGTCTCAATTTCCCTTATGAAGTGATTGTATTTCAATGATATTGTTTGAAGGATTAAATGCACTAATGTGTATGGTTGGAAGACACAACATTTTCTGACACCTGTTTTTGTTTCATTTTTTTAAAATTTGAATTAGAAACAATCCCAGTTCCCTCTCCCTCCCCTCCATCACCCCCCCTAACTAAAACCCTACCTATCACATACCCCTTCTGCTCCCCAGGGAGAGATTCCAGTTCAGTTCAGTGATTAGCTGTGGGTGTCTGCTTCTGCTTCCACCAGCTGCTGGATGAAGGCTATCCGGTGGCATATAAGTCAGTCATCAATTTCATTATCAGGGGAGGACATTTAAGGTAGCCTCTCCTCTGTTGCTTAGATTGTTAGTTGACTGACATCTGTTTTTAACCTAAAGGATGGCAAAGGTTAGTAGAATGCTTTAAAAATGTGATCCAATTATATGTTGTATATGAGAAAACTCTGAACTACAAGGATATAAGTGTGTTGGACAAAAAGGAATGTTTTATCATGCAGATATTAATTAAAAGAAAACCAGATGAGCTGTATTAATCACTGTTAGAAATCATCAACAAAATTAGCAAATTGAGTGTGATCAATTTATAAAGAGAATGAGAACAGAATTTGTTCCAAGTATACAATATTAGCTAAATATAAAATATATGACCATATTAAGTGATGCACAAGATAATTTGCCAAAATTCAACAGCTATTTATAAAGAAAAACTTCTCAGTAAGTCAGGAATAGAGGAGAATGACTTGATCTGCTAAAGAGCTTATATGAAAAGTCTACTGCTCAGCTTGTATATAGTGATGAGGTGCTTTCTCCCTAAGACTGGAGTATAGGCAAAGACACCTGCCTATGTTGTTCTTTTCAACATCATTCCAAAAGTTCTAGACATTATGAAAAACAGTAAAAATTGGAAATGAGGGGGGAAAACTAATTTTAAAGATGGCATGATTGCCTACATAATACCACCCAAATCTATCACATACCCTGCCCCTTGAGCTAATACATGCATTCAGAAAGCTCACAGTCCAAAAATCAATTGCATGTCTGTAGACCAGTAGCAGACACATGAACTCCAAAATTAAAATTACAATGGTGTTCATAATCACTCAGAAATAATTAAATGTAATATAACAAAATATACCTAGGCTTTATAGGCTGAACATTATAAAACCTTATAAAAGATAAACTTAAAAGTCCAAGTAGTTGGAGAGAAGTCCTATGTTCATGGGAACATTGAACACAGGGAAGTCACAGCACAGTAAGAGCGGCACTTTCCTCCAAATCAATTCAAAAATCTAACATGATTCCTGCCAAAATCGTAGTGATTGTTTGTGTGTGTGTGTGGCAGTGTTTGCCTAAAACTTAGATGCAAAGGACAAGGATATAAACAGTTTAGAAAAGAAAGATGAATGGGGAACAAATAAGCATTTCCAAAGACTTACCACATAGTCTGACTTTTGCTAAAAGTCAGACACAAGGCTGGAAGGAGCACATTATACAATTCAGAAATCATCTCACACAATATAACTTGGTGTAGCCTTATTAAAAATAATAGAATCAGGAAGCCCAAGTTCAGGTTCTAGGGCTACCATTCATCTACTATGTGTCTTTGATCAGGTAATTTCCCCGCTTTTAAACTCTCTGTGTCTCTGGTGACTCTAAGTCACTTGACCTTTTCGGGTGCAGCTTCCCTTCTATATAAGGAAGAAGCCTAGGTTCTTCCTTGCTTTTTTAAGAGTAAGGAATTCTGCACCCCAAAATAATTAGTATGTTGAGAGATACCATGAAAATTGGGCTGTGTAAATCTTCAGTCAAATGCCAAAGATTTTGGGGGTAGTTTTCTTTCTTCCTAATAGTGATAATTCTTCCATTGACCAGCTTGAAGAGTGAGAGCAATGGGGCTTAGTTTTAGAGAGCTGTCTTGAGGTTTCCTGAAGACCTGGAGCTCATGGCTTGGTTAGGTAGCTTCTGAGAATATCTGAAAACAAGAGATTTTATAGTAATTTAAGGGAGGTTCAAAGGTGATTGCTTGTTCCCAGTAGAAAGCTTCTGCTTGTGTGGGCAAGAAGATCTTGAAGTCATACAAAGCAGCTAGCCAATTGCCCAAGGATGAGCACATGTAAATTCATAGCATGCGAGTCTTTAAGATCCTCAAAACCACAAAGGAACATGGACACACACACACACACACACACACACACACACACACACACACACACACACACACACACACACACGTGCGTGTGCGCACGCGCACACATACTAATGCATGCACACACATGCATACATATGAAGTTAGTAGCTCCACCAGCACCATTGCTATCTTCTGTGACTGCTATAATAAAGATTTATGGTTAAAATCAAGAAAGGAAAGTTGAAGCCTATAGCTATAGCAATATCTAAATCTCAACTAGGTCATGTTCATGGAGCAGTATTGCAGAGTGGTTAGAGGTGTGAATTTCCTCTGGAGTTTAAATCATAATTTCACCCTTCTTGACTTTTTATTTAACTATTTTGTGTTTTGGTTTCCTCTTCAAAATCACTGTGCTAACTGTACTATCTATCTCCTAGAATTGCTGTGAGGATTGAAAGAAATCATCTATATGGGAGTGAGGGTGGGGTTGTATTCTCAGACTTTGACTTCAACAGTTAGGGCCTTAGATGTCATAATGAATATGAGGGGCTCAGGGCAGCACTCTAAGTATTAATGGACTAACAGGATGCATCCTTATCGTGGATCCCCTTTCCTTGGTTAGTGTTATCAGCTTTAGCTAACCATCTGGTATTTCTATTCACAGCCTTTTGGGACTGCAACCCAGCTTACCCAGTTTCCAGGCCAACTCAGTCCAAAGGTGTTTGTTTTGGAAAACTAGACTAAGACTGACTCAGTGACTGGCTCCAGCATTATGAATGTGAAGGCATGGGGACAGTTCACAGAGCCTTTGCCTGGGGACAGGCTCTCAGTAGCTTTTAGTAAAGGGAGTACTTGAGCATATCTTAAGACCTCAACAGAGAAGTTTCTTTGTGCAGTGGACAGTGATTAACATGGAAACTAAATGTCATGTTAACTAACTAACTAACTAACTAACTAACTAACTAACTAACATGGAAAATAAGTGTCAGTAGAACACTCAGCCACAGATGGGACATCTGTATCCCCCATGCCCAGAGACCATCTCCAAAGAGAGGATAGAAAGATTGTAAGAGCCAGAGTTTGATGAGGACAGGGGTGAAACCGTGTCTTCTGGACGTAATGGGACCACTGTTCTCATGAACTTACACTAGCACTGTTTGCTTGCATGAGACCCATACAAGACAAAGCCAGTCAACGTTCCAGAATGGAGACTCACAATCTCTCATCCTTAACCGAGAAGCTATCGACAGTTGATCGCTTTAGAGGGAGAGAGCGAGCGAGACAGTTTTCTTTAAGGGTGTGGCCCCTGGTAGGTTGACCCATGCGCTGGTGGATGACACCACACTCAGGAATATGTGGGTAGCATAAATTGGACTTGGGTTGTTAAAGAAACAAAGAGAGGAGAGGAAGGACAGGAAGTTGGGAGGGATAGGCATATAAGAGTTAGAATTAGGGGTGATGGGGAAACAAAAATGTGTAAATATCATCAAAATACATTATAAGAAAATTTGAAATATTAATTAAATATTTCATTAACATGAAACAAATGAGACAACATGTGTTTCCAGTGGAAACACCAGCATACACAGATGCTACAACTTCTTGTATCCAGTGTGATATTTCTTTTCTCTCCATTTATGTGGATCCCTTTCCCACCCAATGTAAATGGTATGCCAATCATAGCTAGCCTACTTTCTGGGCACCTCATAAGTGTTTGCATATGTTAGCTCATTTAATATTGTGGGCACCTGAAGAGAGATCAATCCGTGGTCCGTAACCTAAGGTTTTCTTTATTCAGATAACACCAGCCAAGTGCAAGCCAAAGCGGGCCAGGGGCAGCAAGGCAGCCAGGCCAGAGAGAAGGGAGAAGGGAGAAGAGAGTCTCCACGTATGCGAGGTCCCTTAAGTACCATTCCCGCATCACCTTAGACTTCCCCTCACCACGCCCTCATGGGCGTGTCCGGGCACATCTGTCCAGGCTACTAGGAGGCGGGGCTACAGTGTCTCCCTACAGGCACCTTGTGTGATAAATACAATTGTTATATTTTATTGATATGGCAACAGAAGCACAATTAGGGTAAATATCTGCCTCAAAGTAAACAAGGGAATCAGGCAAGATTGGAAAGCAGCCTCAACCTCCAAGCTCTTAACCACAAGCAACACTGGCTCCATAAAATCTCCAAGTTTATTGATTTTAGGCTCTGTTAGCTGGAGAACATTTACACACTATCTCTATTAAAAAAAATCCATGTGGGTTTTCAATCTGCCTGTAAGGAAGACTGCTATGACTCACAGAGGAGGGGCACAGGGTGCGTCAATAGACACGAGTCCCGAAGCTGTCCCCGGCTGAACTGGGATATGCTTATGCCAGAACTCTGGCTGGAGAAGACCCAGGAAAGTACCAAGGGTGGAGGGGTAACATGAGAGCGATCTTCTCCCAGTAGATCCCTCAGCACCTGCTTGCCCATCTTAGTTTTTTTCACTGATTTCAAAGACCCCCGGCCCCTAGATTCCCCTCAAATGTTCTCCAGATAATACCCTCCACTTTTGACATGGCCCAACTTCCATCATTCAAGCTGACTGTCACAGGACTTTATTCCAGTAACCAGTGTTGGCTTTGTTGGTTATTTGTGCATCTCTTCAGCTCCGGGTCAGGGCTGCGTGTGGATTGGGACCATGCCTCTGGCTCCAGTTGTGATATGGTCCAGGAGGATGACCAATCCCAAGACAATATCACTCTCCATCATGGGGCTGGATTTATGGAAACTCATATGATCTTGCATGGCTGTCTATCATGCCTGGCGATGGCTAATGCTTGTCCTTCTAACACATTGGTAGTTTTTAGTCCTTGCCATGACCCTATGGGGTAGCTGCAAATTACAAGTCTCATTTACAACTAAAGCAGCACAAGTAGAGAGGGGAAGTTACTTGTATTGGGTCAGATAGGAATCACAGAAACTGGTTAGGGCTTTGAGCAGAGGGAGTTAAGGCTTAGATTCCATGGTCTTGACTGCCAAGCTGGCTCACCTGGTCCTTGGCAAGCAGTGGAGGCTTTATGGTTCAGACAATACCCTTTTCTAAAGAGTGTCTTGCTAATTTTTTTTAGGTTATTTAAGTTTTTGGTAGACTTTGGTTTTATCGGAAGTTAATAGGCTTCTAGAAAAAAAATACGGTATTGTCCGTAAATAATATTCCAGGGTTTGTTGTCAGGTTGGTTTCTCAAAGGATTAATCAAGGACACAAGAAACAAGTCCCATCTCGTCAAATTTGTGACTGCTACCAAGGAGCCAGACTATCATGGTCCCCATCTTATGGAAGAAGTAACTGAAGTTCAAGGATGTTATGAAAGCCACTAACAGCCACACAGCTGGCAATCAGAGAGCTGTTTCTGCAGAGCCCAGGCAGTCTGGCTCCAGACCCCATCTTCCTAATTACCCATCCTTCTCTCCAGTAGGAGGTTCCTTGTGCTTGAGTTAGGACAAGCAGGCCAACTCTTGCTGAGGCTGACCCATGTCTCTTCATTCATTTACTCAACAGCTCCTTCTGACAGACCTACTGTGTGCTGGAGCTTGTTAGTGCTGGCTATGAGCTACCGACTCACAGACAGTCTGTGTTCTTCCAGATTCACAGCTGGATTTTTCCTTCCCTTCCCTGTAACAGATGAGCATCAAAATAGATGAGCAGTTCTCATCCTTTCGGAACCCCATGCCTGTTTTGTTTATAAACATACTTATAAACACAGTTTATGCCTTCCTTAATTTTTTTAAATTTCCAAGTAAGTGGCTTATGATGCCTAAAAATAAGCAAAAACAATTATAATGTTGAGTAATCTTTGTTTGAATCACACAAGCCCTCATTTCTCTTCCCTTAGAAGATTTTCCTCCTCTGCTCCCTGTCACAGCCAGCAATCTTTTGGTGAAGTATTGGGTGGCATTCTTCTCCCTCTAAAACAAAGGGATCCACAGTTATGGCATTAACTACTTTGAGATGCTAGGGTTGTGTCTTTTTAATTTATATTTATTCTCTCACCCAGTTCTGGCTTTGGAAATTGTGCGGCAAAGAAAGCTTTGCTCATTTCTTTTACTGAAAACCTCATCTCTCCACCCCACGGGACATTGGTGATATGAATCATGTGCTTTGGAGCCATCTGACATTTCCCCATCCTGTCTGGGGAGGGAGCAGCAAGGGACACGCCCAGGAATGTGACACAGCAGGCTCATAGGCTCCTTGCTCAGGGCCTGGTGAGTTAGATGTGCTTTGGGCTCTAGGAAATGCCTGGCTGTTTTTACTCTAGATTTTCATGGGAAAGGATACTTGATAGACCTCTTAGGGACAGCAGATGGCTTATAAATATCTCCAGAGGTCTGGGCACTGGAAGGATTGGCTTCTGTCTCACACTGCTTTGCACTTAGTTGTGCATAACTCTGTGGTGTTCTTGAAAGTCTTCATGGCTTCACCCGTAAAGGCTCAGGGACCATTCACTGTGTATAATAAATGAGCAGGACATACTGATTATACCACAGGAGGGGGAGAACAGGGGCTTTGGGATTAGAAGAATTTATTTACTTGGGCTTTTAGCTTTCTTTAAGATTTGTTTTTATTGTTGTCGATTATGTGTATATGTGTGTGGGTGTGTGCGCTTGTGGAGTTTAGAGAAGGCATTGGCTCCCCTGGAGCTGAAGCTGTAGGTGGGTTGTTTGTGAGTACCCAAGATAGATTTTAGGAACTAGACTTGGGTCCTCTGGAAAAGCAGCCCATGCTCTTAACTGTTGAGCAAGCTCTCTATCCCCTAAATAGACTTTTGAAAATAGTGCTATGAGTTGTGAAAAACACAGTGTCTCAACAAATACTGTCATAGGCACTATGTTCTATTATAGGCACCAAGAGATGGGTAGGATCAATATCTGGGGAAGTGCTGGCAAATGTTCAAGAATGGGCACTATGGAACAGGTAGTCAGCACCAATGTGTAGCTTTCGACAAATCTACTGTGTAATTGCTTGGCTTGGATTACTATCACCATGTCAGCTGACTGCTGGAGTTTTTGAATATGTGAAACTATCTCTTAGGCCTGTAAAAGCTGATCCTGAACCTTATGTCTGCTTTCAGAGATAGATGAACCCATAGGTTCTCCCAGGGACAGTGACTCAGATATGTGGTGAACACATTCAGGGGGCTCAGACAAAGGCAGCTGGGATGGTAAGGAAGACTTCTAGGGAGTTGGAGACAGTGACCCTTCCACAGCCTCTCTGCCTTCAAGCCAAATGGAAAGGCCTTGGACTGCCTTCAAGTTTCCTGGCAGACTAACTGCAAGCCACCCACCTAGGTTTGTTCCCACACTTACCGATACAACTCCTCTACTCTAGCCAATGCAGGATGCTGTTTCCGGTCTGAAGACAAATCCTTCCCTTGTTCCTGGAGGTTCCCCATTCAGAAGGTGCTTTCTCTCCCTCTCCCTGTCCCTGCCTCATTCAGCCTTCCTATGCACACAATTCCATCCCACAGACAACACTGCCATGAATCATGAAAAGTGACTTGAAAGAGTGACAAGTGGCTGCATTAAAGCCAAAAATTTAGGTTCATCAAATGACTCTTAAAATGGGAAAGGCAAACAGCATAATCAGGGGACATACTGATGTACTTCTTGCAAGAAGGGCTGGAGTTCGGAACACACAGGGAACTCTCCCAACTGTAGGCAAAAGTGAGGGAGGATACAGGATGGCAGGAAAATAGCAATCACTGTCAGTAAGAGTGAACATTGGTACAGCCTTCCATAAACCTTTTGGTAGTATTGATTAAAACTGCATACTAATTGCTTCCTTAGATATACTGCTAAAAATATCACACATGAGTTACCTAAAGGTTTATACAGAATTTTCATTCATACAACATCATTAATAATGACTCCAAATTGGAAACAGCCTTTTGTTAATCTACAGCTGGGAATAAGTTATGGACTATTCACAAGGGGGGATGTCATACAGCTGATAAGACGCACAGAGTGTCATTCTATGTATAATAATATGAATATATCTCGCAGATATAATTGTGAGTCAGAGGGTTCAGACTCAAAAGAATACAAGTAAAAGTTCCTGTATGCAAAGTTTTTTAAAAAGCCCACAAAGGTCCAGAAGTCAGTCTACTGGCTTCTTCTTCTGGGACAGAGCAGAGGGTGGTGATTGCGGGCTTGACTTGGGAGTTGTTTTCATTTGGGAAGCTATCTCACCCTTCTGAACTTGGCCAGAGGTTCAATGGGCTGGCAGCATTTCCCCATCTTCACCTCCTTACATCATTTTGTAATTGGCTTTTATTTTTCTGAGCCTCCCACTGTGCTCTAAATGGCTGGACAGGCAGTAACTGTGTTAGTTTGCATCCTGGGTACTTAGCACAGTTACTGGCGCTGAGAAATTGCTCACTAACTATTAAGTGAATGCATAGTGGCCTGGATCTTTATGATTTGTAAGAGCCTGAAAAAATCTCTTCATTAATAGCAGATGGGAATATTTTATAGTCCAAACAGGATTTATTAATTCACAAAAGCCAGACCATTTTTATGCTTTTCTTTTACCCCTGGTAGTTGTGTGTTCCCTAAAATTTCAAGTACATAAATCATGCCTCCCCTCACATGTAAACTTTCAGTTTACAGAACTTAGTATCTGTGAAAAATAATTCAGACCTGGAGATCCAGGTGTCTTGCTCACTGCCTCCAGTACAATATTGTTCTGTGACGCGTTTCTAGAACTGAGACTTAATTTCTAGAAAAAAATATTCTGAAAGTTTATTAGTTTTGTCAAGTTTTTGGCAAACAAAGTGGATATTCCTTCCAATTTGTCACTGTCCCTTTATATAGAAATGGATGCTTTTCACATTCCAGAGAAAGGCAGAGGCAAGAGAGCAGGAGGCAGGTCTTTGTAGTGAGTGAGAAATGAAGCTGTCAATCACCTGAAGGAGGAGAATGGGAGAGAGTTGAGTATCAGGGACTTAATCGTGGTGTTGTGGAGCCGGTGACAAAGTCTTTGGAGGTTCATGTCAACAAGTTTAATTGCAGAGCTGTAAGATGAACGTGTCAGGTACTCATGGCCACTGTTTATTGAGCAACTGCTATACTCCAGATATCAAAAGCTTGGAGTAGATTGTATTATTTTAATTCTAGCAATTGTCATTTGGGATCCATGTCATCATCCCATTTTACAGATCAAAATTAAGGCCGAGAGAGGCTGTGATTTGTCCTGGGTCATGCCGCGGGTCGGTGGTAGCACTAAGCTGAAGGAAGTACCCGGTGTTTCTGGCTTGAAATGTATCAGGGTCCTTGTCATATAGGTTCTACATCTCTCATACTGAAAACATCTGAGCTAACTCATTCTGGAGCTATGTGCAGCTTCCTTCCGGTTATGCTGTAGATCACTATTACATCATGCATTCATCGCCCTCCAGCGCTGTTTAAAGGGCAGGGGAGAAGAACAAGGTGAATTCCATGGGTCCACAGCGCAACTGACCCAAAGAGGACACAGAAACAGCATCTTTCACAGCAGACAACACTAGCATAGGTTTCACTTAGCAAAAGTTCGCCGCTGAAGCGTTTGGAAATGTGGGTGGGGGCTGTGTTACACTCTGTGGGGACGATGATGCTGTACAGGAACAGATCAGGAACATCTGGCTGCCCTTGCTGCAGTCTCTCCACCCGCTCCGGCCTCTGGGCTTAGAGCTCAAGGCTGAGGGTGTGTTTGCTTGGCTGTGACTTTCTCTTCAGCTTCTCTTTCTGGGTGTCTTATTTCATGAGCTGAGCCTGCCACAGAGCTCTGGGATCCGGCCTGCTTTAGGCTGAGCCTCTGGCTTTCATTTGCTGCCTCCCTAGCCAGATCTGGGCAAGGGTTTGAAAAATGACCCTGATTGGATGCATATTTGGTGGAGGTGATGGCCGGACATGCAACTCACCAATCTCCAGACCCAAATGAAATAGAAAGATAGACTCTCCTGGTCAGGGTGGCGGAGGTGCAGGGGTGGGGGTGGGGGTGACAGGATTCAGCCTTCTTAAGGGAAGCTCCGCCCACTTCTCTCCACCCTCACCTCTGCTGTTTGCCAACTCTTTCTGTGGAAACCCAAGGGAACTATGGACCTCCAAGCATCCTTCCCGGCCCTGTTCCCTATTCAGCCGCTTCTATCTCCTCTCTGATGTAAAGGTCCTCTCTTCACCCTGTCCCTAGGTGGGCCATGCTAGTCTTCTGTTTGGAACTGCAGATTCTCTTCCCAGTTACTGCTCTGCTGTAGCCCAGTGCCTCCATTGCCTTGCTATGCCAGATCCCTCTCCTTGGGCCTCCCCATCTTCTCTGTAGGTCTTCCATTCTCATTCAAAGTCTTATCAAGAGCTTACAAGGGAGCTCAACAAAGAAGAAAGAACACATTTGTGACAACTCTTTCTCCATTAATTTGTTGGAGTTCATAGATTTCATGGATGAGGATTGCCAGCTAAAATATGTGTTTCTTAGAAGGGATGGAATTCCAAACCATTTGAAAAAGAGCCAAGGCTTGCCCCCCGGCAGTTTAGAGAACAGCCCAAATGTTGGGCTAAACCCTTCTCCCAGAGAAGTCATAAAATCCAGGTCCTGAGAACCCCTCAACAGGCAAAACCGAAACTCTAGAGTCTCCTAAGGCCATCTGCTAACAACTGAGGTATCCCATGTTTCTAATGAATGTAGGGCTAGGTCCACTTGGGAAAATAAGTCCGGGTTAGAGATTTGATCTGACAGCCCTGAATGTGAACATGGACTGCTTCTCATTAAAGCAGAAGGGGACAGGCTTTTTGTTTGCTTTTGGTGTGTTTTTTTCTGCTGCCAAGGTGTGTTGTAATGTCAGAATTGTTTAATATGCACGAGCCTCTGCCATGTATGAGGCAGAATCAGAATGCATTTGCTGTGAAATGAGATTGGTTCCAGTCGTTTAAACAGCTCCACTTGTAATAATAGTAGGCAAGAATTGATGCCAGGCACTGTTTTAAGGATTAACTCATTTAGTCCGGAGGCAGGTCCTACCAGACAGTACCACTGTTAGCGGTCTGCTTCTAGATGAGAAAACTTGGGCATAAGCATTCACCAGCTTGCTTACAATCACATAGACAGCAAGGCCGGAGCTGAAATTGAAGATGATGCAGCTTGTTCTAAAGCCTGTATTTCAACCACTGAGCTAAGACATGGGATAGGGTTGTGGGATCAGATGGGCTGGGCTAGGCTTGTATATTCTAACCCCGAGAGCCTGTCCTTATTGATAATAGTGAAAACAACTACCAATTAAAGACATCCTCTTTGAGACTGAAAAGAGAACCTGCTGGTTTGTTAGTTGCCGGTGTTTGTAATTTGTCCGTTTGTTTATCTGCCTGAGACTTGTCCTCCTTAGGACACTTTGCCTCTGAAAAAGGATGCTGGTGTCAACTCGGGAGGAAATTGAGAAGGGAGGGTAGTCAGAAGGCAGAAGGATCGAGTGGCAGAGGTTGGTGGGGTAGGTAAGGTGTTCAAGAAGAAGAGCCAAGGGATTGGAGTCTCAGAAGCTGTCCAGGTAGACAGGCTACCAGGTCCTGAGTGGGTGGCCCTCTACTGCTGTTGTGTGCACACTTGAGGCTGGCCAGGCATCAGAAATGGCAATGCTGACGTGTGTTTAATTCTGTTTTCTTCCTGGGTATTGCTCCTACTTCCAGGAGCAGGAAAGAAACAGGAAAGAAACAGGTTTACTCTGTCCCGAAGACCCTGACTCCAGTAGTTGCCCTAATCGATTGTTTTGAAGACTACAGAGTTCTTGCTGTTGGGAAATTGTGTGAGGATGACTGTGGTTCTGGGATCTGGTTTTGGCAAACTGTCCATCTGGCTGTTGTATGCCATTGTGCTGTTCTCTGTACTTCTTTAAAATGTATTTTCAATTTCTCCTAACTTTGTTTCAACTTCCTTTCTGTAAAAATCACTAATTATTCCTACACATGCCATCAGTTTCATGAAGGCAAAAAACCCAGCTTTAAGCCAGGCCAGGTGGTGTGGGCCTGTTTTGCTGTCTCAGAGGCAGAGGCAAGAGGATCAAACAATTTGAAGGCTGCCTGGGCAGAAGGGGTGAGTTCAAGGCCAGTCTGGGTCACTTAATGAGATACAGTCTAAAACTCTGAAACATAATGAAAAACTGTTGTGGGTATTCAGGGGTGGTATGCTTGTCTACCCTAAACAAAGCCCTCAGTTCAGCCCCCAGTACCAGAGAGAGGGAGAAGGAGAGGGTGAGAGAGGGAGAGAGAAAGAGAGAGAGAGAGAGAGAGAGAGAGAGAGAGAGAGAGAAAGGAAGGGAGGGAGGGAGGAAGGGAGGGATGGATGGAGGAAGAGAAGGAGAAGGAGGAGGAGGAAGAAGAGAAGGAGGAATTTAGGCTTAGTTTTGTAACCTACACATAAAAACAAGAGAGTCAAACTTCTAAAATTCTGGTTTGGACAAGCCTCAGAAAGAGCTGTAGATCCCCATTAATCTCCATTAACTCCGGTTCTCACCTCACCATGTCAAACCAGTTTATCACTGCAGCTGGTATGAAACTATTAGGAGGGTGGCAACATCCAGCAGGAGCCTTAGCTTCAGCAGAAGCTTGTATGTTCCCTTTGCAAACAACATTGCTCCTCAGGAGAGAGCTCTCCACCACTGCCAGGGGCCACGCAGAGGTGGCTGCCATCACAGTATCTGTGAGCATGACTCTGCCTATCTGATACCACTTTTCCAATCTCGTAAGATTCTACCCGGGATCTTCAGTCCTTTCTTTTAGTCTCAGCCCACCTCTCACTTCACCTTTTGCATTATATCCGGGTTTTTACCTATAACACAATGTTTTGCTATTCTTTTCATGCCTGCTTCTTCTACCCTGGCTCAGGTCATTGTGAGCACCAGGCCTCTGTGGACCCCAGGGCTCTGATCTAGCCCTCTTCCACACAGCACATCCCCTTCCAGGAAGTTGAGTCAAGAACATCATGCAGTTTATCTGAAGATCAATGCCTGGAGGAGTTTTCAGGGAGTCTGAGGTTGGGACTGTAGTGTTGGGCTTTCAGAGTTTTAATCAGACGATTCAGCTAAGCATCTGTAGTATACAGGTGAACTTCTACACAAGACATATTTGCCCAGAAGCATAAACGTGTGACAGTTCTTTTACCAAACATGTTAAAATGCACATTCTAGCCAAAATTCTAGAAGAAATGGAACTTAAGGCTTGTACTATTGGGATTTGGGGCCATGGCAAGGCATAAGAAGGGATTGTATCGAGAAGAAACTGTGGCATGTTATCTGAGGTTATGAAGCACTTCTAGGGCACTGGGGAGAACAGGGTGCACACAGCTCTATATG
The DNA here is from genome assembly GCF_003668045.3 of Cricetulus griseus. Taxonomy (NCBI): domain Eukaryota; kingdom Metazoa; phylum Chordata; class Mammalia; order Rodentia; family Cricetidae; genus Cricetulus; species Cricetulus griseus. The sequence goes on from NC_048598.1 coordinate 22,747,160, forward strand.
CCATCAAATGGCCTATAGCTAGTGTTAAGGACAGAGAAGGAAACTTTATGCTGTGCAATTAGACTAATGTATTCTCTTCTGTAGTTGATCACTCAGTATGGGGCAGCAGAAAGAAACCAGAGAAACACTGAGCAGTGTGGACTTGTGTTCCAATAACATTCTGCACCCTGATGAATCATTTAGTATTCAGGGAGATGAGGCACAGGGAAAAGGACCCAAAAGACAGAGGCAATTAACACATGTGTTTGTAGATGACCAACACAGGGGAGGAACCAAGAGTCATAGGTCAGAGAAGGTCTCATTATTTTAGGACCATTAAATGTCCTCATTACAGGTGGTTCCTTTTCACTGTGCTAACATGGTGGAGCAGGTGAGGGGAGCTCTGTAGGGTCTTGTTTTTGTTTCTTGTAAGTTTTTCAGATAAGGTCTCACAATGGAGTCCAGGTTGGCCTCCATCTCACAACACCCATGCTGTCTTAGCCTCCCAAATGCTGGGCTTATGGGTGTGAGTCCCCAGCTTTGGAGTTTTTGGAAAGAGGAGCAAAAAGAGTGCTTTTACGAAGGTACCAAAAGATCTCGGTCATGATGGGGTAACTTATCACAAGTTCCAATACCATCAGTGGCTAGGATTTCACTGTGAATTTCTGAGTCACCCCAGCATCCAGCCCTGTCAATGAGACCTCTGAACAGTCGAGGACCAGTTAACAGGATGAGTTTACTAGATGCTCTCAATGGTGAACCAAATGGCATAGCTTTAGCTTCTGCTTCTAGGTCTGTGTCCCCTAAAGACATGCCTGAGGCACTGCTCTCAGAGAGCAAGTCTCAAATTCCAATCCTTTCTGCAGGCTTGCCTCCTCTACTTTGAAGATGCCCCCAGGACCCAGAGGGAGCCATTCGTTAGCCTTGTTTCCATGGAGATCTTTGGCTGCACTTCTGCTGTTTCTCCCAGAAGTGAGAGGGCCGTGGTTCCCGAAGCCTCAGGCTTGGCACCAGCTCCTCCCTGTTGAGTTCATATCTCAACTCTGACTCCAGGGTTTCCTCTCTGTCCCAGAGTGACCTTGTAGGCGGCCCAGCAGACTGACTCTTAGCAGCCTTTACCATTGGTGATTTTCATTCCAGAGAGGAGCTAATGGGTTTCTGAAAGGGACTGTGTGGGTGTCTCTCACCATCTCCACTCTGGCCTGGGTCTGGAAGAGATTTCCTCTGTGGACTGGGTGAGGAATTCTGATGAAACCAGGCTGTCCTGGAGCTTTGGGCCTGGATAGGCACCACATCCCTCCTGAGCTGGGGTTGGCTCTACTCAGCTACGGTGGGTCCTATACAGTGTTTGGACCCATGGCTGACAGCATGTAGAACATCAACAGCCTTGGCAGAGAAGGGTTTTTTTTTTTTTTTTTTTTTGCAATGGACAGTGTGTAATGCAGATACTCAAAACCAGTCCAAGAGATGAGAACAAGTAACTGTAGAGTGGCCATCCCTAAGTGGGACAGGTATAACTAGATCTTCCTTTGTCCTAGGTTCAGGGAACATCATAGAAAGGGCAGAGAGAATGTAAGTGCTAGGGGGTGGAGAGGGCGCTGTGAAATGCTATCTTCTATGTATGACATGGCTATTACACTCAGGAACTCACGGCAGCTGTGGTCACCTGCACAAAACTTGCACTAGGTCAAGCCAGTCAGCATTCCAGGATGGTTGGAGAAGGGACTCCTGGAACTCCACTCCCTACTAGGATGCAGCTGATAGCTGGAGAGAAGGGTGTCTTTTTTCTTTGGGGACATAGACACTGATAGGTTATAATACTCCAGTGGATGACCACACAACCACACGCATGCAGGCGGTACTAATTTGAATCAATGGCTATGAAAAAAAAAAAAGAAGGGGAGGTTAAGGTAGGAGGGGGGCATGTGAGGACAGGAGGAGTGGGGGTGTGGAGTTGGGCTGGGTATAATAAAGATGTGGTGTATGCATGCATAAGAATGTGGAGTTGGGCTGGGTATAATAAAGATGTGGTGTATGCATGCATAAGAATGTTGAAAATAAGTTAAAATTTTACTTAAAAATGTAGAGCATTCAGGCTGAAAGGCAGCTTGGAATCCCCCCATTCTCATTTACCCCAATTCCTTCAATGAAGAGGCGGCTGAGCCCTTTAAGGGAACTGCACTCCTGCCCAGACGCTAGGGGCATTTGTGGTAGAGCCGGAGGTAGAACTCAGGCCCACAGGTAGGTTTGCCAGTAGCTTTTATTTCTGTCCCCATTAGTCCAGAATCCTTCAGGGGCTCTGAACTGAATGAGGAAAGTGTATGCAAAACTTAGCACAGGACTTGGTATCTAATAAGTGCTCCATATTTATTGCTATGCTTAAAAAACAAGACAAAACACCGTAGAGGAGCAAAATATGTGTGCCCTTGTAACACTTAAAGTTTTGTTGAGGACTCGCAAGACTCACAGCCGTACACAATACAAGTGGGGAGTGGTAGGGTACAGGTTACTATGAGGTTATCTTCGGAGTCACTGGATCCAGCAAGGGAGGAGATAAATGATCGCTTCTAAGGAGTGCTACCAGGAGGGAAGTGGCCAGTGGAAGACGCATGTGTTCCCTATCTTCTCTATTCTTGGCAGCGAGGGTAACAGGAAAGTAGATATTTCAGGTTATCAGGGAACCCCACGCCATCCTACCATCTGCCCGATGAGTTCCCTGATTATCATCACACTTGGTGTTCTGAACTGGGAATCTAAAGAAGACAATGGTGTTGTACCTTCCTTTAGTAAAACTCAAGTTTGACCCCCAGGACCAATGTTTAAAAAGAAAAAGACATGTGCCTTGTCTCGGTTTGAATGGGAATGGCCCTCATAGGCTCATACATTTGAATGTTTAGTCACTGGGAAGTGGGGCTGTTAGAAAAGATAAGGATTAGGAGGTGTGGCCTTGTCGGAGAAAGTGTGTCACTAGGGGTAGGCTTTGAGGTTTCCAAAGCTCATGCCAGATCCAGTCTTGTTCTCTTGGCCTGCAGATCAGGATGTAGGTCTCAGCTGCTGCTCCAGTGCCACCCATGCTGCCATGCTCCCTGACGTGATGATATAGGACAAAACCTCTGAAACTGTAAGAAAGACCCCAATTAAATGCTCTCTAAGACTTGCCTTGGTCATGGTGTCTCTTTAGCAATAGAACAGTGACTAAGACATGTCTGCGATCCCATCACTTGGGAGGCAGAGATAGGATGTCTGGTGCTTCTCGGATAGCCAGGTTAGCTTAGTCTGCAAGCTTCTGATTCAGTGACTCCATGTCTCAAAATACGAGGAGTGTTTGAGACACCTGGTGTTGACTTCTGTCCTCTATAAACATGAACATGTGCACCTGCACATGCGCACGAGCGTGCACACACACACACACACACACACACACACACACACACACACACACACACACAGAGAGAGAGAGAGAGAGAGAGAGAGAGAGAGAGAGAGAGAGAGAGAGAGAGAGAGAGCTGGGGGAGGGAACATTGGGAAAGACAAGGTCTCAGGTCTCTTAAAGTTTTCACCACTGTGGTTCTGCTGTTTTGAGGACTAGCAAGTTCCTCTGGCACTTTCCAAACCCTCATGGTACCATCCTTCATGCTGACCCTCTGGTGTCCCGAGCTTTGGAGAGATAGCCCTCTGCTCAGGAGCTTGTGCTTTGGAGGGCTGAGGAGGGGCAGGGATAGGGATGGAATGGGGGAAAGAAACCAAGAGAGGCTTGGCAGAAAGGAGGTTCATATGTTGGATCATATTTGGAAGTGAGGTGTGTGTGTGTGTGTGTGTGTGTGTGCGTGTGCGTGTGCGTGTGCGTGTGCGTGTGTGTGTGTGTGTGTGTGTGTGTGTGTGTGTGTGTGTGTGTGTGTGTGTGTGTATGAAGATCCAGGGTCTGTTGGAGCATAACAAGGTCATGTCTAAGGTCTTGACAAACCATAGGATATTGCATTGTGTGTAGTCCTGACCACTGTTTTGCGTTTGGAAAGGTCTCTAGATGTTTTATTTTGTTTTTTATGCTATATACCTCATCCTCCTGGAAATCTCGTGACAACATTTAGGTCTAACATCCCAATGTTAATACACAAATGTAATACACAATGAAAAAGGTGGATGATGTTACACAGGTCTATGATTGGTGACCATTCTCTGCCCAGGAAGAGGGCATCTTCTGCAACAGGGAATTTGTCCTTTACTGTCTCCTGTTCCTAGATGGGGCATGAGGTAATGAAAGCTATCTGGATCACTCTTTCATTCAAAAACTTTACAAATTCTAGTTGTCTCCATTTTACAGATGAAAATACAGAAATAAAGGGAAGCAAACTGCTCTGCCAAAGGCGGAAGTAGCACTTGCTGTTCCATGAAGCGGTGTGGGTCACCTCAGGTCACCTGAGTCACATTTCCAGTCCTTAGGCATGTGTTGGGCCATTCTGGGATTTTGGCTCAGAATTGTGGGCATCATATGGGGAAGAAAAAGGCCCAGGGGGATGTTGGGAGTAAGGAAGACTTTGCCATGGTCTCAGGAATCAAGATAAACATGAACATGTTTGGCAAATTTTCTTGTTTGTGTGTATATGTGTCTGGGGACCTCTTACTCAAACCAAAGTCATTTCTGCATATTTGTCTGCTGAATATGAAATACTCCAAAGATGACTCTTCATATTTGTTAAATTTGAAATGGAAGTTACTCAGCAGAGAGGAAAAACAAGTCTTGAATGCCCTCCAATGTCTTCTGAGTTAAACACGTGAGTGTGAAATTTCTCCTCACTAAAGCCTAATCTTCTACACGTGTACACATAGGTGTCCTACAAGTATATCTGTGCATATGTGCCCACTCCAGATTGGCTAAAGTCCTTTTATCTCATTTCCATCCATACCTTGGACTTTCCAGGGATGTGTGGGCAGAGCTGATTTTCTAGGAGGGCAGCACTTCCTCTGTAGTCCCTGACACAGGCTTCATCAAGAGCCTTGCAGAAAATCTATAGACACTGATTCTTTACCAAAGGCAGCATCATCTCAGGTTGTCCCTTGCTATTGGGTCTGGGACAATGGACAGTTTGAGAAGAAGGGCCACCTGCTAAACTGGACATGTTCTGCTTGGAACATAAGATACACCTGAACAATTGGTTATGAACTGGATTTTAGTGTGTTTGATCATATTTTGAATGCACTGTATGGATTGGCTGTTTAACAACACCTAGTCATGAGTCCTTTAGCAGTGTTGGCTACTCGCTCAACAATTTACAACTTTGATGAGTAGATGGAATACTTCTAAAATACAAAATGTTATTTTAAATGTACTATGTGGGATCTGTTATTCAAAACCATCCAGCTGGAAATAAGGGGTGGTTTTTAAAAAAATTAATGTTACTTATTGTAGTTTACGTTTAAAAAGGAATTTCTGCTTATATTTATATGTACATATCGCTCCTCTAAATCTGTTTATTTACCTCCCTACTTGCCTTCTACATGTCATGTACCTTAATTTGTTATCTTTTATCATCCACTTATATATCATCTATCATTTTCATCTATCTTTCATTTATAAGCTATCAACCATCTATCAAGTTATTTCTCTATTCATCCATCATTTACTATCATCTATCAGTCAACATTCATCATCTATTATCTGTTATCTATCTATCTATTATCTATCAATCTATCATCTATTTATCTACCCATCCGCACATCTACTTGTTATCAATTATCTATTATTTTCTATGTATCTACATTTCTATTTATCTACATCTAAATGTAACGAACATTTATCATATTGATTCACCTGTCATCTACTATAGTCTACTTTCTCTATCACCCATCAATCAACATTTATCATCTATCAATCATCTATTTATCTATGTATGCATGTATGTATCTATCTTCATCATCATCTAGCATAATTTTATCTATTCATCTATACATCCATCCATTTCATCTATTATCTGTCACATGTATTTAGTTCTACAGTGAAGAACAGACTTTGCAGTGGGGCTTATGGTTTGGACTGTCAAAAAATGTCATTTCCACCATCACAGGTAGCCCAACCTTGCTCTGAGATCACAGAGAATATGAATAAGATGAGATGGTGACATTAGCTTTCTGTTCACCCAGAATTTCAATAATAATTTCAGCACTGTCTCTCAAGGTTCTTTGCTCTCTCTCCTACCTGATCTCTACTGTGAAGGTTGTTCTCAGGCAGGTGCTCTGACTTACTAAGATAGTTGTAAAAGACAGGTGTGGTCTCAGGGGTGACTAATCCTTGGGTACGGGGGCCTTAGGACTGTCCAAGAGTGAAGCCATCTTGTGAGAGCCTTCTGTAGAACAGGCTTAACCCTTCTCTATGAAGTGACCTCCACTATGGTTGAGAGAGACTTTTGTAAGCTCTTCTGAGTTCAGAGATAATTAGTCAGAAGTTGGATTTACCATACTCTTGTTTTTTCCCCTCCCGAAGAGTTTCTCATTTCTGGGTGTGGATGCCACACTTCCGGCTGATCTTCCATTTTTCTTCCTGACTTCCTACTACTACTAAATCCTTTGTGGACCATCCAGAGGTAGAGAGCCAATAATCTTCCACAAGATTTGGCAGCGTTTATGGGAAATCCTGAGCTGGGGCTTCCTCTATGTTCACTTAGGAGTATTCATCAAACACAGGGAAGGGAAGAGGATTTTGAGTGTGAAAAGAGGAAAAACATGGGATTCTTTACTACATATTCTCTTTGAGCCACATATCCCCCATGTTCCTTGGAAGGTGTTGGGCTCTGGGCAGAGAAATGCTGGCCTTGGCATTAGGGCAACTGGAATCAATGTTAACTGTCTTTCCTTCTAACTTAATGGCCCAGGGCAGTAGAAAATCAACTTCATTTTGAAGTAGAGAAAGCAGAATCCTAGATCTTAGATGATTCATAGTCTGGCTTGACAGACAATAAAGATGGGTAAAGACTCGAACTATACTCAGAGTGGATGGGAAACAGCAGCCAGACTATCCAGGCTGTAGGTGAAGCAACTGTGCTGTCCAGCTTTGTAGAAGAAAGAGTCAGCTTTCCAGCCCCTGGAATTTATTCTTTTTCACCATCCTGGAGTATTTTATAGTCAGGAACAATATAGTTTATAGCATCCCTCTGTTGATAGACAACTTCCCAAGGTTTTGTTACTTAGAAGACATAGTGCAAATACTTGCTTGTACACATACACTATATTTACATGCAACTCTTTCTCTAGGCCAAGTAACAAGCTGGATATGTGATGCACTTTCAGCTGAATTATCTTCTAACTCTGAACAATGGCTCAGTGTGGCGCACACATTTCACCACGGCATTGTCAAATCTTGCATCATCACACTTGACAAGCTTGTGAGACTGATTCAGCTACTGCTCTGATGTTTGGTTTTCTGACTTTGAGCTCAAATACTTTCTGATGCAATATACTGTTCCTTTTGTTAAATAATTTTTTTATTTACTTGGCTCATATTTCTAGTGGCTTTTTACAACAGAAGTTGTTTTGTTTCATAGTTTCAAATATTTACCTTTGTTCACTGTTTATCTGTTAAGTTTATAGAATATTTTTTGTCCCTAGGATGTTTTGAATTTTTATGGAAAATGTTATTATCTTTTTTCTTCTATGGATTTTGCTTTCCATGCTTTTTCATGCAAGTTTTTCTTTCCTCTAGTTTATGGCAAATTTATGTTCTTTCTTGAGATTCCTTTTTGTTTTTTCCTCCTTTTTTTTTTCAAGACAGGGTTTCTCTGTGTAGTCCTGGCTGTCCTGGGACTCATTCTGTAGACCAGGCTGGCCTCAAACTCACAGAGATCCACCTGGCTCTGCCTCCCAAGTGCTGGAATTATTATTCTGTCTTTTATTGTAGGCTCTTTATTTTTGTGTGAGTTGTGGATATGCTTTGGTTTTTGCTTTGGAAAAGGCTGTTGAATCATTGTAAACTTCACTGATTTTCTATGTCCCCTTTTCTCAGATGCTTATTTGTCAAAGGCTTATTTATTCATCCATGGCTCCTGGCTGCTCAGCCTCTTCACTGCTCTGTTTGTCTCTGAGCCACTTATACGCTTAGAGGAGTTTACAGCACACCTTCCTGGAACGGCTCACCTTGTTTTCTTTATTGTACAGAGATCCTCTTCACACCTCAGAGTGTCTTATTACAAGAGGAAGAAATGGTTTACAGCATTTGGCCCATCAGTTGCCACTCGTATATCTTTTCATGCTTTCATAATTTATTTGCATACCATAAGCTCCAGGATGATGGCAATCTTGTCTGACTTGTTTATTTTTATCTATGTGTTCACGTATGTATGTGTGAAGGCCAGAGGTCAATATGGGATACCTTCCTGGATCACACTTCATCTTTTTTTTTTTTTGAGTCAGGGTCTCTCACTGAGTCCAGAGCTCAGGGATTTGGTTGTGGATCCTCTTGTCTTTGCCTCCCCAGTGCTGCAATTTACAGCTGTGCTAGTGTCTTTTAGTGACTTGGATTCTAGGAGGTCAAACACAGGTCCTCATGCTTCTGTAGAGTACATTACTTCCTGAACCGTCTCCCCAGCCCTTCTCTGACATTTAAGACATATGCATCCCATGTGAGGGGACATTTACAAAACAATTGAGAGTAAATGAGTGAAAGGCAATATTCCAGTGGCATTTGCATTTTGAATTTTATTTTTTCAGACCTGAATAAATTGTTTGTCAAAGAAGTTCATGTTGTTATTCACAAAAGCTCATAGAGAAGGACTCTCCCAATGCTAGTATTTCCACATATGCTTTGAGCTCCATGCATATGTCACGTGGCTAAATACTGGATCCTCGGGACAATTCATTCAGAGGGTTTTGTCTGCTCATAGGAACCCTTGAAGAGAGTTTCTTTTAGGGCTAAAGAAAAATTTCAGATTAGCCAGATATAATCACTGAGTATTTAGACCTTGAACTCACAGAGATCCACTGCCTGTGACTCCCAAATGCTGGGATTAAAGACATGTGCCAACACTGCCTGGTGTAATGGTAAGTCTTTATTCCATCTGCCCGAATTCAACCCCGCCACGTGGGCGCCCAGAATAACACACAGAGTCTTATATTATTTACAGCTTGGCAACTCTATTTTATTTAAATAAAACCATCTGATTATCTTACTTATTTTTTGGGGGGAGGGTTTGTTGAGATGACTTAGTGGGTATAAGAGATTGCCACCAAACTTGACGATCTGAGTTTGATCCTTGAAACTCCCACAAGTTGCCCTCACATTACCCTGCACACATAATTAATTAATTAGTAAGTATAGGCATTTTTAAAAAGATGGTTTTAGGGGCTGATGAGATGTCTCAGGGGGTAAAGGCACTTGCTGCCAAGTCTGATGAACACATGTGATAGATGGAGGGAACTAACTTCTACAGGTGTCCTCTCATGGTGCATGCACGTATGCATGTACACACACACACACACACACACACACACACACACACACACAAAATAAATAAATAAATAAAGTAAATAAAAAGTTTTTCAAGTGGATCCACATATTACTGTTTAGAAATCATCACAGAAAATTTCCTTCTGTGTCATCCCCTTCCTTACTCCGTCTCACTCACTACCCCTTCAGACCTTACCTGTCTTTCAGGAGACTGATGTCTCCCTGAGTCTTCCTGACTCAATTGAGCTTACAGGGATTTCTCTCCTTGTCATGTATCAGTGTTATCTGGATGACAGAATAGTTTTATATTTATGGAATCATTGTGAAGACATTGCACAGAATCCCTGTGTGCCTGACATGAATCAATATTATGCATACTACTGTCTGTCAAGTGCGCAAACCAACATTCATGCACTGCTAAAGTCCACAACTTACTTTGACTTCTTCTGTTTCCCCGTGTTCCTTTTCCAGTCCAGGATGCATACAGTATGCCACTCATCACATTTTCCTTAGTCTCCTATTGCCTTCCCTCCCGTTAGCGGTGACAGCTACTCAGGCTTTCTTGTTTTGGATGACTGACAACACTGAGGATCGGTTGGGAATCTTGTAGAAAGACTCCCACTTAGTATTTGTCTGTTGTTTTCCTCAGGGACAGACAAAGGCCATGGTTTGTGGGTTGGGACCACTGACCTCAAGTGCCTTCCCATTACATCCTGTTAAGGACACACACACGGTCACAATGACTTTTTCCGTGCTGATGTTGTGTAACCACAATCACCTGACGCTAAGTGGCTAGTTAGATTTCCCCAGTGAAGAGATACTCTCCTGCCCTTCCCCAGGCTCAGGCCGCATCCTGGAAGCAGGGTTCTGTATGTAACTTATGTGTAAGGAGTTGGAAGCGGGAGGTGGTGAGGCTCCACTTCCCTAAAAGCAGATTAGCTACATAAATTATTTGGAATTCTTTTTCATGAGAAATGGGTTGCTCTCCATCATTTGTTTATTCTGTCATTTATTTACATCAGCACGGACTTGTGGATATTTATTTTTATACTCTGAGTTATAATCCAATACTCCCTTATTTATTTTGATGCTCAAATTGTCCAAGCGTTGGTTTCTGGGAGATGTTTCAGCTGACTCTTATGTACTTTTGCTATACCCCATTGTGTGTGTGTTTGTGTGTGTGTGTGTGTGTGTGTTTGTATGTGTGTATACAACATATATCCCAGGCTTACCTTATGGATTTCCTGACCCAGTCTTCAATGGTTTGCATTTTTAATGGAAGGTCACTGCCAGGATGCTTTGTCCTTAGGCTCTTTTAGCTGAGGGAGTGAGGGGGTCAAAGGATATGCATTATATTCACTTGTACACATAGAAATGTCCATAAAAATTTCCCCATGTAACTACCTATGCTTCTATAGAATTGAATCTTGGTATATACTATTGTATATCTAATACTTTGTCACATGATCACTTGGAGGAAACTTTAAAAAAGTAAACTACAAAGTTCTGCATATCACTTTGAAGCTAATAGATCAAGATAACTGTTGAACTTATAGAGCTTTAAAAACAGGTTAAAGTTGCTGATTATTTTGTTTCAATGTTGGAACTAGTGTTGATAATAGGAAAACGTTTGATGACATCATAAATATCAATTTTACTTTGTTGTTACCATTCGGTATTTGCCTCAGTAATATGTTGCTACCTGTGTATAGTTTTGCTACTTTTAATTCCAGGAGTGAGTGTATAATCTAATAGAATTGGAAAATTCTTACATTTGATGTTCCCTGGGTATATTGAAGTTTTAAATATGGAAATAGACATTGCAAGAATCCCAGATTATCTGTGAAGATCACGTTCATGTATGTTGGTGAAATCTGCACTACTCATTTCTTTTCCTTCTCTTTCTGTTTCCTTGCATTATTGGTGGACTGCAGACTCCGGATCCAACTCCATCTTCTGAAATGATCCCGATTCCCAGAATGCCCCTGGCGCTGCTCCTGCTCTTGCCCATCCTGGGTTCTGCAAAAGCTCAGGTTAATCCAGGTAACACAGCCACTATTCAGGTGGATGCTGAAGACCAGGTGCCTGCCAATGCCTGTCAGTGGTTATTTTAGAAAGAGTTCTGCCAAGGGAACCCACAGTGTCAGCTGTTTTCACCTGCGAGGTGAAATGTGGGCAAGTCTAAACCAGAGAGTCCTATCCATCCCTGGCCACATAGAATGTGTTTGGGTATTATACAAGAGGTTTTATGTAGATCAGAGCAGTTTAAATGCTATTTGTTTTAATGGGAGAAGGAATAGCTATTTGTCATTTTTGGGGGAATGGGAGGGAAATTTTAGATGTGGTAGGGAGTTTATTTTGGTTGGTTTATCTATGAATATTAGGCCTGGGTTTTACTTGATGGTCTTGTTATGCTTTTGAAACACTGACATTGTGGGATGCCAGGTGTCTCTTTCTCTCATATACCTCAAGTATATGATCGTGCCATTTGTCTCTTACGCAGTAATGCTGTTTTCAATAGCTCAGTGACTTAAAATAAGTGTTTGTTGTGCTCACAAGCTTACAGTTTGATGATTTCTGCTGTGCTTGGTTGGACTGTACTTTGACCTATCTTTGTGAATTTACCTATCTGGGAATCAGCTGGCTATTGGCTCACCTAGGATTATTACCTTGGCCCCGATGAAAGGCAGTTTGGCTGTTGCCCCATGTGGATTCCTCTAGCAGGCTAACCTGGTTATGTTTTCATGGAAATTCCACAAGCACATGAGTGGAAGCAGGAAAGTACAAACAATCTTTCAATCCACTGCTCAAATTATGTTTGTTAAGACTATATTGGCAGGGATGAGGGCTGTAGCTTGGTGGTGCTTGTCCACTAAGTTCCTGTTTCAACTCCCAGCACTTGGGGGGAGGGGGCAAGGCTCATTGATCAATTCTTAGAGCTGTGCCCAGAGTCCATAAGAACAAAAAATGTACATGGTAAAGAGAAAGGTAAAGATTCTTTTTTCCTGTTTTTAAATTGAAATTAGAAACAAGCTTATTTTACACGCCAATTCAAGTTCCCTCTCCCCCCTGTCCTTCCCTGCCCTCCACTAATCCTCTATCCCATCCCTTTTCTGCTCCCCAGGGAGGGTGAGGCCTTCCATGGGGAATCTTTAAAGTCTCACATATCCTTTGGAGCAGGGCCTAGGCCCCCTCCTGTGTGTCTAGGCTGAGAGAGTATCCCTCTATGTGGAATGGGCTCCCAAAGTCCATTTGTATGCTAGGGATAAATAATGATCTACTACCAGAGGCCCCATAGATTGCTGAGGCCTCCTCACTGACACCCAGGTTCAGAGGGTCTAGATTAGTTCTATGCTGATTTCTCAGCTATCAGTCTGGGGTCCATGAGATCCCCCTTGTTCAGGTCAGCTGTTTCTATGAGTTTCACCAGCCTGGTCTTGACCCCTTTGCTCATCATTCCTCCCTCTCTGCAACTGGGTGTGAGTGTCTGCTTCTGCTTCCATCAGCTACTGGATGAAGGTGCTAGACCAGCATATAAGGTAATCAGTCTCATTGTCAGGGAAAGGCATTTAAGGTAGCCTCTCCACTATTGCTTAGATTGTCAATTGAGGTCATCCTTATAGATCTCTGGACATTTCCCTAGTGCCAGAATTCTCTTTAGACCTATAACGTCTCCCTCTATGATGGTATCTATTATCTTGCTCGCCTCTATTCTTCCCCTGACTTGATCTTCCTGCTCCCTCATGTCCTCCTCACCCCTCCTCTTCTCCCCCTCTCTTTCTCCTAGCCCCCTCTCCCTTCCCCTATGCTCCCAATTTGCTCAGGAGATCTTGTCCCTTTCCCCTTCTCCAAGGGACCATGTATGTCTCTCTTAGGGTCCTCCTTGTTTACTGGCTTCTCTAGCAGTGTGGATTGTAGGCTGGTAATCCTTTGCTCTATATCTAAAATCTATATATGAGTGAGTACATACCATGGTTATCTTTTCTGTGACTGAGTTACCTCACTCAGGATGGTTTCTTCTAGTTCTATCTATTTGCCTCTGAATTTTAAGATTCCATCGTTTTTTGTTTTTTTTTTTTTCTGCCGAGCAATACTCCATTGTGTAAATGTACCGCATTTTCTCTACCCATTCTTTAATTGAGGGGCATGTAGGTTGCTTCCAGGTTCTGGCTATTACAAATAATGCTGCTATGAACATAGTTCCGGAGGCATCACCATCCCCCCTGAGACAAAGGTAAAGATTCTTAAGTTGTATTTTTTATTCCTTGACAAATATAAACAAATAAAAGTACACATATCTTATGCACTCAATTTGATAGATTTTTTCAGACCCAACATACCCATTCAGACATGTCTAACCTGAAGCAGAGGGTAGCTATGAATGTGGGCTAACACAAAAGTAAACACTTATATAAAACACAAGACTTTTTTTTTTAATGTGATCTTTTTGATTGTGCGGCTCTTGAATGTGAACTTTGTAGATGACATTGTGTGGCAATATCAAATGATCGCACAGCCGTGGCAGTGAGTTACACTTCTTCTTCTTCTTTTTTTTTTTTTTTTAATCTTGGAGTCAACCTTTATTAAGGAAAAAAAATGAGCAGTGTTTAAAGTCTGGTTGAGGGGCCTGTGAGATGGCTCAGCAGGTAAGAGTGCTTACTGCTCTCATAGAGGACACAGGTTCAGTTCCCTGTACCCAAGGAACTGCAGCTCCAGGAGGATCTGACATCTCTGGCCTACATGGGCACTGACACTCAGATACACACCCCTTCCCACATACACAGAATTAAAACTGCAGCAAATCTTTGAAGTTCTGTTGAAGTCTATCTCAAGGTACTACTGGTTTGAAGCTATTCGTTGCCATCTGGTTCACCCAAGTCTCTCTCTGTCTCTCCCTCTCTCCCTCTCTCCCTCTCTCTCTCTTTTGCAGATGTTTTTTATTTGAATTATAAAAAAGATTGTTTTACATGACAATCCCAGTTCCCTTCTCCCTCCCCTCCTCCGCTACCTCCTCTCCAACTAAAACCCTACCTATCACATATCCTTTCTGCTCCCCCTGGATGGTGAGGCCTTCCATAGGGCGTCATCAGAGTCTATTGTATCCTTTGGGATAGGGCCTAGGTCCACCCCTGTGTTTTGGCTCAAGGAATATTCCTCTATGTGGAATGGGCTCCCAAAGTCCACACCTATGCTAGGGATAAGTACTCAACTACTACAGGATGTCCTGTAGCTTTCTGAGGTTTCCTCAATGAAATTCATGTTCCTGGGGTCTGGATCAGTCCCATGCTGGTATCCCAGCTATCAGTCTAGGGAGCAAGAGTTCCCCCAATGTTCAGATCAGCTGTTTCTGTGGGTTTCACCAGCCTGGTCTGGACCCTGGGTTAATATCAGAGTTTTCAACTCTATTCCATTGGTCTACCTGTCTATTTTTGTGTCAATACCAAGCTGTTTTCAGGACTATAGCTCTGTAATAGAGCTTGAAGTCAGGGATGGTGATGCCTCCAGAAGTTCCTCTATTATACAGGGTTGTTTTGGCTATTCTGGGTCTTTTGTTTCTCCATATAAAGTTGAGAATTGTTCTTTCAAGGTCTGTGAAGAGTTGTGTTGGGATTTTGGTGGGGATCGCATTGAATCTGTAGATTGCTTTTGGCAAGATTGCCATTTTTACTATGTTGATCCTATGTATCCAGGAGCATGGGAGATCCTTCCATTTTCTGTTATCTTCTTTAATTTCTTTCTTTAGAGTCTCAAAATTCTTACAGTACAGGTCTTTCACTTTTTTGGTTAGTGTTACCCCAAGGTATTTTATATTGTTTGTGGCAATTGTAAAGGGTGACGTTTCTCTGATTTCTTTCTCCACCAATGTGCCATCGATGTATAGTAGGACTACAGATTTTTTGAGTTAATCTTGTATCCTGCCACTTTGCTGAATGTGTTTATTAGGTGTAGGAGTTCCCTGGCAGAGTTTTTTGGGTTACTTATGTAGACTATCATATCATCTGAAAATAGTGAGAGTTTGACTTCTTCCTTTCCGATTTGTATTCCCTTGATCTCCTTTTGTTGTCTTACTGCTCTAACTAGAACTTCAAGGACAATATTGAAGAGGTATGGAGAGAGTGGACAGCCTTATCTTGTCCCCGATTTTAGAGGAATTGCATTGAATTTCTCTCCATTTAATTTGATGTTGGCTGTCGGCTTGCTGTATATTGCTTTTATTATGTTAAGGTATGTTCCTGTTATCCCTGATTTCTCCAAGATCTTTATCATGAGGGGTGTTGGATTTTGTCAAAGGCTTTTTCAGCATCTAGTGAGATGATCATGTGGTTTTTTTCCTCAGTCTGTTTATATGGTGGATTACATTGATGGATTTTCTTATGTTGAACCATCCTTGCATCCCTGGAATGAAGCCTACTTGATCATGGTGGATGATTTCTCTGATGTGTTCTTGGATTCGATTTGCCAGTATTTTATTGAGAATTTTTGCATCAATGTTCATGAAGGATACTGGTCTGTAGTTCTCTTTCTTAGTTGTGTCTTTGTGTGGCTTGGTTATCAAGGTTATTGAAGCCTCATAAAAAGAGTTTGGCAATGACTCTTCTGCTTCTATTGTGTGGAATACTTTGAGTAGAATTGGTATTAGCTGTTCTTTGAATTTCTGGTAGTATTCTGACTGAAGCATCTGGCCCTGAGCTTTTTTTGGTTGGGAGACTTCTGATGACTGCTTCTATTTCATTAGGGGTTATAGGTCTATTTAAGATGCTTACCTGTTCTTGATTTAATTTTGGCAAATGAAATCTGTCCAGATAATTGTCCATTTCATTTAGATTTTTGAATTTTGAGGAATATAGCTTTTCAAAGTATGACCTGATGATTCTCTGGATTTCCTCTGTGTCTGTTGTTATGTCCCCCTTTTCATTCCTGATTTTATTAATTTGCATTTTCATTCTTTGTTGTTTGGTAAGTTTGGATAAGGGTTTGTCTATCTTGTTGATTTTCTCGAAGAACCAACTCTTTGTTATATTGATTCTTTGTATTGTTCTCCTAGTTTTCCATTTTATTGATTTCAGCCCTCAATTTGATTATTTCCTGGCGTCTGCTCCTCCGGGGTGTATTGGCTTTTTTGTGTTCTAAAGCTTTCAGTTGTGCTGTTAATTCTCTAGTGTGATTATTCCCCTGTTTCTTCATGTGGGCACTTAGTGCTATGAACTTTCCTCTTAGCCCTGCTTTCAAAGTGTCCCATAAGTTTGGGTATGTTGTGTCCGCATTCTCATTGAATTCTAGGAAATCTTTCATTTCTTTTTTTATTTATTCCTCGACCCAGGGATTGTGCAATTGGGTGTTACTTAATTTCCATGAGTTTGTAGGTTTTCTGTAATTCATGTTGTTGTTGAATTCTAACTTTAAAGCATGGTGATCTGATAAGATACAGGGGGTTATTTCAATTTTTTTTTGTACCTGTTGAGGTTTGCTATGTTGCCAAGTATGTGGTCAATTTTAGAGAAGGTTCCATGTGGCGCTGAGAACAAGGTAAATTGTTTTGTATTTGGATGGAATGTTCTATAGATATCTGTTAAGTCCAATTGGGCCATAATTTCGATTAGTTCCTTTGTTTCTTTGTTAAGTTTCTGTCTGGTGTTCCTGTCCAGTGGTGAGAGTGGGGTGTTGAAGTCTCCCCACTATAAGTGTGTGCAGTTTTATGTTTGATTTGAGTTTTAGTAATGTTTCTTTTACAAACATGGATGCCTTTGTATTTGTGGCATAAAAGTTCAAAATGGAGACTTCATCCTGATGGATTTCTCCTGTGATGAATAGGAAGTGACCTCCTTCATCTCTTTTGATTGATTTTAGTTTAAAGTCCAATTTGTTGGATATGAGGATTGCTACCCCTGCTTGTTTCTTGGGTCCATTTGATTGGAAAATCTTTCCCCAACCTTTCTTAGGTACCGTCTGTCTTTGAAGTTGAGGTGTGTTTCTTGTATGCAGCAGAAGGATGGATTCTGTATTCTTATCCATTCTGCTAATCTGTGTCTTTTTATAGGTGAATTAAGACCATTAATGACCATTGATTGTTCATTTTTGTTTGTTTTTGATTTGGTGACGGTGGCGAAATTATGTGTGGGATACTATCCCTTTTTCCTTTTGGCTGTTTGTAAAGTGGGATTGTCTATTGGCTATATTTTTATGGTTGTAGTTAACTTCCTTGGGTTGCAGTTTTCCTTCCAGAACTTTCTGTAGGGCTGGATTGGTGGATAGGTATTGTTTGAATCTGGTTTTGTCATGGAATATCTTGTTTTCTCCGTTTTTATTTATTGAAAGCTTTTTCTGGGTATAGTAGTCTGGGCTGGCATCCGTGGTCTCTTAGGGTAGGAAGAATATCTATTCAGGACCTTCTGGCTTTCAGAGTTTCCATGGAAAAGTCAGGTGTAATTCTGATAGGTTTGCCTTTATATGTTACTTGACCTTTTTCCTTTGCTCCTCTTAATATTTTCTCTTTATTCTGTATGTTTGGTTTTTTGATTATTATGTGGTGAGGAGACATTGGTTCAGTCTATTTGGTGTTCTGTAGGCTTCTTGTATTTTCATTGGCATGTCTTTCTTTAGGTTGGGAAAGTTTTCTTCTTTGATTTTGTTGTATATGTTTTCTGTGCCTTTGAGTTGGATTTCTTCACCTTCTTCTATACCTATTATTCTTAGGTTTGGTCTTTTTATGGTATCCCATATTTCCTTGATATTTTGTGTTAGGGATTTGTTGGACTTAAGATTTTCTTTGGTTGATGAGTCTATTTCTCCTAGTGTATCTTCAACTCCTGAGATTCATTCTTCCATCTCTTGTATTCTATTGGTTATACTTGAGTCTGTAGTTCCTGATCATTTACCAAGCTTTTCTATTTGCAGCATTCCCTCAGATTGTGCTTTCTTTATTGTCTCTATTTCAGTCTTTAGGTCTTGAACTGTTTCCTTGAGAGATTTGTTGATATCTTGTATTTTTTTTTTTTGGTTTGTTTTTTCCTCCATTTTTTTTTAAGGGATTTTCTCATGTCTTCTCTGAGGTCCTCTATCATTTCCATGAAGATGTTTTTAAGGTCATTCTCTTCTGCTTCATCTGCATTGTGATGTTCAGGTCTTGCTGGTGTATGGTTCCTATTCTCTGGTGGTGTCATATTGGATTTTCTGTTGTTGATGTGCTTTTACAGTGTCCTCTTCTCATCCTTTCTTCTGGTGGGTGTAGCAGGAGTCTCTTCCTTTCCTGGTGGGTATGGGACCAAGGTTCCCTGTTTGTAGATGCAGACAGTTCCAATACTCTGATGTCTGTCTTCTTGTTGTGGATAGAGGTGGCACTGTTACCAGGGCCTTGACAGTGTCTGGGTGTGTTGGATCCCTTTGCTGAGTTCGGATCCGGTGAGCAGATCCCTGGCATCAGATGTTTCTGAGCAGGGCCGCTTAACCGAACTGGAAACAGCCCCTGCCCTACCTGGGCCGGTGGATGGAGGCTGAACTGTTACTGGGGCCTTGGGAGTGTCCAGGTGTGTTGGGTCCTGATGCTGAGTTCGGATCCGGTGAGCAGACCCCTGGCGTCAGATATTTCCTAGCAGGGCCACTTTGAGCTTCTATATTTGAGAAACAGGCATCATGGAGTTCCTTCTTCTACCCCACTCCACTGACATCCATTATGGTGCTTTCTAGCAAGAAAGACTTATTTTGCCCCTTTGCACTTTATAGAAATAGACGCATATGATGCATGGATACTGCATCTAGCTTCTTTAACTGGACATTCCTGTATGGCATTCATTCCATGGCTACTTGCAGTGCTTGCCGGACCATGCTTGCTCTATATAATATTGCTTTGTTTGCACCCTTCATTTACGTGTCTTTAACCTCAAGTATACGATTGTGTCATTTGTCTGTTACACAATAATGTTGCTTAACACTCTTCAATAGTTCAGTGACTCGGATGGATGAGAACTTGGATGGTTTAAAGTGTGGGCCTGCTGTGAAAAAGTCTTCCATATTCTTGCGTAGTTTGTGGTAAGGATATATACTCAATTTTTTGGAGTTGTATCCAGAACTGGAATTCCTGGGCCACTTGTAACAATGTTATTTCATGTTCTTCAAAATGCCATGGAGTTTCCCAGAGTGATTTCTACCCACTTACCCTCCCACAATTTATGTAGAGTCCTACAAAGTATGTAGAGTTCAAATTTTCAGCTACCTATAATTACGTTCTCAAGGGTACATTCATTTTGTCTTTTTACTAGCATAATGGTACTTTTGAGAGAGTACCCCTCCCCAATTCCTCATTCATGGACTATTCTTTACACCCTTAATAGGAAACATGGTCAAAACTCCTTTTAAAAAAAAAGTCAAAGCATTGTCAGTTGAGTGAATTCAATGCTTTTTATCCATCTTGGACATCTTTTTATTTTTGTGTTTTGTATCCCTCTTACCCTGTAAAGTTTGGTTTACTCCTACAATGGTCTTTCTGCTCTGAGCTCCAAAGAAGAGGCCAAGCGTGCACACAATGTCTAGGTGCTGGGTGCTGATGGGGGATGCTCTTCTGTATACATGTTTCAGCAGCATGGCATCTCCCTCATGGTTTCTTTCTTCCTCCTCTCCCCAGAATTCTCCTCATCTCATAGCCCTGCCTGTACTCCCTGCCTGGCTACTGGCCAATCAGTGTTTTATTCATCAACCAATAAGAGAAACATAAACACAGAAGAACATCCCCCATTCGGGTGTCATCACAGAGGCTGGTACACCTGGGGGCATTTAAGCAATTAAATCAGGAAAGTCAGGTTCCAGTGTTGGAATGCAAGCTGTGGCCCTTGAGTAGGAAACAGGCTGCCTGAAGGCAATTTCACTCCCCGTTGTGTTGTTAGGTATTTCTGTTGACTCTTTTCAACAGCATAAAGAAATAGATGTCTTAATTTTGAGAGATTTTCCTAGGAACATTGTATGTTTGAAGAACTAACCCTTCTCTCTGCCATCCCCTACCACTTTACCAAGTTAAACTGGAGATGTGGATGTAAAAGCAGACAAGAAATTTCCATTTCTCCTCAGTGTTAAGTGGTAGTCGTGGAACTTGGGGCTCATGTAGTTGCATGGTTTAGCCATTGCTTAATGCAGAGTAGATGCATTGATTAATACTTGCTGACTTAGAGGAGACTCTTCAGGGGTCTCTGCTGGTATTTCCCAAAAGACTTGGGCAACTGAAAGTACTGATAGTGACTGGAGGTGCTCAGCGATAAGTTCTGGGCCTTAGATTTTCCACACAGGTTAGCCACATTGTATAGCAGAGAGACTTTTGCTATAAGCAAATATTACATGGCCAACTATTGACAGAAATAGGTTTAAGGCCATGTCAGAAGGTATCAGAAATCCTGTTCGAATCAGTCACAAGCCAAAAATTCATTTAATGATTGTTAAAAGATGAAACTGAACCCAGCAACTCAAATAGCAATGTAAAAAGTCAAACATTCTAACATAGTATTAGTGAGAGATATACTAATTTGATACCCTCGGAGGAGTGGTGGGAAAATGTTAAGGCTACCCTCCATAATTAAATCATTATGTTTCTCTAAGAGCAGAAAACTTTGCAATACAATAAAAAACACTGCAGCCCATGATATGGAGGCTAAGCCCCGTGGCTTTGGGCAGAGTTCACTGGCACTGGGATCCTGATGGCATGCTCAGTGCTAAGTGCATGTGTTGTGGGCCGAGGAGCAAGACTCTGGTGATGATGCACGGTGCAACATGGGTGAGACCTGCCAGAAACACACAGCTATTAGGCATTTGATTTTGAATTGATCTTTGTCATTGCACTTTCAAAAACCTTCTATTGCTGCCAATACTTTTACAATCCCCATGCTCAGCTACACCCCCTCCCCCAGTGTGAGATTGTGACCCACAGTTTAAGGCACTAGTCTCTAATACATCTGAGCTTTGGCAAGTTGGTAAGCTTTGGCAACTTTGGTAAGTTGGGTGATGCCACTGACATTTCCAGAGATGACAATGTTCAAAGTGGCAAGAGGGACTGCAGGGTAGGGCTCTGGAAGTCTGCACAAGCAATGCTGAGATGGAGTATGTTCCAGCCCAGCAGTGTGGGTACTGTGCTAGCAACCTTTTAGTTCCAACAGTGCACTAGGAACCTGACTCTAGCAATTGCCAATCTGATGGGGGAAGTACTGGAACGACTGAGGGCAGCATCTTACAGCAGAATCATAATTCACAAGTTGGCTAATGGCAATCCACACCCAATAAACAACTATACTGACAATTTCACAAAAATCATTTTTACAAGTCAGCAAGTCAATTAGGGTGGGATTGGAAAATTCTGATGAATGATTTATAGTTCATTTAGAACAATACTTAATTATTAATTAATTATTTAATTTGCTTATAACTATAAGTTAAATAAGTTTGAGGCTCAACTTGAAGCCAAAGATGACATAAGACTAAAAGGAGGACACAGAACTCAGACCTGGGAACTCTATAGTGTCTTTATTGTGCTAAATGAGGAAGTTCTGAGGTAGAAGCCCTTCAGGGCCAGTTCACCCTGGCAAAGAAACTGAAGCATTGGGGATGCTCTGGGCCCCTTCAGTACAAAGTTGTCACCTTACTCCAGAGAAATGCCAAGAGTTTAACTAAGGGTCTCTCTCTCTCTCCTCTCTCTTTCTTACTCTCTCTCCCCGATGATTAGAATAAAGCCCTGGGAGGGAGGGATATAAAAAGCAAGGAGATGTCCCTGGATGAATTTCTCTCAAATGAGCAATGCTAGATGGGCTCTTTCTTTCTTGCATGTTTGTTTGTCGAGTCTAGTACTGGGTGGCCTCTTGTATCCTTCCTTCCAGTAAAAGAATCTTCCTCTGGGGACAGCAGAAACTCAACTGCTGCTTGAGCTCTCTTGATTACACCAAGCAGGGGAGAAAAGAGACTGTAAACTGCAGAGCTCAACAAAAGCACCAACTGATATTCAAAGACCATGCTGTATACTCCCAGTGCCATAGGAAGTTGTGTTAACAATGTAATTTTCAGAGTGAGATAATGAGTACTCGGTGTTATTACTCCAGTTTTACGGGGAGGGATGGGGGCCCACAAACGTTAGGTAATAACTGAAGGTTATAGACTAAGCAGAGTAGCCTGGATGGGACCCGCATCTAGTGCTAGCAAGATGACAGACCTTGACCTCCAAGCTCTACGGCTTCCTGCAGACAGTGAGACCACAGAGTATCAGTGTAGAAGAGCCTGTGAGCCATGGACCAACTGTGTGTGCATGGATACTAGGGCCTGGAAATCCACTGAAATTGAATGTCAAGCTTGATTTGTGGAGGTAAAGGTGCATTTTGTAAAAATAAATAAATAAATAAATAAATAAATAAATAAATAATTCTCTGTTACTGGATATTTAAAGGACTCCATGAACAGTTCCCAGAAAGCTCAAGGAAGACTTGTTTAATCTAGTCTTTTGCAAATGAGGAAGCCAAGAGTTGTGGCTGCACCATTTCTGTGGCTGTGATAAAATGCCCTGAACAAAAAGAATACAGGAGAGAAAGTTTGGTATATGGTTGTAGGTTACAGTCCATCATTGCTGGAAAACAAAGGCAAGAACTCAAGCAGCTAGTCCCTTAACACCCTTAGTCAAGAGAGAAATAAATGCAGTTTTCTGCTTGCTTTTGCTCAGCTAGCTTCCTTCATTATTATATAGTTCAGAACCCACTGCCTAGGGAATGGTGCCACCCACATTGGGCTGGGTCAATTAACATATGAGACAATCCATTGCAGACATGCCTGGAGGCCAACCTTATCTAGGTAATTCCTCACTGAGGCTGTCTTCCCAGGTGATTCCAGATTATGACAAGTTGACATTTAAAATTAATTGGTCCACAGGTCCACAGAAACAAAATGATGGGAAGAAACACTTTAGAAAAGGAATTGCCACTTCTCACTTTGGATCTAGGCCAGCAGTTCTCAACAAGTGGCTTGTGACCCCTTTTGGGGTCAAATGACCCTTTCACAGGGGTTGCCCAAGTCCTGTCTGCACATCAGATATTTATATTATGATTTATAACAGTAGCAAAATTACAGTCATGAAGTAGGAACAAAACTAATTTTATGGTTGGGTGTCACTACAACATGAGGAGCTGTGTCAAGGGACTGCAGCATTATAAAGGTTGAGGACCACTGATCTAGGCTGTGACCTGACTGTATGAGTTGGCTTGGCAGGTTTTCAACTTTGGTTTGAACATCCTCAGTCTTCCTGTCCATCATTGGTCACTATGTAAGGGCTTTTATGAACAAGATAATGCACATAAGGGACCTGGCCGAACACCCAGCCCATGGGATGTGCTTAAGAGATGCCAGGTCTTCTTTTCCTTAATTCTACTTAGTATTTGATGATGATGACAGACTTCATTGATAATTGTATTATTCTACACTGTGTTCTATATTTGAAACTATGCAGGATATACTCTTTTGTTGTAGGGTCTTTTGCTGTACACCTTAGAATTAACGTGCTCCAAGTGCATTTGTTGTGAAAACAGCTTTCTAATCCAAAGTATCTGGTGGATTCTTATCTATACTCTGAAGTTTTGCTTGTGTTTTGTTATTTTATAATCTTGTGTCTCAGGTCTCAAGTTTCAAGAGGCAGACAGTTGTTGGAGAGCAAGAAAGGATAGAACTTTTCTTCCTGAGGTTAGTGGAATCAGAGCCCTTGGAAATTTATGCTAAGGCTCAGGGCCGGGATCATGACTGTGTGATTGCAGAGTACAACACACAGTTCCTTTCTTGGGCCTCTGGGATTTTGCCACCACCTGTGAACTCAGGTTTGCTGAGGACTCCTGTGTTGAGAAGCCAAGAGACTATAAGAAGACCCTCAATCCTGGCAGGAACACACAAGGTGTCAGTGTCCCTGGTTATTGTAGAGGCCTAGCATTGAAGTATCTAGGGTCAAGTATCACCAAGTATCACGACTACTCTACAGCATTCTTGCTTAGCAATGCCTTTTCTAAGACCTGACAATAGCTCCTTGAAGCTGATACCATTAAGATATACAATAGGTATGTGTGTGTTTGTTTGTGTGTTACCTTGAGATTAAATTTAAAGCCTTGCCATGCTAGCAAATGCTCAACCACTGACTTAAATCTTCAGTCTTTTTTACTTTAATAAATTAATATTTTGATGAAGAGCCTTATTAAATTGCTTGACTGGCTCCAACCTCATTGCATAGCCCAGGTTAGCTTTGAACTTGGGATCTACCTGCCTCAACTGGGATTATATGTACATACCACCATGCTCAACTAACTTATTTGTATATTTATAATCATGTTCACATGTTGCCCAAGGAAGGAAAATCTTCCAGTGTCTTATTGGTTGAAATGTTAAGGTATTTCTTGAGCTAAAGCTAAAGAAATTTGCCAGGCCAGGTGACAAGAGGAAAGCAATAAATTTGAATATAAAAATAGGCATGAAGGCACACATGAAAAACAAAGAGGAATGCTTGTCAATGAGAAGCCACAAGGGCAAAGGTGTGCCAGGGTGGCACAATAAGCAGCAACACATAATTTTGAAATCATTGGTGTATGCCAAATATGTCATGACCACAGCTCTTGTCTTCATCCAGATCTACCCATGCTGCAGCACTCCGCAGGAGACAGGTTTCAACGTCTCTGAGACCAAGACATTGCAAAGTTTAGATTAGTAAGAACCTTCCTCAAGCCTTCTTTTTCCAGATTGTTCTTCTGCTTGGAGGTCTTCCTAACCATCGAGATCATACTTTGGGTAGTGTGGCAACTGTTTGTGGTCAGCGGTGTGTAGTGACAGAGTGATGAAAAGACAATGACCATGGAGATCAAGGGTCAAGATTCTACTTCTTGCTCCGTCATCAATGTTATGACCTTAAATACTAAGGAAAATCTTTGTACCTCAGCTGGCGATAACAGTCACCAGCTATTTGTTGGTATAATGAAATACCCAGGACAGGGCAATGTTATGAAGAAAACATGTTTGCTTACTCACAGTTTGGGAGGTTCGAGGGCATGGTGGGTGACAATGGCAGAAGGAGCGTGTGCAAGAAGATAGCTGTATGGGGACAGTTTCAGGCTTTGATAGCAACCTACAATGGGGTCCTGTGAGAATTGCCCTGCCTTCTGAGGGTGGGGTCTTCTACTACCTAAACACTTCCTAGAATCCTCACCTCTTAAAGGCTCCATTCGCTTCCGGATTTCCACACTGGGGACCCAGCTCCCTTCACATTACATGGACCTCTGGGGAGCAAACAGAAACCCAAACAGTACCATATATGCATTTCATAAGCCCCCCCCCCCCCGCACTCCCTTCGTCTGGGAGACATGGGAAATAATAGATAATGTCATAAGTGAAGATAAAAGGGCTTTGGAAAGTCACATGCAATACTGAATTCCCATTTGTGACTTTGGGAAGAGAAGGGAACTGAAAAACAATCCAAACACACTAAGTTTGTACCTAATAGATAACAGGGTAGGAAAAGGAGTTCCAAATGACCATTACTTTTCCTGTAGTCTTCAAGAAAGACTTGAGTTGTTAGTGGGGAATGAGGCTTCTGCCAGCCCTTGGGCTGTGGTCATCCTGACCCCAAAGGGCCAGAGCATATGTAGTGTATTTGTCTGGGGTAGGGTGATTGTTGACTTAGCTCTTGCCTTTAGCTAGTCTCTGAAGAGCATGGCTGTAGCAAAACAAGCCATTCAGTGTTTTTGGTGGTTTGGACACATACACAGTTAAAGTAAAACAAAAGTTATAGTAGTTAAATCTTGGAGGTTTGTGTGTGTGTGTGTGTTTTAAGGGCTTATGTGGGTGGTGATAAATTGTTAAATGCTATGCAACTTTTTCTTCCGATTGGGACATGTTTCTGTTTTTCTGTGGTGATAATCTCCCACACACTCGTGACCATCAGGGGTGCCTGTTACCGTGCTTGGCTTATGAAGGCAGTCAGTAAATACTTGAGTAATGAGGACAGGGAGGGGAGAAATGAAAGTCAAGGGACTGTGAGGCCTCTCTGTGTTTTGCTGTAGGTAGAAAGTGTAAATTGTGTCATATGAAGCTTGATTTCCAAAAGATGTTGGGGAAGCTGAGGTGGAGACCCTGGTAATGTGATTCCTTCAACAGTGGGATGCTGTAAGAGCAAGTAAATCAGATGGGCGAGGCAGAGCTGAGGTTCCTTCAGCTGTAGCAACCAATGCCCAGTCTCCCTCAGGTCTGAATGGCATCATACCCTTCCCACTTGCAGAGGTAGAGCAAACTTGACCCTACAGGAACATGAGGGCTCTGTTTATTCTTAAATGCCCAAGTTCCCCCTCCTATGATCTATAGGAAGAATATTTGGAAGGTTATAAATAAAGGAGGCTGTGGTTGCATTTGGTGTACATCTCTAACTCTTGACATTGGTAAGGATGAATTCAGACTCCCTCTATCAAAAGTCACAACCACAGTCTGCCCTCTGTGTCATTAACCCTGTCTGTGGAGATGGGGAAAATGTAATTTAGAAAAGCTATGGTTTTTTTTTTTAATGTGTTCTCTTTTAGTAGGTTTGATCAGCATCTAAGATTGGTAACAGATTCTCATGTTAGGAACTTTCTCAATAGTGATGGATAGACACCCCCACTAAGTTAATGATGATAGCATTCTGTCTTTAGCTACTGGTATGTTTCTTTTCTATGTCTTCCTGGGTTTTTTGTTTATTTGTTTTGAGACAGGGTCAAACTACATAGCCAGAGCTATCTTGGAATTTTCTGTGTAATCCAGGCTGGCCTCAAATAAAAACCATCCAGTCTTAGCCTCCCAAGTGTTCAGACTGCAGGGGTAAGCCTGTCTGTCTGTATGTCTTTCACTCCCTCTCCCTTTTACTTCCTCTTGTCTTCATTTCTTTCTTTTTTGATTTTGTTTTGATACAGGGTATCACATAGCCTGGGTTGGGTTAGAACTTTCAATGTAGCTGAGACTGGCCTTGAATTCTGGCTCTTCCTTCTCCTACTTCCACCATGTGCTGGGATTACAGGTGTACACCGCCATGCCTGGCTCTGATGTGTTTCTTGATTAAATAAAGCAAGTGTCCAATTTCAGTCCTGAGAAAGCAGCTTTTCTGTAGGTAGTAATGCTTGTACCCTGAAAACACCCTTCATTAGACATCCATTAGACCGTAAGTTATAGTACCCAAAAGATTGAACTGGAATTCTTCCCTTGGCATGCCAAGAGTAAAGGATTTACACATATTTGGGCACATGTCTGCACCTTATTCATTATGAGTAGCTACTGAAAACCTAGTAGTAGTAGGTAGAACTGGCATGGCCTGTTTCTTCTTCAGGGCTGGCTAGCTCTTGGAGCATGCTGTTGGATCTTTGGCTTCTGTAAGAGGCTGTGAACCCAAATCCAGATTGGCCATTGGTGGAGCAATTGGATCTGCCTGTATTTGGCAGTGTAACACATCTCTCTGCATAGTTGGTAGGCTGAATTCTTGGTCATGGAGAGTGTCTCCGGAACCCCTGTGAGTTCTCTCGCTGGCAAGACTTGAATTCTTTGGCTTGAACATTCCTGCTCTACTAGGCCCAGCACCAGGCAAAAGGCAGAGTGGAAGTGCTGTGTGCATAGTTCTCTCCAGATTCTCATCACCACTACTATTTTTTTTCTCATAGTAACCCTCTGTGGGTGCTATGGTGAACATTAGCATCTTGTCTCTGGCTCAGTCAGCTGGAGGCTAAAAAGGACTACAAGGAGTCTTTCTCCTCTCTGAGACTGCTCCTTTCTCTAAGGTCTTAGTTGTTCTACTCTCTCTGCCTCATCAATAAGGCACTTTTGAATAGAACATTTATGAACTTTATCTAGATTTTTCAGGTACTCTTGGGGAAAACATTGATTATCACAAGCTACAAGAAGTTAACCTTTCTTCTGTCATCACTATGATTCCTTTTAAATGGTCATGTTTCACTTAAGAAGTATTTTATATTATTACTATTTTGCTATCATCACCATCATTATCATCACCATCGTGTGTTTGTGTGTGTATGTCTTGCGGGTCATAGCACGCATATAGAGGTCAGAGAACTCTGTGAAGTTGATTTTCTCCTTTTACTTTCAGGTGGGTTGTGGGGATTGAACTCAGATAACCAAGCTTGCATAGCAAATGCCTTTACCCCTGAGTCATCTCACTAAGTGGTTTTACTCTTTTGAGTTGACTTCTAAGCATCTCAGAATCAAAGTGTAAAAACGTTCCCCCCAGTGAAGAGTGTAAAACAGTGTGGCTGAGGCTGCGCTCAGTGTTAGAATGTTTTCCTGCATGCATACAAGGTCTGGCCTTGATACCTAACATACAAAAGAAAGTGTAACTTTGGATATTAACTTTACCTTAACTTTATTCTTATTCTCTTTCCCCACCTCTTATTTACTTTTGCCCTGTGAAACTCTGGAGGCCAATTGAAATCTTTTATTAGAAAGTGTCATAATAAAAATAATCAGAGAATCAAGAATATATAAATATTACTACACATCATTGCTCCAAGTTTGAAAGGATGCTAATTGGCTGGTTTCTTATATGTTCCCCAAACCAAGTACCATTATTATGATTAAGCAGAGAATACAAGTCCTCCATTTCCCTTCAGAAAAGAACAGGCCTTCCAGGGATGTCAATAGAACACAGCATAAAAATGTTACAATGAAAATAGGCACAAACCCTCATATCAAGGCTGGATGAGGCAGCCCTGTAGGAGGAAAAGGATCCCCAAAGCAGGCAAAAGAATCAGAGACACCCCCTCTCCCCACTATTAGGAGTCTCACAAGAACACCAAGTCACGCAACCATAACATCTATGCAGAGGACCTAGCTCAGACCCAAAGAGGGTCTGTGATTGTCACTTCAGTCTGTGTGAGCCCCTATGAGCCCTGCTTAGTTGACTTTGTGGGCCATGTTCTAGTAGTGTCCTTGAGCCATGTGGCTCCTCTAGTCTTTCTTGCCCTCTTCTGCAGGATTCCTTGAGTTCTGCTAAATGAAATGTAGAATTACTATATGCTGAGCCTCGTGCTGTGTCCTGTGAACTTCCAACCTCCGTGGTGTTTCCCCCCAGTTATATCTTCTGCGTTTAGCTCCTTGTTGGGGCAAAAACACTCTTCTTTCCCATCCACTGGCCCATGTTTGTAACCAGGAAGGGCGTGTCATCCAATTTGTACCTCTTTCCCTGAAGCCCATACATTCAGCTTTTCTTTCCTGAAGTCTTTAACACTTGTTTCTGGAAACTGTTTTTGACTTCTCAGAGCAGTCACCTAAGGGGGTGTCAACTGGGAGAAAAGTGGGACCCATGTGCCAAAAGAACAACCCCACAGCCTGAAGAAGGCAACCCTAACAGTGCTGCCGGGACCCTGACAGGGTCTCGGTGTGAATAAGCTATGTGAAGTCTGTGGGAAGCAGGGTTTAGGTGACATTTTTTATTAGGCTTATCCTTTCTAGAACTGGAAGAAGGAGATCGAGGGGGTCTGAGGAGGCCCAGAGCTGAGAACACTGGATTTCAGTCACCTTTGGACTGCTCATCTGCCAGTCTCTGATCAACTCCGTTCACCAGTGTGGGACTCACGGGTTCTGGTATCAGATACAGTGTCCCCGGGTTCAGAAGGCTTAGACTCCTCAGGATAGGACAGCTGTTGGAATAATCTCTGTTATTTGCCAATTACTATAGCCTGGGCATTTAGTGTGTGTTTTTGCTTGATGTTGTTCTTGTTGCTTGTAGTTGTATTTTTGTGTGTGTTATTGCCCTTTCTTTCTCCAGGACAATACTTGATATTTGTTCTTGTTGTGTATAGTTTTGTACTTAGAACCCTCTTATTTAGACTAAAGGGGGAAGTGTTTCGGGAATTCATTCCGCCAATAGCTTTGGGGTACTGACCATAGGGCATGGCCTGGGGTGCTATATGAGGGACTCATAAGCCTGACGGGGAAAATGCTCTTGCTCTCTCTTGTTCTGGTTCTGTTGGCGTGGTTAGAGACCCAAGGGGGAAGTGAGTTGTTGAGAGATTAGCAATGGCTACAGCATTATCCTGTATCTGTGAGTTTGTCCTTTTAATTGCACCTCTTAATAAATTGTTTTTTTATACCTTTGTGAGTTCACACATCACTATTCACCTTTCTGAGACTCATAGGTTCTGATACCAAATATAGAGTTCTAGGGTTCAGTAAGTTAAGATTTCTTTCTGAATCTAAAGTTTCTCAGTTATTGGCATTTCTTTAGACTACAGACTGGTTTACTCCAACCCCAACCCTGATAATCTCTCTCTGTCAAGCATGCGCCTGGAGAGAGCCAGGGGTCATACCTCTGTATTCAGACCTTTCTGTGCTATATGTTTTCCTGGAAGCTGCATACAGGATACTCATTGACCGGGAGCCCATGGGCCGGAGCTGGCTGTGGGGTGGTAAACATCTTGGAACAAGCAATGCTTTCAGGCTTACAGCCTTGGCAGGCAAGTATGAAAAGTAATTCTTGGGAAGCTGGGGCTTGGTGGCAGCTGCTTCTCCTCAGCCTGCCTGCCAACCTTTACTGGAGCTTGGGATGGACAGAGTTCTCAGCTGGGCCTACTGCGGCTCACTCTGGTAGTTTTCCACTCTGGGAAACTGGAAGCGTCCATTGGCGTCTCCGTCAGGAGATTGGTGGGTAGCGGAAGTACCCGGAAACCACCAAGACAACTCAGCAAGCCAAGTCTTTGCTGCAGGGACTCCTGCTTCCCGAGACAGGCTGCCCTCGTTACATGTTTCTTTACATCTCAAGATATGGAATGAACAGGAGAGTGGGATCTGGTAAAAGAGGCTTGCGAGAAAGAAAGGGGTCTGCTGTCCAGGACTGAATCCAATGCTACAGTCTGAGTCTTCCCTAGTAGCTGGGATCCCTTCCACTAGTTACCCAAAATAGGCAAGTTCAATAGGAAAACCACACTGGGGCTGCGGGGAAGTGCCACGTTGGGTTCCCTGGGCCAAGGCCTCTTCTGGTTCCAAAGACCCAGTGGGAAGAGAAGGGCCATCCAAGATCAGCTTGTCCTTTTCCTCTGCCCTTCCTGTGGGGCCCCTGGTAACACTGAGTCACAGAGAAACCCTGCTTACATGTTACATTGCTACTTTACAAGCTTTGTCTCTGAATTCCATTTTTAAACCTTATGTTTTTTGGTTCTGATTTTTAGATCCCTAGCCTAACTCCCATTGTCTGGGGATGGCTGAAACCTTAGTCACTCCTTATCAGTGGTTTTGATTTCCTTGGTTTCAGTTGTGTGTAGTCAATCATAGTCTGAAAATACTAGCTGGACCAAGTCTGAACCAATTCACAGATTTAAATGCAGTGATTGGGACTCACATGATGAAACCCTGGCTCCTCTCCTTCCCTCACTCTTGTTCCCCTCACTCCACCTGCTAATGTAAGCCCCATGTCATCTTGGGAAGAGTGAATGCCTTTCAGTAAGATGGGAGAGAGGATAGAGGAGGGCTCAGTGGTTAAGAGACCTTGCTGTGCAGCTGAAGATCTGTGTTCAGATCCTGGCACCAATATAGCAAGCACTGCATCCCACAGCTGTCTGTAATTCTAGCTCAGAAGGATTAAACACCGATTTCAGACCTCAGTGCGTACAAGTACATGTACCTGCATACACATGTGTGCATACATGTTCACATAAACAAAATAAACATTTTAAAAAAGGGATGAGAGAGCATCATCATTCATATAACTGTTACCATGAAATATCATAGTTGTCCTATTTTATCGTTAATTATTGTGTATCTTTTACTATGCCTAATTTCTAAGTTAAGATTTATTACAGGTATGCATATATATATATGCATACGGCTTGGTACTTTTGGCTCTTTGGGTCATCCATTAGAAAATATCCTGTCCTAATAAATGGGAATCTGCTGTGACACTTGGGGCCCAGCACTTACTCTGGCATTGATCTGAGGGTTCACATCATGGCATAGAACAAGATTTCTGACATCCCTCAGGTCTGTAATCACTGGAGCCTCACCAGACCAAACTTGAGAAAATCTTCCTCAATGGATCTTGGCAACTGGTTATTCAGTAGCACTGACTAAGACCTGTGCTGTGGCTTTTCTTCTCCTACTCATAATCCTGCCCTCTGGTGAACTTTGACCCTGCCTGCTGAGAGGCAGCTGGGTAAGCTACTGCTTCACAAAAACTTGTTGAACCCCCACAGATGGTGACTCACTGGGAGGTTCTGAGCTAGAAATGTATCCTCTACTGCACTCTAAGATCTCATGTGCAGTTCATTGTCTCTGTTCTTCTGTCTCTCTACCTTTTGGTACTTACCTGCTTGCCCAACATGTGTTGAACACCTAATCAGTGCTGTGTGTCGGCAGGTGTTGAAAGGGGCCAGGAATCCAACATGATTACTATGCTCAAAATTGCTTGCAGTCTCAACAAGAAGATCGAGGTACAAGTGTCATAGGAAATCCACGATGGAAGTTATTTCCTACAAGAATCTGTTGCTTTTATGCCGATACCATATTTTAGTATTTTTGATAGGTTTGTTAGACTCTTTGAAACAGTAATAGCAACTGTCAAGTAGGCAAAGCAACTTGTATCAATCTGATTTCTAATTGTCCCCTGGACCAGAATGGAGGACTATGAGAGA
Organism: Cricetulus griseus; assembly: GCF_003668045.3. Lineage (NCBI taxonomy): Eukaryota > Metazoa > Chordata > Mammalia > Rodentia > Cricetidae > Cricetulus > Cricetulus griseus. The sequence continues at coordinate 22,780,208 of NC_048598.1, forward strand.
AATCATTTTCGGTGTCTTATTCACTACTGACCAAATACATAAATAAAAGAACACTGGTTAATGGGCACAGTTGTCAACTCAGTACATGAATACATAGATTGCCATCAAGTACGTGATAATCAGACTTACAGGGAAGCCTTTTCTACTTGCTGTCAGTGTGCACATTATGAGTCAAGGTTTCTCTTGGCTGAATCCCCACGACTTTGTCTTTAAGCCTCTGGGAAGAACTCAGCAGTCCTCTGACACCTCACAGCAGAGAATCCTAAGTGGTCTTTCTCTGTCACTCCCTCCCCCACCCTGCCTGCCTGTCAGACATACTTCAATTTTCTTTTACTTTATTTTCTTCATCTGTTCAATAGGGAAAGATTCCTGCAAGGAATCAATTAGGATATGACATAAAAAGGATTCCCAGGAAATACAGTCCTACCCAGATGTGTTGTAGAGGCAGTAGCAGATTAAAATGTCTTGGTTATTGTCCCAAGGACCAGCAGGCCCCTTAGTGAGAAGTTATTTATGATAATTTTGTGACTCACCTTGTTGGCTCTTCTTTCCCAATGCCTGGTTTACCACACATGTCCCAGAGTGCAGAGGTTCTCATGGTGTGTACAGCCCAGCATCTGGAGATGTGTGATGGATGGGACTGAAAGCCTACTGACTGGGGATGATCTATTCTGTGGCCGCCAGCATGGCCCCAGAGCATTGTTCTCTGTCCAGAATGGATGGGATCTGGGAGCAGAGCTCTGAGCCCAAACACACAGCATACTAACTCTGGGTCTTTATTAACATACATTTCTCAGATTTGGCTTCAGTACACTAGAGTTAAGATCTAAGTTCTTCAAATGTAGGCAACACCATGCAACAGGCTGAGGACCAAATGGAACAGAAAGAGAGAAGGTGGAACTAGCTCTTGCTCAGTTCAACTTTTCTTGGGCAGGTGTCCTTTTTTGTTGTTGGTTGTTGAGAGTAGACTTAGCCTATTCAGGCTTTGGGCACAAGGGGCTTCCAGGCCTTCAGCCTCAGATGAAAGCTGCATCACTGGTCTCTTCTTCCAAAGCTTTAGTGTTCTGAGCAGCCCCTAATCCCCTGTTCTCTGCTGCATGCAGATGGCCAGAGGAACCATTCTGCCTCCAATTCTGTAAGCTAGTCTAACAAACTCCCTATGTATGTGGGTTTTATGTATAACACAAGGGTCCAGTTTCTTTCTTGGGCATGTAGATGTCCATATTTCCCAGCACATTGGTTGACAAGGCTATTCTTCCCCTCCCCATGCGTTTTTTGTTTGTTTGTTTGTTTTTGTTACCTATGTTGAAAACCAGTGTGAGGTTATTTATGGGCTCCCCATTCTGTCTCATTGGTCTACACACACACACACACACTAAAGTACTAACTGTTTTAATTATTTATTTGAGATATGTTTTGAAATCTAGACTCCTAACATCCCCTGGTCTGTTCTTTTGAAGGAAGGCACGGAAATCTACGGGACCTCTTGTAGTAGATCAGTACTTATCCCTAGCATAGGAATGGACTTTGGGAGCCCATTCCACTTAAAGGGATACTCCCTGAGCCTAGACACACAGGGGTGGGCCTAGGCCCTATCCCAAAGGATATGACAGACTCTGAAAGACCCCCTATGGAAGGCCTCACCTTCCCTGGGGAGCAGAAAGGACATGTGATATGTAGGGTGTTAGTTGGTGGGGTGGGGGGGGGTAGAGGGCGGCGCGACGGGAGGGAGAGGGAACTGGGATTGACTTGTAAAGCAATCTTGTTTCTAATTCAAATTAAAAAAACAAAGAAGGCTCTAATTTTTGGAAGGCCATTTGTGGCTTCATGTGAATCTTGTGATTCAAAAAAATATTTTTTGAAAGAAAAATACTGTTGAAAATCATTTATTTCTCTTCCTTCCTCATATTGACTCATTTTCCCTGCTTTATCTGCCTGGTCACTTTCTATTGCACAGAACACAGTGACTTCAAAGTATTCAAATTTCACTTGCTTTGTCTTTGTAACTCGGGGAGTTCCCACCACACTGCCTGTGTTCTCACTCCCCTGCTGTAACTGGATGCTGTCAGGGCACAGTAGCCGGCTCATGTGCGCCCCCCACTGCCTTTTCCCATCTCTCAGAAATGGGGGTCCTTTTGTCTAGTGCTCATTGTTTGAAAGCTGGGTTATTTCCCTCAGGGAATTTCCTCTGTTCTGTTTTGTACTCTCTTTGTTGAAAGTGGAGCCCACCCCTGAAACTCATGTTTTTAGCCAGGACCCAGCATGCTCAATACTAACATAGGGTGGTCTGGTTAATTTCTTTTCTTTTTGTTTTTGAGACAGGGTTTCTTTGTGTAACAGCCCGGGTTGTCCTAGAACTCACTCTGTAGACCAGGCTGGCCTCAAACTCACAGAGATCTGCCTGCCCCTGCCTCCTGAGTGCTGGGATTAAAGGTGTGCACCACCACCACCCTGCTTGGTTTATTTTATAATCTTATATAGTCAGCTCCTAGAAAACCAGAGCACTGTGGTTCTTAGGGGTATCTGAGGTCTACAAGGATGACACTACTTGAAGGAAATCAATTCAATATGCAAATCTGCTAAAAAGGAACTAAAGATGGGCTACTGGCTTCATTACTCAATACAATAAGAAATTTGTATATTAAGTTATATTATGTTAGTTGCCAAAGTCTGGGCCAAAATGTAAGTTTGGCTGTTGATTAAATCTTGAAGCTCTAAGAGATATTTGGAGTTAGGGTTAGAAAGAAATTCTGCAATATAGAGTGGCTGAACTGTGGTAGTAGAGACATGTAGGAAGACTTCAGTTCCTCTATTTCCTGTCCTGTTACTAGTTTCAACCTTCCTGGGGGCTCTGACATAAAAATGAAAGCACACTCTCTGTTTTCTCTTTGTTTCCTTCGTCCAGCCATATGTCGCTATCCTCTGGGCATGTCAGGAGGCCACATTCCAGATGAGGACATAACAGCTTCAAGTCAGTGGTCAGAATCCACGGCTGCCAGATATGGGAGGTGAGGATGGCTACATCAGGAGAGTCTGTGTACTGGGGAAGCAGACACGTAGCTGTGATTCAAGATGCTGGGGGTGGGGCGGGGGTGGAAAGGATGGTGTTGGTGAGAGCTCAAGGCGACTGGGAGAGAGACGTGAGGGGCTTGTGCTGCTTGGGATGTTTCAGAGGGAGGCCAGGCCTTGGCTGTAGCTGCTGGCCTGGAAACCTCTTCCCAACCACAGAGGCCGCAGAGCCACACCACCCACTGTGAATGGGGTCATTGATAGGCGGCGAATTTGCTTTGCCTGGCCTCACTGTGGGCCGCTGGAGGAGAAAGGCTGAAGGTACAGGGAGGTGTAGGTTGTGTAGGACGCTGGCAGTGAGCGAAGCCTGCTTCTCAAGAGGTACCTGGACGGTCACAGTGCAGAGCTTCTACAGTTAAGCCAGAAGCTGAGGTTTCCAGTAAGTTCTTTCCTCCCTCAAGGAAACCTCACACAGAAGGGCCATCTTCATCTATAAACAGAGCAAATTCTATGTGGTATATGTAGTTCCCAAGGTTCCCTAAATGAACAGACTCCCATCTCAGAAACTATTCTCTGACTGATGCCAACTCTTCCTGCCAGAACCTAATTATTTTGGTGTAAACTTAGTACCGATGCTGTTAAAATGGAATCACCCATAAGAAAATCAACTCCGGTAGGCTTCCTCATCATATTTAACTTAGTGTCTGAGTGACTAGAGTGACGACTGGTGGAGTTGGGGGGAGCAAGAAAAGAGTGAGTAACATCTGTGAAGAAAGAGAGCATCCCAAGGAAGAGGGGAAAACACAAAGAGGATCCCAGATAAACCTCATAGTGATTTTGCATGCTGTTCAGTGCTAGCCCAGCCTGGGGGGCAATAAATGAAACCAGGTATTGGCCACTCCCCTTGCCTGCTTTCCACCCTCAGGTCCACCTTCAGCACAGTTCCTGTGGCTTTTAGTGGGTGGCCACGCCCATCCTGCTGACTCGAATTCCACTGCATTGCAAAGCCCACACTGGAGACCCTACCATTCCTCCCTCCTCTCTCCCATAACTTGATACCCAAACCACTACTAGCTTTGTGAGGTTGAGGCTGAGAAATGGAAGGGGGGTGGTGAAAGAACTCCATAAGGGAACAGGGGTGGAATGAGTTTCATTTCCCAAGAGTTCTCTAAAAAAAACCCTAAAGATTACATATGCTTTGGAAGCCCCCAGCTCCCTTGTGGCGACATTCCCTGGGCTGTGTGGTGCTTTGGAGACAGGAAACTGACCACAAATGGGGATGGTGAGAACAAGCAGACATATGGGAAGGTCCACAAAGTCCCTCTGGACTAGACTGCGGTTCCCACTCTCTCCTCCAGCACAGAACAGTTGCTTCCGATGAGCTGGTGAGCGGTTCTTGTTTCACAGTTGTTCTCTTTCTCCTACCTTTCCTTCTCAAGGCTGGACTCTGAAGAAGGAGATGGAGCCTGGTGTCCCGAGATTCCAGTGCAACCCGATGACCTGAAAGAATTTCTGCAGATTGACTTACGTACCCTCCACTTTATCACTCTTGTGGGGACCCAGGGACGTCATGCGGGGGGTCATGGCATTGAATATGCACCCATGTACAAGATCAACTATAGTCGAGATGGCACTCGCTGGATCTCCTGGCGTAATCGGCATGGAAAGCAGGTAAGAAGAAAATGTCCATGTTCTGGGGGGACCTAGGACCAAATGTTGACTTATAATAGAACTATTCAAATGGACTATACTCAATTATATGAACCTTGTAAATATGACCCAAGGTGCAGGAGATGGCACAGAGGATCTATTAGCTTCACTGGGAGAGTTGAGGGCATGTCCTCTGCTCATGAATGAAAAACGAAGGCTCCATCAAATGCATGATGAGTGAAGAAAGGTGAGCATGGTTTTATACTATCTCTACTCTTTCTCTTCTCTCTCCTAGGTGCTAGATGGGAACAGTAACCCTTATGATGTCTTCCTGAAGGACCTGGAGCCACCCATTGTAGCCAGATTTGTTCGCCTTATCCCAGTCACTGACCACTCCATGAATGTGTGCATGAGGGTTGAGCTTTATGGTTGTGTCTGGCTAGGTAAGTCTCTACCACAGAGATCTTATGTACCACATGGAAACTTCCAAGGCCTGGGAACTGAAAACCAGCCATCAACTCAGAAAGGGATAAGTCGTTCATCCTTGGAATGAAATGATGCCCCTTTGGTTAAAAGAGAAAAATAAGCCACGCCTATCCACCCATGATTTGGTGCCCTATGCCTAGAATGACATTCAGAGTTACTCAGTTGACTGCCACTGAGGTGTGCTTCCAATAGGGCTCAACTGTGAGCCCAAATTGAGCTCAAGTGGACACAATGCATAAGATTGAACAACCCTGGAAGTGCAAGTAGCTTTTGGGGCAATTGGTCAAGCAGCAGGCACATCTCCTTATCAGAGACACTGACCACTGTGTTTCCTTTGGCAGATGGCTTGGTGTCTTACAATGCTCCAGCTGGGCAGCAGTTTGTACTCCCTGGAGGCTCCATCATTTATCTGAATGATTCTGTCTATGATGGAGCTGTTGGGTACAGGTAAAGTCTAGATTTAAATAGACTTAAATAATCACTAGATTTAAATAATCACTAGAATGGAAAAAATGGCCATGACCAAAAAACAAAAAACAAAAACAAAAACAAAAAACAAAAAACAAAAACAAAAACAAAAAACAAAAACAAAAAGAAAAAAACAACTGTGGTTGATAATAAATCAACCCACCAGAAGTATGAGGTGTATTTTAAAATCCCAGATTCTATCTGGTAAAATGAATAATGGCAATCCTGGAAACAAGAATAAGGAAGAAATAGTTATTCTGGTGTTATAGGCATCCAATCAAATTAATACCATCCAATGATCTATTCCCCTGAATCAGTGGAATCAGATTTCACATAAACAAATGTCATAAAAAGCCAATGTTTACTACATTAGCAGCAAAACTTTTAAGAGCTATCATACCAGCTGAATATGGTGTCTAGATATAATGATTCACTATTATCAAAGGCATTTAGACTAATTTATTAATAAGAGAGATAATAAACAGCATGGAGACCACAACACATAGCACTTGTTCCATCAGTGACTTGTCTGACGTATTACCAACCCTTTATGGACTACATGATTCAGAAAAAGAAGTCTCCAGTATAAAATGCATTTGATTGCTTTCTCCTAATCCCTCCATCTCTAATATTGTGTCTCTTGCAAAATCCAGTGGTGAAGCAGTGGGGTGAAAAGTTCTTCTGTGGATTCGTGACTAACTCTGGGCTCCTCTCTTCTCTCCTCCTCCCTTGGCCTGAGCAGCATGACTGAAGGACTAGGCCAGTTGACTGATGGGGTGTCTGGCCTGGATGATTTTACCCAGACCCATGAATACCACGTGTGGCCTGGCTATGACTACGTGGGTTGGCGGAATGAGAGTGCTACCAATGGCTACATTGAGATCATGTTTGAATTTGACCGAATCAGGAACTTTACTACTATGAAGGTCAGTGGAGTTAGGTGTGATAGATTTTCTTAAAGAAATCCAAAATTATAGTGGGTGTGTGGGGTGGGGGGAGGAAGGGGATATCTGATGAGTGCTGATCTGATGTCAACAGAACTAGATTTTAAAATATATTCCACTAGTACAAGTATATATGAATTCAGGGTCACATTATTTTTTTTAAATAATTCTTTGTTGATTCTTTTGGGATTTTCACAGCATGCATCCCAATCCTGCTCGCCTCCTAGTCCCTCCATGTCTGGCCCAAAAGAAAACCCCCCAAATTAAAAATGAAACAAAACCTCACCTCATTCCTCCATTCTTCCTGCCTCTCCAATACCTCTCCACCCGTCCCAGTGGTATTGGGAGCTATGGTGTGTCACACAGTATACCTTTTTGTCCAATCAGCCCCACCCACAAACATTCATTGCAATAAGTCACTGGTCTGGTTTGAGACCTCTAGCTCTCTGGCACACCATCATCACTGGACCCTTGCCGAAACTCTTTTTGAACATCTTGCTGTTGCCCCGAGTTATGGAGATCCTGCAGCTATTGTTCCACAGGACCAGACCCTTCACATGCTCCAGTAGGTCATAGATGGGGTAAATGTTAGGGTGGGCCAACCCAAGGCCCAGGATGTGGACCTGGGTGATAGCTGAGCTGGTCAGTCTGTGCCACTGGGACAGCCCTCCTCAGGTGAGGGGCAGAGCCAGCTTTCCCATACCCATGGTGAGGAGTAGGGCCATCTATCCTGAGGGTGTGCATGTCTGGGGGAGTGTTCTCCCTTGAGGCGTGGGTCCAGCTTTCCTGCTGCAGTGTCCAGTGAGATCCAGGGCCACTATCCCAGGGCCAGTGAAGGGCGGGGCCAGCTCAGCATGGCTCTTGGATTTCAACACACATGGTTCCTATAGTCCCCTCTGGTAACATGCCGTGGATATCAACCAGACTCTGGCCACAGAAGGACCTTGGACCCAGACATGGCTGTTAGCAGTAGCTTGGGCCTGAATGTCAACGTGGCTCTAGTAGCAGTGCAGACCACCCAGATCAGTATGGCCCCAGTTACAGCTTGGCCCTTGGACACCAACATGGTCTCAGGTGGCTGACCAGTTATTGGGAATCTGCCCAGCTCTCAGTGGTAACAGGAGCCATGGAAATCAACTCAGACCCTGGCCACGGTAGGGCCATGGACTGAGACATGGCCCTTGGCAGCAGCCTGGGCCCAGATACCACCATGGCCCCCAGTAGCAGTGCAGGCCACTCAGATTGGAATGGCTCTAGCAGCAGTATAACCCCAGGATACCAACATGGCCACGGATGGTAGCCCAGACCCAAAGCGTCCTTGTGGCCTTTGGAGGCAACATGGGTCATTCGTGTCAACACGGACCCCAGCTGTGGTAGGGCCACAGACCCGTACATAGCCCTTGGCAGCAGCCTAGCCCCAGACGTCACCCTAGCCCTAGGGAGCAAGGAGGCCACCCATGTCAGCCTGCTGCTCACCACCTTCACCTCTTGAGTTCTGGCTCTTTCCACAGAATATGAACCATTCTGCTTTTCTTTCTATGTCTTCACCATATATTTGCCCACCATAAAGGCACCCACCCACCCTGTGCATGGGTGCCAGTGGGCATATGGCTATCATCAGGAGCTCAGACTGTGAGGACCCAGTCTGGCCTGTGGGTGTCTTTTACCTGCCTGAACCGAGTGGCTGAGTCACATTATTTTTACGGTTAAGTCTGTGACAGGTTAGGTTGGAGTCATTATTGGTTTACTTCCTCTCACCCCTTCCCCCCTTCCTCCCTTCCTAACACCAGAGCAAAACATTGCCATCCAATTAGGTGTAACAGTTATTTCATCAGTGCGTGATTACGGAACAGTTAAGTGGAAATTGGTGACTATTGTTGAGTGGTTGGATGAAAGCCAAAGACTTAGCAAAGGCTGCCCTAGAGACTGCCTCGTAATGGACCGTAGCAAATCCGAATACACGAAGAGATCTGCAGAGGGAAACATGAGGCCTGGATTTTATTTCTCTGAAGTAAGACCCCACCAGGGAGCCAGATCTTGATGCTGCCATTCACAATGCCTTTTGTTGTAACATAAAGTGGTTCCTGCTTCCTAGTTTAAATTGTTTTCCTCCTTTGCCTTCATTCCACCCCAGGTTTGCTTTAGAGAGAAGGGCATGGAAAAGAACACAAATTCTGGCAAAAAGCAACCAGGTTGGATTAAATCTAAATTCTAAGGTTAGGGAAAAGTAGGACCCAGGGGTGTGGAGGAAAGCCCTTGTGTTCAATGTAAGATGAGGTTGTTTGTGCATAACTCTTACTCATCTATGAAAGTGTAAAAGGAAACCTCACTAAAAGCCCCAGGAAAGGGTGGGCAAATCAATTTGGCCTACCACATGAATATTTTCTTATGTGATCTTTTTCCATATTAATATTCATGTGCATAGTATTAATATTCAGCAAACTTGGTGACCCTTACTCAGTCTTTAGTCTGTATCTATTTCTTGAGTTAAGTGGAAACTACTTTAATTATATATTATGTAATTGAAATTTGTTTATCTGTACTTGCTATTGATTTTACAGCTATATTTGGAGCATAGTATGCCAGATTATGAGTAAAGAATATTCCCTATCTTGGGACACATCGGTCCCAAGGTCAGTAGGAAAGACAATATTAATTTGCAAAAGAATGTATGCAGGATCATATAGGACCCACAAGAAGGAAATATGCATCATGAGTCATCATTAAGCATTCCTCCTAATACAAATTTGTTGTTCCTTACATAAGCTAGGTTTAAAAACTACATGTCTTCTATATTACCTCCCAGATGTCAATGGATAAGATCTCTTAACTGGATTGACAGTTATTCATTAAGTGAACAAAACATTTAAGATGAGAATAGAAGTAACAAATATGCCCGCTCTGTTGGCTCTTTGTTGGAAGATCTTTGGCAATTGTAAAACATAAGTGTGTGCAATTACGTGTGACACGTTCTTCTCCAGAGATTTTGTAGATGGAAAGTAGGGAGGGGCAAAAGAAGGGACTATGCACAGCAACAAAAATATAGTGTAAGAGAAAAATTTTTGGATTTGTCTTTAATGTACCTGTGAAGATACACATAAACTCACAAGTTTATATGCCCCAGGGAGGATTTATAGTTTAATGAATAATTAAATGAATTTTAAACTATCCACGAAGTTATAATATTTCATCAGGAAACTTTGATCTTCCTGAATCTCCAAGATTCTTTTCAGCTAGTTTGCCACAGATCAAAATGATTCCAGAGCTTAAATTAAGAATCCAGGAATTTCTTAGGAGTAGCTTCAGGACAGTCTTCTTAGGCAAACAGATCCTCCATCTGTTTTAATTTTTCTGGATAAGAAAGGTAAAAGATGACTTCCAGGGCACTAATATCTTTTATAGATCAGGTTTCCTTCTGAGGCAAATTACTCCTCATTTCTTGCTTTGAAGAATGGTTAAAATATACCATTAAAGCTTATCCATGCGTTCAAAGTATATTGTTTTAATAAATAAATATGTAAGCCCACATGGAATGAAATCCTATGCTATTTATTTGCATCCCAGAAGAATTCTTGAAACATCTGTAGGAAAGATTATTACCTTCCCTGCAGGGTATTTACCCAACACTCTGCAGATTTCAGAACATCTGAAAAACCTATTGAAGCTGGAGAAGGTATTTCTTTGATTTATTTGTTTGCCCTTAGCCTCACTCCATTGACTCGGGGGTCAATAAACTAGAATGGTTATTTCACTCAAGGAAGTTATTAACACATGTGTTCATCAATAAAATCGGAGGAGAAAAAAAGAAACAAATGGAAAAGTTAAGGCGACTGCTACATTTCTATGTGGTATGATGTACAAAAGGGCATTGGAATAGCTGTCTAGGTCTCTATATCCAGTTGTGTTGTGGACTGACCATAGGTCAGGAAAACATGTGAGTATGTATATCTTGTCAGGATACCTACTTGGGCTAAAAGGCTTTTACATCCTTTAGTAGCTCTCATGGTCTACCCTTAGAATATCTCTGGTCCAGTCATTTGTCATTACATTTCTTTCATCATTTCCTCCTTCATGTAAAAATGACTTCAGCCTGGTAGTCCTGCATTGACTATCTAGAAGGAATTAAAGAACTTGAACAGTATAAGTCAGGGCCTCAGCAGGCATTAAAACAGAAACAGGAAACACAGTCCCTAAATGGCAGTCATGCCTTTGAAACCCATGAAGCTCTTGAGGGACAAGGGCCAGCAAAGACCTGTTTTCCATGTAAGATTGAGTCAGGGGAAATGGAACTGGATTGCTGTAAGGAACCAGAGTCAGTTGTAAATATAGACATTACTTTTTGTGTGGGTTGTTGAAGGACTGTTGTGGATTTTTTGCTCTTGGTGACTTCACAAGCCAAACAAACATCCCACTAAAAGGGTCATGGGTCAGGAGAGTGGATGCCAGCTTCCTTCTAACTGACTTCTTGTCTGACCTCAGAAATTATCAATGAGAAAGATTTGATGCTCCCGTCTGAATAGTTTTTCTTAAACTGAATTTGCTTAAGTCTGTGTCTCTGGCTGAGAGTGCGAATCCATGACATTCTAAGTAAGATTTCCATAAAGAAAGATAAAATTGTATTTGTTTGTATGTGATTTTCTTTCAAGTTTCCCACATAGCCTTCCTGAAAAGGGATTGTCTGGCTTTGGAAGGTACCTGGGAGGAAGTGGGGTATCAAGTTGGCTCACCATCTCAGATCAGAATAGCTCAAATGTGGGCAGATACCAAGTGTGATTGAAAAGATGGCAGAGTCAAGAGAAGTCCCATGGAGTAAAGACCAGGGACGATGCTGATATAGCCCTCCCTTAATACTGACGACTCTGCAACCTGGCACCATGAAGCCGGGTTGTCAGAGCACATACCTGCAAACTGGGAATGAGGGCAGCATCCTAGATTTTATAGGGACTAACCTGGCTATCATTGTCACTCTCCAGAAGACTGAATTATGGGTAGCATTCAGAGAAATAGGCAGGTGTAGGGGTTTCCTGGGCGATCTGGATGTTCGCCTTTGCAACCCAGCGGGGTTAGCCGGCCTCTCACATGCCCTCTCTCTGCCAGGTCCACTGCAACAACATGTTTGCTAAAGGTGTGAAGATCTTTAAGGAGGTCCAGTGCTACTTCCGCTCTGAAGCCAGTGAGTGGGAACCTACTGCCGTCTCCTTTCCCCTTGTTCTGGATGACGTGAACCCCAGTGCTCGGTTTGTCACAGTGCCTCTCCACCACCGAATGGCTAGTGCCATCAAATGCCAGTACCATTTTGCCGACACATGGATGATGTTCAGCGAGATCACTTTCCAATCAGGTAAGAAGCCTTGGTCCCCACAGGGAAGAGAGTGGGTTGATGCAGGAGGTAAGAAGGACAACCAGGTGGATCTCTGGGGGAATGGGATTACCAGGCACCTCACAGTTTTTTGGAAAGAGAATCATTTGTGTTTCTAATTTAATTTATGTAATTATAAGGAACGGGAGTGGGTCAGTACAAACTTTATTAGATTCTTTACACATTTGTCTAGAAGAGACTTAATGGCCAAAGATTTTAAAAATGATAATAAAATGTGCCAAAAGCTACAAATTAAGACTATTACAAATTACTAATTACAAATCAAGACTACTAATGGAAAACATTTGAGCACTATCGAAGTATTCATATGAAAATCTCTAAGCATTATGTACAAAAGTAAAGAGAACAAGGGACTTCCTTCCATCACTCATCTTTATCACTCATCTTTTGCCACCTTTATTTATTCCTTTTTTGCTGTAGTATTTGAAAGCAAATCTAAAACATATTTTGGTTTATTACTAGCATCTTGGAATGCATCTAAGAAAATGCTTTTTTGAGTGTAATGCCATTATAACAGCTCACAACATTTACCAGTAAATTCCAAAAATGACTATATCATCCTTGAGCAAAAGTAGAGTTCACAGAAACCCTGCATTTTATTAAACCTTGAAAAGTTCAAAGGAATTTATGATCTTGTCTGTGATATTCAATTTTAGTTTGGAAGACTGAAATCTATACAATGGCTTTTCAGAAATAATGCAAAACCAAGTATAAGCAATCAAGAAGAGAAGGGCACAAAACCATGGACTTGTCATATATTGCCAAAGGTGTGAGAGTTACATCAGGCCTGGAAGAAAAGCAAAGGAATAGAATAATATGCTAGAGAAGGAGAGAGTAACTTAGCCTTGCTTTAGGAGGTGATATCCTTTCTGGACTGATTTTTTTTTTCTAAAGAAGAAAATTTCAAGATGGTTCACTTATTAGGCTATACTAATAGGAAAAGAGGATGTGTGTGTATTTAGAAAACAGGCTTGGTGTCTACATTCTGTCTGTGCCAATGATGTAATTTAAAAGCAAACAGATTAATTATTTCATATACTTTATTTGTAGTATAAATTTATATGCTCAAAAGAAGTGGTGCTTATAATAATAACCATGGGCGGGGGGCAATAGATATCCACTGTCCTTGGTAATAATCTGGGTAAACACACTATCCTTGGGTATTTGGGGCAGAGTAATTGGTGCATTTTTTTGTAATTGGTCTTATTTTGTTCAAGCAAAGCTTGGACCATGCTTTTGATTCCTGGGAGTCTCTTGGGCTTCAAATCCTATGTTGTGATAATGTTAGATACTTGAGGACCTAACTTAGTAAGTATAGCTGACATCAGAAGCTCTTTACTGGCTTAATAATGGTAAGAAGAAAAATAGGATTTGCTGAAGGACTATCTTGTAGAAGAGAGATTCAAATTTTAATTCTTGACAAGTCAGAGGTAAAAATTAATTGCCAACATCATTATGGAAAACACACTTTGGGGTCTGTTTTTGAAGGCTGCAGCATTACCGCAAAGGATACATCAAAGCCTGTTTTCTATCTCTAGGGATGCATGAAGCCTTAAGTTAAGAGTTAGGACAATGAAGCATAGTGAAAATTCCTTTAGAAAATAATCTAATTTTTTTGAGGAAAGGAGTATCTTTGTACTAGGTCTATTCCTTGTCCATTTAGCCACTGAATTCTCTCAACATATTGTTGAGCATGGTGATCTATGACCTCAGCCCTCTGAAACACCATGTGTTAACTTTTTATACTGTGACAGTATATAATATTTGCAATTGAGCTACACATTTTCTCCACTCCCCTTTCTTTCTCCCCTCTCTCCAACCCCCCCCCCACACTCCCAATTTACTCAGGAGATCTCATCTTTTTCCCCTTCCTAGGCAGATCCATGTCTGTCTCTCTTAGGGTCCTCTAGGTTTTCTGGGGTTGTGGCCTGTAGGCTAGTTATCCTTTGCTTTATGTCACAATTTTGATATTTTGCACCAGAAAAGTTGCCTTTACTTGTACAGATAGTTATACTTTATTTATGGTTTCATTTTTATTTTGTTTCTAATTGACATTATATATTTTTTTAGTTTATGGGTTACAGTGTGGAGAGCTAATAGATGTATAGTAATAGTCCAGGGTATCTTCATTAAAAAATGTTACTGGTAACCCACTATATTGATTTTACAATGTGCTACATCTCAGGCTACCTTCAAAAAATCCATTGCCTGCCTGGCTTTCAGCTCCAAGCTCTGATTCACTCTTGTTCTATAACAGATGCTGCAATGTATAACAACTCTGGAGCCTTGCCCACCTCTCCTATGGCACCCACAACCTATGGTACGTATTATTATTAATTGTAAAATATTAAGTTGAGAAGCACCTGCTGGATAAAGAAGGATAGAGATTGCAAAGACCTCACTGTGTGTGAGTGTCTTGATTCCATGTGACTCTGGATGAAGATTAGTACGATAAAGGAAGAACAGTCCACTGTTCAGTCAGCTGAGAGGGGCAGAATCTAGAGTGTTCCAACTGCTCCATGAAATTTAAGAAGCTTGGAGAAGAAACATGTAAGGGGACATTTCTATGTAAGACGGAGAGTAGGAATTTCAATGCATCAGTGTCCATGAAACAAAATGCTCTTCTATCTCTTTGGATATAAATACGAAAAAGTACGTTCTTTGCTTGAGGAAGTCACTGGCTATAATAGCCAGCAACCTGGAAGTGTGTGATTGGATATCTCTTGCGAGGCGTCTCAGTGACCTCGGCTCATCTCAAAGAATGAAGGAAGTGGAACTCATTCCTTATGATTTGCCATGAGTGTTAAGAGCGTATCCATACAGAGCATTGCAATATTCGGGAAACATATGGGGATGCATAGAAAAACTCTTCACTATCTAGTCTGGGACATGGAGAGAGGGAGGGTGATAATGATGGAGGAGGACTGTAGAAAATAGAAGCAAATAAATAAAGCAAGATCAGCTGATGGGGAATGTTCTGTGTATGTTTATCTTATTGATTGTTAAATAAAATACTGTTTGGCCAATGAGATAGCAAGTTAGATAGAACTAGGAGTCAAAGAGGATTCTGGGAAATGTAGTAGAGAAGTGTTGATCCAGGCAGGAAGTGACAGAGCAAGGAGACTCATATTTAAGCAAAGGAGAAACAGGAAGGGTCCCCTTTTCCCCTTCCTCCTCCAGCAGCAGGATGTGATCCACCGACAAGGAGGGACGCCAATAAGGCGTCCAATAAGATAAGTCTTATAAAATATATAGATTTATGATAGTTAAGACTGAGCTAACAGATGAGGAATCCTAGTCATTGGCCAAGCAGCTTTAAACCTAATACAAGTTTCTGTGTATTTATTTGGGCCTAACTCGGGCAGGCGGCTGGCGCAGAGCGCACACGTGGCGGTGGGGCGAGGCAGCTTTTGGCAGAAAGATTTATTGTAACAATCAGCAAAAGCAGAGATAGGAGGATGGCACCTTCTGGAATCCTCCTGAAGGAACAGGGTCTGTTTCCATGCTCTGCTCCAGTCATGGCTGCTTTTTACTTGCTTTGTGAGATGATTCTTTTCTCTGCCTTCTCTTCTTGGTCACAGATCCCATGCTTAAAGTTGATGATAGCAACACTCGGATCCTGATTGGCTGCTTGGTTGCCATCATCTTCATCCTGCTGGCTATCATCGTCATCATCCTGTGGAGGCAGTTCTGGCAGAAGATGCTAGAAAAGGTGAGGATGTACAGTATGGACAGGAAGCTGTGCCTCCATTCCCTACACTGCCATGATACCCAAAGTATTTTTAAAAAAATTAAGAGGCTAATAAGCTGCCTGAGGCTTCCAAGAGGCATAGGCATGGAGAAGGCTGTTGAAATGAGTCAGAAAATAATTAGTTAAGTGTAGTTTCTCATTTTCAGATTGAAGGATTTAGAATCTCAGGAATCTCTTCCTAATACATTTTATTTCAACTTGGGCATTTCCTGTGAAGGATCTGGTTTGCTGGGTTTGAGGTAGATTTCAGACACCTATTAGTGGATTTTCAGTTGGGCAATGATTTTGACAGACAGCCAGGACTGGGGGTTCACTCTCTGTCCTGCTAAACTTTCTGACAATGGTGCCAAAGTCCTTTCTTGTCTTTGTATGTTTGTCCTTTTGTCTTTTGGTGTTTGATTACTAACTTTTCCTGTTGCTGTGACCGAATAGATGGCAAAAAGCAGCTTAAGGATTGCTTTATTTTATATCATGATCTAAGAGGAGAGACAGTCTATCAAGGCAGGGAAGCAATGGTGACAGGAAGGAAGCAACCAGTTACATTGTGTCCACAGTCAGGAAACAGAGAGAGATGAAAGATGGTGCTTAGTTTGCTGTCTCCTTTTTAGCTCCAAGATCCCAGTCCATAGGATGGTACTGCTGACATTCAGGGCTGATCTTCCCTGCTCAGTTAGCCCTTTCTCCAAACACTGGCTTACATATGCATAACTAGGCTTCCGGGGTGACTTAAAGTCCATCAGGTTGTCAATGAAGCTTAAACATACCTCTCTCACACACACCTCTGAAAAACAGAGCAAGTATTTGGCTACTGATCAGATGTTATAGAGTTGTATAAATGATGCTAGTAAATGCCTCCAGGGAAAGCTGATGAATGTTGTCAACACAAGAATTAGAAGGCTAAACTCTGCCTTGAGGACCTAAGTGACTTTGCTAAGTTTCTGTAACAGGGTATGACAATCCATTCATGACTTTTAGGCTTCACGGAGGATGCTGGATGACGAAATGACAGTCAGCCTTTCCCTGCCCAGCGAGTCCAGCATGTTCAATAACAACCGCTCCTCATCACCAAGTGAACAGGAGTCCAACTCTACTTATGATCGAATCTTTCCCCTTCGCCCTGATTACCAGGAGCCGTCTAGACTGATCAGAAAACTCCCAGAATTTGCTCCAGGGGAGGAGGAATCGGGTGAGTATTAAATCATGGGCAGGAGATGGGGGGAGAAACTTTGATGCACATGATGTAGGGTATAACACTCTTGCTGCAGGTTAACCAAATTCATTACATATATGATGGCCTCTGGATAAATCTATAGTCCATCTCTAGATTTGGTTGCTTCTGCTTCTAGCCTGGTCTGAAACCCTTCCTTTTTTATTTGACATGAGATGTTCAGAGGGACTCACAAAAAATGGCAAAGTACCACTAAGGTGTTCCTAGAAGCAGCTGGGCAGTCTCGCCTGGTAACCTTCTTGTTTTGTTTGTAATGGGAGAGAAGGACCTGGTGTACTCACCTGACACCAGACTTCACTGAGGCAAATTCTGGACTAGAAATTATATTGGAGGAAAAAAGATAAATGAAGCTAAAGGCATTCTTAGATGGGGGTAGCCCCCTGAAGAACCAAATCATTTCATTTTTGTTGACTTCTCTTTGGTAAATATTCATTACACTAGCATAAACTTTTATTTTGGTAGTAAATATCTTTTTATCTTTTCTCAATAAAAGTATTGAGTAAGGTACATAGTACCAGTTGCTTCAAATCCTAGTCCCCTTTAAAAAGTGCTATAGAGTGACATCAGGAGGGATGCTTGATCATCTCTGGCATCCTCACAGCCCATAAGTGAGCAGGTTGGTAGCAAAAGACTTATGTTCAGGAGAGTCAGGCCTGAGCCAGCTGATAGGACTAAATAGAAGAATAGAGGCTCATCAAGGAATAAACTTGCCAAAGGAAGAAAGGAAATTAACATCTATTTTATCACTGATGGGGTAAAAAAAAATCATAGAAAGATTGAATTCTTCTAATTTCCTAGAAACAGGAAGAGTAAAGACTATATATGAATTTACTTCCTTAACAGAACTGAAATAACTAACCTATTTCCTGGGGACTGAAATATCTCCCATATCAATCATATTTTAACTTTCTAAAATTTACGGCACATCTTAAACAAGATCATATAAGTTCAGTCTATGGTTGTTTTCTTCCCTAAACTGTGCTGTTAAATTAATGTCAGCATTTTGAAATTAAGGAAATTTGCTATTAAACCGTCAACCTCCAAGACTGCTGTTCTTATACGGCATAAGCCTTCCTAAGGCTTAGCCTAACAATTCCACAGGGTTAGTCAGGGAACTTGTTCATGCTTCTGGCTTGTGAGGATAGTGAGAAACAAAATGATGGCCTAAATTCTGAAGTCCAAAAAAACAGGTGTCTGGAGGAAGCACAACGGGCCCCAGATAAGTATGTATGAAGTGGGTTAGGTTGCCATGGGGCCGGATGCTTGCTATCCCCACTGATGTTCCTCCTTAAAGACATCTCCCAGCTGCCCTGGGAACCAGTGGCCATGTCTTCTCAGGCTGCAGTAGTGTTGTCTTCTCAGGCTGCAGTAGTGTTGTGAAGCCAGCCCAGCCCAATGGACCTGAGGGTGTGCCCCACTATGCAGAAGCTGACATAGTGAATCTCCAGGGAGTGACAGGTGGCAACACCTACTCAGTGCCTGCTGTCACCATGGACCTGCTCTCGGGAAAAGATGTGGCTGTGGAAGAGTTCCCCAGGAAACTGTTGACTTTCAAGGAGAAGCTGGGAGAAGGCCAGTTTGGGGAGGTGAGTTGACCTTTGGAATGAGACACCCAGTCCTTGATGACATGGAGGAAGTAGGTGAAAAAAAGTGATCAGTATCGAGGGAATCTGTCTAGAAGTGAATTCACAGCAGCCCCCCTCTGCTTGTCTGTCTGCATTGCTGTCAGGATGGATAGGGGATGGCCAACCTCATCTTTGTGTAAGAGCCATGGATTTCCTGGGACGTCTGGTTTCTATACAGAAAATTTTAGGGCAAGTAAGTCGCCAGAGTTCAGATATCTTGAACAATACTCAATGCTTTCAAAGACCGTTTGCAGTAGGTTCCCAAGGGTGGTGCTCATCCTATCACCGTCTTTTATGGATTGTCTAGGAACACCCTGATGCTTGCTGTCATCTTTTTCCTTTTCATGAGAGTTATATGTCAAAATGGTAAAAACAAAGAAAACCAAAAAAACAATCTCACCCTGCCTTCAGTTCCAGAATTCACCACTAGGAAATGAGTCACTACAAAGATAAGGAGGGGCCCTCTTCTGAGTTGCCCTCAGAATGATGCACGTGTTATTAAACTTTTCACTCTTGTAGAAGTCATAGGAACCTCCAGGGAGTTCAGAGCAATGGTTTTGGCTAGAATAGGGTCTCTTTAATCCTGCCTTCTATTCTCCCTCTGGGTAGGTTTGGTGTTAGAAGAGGCAGAGGGGCCCATGACATCTGTCTGTGGTGTCATATGAACTCAATTTTGTCTCCTGGGTTGAAATCCAATGCTCACTATATTATTAATAATGCATAGGCATAATTTACACCATTCTTCTCACCCCAAGGGCTTTGTTTTTTTATGACCAAGGGATTAACTTTCTCAAATCAAGTTCAACAGTTATGCCAAATGACATTTTCTAGAGTTAAGCTGTGATAAAATACTGGGTCATAGATCCATTCCATTCTTTATTAATATTCCATTCAATGTATATTTCTCTTACAAGGCATCAACATATCACATTAGCTGGGTACTTTAGTATTGCTTATTATTTTTTTAATTACTTGAATCAAAGATATGTCACCCATAACCTCTTACTGGCGTCATTATTTTGTCTGAGTTTGTAAGAGTTAGTTTATCTCCAGGACATGCCCAGCAAGAGTACTGAGACATCTTCAGGAGAAATGATGATGCTGAGACTAGATGACTTTTGTCTAGGTTCATCTATGTGAAGTGGAGGGAATGGAAAAATTCAGAGACAAAGATTTTGCCCTAGATGTCAGTGCCAACCAGCCTGTCCTCGTGGCTGTGAAGATGCTCCGAGCAGATGCCAACAAGAATGCCAGGTCTGTGAATTTTGAATTTTCCTTTGCTCATTTCCTTTGCTTGTTTGCTAATTCCTGAGGATTAGGAATATTCCTGGAAATTCCTGAGCTTTTATTTTTCTTTCTTCTTCTGAGATGGGAAGGTCTGTGAACTGTCCCCACAAGTCCATTCGTTATTTTTTTTTTTTTTTGAGACAGGGTTTCTCTGTGGCTTTGGAAGCTGTCCTGGAACTAGCTCTTGTAGACCAGGCTGGTCTCGAACTCACAGAGATCCACCTGCCTCTGCCTTCCAAGTGCTGGGATTAAAGGTGCCACCACCGCCCGGCCCACAAGCCCATTCTTAATGCTTCCAATGTGGTTGGATGTGCCCATCTTTTTCTTGATCTCTTTCAAACACAAATCTGTATACTTGTATTCTACTCACTATATATTTCCTTCCTAAGTCCCTTCACCCACTGCAAACAACAGCTCCAATGTGTGCCTCACTCCTGATACCCAGATGTACTCTGGAATGCCATTCTCTTCTCCAGCTGACTTTTCACAATGACAGACATCTTTCTGCCTACATCTTTGTGTTCTCCTGTTTTCTTCCAAACCTCTGTTGACATTCTCATCCTGTGTTTTCTCTTTTATGCTCCTTTTCTTCTATGTTCAGCAGCCCCTCACAATGAGAAGCTACTTCTACTTGGAAACTCATCTATGGACCTCAGAGCAAAAGGATCCACAATCCTTTAACAGGCTTCCTAACTGGCTAATAGTCTCTTGGATCCTTTACGACATAAATTGTGGTTTCCATCACACTGCATTGTCCCCTGACAGCCTTTCTGTTACAGTAATGGTGAGTTAATCCTCACCCAGAGAGGCATGCTGGTAGAAAACTAGTTGTTTGTGTCCCAGAGAAACCTGAACATCTGGGTACCACATGCATCTTCCCATGTGTGTTGTCTTGGTTTGTCTCACTGATGTTCATCCCAAGAGGAAGTTGATTCTTCCTATTCCCCAAGTTATTGTAAACTCCAAAAACAATGATAGGTTTCATTAAAAGCCTTACAATGGACAAGATGTGAATGGAAGAGGAGAGAAAGGCGAGGAATTGGAACTGTGTGGGTTTCACATTTTAACCAAGAGCTTTCTTTGACTTAAGAATATTAACGTGAATAAAAGCAACACTCCCTGGGTCCCACAGAGAGGTGGAATAGTCCTCATATTAATTTTTGCACATGGCAAGAGAAAGTGGCAAGCAGGAAAAGACATTGTATGAAATAGGACAATGCATTTCTGGGTTGTTGAAATTTGCTGGTTCCCCTTGCATTCACTCTTGTTTGGTAGTGATAGACACCCTAAACTCTGAGTCCTCAAGAGTCGCCAAAACCCATGGTCTGGGATTCGCAGAAAAAACAAGAGAGGGGATGTTGAGTTAGGACTACATGGGTTCTAAGAATTTATATGGACAGAGCCTGACTTTCAGTGCTGAATTCCTATAAAACTCACCAGACACTTCTAACGGATTTGCTCCTGGAGTTTTGGGAATGTGGGCTATTGGCTCCATGTTGACAACTCAAGAGTGGCTGTCATTGTGAACTCAAACAGTTACAAGTTTTGGCCAAATGAGTACTTTTGATATGATTTTAGTTCACCATTACAGCTTTTGGACAACTCTGAACATGCCACCAAATCAATGTATCCTGTGGCTGGCTGCTAGTGCAGATGGAATTGGGAAAAGCCAGTAGGAGAAAAAGAGAAATCATCAGATAAGAGGGTGGCTATCCACCTTGTAAAAAGTATCTTCACTTCATTAATAGTGTGATTCAGAAGCTTTTGAAAGAAGCAAATAATTTAAAGCCCTTGAATTGGTTTTTAGGGAAAAGCTCCATTTGCAAGGTAGTTTTAAGCTAGACATCTCTAAGTCAGTAACATCAACAACTTTCTATGTAGTGGGCATTTTGTCACATACGAGGGGTATAAAAGTGAGCCATAGATCTTGTCTTTGGAAACATTATTAAATAAAGGTCCATTGTGTTCAAGGAGGAGTTGAATGTGATAGTTTTGGGTACCTGTTTGTCTGTCATCCCAAAGACCTTCCAAAGGGGAGCAAGGCATGGTGTGGTGGATGGGAGCGCATCCTTCCTTGCTCAGTTCTGACGCTGACAACCTCTGACTTTATCTACAATTACATCCTCCACAGGAATGATTTTCTTAAGGAGATAAAGATCATGTCTCGGCTCAAGGACCCAAACATCATCCGTCTCTTAGCTGTGTGTATCACCGATGACCCACTCTGCATGATCACAGAATACATGGAAAATGGAGATCTCAATCAGTTTCTTTCCCGCCACGAGCCTCTGAGTTCTTGTTCCAGCAATGCCACGGTCAGGTACACAAGTTGAGAGTAATTTCAGGGCCGGAAAATGGGGAGTGGTGAAGCATAAGATTCCAGGTGTCCTGCAGGTAGTGTGGGAAGTCAGTTAGCATTCAGTGAATGATGGGGCAGCTACCCTTTGGGGAAAAATCAAAAGATTCATTAAGAGTGGAGACAGGATAGAGATTGTTGTAGCAAGAATAATAAAAAACCAAAGACAGATATCAGGGTTCAAGCTGAAGATCAGAAAAGCAAAACAGCCAAGCCACTAGAGAGTTCTTACCTCTACCAAGGCTAAGACCAAAGAGGGGCGATCCTGTCCTCAGTGTGAGTGCAGACTGCAATGCTTTCCACTAAAAACCTTAGACTGCACTGAGCTCTTGCCTTACATTCTCCTCTAGTGCTGGGGTTAAAGGGATGTCATCCCAAGTGCTGGGATCAAAGGTGTGAGCTTTGTTTCTCTTTTAGACTGATTTACTCTCATGTAGCTCAGGGTGGTCTTGAACACACAGAGATCCATCTGTGTTCCGAGTGCTGGGATTAAAGGTGTGGCCACTACTGCCTGTCCTTTATGGCTAACTAGTGGCTTAGTGTGTGTGTGTGGCTAACCAGTGGCTTAGCTCTTAACCAGGTGTGTGGTTAGCTAGTGGCTTAGCTCTGCACTCTGATCTTCAGTCAAGCTTTACTTGTTAGATTATAAACAAAATACTACTACAGACAGTTCAACTCTGATTTGTGGATTAGAATATGACCCCCCACCCCAGCTGCTTTCTCTTTCTTATATGTGCCCCTAGTTATGTCAACCTGAAGTTTATGGCTACCCAGATTGCCTCTGGTATGAAGTATCTCTCATCCCTTAACTTTGTCCACCGAGATCTGGCCACTCGAAACTGCTTAGTGGGCAAGAACTACACCATCAAGATAGCTGACTTTGGAATGAGCAGAAACCTGTACAGTGGTGACTACTACCGGATCCAGGGCCGGGCAGTGCTCCCTATCCGCTGGATGTCCTGGGAAAGCATCTTGCTAGTAAGTGTCTGCACCTGGGAGCCCTGCCCCAGCAGCTGACCCACTGCTCAGCTGAGAGACTGGAACAAACTGGAGGCAGCAGGAGGCAAGCTCCACAGATCTTGATATTATCCTTGATTTGAGAGGATTGTCTCTGGGAACTATTATTATTATTATTATTATTATTATTATTATTATTATTATTATTATTATGACTTGCCAATTTCTGATAAAAAAGTAATGCCTCATTATAGAAACTTTAGAGAAAAGGTTTAAAAGTATAAGGAATTTAGTATCCTTATCCCCTTCTACCCTTTCACCTGTTGAATGATCTTAGTTCAGGGCATTAAAATCCAAATCTATCTGGCACAGTGGTGGCACACGCCTTTAATCCCAGCCCTCGGAAGGCGGAGGCAGGCAGATCTCTGTGAATTTGAGGCCAGCCAGGTCTACAGAGTGAGTTCCAGGACAGCTGGGGATATACAGAGAAACCCTGTCTAAAAAAACAAAAACAAAACCCAATGAATTATAAATAAATTACTTATCTATTGAAAACTTATGACTCAATGTATGTTTCCCATATTAAGTTCATGACCATGCTTCTTATTAGTTGTTTTGAATTGTAATTTTATTTTGGTGATTTTTACCATTTCCTTGTTGATTCCATTATTTTTTCATTTTATGATTTTTACCTAATTTTTTGTGTTCGGCACCATGGATAAGTGACTTCAGATGCCTCTCCTGGAGTCTGATTTTGCTGGCCATGCACATCTAAGCCACGACAATGTTGATTTTATAGTCACTCATTTACAGAATGAGTAAACACAAACTTTCACTTCCTACAATGCTACTTGGATTGCCTTCTATAATACTTAGAGAAAAACCTGAGCCTAGCTTGAGTTTGTTCATTTCTACTTCATCTGCTTATTTGGAGCTGATGTTCTTATAGGATTTATTATAGATTTGGAAATGGAAAAGTATACACAACCTCCTCCTCAAGAGAAGTATGGTTAATGCTTTGGAATACTGCCTTTGAGACAGTGTGTGTGTGTGTTTCTATGTGTATATGTCTTTAATTGTTTTTTCTAAACAGGGTTTCTATGTGTAGCTCTGGTTATCTTGGAACTCACTTTGTAGATCAGACTGCCCTCAGACTCAGAGATCTGCCTGCCTCTGCTTCCTATTGCTGGGGTTAAAGGCATATGCCCTTACCTCCTGGCTTAGATTTTGTTTTATTTTTAATTATACAAGTGTATGTGTACGTGTCTAGGGTAGGCGTGTGCATGTAAAGATAGGTGGTTGCAGAGTCCAGAAGAGAGTCATATCCCCTGGGGCAATAGTTATAGGCAGTTACAGGGAGTGGGTGCTGCGAATGGACCTAAGGTTCTCTAGAAGAAGAATAGATGCTCACATCTGTCTGTTGTCCTAATACTTGGGAGGCTGAAGCAGGAGGTTTGCTGTTAGTTAGACACAAGCATGGAATAGGGAAGTGAGAGTCCTGGATCCACCAGGCCTAACTCCAGGCACTTAAAACTTCTTTTATTCCTACCATCAAAACCATTGACTTTCTCCTGATCATTTAGGCTTTCCCTGGGTGGCCCATATCCTACAGGTGGTCCTGCTAGTATTCAGAGGGTCAGTAGCCTACAGGCATCAGTTCTAGCACCCACAGAGGACAGTCGCTTATGGTTTGTTTGCATCCTTTCGGTCCTTGCATAGCATCTCCAATAGAAGCAGAACCAAGTGAGGTCATAGGGATAGGAGAATGTACTTCTTTCCAATAAGGTCACATTGCTACTTCCAGCTCCTCCATGCACGTTTGCCAGTTGCTGCATTCCTTGATTTTGGTAGGGGAAGATTGATTCCAGATGATGAGCACATAACATGCTCTTTTTTGGTGCCTGCCTTGCTCTGAGTTTCTCTTCTTTTCCTCCAATAGGGCAAATTCACCACAGCAAGTGATGTGTGGGCCTTTGGGGTGACTCTGTGGGAAACTTTCACCTTTTGCCAGGAGCAGCCCTATTCCCAGCTGTCAGATGAGCAGGTTATTGAGAATACTGGAGAGTTCTTCCGAGACCAAGGGAGGCAGGTATGAACTGGTGGGGATGTGAACTTGGGTGCTCTTAAGGGAGAAAGGAAGGTCCCAACTTAGTAGGAAGGCCCCATCTCAGGGATGGAAACAGAATTCTGTTTCTTATGCTCAATCTATTTCTGGATCTTGATTATTTGGTAAGTCTGTTGGGTGATTAAAAAAAGGAGTGAAGGGAGTTAATTGTGTTTGTTTTAAAAAAAATCTTAGAATAAGATACGGTGTTGACTTGGGCTGACAAGCAATGTTTCTGCCCTTGGACATCCACAAATAGACTGCTGTATCCTGGTCCTTCTCTGGGGAGGTACCTCTGGGCCTACTTATGGAGCCTCTTGGGACTTATGGACTACTGAGTCTTCAAGCTAACAAGAGTCCTCATTCCCTGAGATATCAAGCTTTCTTTGGTTGGCAAAATTTTTAGTGCTCCTATGAGACCTAGGACTTAAAGTTTGCTAATGACTAGAGCATTGCAGTCCCCCAAGTGGTCTGTCTGTAGAACACCTTACATCACAGTATCGCCAACAGGAAGATGGTAATAGCTGGAGATGGGTTTTGCAGGAGATAAAAGTGGGTCCTTTCTGGCTTACCTAGACTTAAAAGAGCAAATGACCAGAGAAGGACATGATTAATACTTGATGCATTCTGAAAATGAGAATGGGCCTTCAATTTAATTTTTATCTCAATATTCTTTAGATAGTGTGGTAGCAGGGATTCTAAATCACCTATCCTAGTTAGGAGGATTCCTAGTGAGAGTTTCTATTGTGGTGATGAAACACCATGACCAAAAGCAAGTTGGGGAGGAAAGGGTTTAGGTGGCTTACACTTCCATATTATAGACCATCACTTAAGGAAGCCAAGACAGGAACTCTAGCAGGGCAGAAACCTCAGGACAGAAGCTGGCTCAGAGGCCATGAAGGAGTACCATTTACTGGCTTGCTCCTCATGGCTTATGTAGCCTGCTTTCTTATGGAATCCAGGACCTCCTGCCCAGGAATGGCCTCACCCACAATAGGCTGGGCCCTTCCTGATCAATCACTATTTTAAAAAATGGCCTACCGGCTTGCCTACAGTCAAGTCTTATGGAGACCTTTTATTAATTGAGCTTCTCTCATGTTTCTTAATTGAGGTTCTCAGATGACTTTAGCTTGTGTCAAGTTGACATAAAACTACCCATCACAGGAGATAACTGCTCTCTTATTGTGATAAAGCAAAAATTTGACCTTGTCTTTATGAAATGTTCAATGGTCCAAGAAAAAAAATGTTCTCTTCGTAGATCAGTGTATTCAAGCTACGCTTTAGAGGACGCATGGCCATTAAGGGTTGTGTGCTCAATTAGAAAATGGATCCTACTTAACAAAATAACGGTCTTAATTTGAGTGTATCCCAGACTTATAGGCAAAGGTAGAGTTATTGCAAGCCTCTTAGTTTTCTTCAAGTTATTATTTATCAACAGAAATCCTGAAAAGTCAGTTTTTATACAAAGGCAAAATTGGATCAGTATCCATGCCACAAGAGGAAGGCCTCTAAGTCCATTTTTGTGCACTATTCGTTTTACATTAGTGTTTGTGATATTAAAAAGATCTCTAAATAGCTAAATGTTATTTCAATTGTTATTCAATTTACAAGAACACATCTCCTTAAACAATCTGTTAGTAACAGAAATTCTCATTTCTCAGTTCTAATCTCCAGAACTTTACTTTTCTCATTTAGTTTTGGACAGTCTGTGTAAGAAGGCACACTTTTTCTACCTACACAAGATACCAGCCATGTAACAAACATACATCTTGACCATCTACCAATGATCAAGCACTAAAGTTAGATATTTGACTGAATTCAGACCAAAGCCAAATATTACCATCATATACTGAGACACTTCTCAGTTACAACTAGAAATTTTGATAGAAAATTTACTAAATTTGCCATATCAAATGTAAATAACTGATGAAGCACAATTCATTAAGTTTGGTAAAATTTAGTTGCTATTGTGTTTATTATTGAAATTTTAGTATTTGTGTTTTAGAGTTTGACATGAGCATATTTGGATTATACTGTCTTTATCAGCAGCTACAAGGTTTCTGTGGTCACTGAACTACACAATGTGTGGAACTCATTTTCCAGTCATCCAACAAACCCACTGTACACAGGGGATACAAGGAAGAGAAATAACAGTTTGGCTAATGTAAATTCTAGAAGAAATTTCATACTTTGGGTTCATAGCTTACATATATTTTAAACAATTTATCTTCAGTTTAAAATGCTTAGACATCCATAGCAGAATTTCAACCACTAAAATGTGTTTGGCATCTTTGCCTTCAATTTAGAGTCACAAGATGTGGAGAAATTCCAGATAGCATTTTTCTTGAATTCTCACAGTGTAAATAGAACTGAGTAACTAAAAATTAATTAATTTTAATTTTAATGTTGGTGTTATAAGAAGTAAAAAAAATTGTATGTATTATATGAAATATTATGGATGTCCAGACATCTATCAGTATAGCAGGGTATTACACCTATAGGTAAGGGGATGATAGTAATAGAATATAGAAGACAGAAGATGGACTGGGAGTTAGCTGAGGGCATCTTCCTGTGGAGATGGTAACTGGCAACTTCAGACTAGCATCCTAGGCTGGGCTTAGGGCACAGTGACCACACCTGTTAGTGCAATCTAATCTCTTCTAAATGAGACCAATACAGAGGAGGGGAAACACAGAGAACAACAGTAGGCATCACAAGGATGTGGCCTACATCCCAATTTCTGCATCTGGCTGAAATTTTATTCCAATCACAATTGCAATAAAACCTCACTTTATGGAGCAGAAGTTGCAAATGTACTTTGTATCTGTCATATTGGCTCAACCAAGATACACACTCATGAACTGAGGATCTGAGCTCTCTTTGCATTGG
Organism: Cricetulus griseus; assembly: GCF_003668045.3. Classification (NCBI taxonomy): domain Eukaryota; kingdom Metazoa; phylum Chordata; class Mammalia; order Rodentia; family Cricetidae; genus Cricetulus; species Cricetulus griseus. The sequence goes on from NC_048598.1 coordinate 22,808,342, forward strand.
TTTTATCTTCAGCATGAAGATAGGGCCCACAGAATGGCCACCATGAAATACTGCTTGAGGAAACTAGAAAAGACTAAGGTGATGAGAAAGGGGTTGATGAGCTAGACTCCGCAAGTGGGAAGAATAGATACAATACACCCATCTCAGTTGCTGAGTTCAATAAGGTGGTGAGGGCATAAGTCAAGCTATGATACAATTCATTCTCCTCCTTCTTCTTAATACAGACTTTTTCTTTTAATTTTTTTTTGTTCCTGAAGACTTATCTCCCTCAACCAGCTATTTGCCCCGACTCTGTGTATAAGCTGATGCTCAGCTGTTGGAGAAGAGAGACCAAGCACCGGCCATCATTCCAAGAAATACACCTTCTGCTTCTTCAACAAGGGGATGAGTGATGCCATCAATGCCTGCCAATGTTCCTGTGGCCTGGGTCCTCCCCACAAGACCTACTGCTCACCCACACACATCTAAGCCACTCCGTCTGGACATTTATGGACCCAAGAGACAGAGAAGTGTTCACTTTGCCTCTTACTGTCTCTTGCCTCCTCCACTTCACTTCCCTACTCCCTACCACTGATTCATATATACTTTTTTTTACATGAAATAACTAAAAAGGAAAAAAAATAGAGCAGATAAAATTTAGTAAAATAAATATTACTTGATATACCAAAGTGTTAGGTAATAAAGGCTAGAGGCTCAGATAATTTATAAAGGTTATGCTTATAAGTATAAGTGTGCAGATCCTACAATATTTTCCACGTCACTTTCTGTAAAATACCTTTAGGAAGAAAACTTGAAGAATATGAATGTCTTCGGAAGCATGAGATTATGTTTAAGGAAAATACTTGGTAGCCATGAAGAATTGCAGGACTTGGCATTCCACAGCTAAAGGATGGTTTTCTTATTTGGCCTCTGGAGATGTTCCACTTTCACTCTCAGATTCTCTCTCTCTCTCTCTCTCTCTCTCTCTCTCTCTCTCTCTCTCTCTCTCTCTTTCCTGTCAAAGTGAGTGGCTTGCACTTAAGACTTAAAAAGCTCTACCTTGATTCTTTGAATGAATGTTTTCTTCATTCATGGGCAGAGACCAGCGTCTACCTATGAAATGGCGTTTGGGCAGGAAAAAGTATCTGTTGTAAGGGTTGAGGGACAGTGGTTATATACAGAAGAGAAAGGTTGCACAAGATTCTCTGTAGACAGAGTCATAGGAAAGGAGGTCCAAGGAGGGTGAATAGCAGATGTACTATTTGTTGTTCACTTGTGAGGGTCTTATCTTCGGGTTTTAGTGACACCTTAACTTTTTCATCAGTAAAATTCCAATGTTTTAACATTTTAGTGGCTGCTTCTTTGGCTCATCTTGCCCGGTTCTATTTCTTTCAATATGTGATGCCTCTGTATGACCTATAGGCTAGGATTGGAACTTCTCAGGCATAAATATCCCACACCATGTATAACATTCAGTAGATCCGTTCTGAGTGTCCCCAAAAGGTTGGCCTAGACCACTAAAAAGAAGGTATAGGAAGACTTATTTCCACTCTTTATTTGGGAAAATGTGGAGAGAATCAGAACACACAGGCGTGAATGGGCTTCCCCAGAGATGGGGAGTCTCTCATTTCTGAAACATTCAGATGTTAGCTGAAGAACAATGCAAGAAAGAGTTTCTTGACCACTGGATACGTCTGTCTGTATGGGATAATGAAAGGATGACCATTTGGTGTTACTGTACATGCTTTTGCCATATTGATAGTGGCCAGCAATGAAGCAGGAGGGTTCTAGTTCCAGGATTCATAGAAACTGATACACAGTCCATCAGGAGCTGCCTGCGAGCAGATGCTAAGTTTTCAGATTCTAAAGACCCTCAGATTCATGGGGAAATTAGAATACAGAAACCTCAAGTCCTGTAGAAGAAAACCAAGAAAAGATTATTGAATAAGCTTCCTGCGCTGAGGTAAAATAGTCGTGGTGTGCTTCTGTTGTCTATCCAGTCTGCTTGCTTTATGGTCTCTCAGAAACCCGACTGTTTCTTGGGGCAGCCCTTTAGTATGGCTCCAGGACACAGCATAGGTGTAGCTCTAAGTCTTATATGCAGACCCTATTCAGTTTGCATCATTCGCAGCTTTAGTCTTTCCCAAGATTGACTGTCTGGATCATTGATTGGAGAGGTAGGCAAGTGTTGGGTTGGGAACATCTGCCCTCTTTTGGCCTCAAGTCAAGTATGCTATCTTCCCAAGTCTCACTGTCTCTCTGAATTTGTTTCCTTATCTGTCTAACTTGTAAATTGAATTAGAGGGTCTGGAGATGGGAAGCTCTTGGAGTTCTGCTGTGTTTTGTGCTTGCCGAAGAACTAGATTTGTGATTGGTGAAGGTTCAGTTAATCTCTTGCTCAGAAAATTGTGGCCAGTAAGAGATCCCAGGAGACAGCATTTTAATGACACTGATGCCTGCGTGGCATCTGCTCTAGAGTGACCAGGTATTTCCACACATTATCTCTATTTGATAGTTCTAGGGCCAGACATGTTTCTTTCACAACTCTTGACTATGTACTCTTTAGGATTTTGCTCCCAATTCACTCTGTTCCTTTCCCTGTCATTTTAAAATCACATTTAAAATGAAATTTCTCTGACTTTGCATTATGGAATTAATATGTTGCAGATGGCTATCAAATATGTATCATCATGTACAGGAACGGTTTTGCCTCCCTCCCTCCCTCCCTCCCTCCCTCCCTCCCTCCCTCCCTTCCTTCCTTTGTTCCTTCCTCCATTCCTTCCTTCCTTCTTCTCTCTCTCTGTCTCTCCTTCCTTTCTTCCTTCTTTCTTTTTGTATGAAGAAGGCACTGAGACTTTTGTATTAGAGACACAGCTTTAGTTTCTATTTGCACTTGTGGAGTTGAACTGTACCAACCTGAGTGATTCAGCATGGTATATGGTAAGGGCTTACCATATAGACTTAACATGTAGCTCAGATATAAAGCAGAGGAATGAAGGTAGGCTTTGACAAAGAAGGCAGAAGCCAATGAGAAATGTGGGTTACTGTTATTTTCCCAAGTTATCTATGCTCATCATATATGTGAACAATTTATGTCAAGATGTCCTTTAGACTATCATATCTTAAATTATACCTTTATTGACAAATGTATTGACAGCAGGTCCATTTATTTTTCAGTGCTGGGGATTAAACCTAGAATTTACACATGCTTGGCAGGGGTTCTGTCATTGGTCAATAGTCTCAGTATCTATGTTCAAATCTTGCCCTGTTGGCCTGGCTAATATGTCACTAATTCATGCATGTGGTATGGAGTGGAAAGGAGTGCTCGGAGGGGAGCATGGATTGCTAAAGCTGTGGAAAAAAACAACCATAAGTGTTCAAGACTGTGTAACAAAAGAGGGCTGTGCGCAAGTGTGCAAGTAGCAGTTTTAAAAAGTGGTTACATGAATGTGTGTGTTGTGTGGCTGAATGGACAGGATGAGGAGAAAATGAGAAAGAAGGAAGCATAAAGAGAGGCAAGGAGAGATTATGGGAAGACACAAGCAAGGTAGGAGGCAAGTCAGGCAAGTTAGCAACAGGGCTGCCTGGAGGCCATGAAATCAACTCTGATATATGAAAGGAAACCCTTGACAGGAGATCTGAGAGAGGTCAGAAAAAGTGAGTGTAAAGAAAGGAGGCTGAGTAAAAGAAGAGACGCTGGGTGAGAGAGACTGGATTTATTAAAATGAAGCGAGGTGTGCTATAGGAAATGGAAGGGATTTTTGCAGAGTTAAGGAAGGGGATGGTCTTCATGGATAAAGAAACATGTAGCCACCAGGGAATGCCCTTTTCATCTCAGGGGAAGTGAATATAGGGGGCAGTTTGCTCTCCTGTTTGTTCTAGATCATGTCTAGTGCTGGTGACAAACCAAAGCTGTCTGTGCACTGGACTTGGTGTTCCATGTGCTGTTGGGGATGAAGATTTAGGAGTTGGGGAGCTTATGGTAGTTACTGAATCCACTTTCAATAATGCTCATCATTGCTGGACCCAGAATGGCACCAGAAAACATGGGAACAATAGGTGTAAGTTAGACAAGATTAAATCTTGTCTGATTCTGAAACAGAGGGGTGCGTCATATTGGAAATATGTTTGTCTAGTCCCACCCAGGCATCCCACAAGAGAACCAGGATGTGGGTCGAGGCCATGTGTTTTAAGTAAAGAAGAGAAAGAGGGGAGTGTCAGGATGAAGGGAACAGGGGAAGATGTTCTGAGAACATATACTAGAAGACAGCAGAGTGTCTGTTTTTATCCCAAAGTACAAAATGAAGAGAATTACAATATATTGGTTATTACAACTTTGATCCTAAGTTGAATTCATGGGCCTGGCATTTGCTGTCATAGTCCTCTTTTCTTTGTTTTGAATCCCATGTCCTTGGGCGCTGTGTGGGGTAGGCCCCTAATGTTTTGACAAGATGCAGATTCTTGTCTACTCTGAGAAATCCTTTTGAACTGAAGTTTCATATTCTAGAAACAGATGAATGTTATTGGCACTTGGTGAATTATTTGGAATCCTGAGTTAAGAAGGATGGAAATTGGGGAGTTAATAAGGACTTGATCTTCAGCAGTTTTGAGCTCTGCTCTTTAATGACCCGAGTAGGCTGGCAGGGAAAGTCTGGGGAGTGTCCATTTAGTTGTCCCATACTTTTCAGAAACTTGTTATTTTCAAATTATCTGAGACTTGGAATGAGTTACAAAAGAATCAGTTCAGAGTGGCCTTACCCTGGATCTAGTTTCCTCCCACTGATAATATTTTAGTCTGTTTTCAGCCATCAAAGCCATAGTGTACTTTGAGCCATTTTCGAAACTGAACTCTAGGCTTGCCTTGGATTTCACCAGTTTTCTTGCCTGGTGCTCAGTTGCTCACTGGACATCATCTCTGTTGGTTTGTAACCTGGCCTTGGTGGCATACAACAGGAAGGACTCTGGATATTATTCTACAAACATTGAGGGAAAACAGCAAATTGACAAGCTCCTTTACCAGTGAACAATAGCCCACCTATTTGCTGAATCCACTTTCAATTAAAGCTCATCATTGTTGGACCCAGAATGGCCATAGCCTTACACACCCATCATTTGTAAAGATTTAGTTCCTCAGTGTGACACCCCAAACAATCCAAGAACAACTTAAGAAGAGTAACAACATAAAAGGCTTTTAGGCAGAAGGACATCTAAACAGAAGAATGGAACTTTTGTTGATGACAAGAGGGCTTGGGTAAACCAGTACTTTGATTAAGAATTCAAATGGTACTTAATAGGAGGAGGGATAGTTTTCGGATAGAATATAACACAAATGTAAACCCCTAATGTGAGATAAAACACTCTTTTCAGAGTAGCAGAGAAGTCTCATTTGCTTAAATGTTCTTCTGTAATTGTAATAACAACTGCTAAAGCAAATGCAAATACAACAGCTTCCTGGGAAAAAAGTTGAAACTTCTAGTTTCATGGATCATGACTTTGGGTTTTCTGTTGGACATTTTTAAGCTGCCCTGCTTAAGGGCTACATGATAATAACTGTCTGTGGCTTATGAAGCCCCTAGCCCACAAGTGAATATTTTGTGAATTTTATGTTTTCAATAAATAAAGTATGGAAAATTGTTATATATCACAAGTGTGAATTTTGGGAGAAGTACTTTGTTAGAACCTAGAGGGCTTCTTTTCAATTAAAAAGAAAAAGGAAAAAGTGTCCTACAAGCAGTGGATACCCGAGCATCTTTGTGATGGTGAAACTAATTCAGACAGCCATGCACAGTATTTCTCACAGGACACTGGATCAAAGGCAGAGAGCACACTCTGGTCCCAAATCTAACTCTTCAGAAACCAGTTGTTTAGTTTCTTCTACACAGCATGCCAGTACAGGTTTTATAGGAGAACAGATGTAAGTTCCAGGGCTGATCTGCAATCACAACTGATATCATGAAAACATTTGTCAATGGAAAGCATAGGCAACTATTATTAGTGCAAATGTGTTTCCTTAAAAAAGAGACTTGGATAGCGGGGAAAGTTGGGAGCATCCCTGCAAACACACGGGAGTTTGTAATCTATATTATTCACCCGAATCATTCTTTGTTATTCAAGGATTTACCTTTTCTAGCCCAATGTCTGGTAACTGTTCCTGAGGACTAACTTTCTGCAGCAATATGGTGGCCTCTTCTAGGATGAGGCGACATCTGGGCTTTATTGGATAGGCTGTGGTGGATAATGTGTCTTGTTGAGGGCTAAGCAGCAAGTGGATTTAATTTCTGCTTAAAGCTATCACAGCCACCCTAAAATAGAATACATAAAAATCCTCTGTATTAGAAAAAGGGGCAAAACATGATGCCAATTGTGTATTTTCTTTTCTTTATTTATTCTCTGTAAGTCTGTTGGATGATAAATTGTAAATAACAGTGATTAAAGAGTCATGCTACTGATGGAGCCTCCTTTTTGTCTAAGCAGTAACGGTTCTGGTGGCCTCTGTTATCCTTCCTCCTTACAGTGTTTGTGGAGAAGTGATGAGACACAGGGAAAGAGCTACAGGGGCATGCAGCCTGGACATGTTTATTAGGGCTATCCAACCGGGGGCGGGGTGTGTGTGTGTGAACAGGCTTCTGTTTGATATTAGTTCAAGGCTAACTAACAAGGCTATGTCTGAGACATATCCAAACACAGTAGAAACTATGATTTTATATTTTTGCACTATTGTGCCTATCTGGGAACCTGAGCCCAGCATTTCCACTGTTATCTGGAGAGCCTTTATTGTTATTGCTATGGAGGTTTTGCTTGTTTGTTTTGAAAGAGAAACCTTTGCTAAATTCAAATATGGTCTGTCTCAGTTAGCTGATCACACAAGCATAAACCAACAAAACTGTATATAACTGGAATCCACATTCAGACTTCACAATAGATTAAGGTGGAGTGATCCCAAACACATTTTACGTCAACCTACAGAATGGGTTTCTGAGTACCATGAACACACTTCTTCCAGCGCTTGTCACAGTAGATAAGAGAATGGATCTAAATGCCCCAAAAATAGACTATTCATGATTGCTTTGTCTCTACAATGTCTGGGGTTTCAAGACCCAAGATCAGGATTTAAATAACCTGAGTGATGGTATTGGGATGAAAGAAAAGGAAGCAAGGGGTTTGGAGATGTCAACACCTATTGCCAAGGGTTAACAGAAGATGGAAGTGATGATTTGCATCCGTCTATACACAAACATACAGACAAGCTATTCATATACAATACATATACAATATATACATATACAACATATTAATATATTCATGAATATATATTTATTCTAATACATAGGTTGTTAATGAGGATGGAAATTATGTCTACTTAATTTTTCATTAAGCAACTTGCAAGGACTTGGTTAAGTTGCAGAGAACAAGAACACTATTTTTCATTTATAGTTTTATATTTATTTCCCATCTGAAGAAGAAGTGGCCACATATCTGTAAATTGTATTTTCCTGGAGTCCTTGGATCCTGCACAGGTTAACACATGACTGTTTACCATCAATGAATTGGGTAAAATCCTGAGTTAGTTTTGGGCCAGACTGAATGCATTATTTCCAGGGAAGAGGGGTGAAAAATATAAACAAGAGAAGCTGTACAGCCCCAACTAATAGTTGTTTTCTAGTCCTGTTTGAACATCAGAGACTGTCAATTCTGGGAATGTTTATAAGGATTAAGAATGGAGCTTTGTTATTGGAGCAAAAGATACTTCACTCATCCTTATCTACTGTACGATAAAAAGAGCCAGAGATCAGTGCCAGAGCTTAGGGTAGAGACACATTTATTATATGGGGCCTAAATAATGGTAGAGTTGGTACACCCATATACCAAGGCTTGTCAGTGATGAGTAGACTCACTGTGTACCATACTGTTCTGGTACCCAACAGAAGTCTCTGAACAATACAAACCCAAGATGAGAAGTTTGGAGTGATAATAAAACAAAAACAACCCACTCAGCTATGGATTAAAATCTATTTCAATTGGTTTTGGGTTGTGTCCTCCCTATGACATTTTTTTAAAAATAAAACATTCTAGTCTAACAGTCCAGTCCTTCCCTTGAAGGGAACCTCAAGGGAAGATACCATCTTTGAAGAACTGATCAAAAATCCATTTTAACTTTTAGGAGTTAGTTGGTACCATTAATCAAAGCATCAAGATCAAAACCCAGAAAAGATGATCTCAATCATTTAAGATCACTGTGATTCACAGTCATTACAGTTTTGAAAGAGTCATGATGTTTGTTCAGTTGTACTATGTATAACTATTAGTACCTTTACCCAATGTTACTCGGGACTTTTAACCATCTATAAATAGCGAAAGCTAGAATAAGGATTATAAGAGCTGTGCAAGGTGATTTTATAGGACTTGAACTTAATAAAAATCGAGGGTTGTAATTTGAACGCATTTGCCTTTCCCTCCCTCATTACCTAGCTTCCTCCCCACCGCACCCCCCTCCAAAATACTCATCTGGGATGGCTTGGCGACAAAAAAAAAAAAAAAAAAAAAAAAAAAAAAAAAAAAAGCCCTTTACAGAAGCCTGACAGGCACCGAAGGCGATGACACACATTCCTTTTAGAGTTCTGAAATTCTCATTTCCGTTCCACATTCAGAGCTTGGAAACTACTAATTTACCCGTGGCTCTACATAAGTAAAGCACAATAAAAATCCACGTTCCTTTTCTCAAAGATTATGCCTGAAAGAAGGATCGGAAGATGGAGCTACACTTTCTAAGAAGTAACCTTGGGCTTGGGTTCCTTCACCCAACCCTCTGCCAGCGTCCCACTGAAGCTTCCAGCTCCGCCCACCGAGCGGCTCGCCTCACCCTAAACGAAGACCCCGCCCCGCGGCGACACCTCCGGCAAACTGGGGGCGAGGACTGCCGTGATTGGCTAGGACCTCTGTGTCACGCGGCCCCGCCCCTCGGCCTATCTCACTCCACCCGGCCCCGGCGTGGAGAGAGGAAGCCGGGCTGCAATTGGCTAGCCTAGAGGATGACGTAAGGAGAGGCGGGGCCTGGTCGAGCCTTGATTGGTCCTGGTGCGCAAGGGCGCGGATCGTGGTGCCGGCTGCGAGCTGCTGTGGTCGCTGGGGCAGATTAGCTCTGCTGCGCGTTGTGCAAGATGAGAAAGGTGGCTTTGATCACCGGGGCGAGCAGGTGAGGCCTCCTACGGAACCCCGGAGGCTAAGTTTCGGGGTGCGGGGGGACATTGGTCGGTGACCCTGGACTCTCTTCGGTGGGGATTCGGCAGAGACCCTGCTCTGGCCTTCTCTGGGCCTCCCAAGAGGCGTGGTCATGCTTCTCTCTCTGGGGGCTTGGTATCAGTGCTTTGAATTAAACATGACAGTGGAAAGGAAAACTAGAGCGCCAGTTACCGATCAGCCTGCTGTGCTCTCAAGGGACCTGACGGGTCCATTCAGACTCCGCCATTCCCCATCAGTGACAAGTCTCCAGTAGTTACTGTAGGTGCCCACAGTTCACTTTAACCCTAAACACGCGGTGTCTTACACCCCGTGTTTGAATGTCATCATCCATGAATTTTAGGAGAACGGGGGAGATTGCATTTCTGCAGCACACTTTCTCATACATTCCCAGGAACATATAGAACGACCAGTCGCCTCCTGTTAAGGCTTGTCCTAATGCAGTCACCAGTTCATAGACTTTCCAGGCTTGCTCAGTTGACCTTTGGCCTACTTTAGTGCCTTCTAGATTTCTTATTTGTTCACGAAGAATGTGCGGAGGGTGAAAACCGTCCAGAACCTTACCCCAGCTGGTTACATTGATATTTTTGGGAAATTAATACTGATCTAACCATGTCCATATTAACTAAGCCAGTATAGGAGGGGTCTTGTCTTGGGCTTTTTGTTAGCGTGCCCTTTCTTTGAGGTCAATTGGTTTTGGTGGTTCTTATGTGGAAGGTGCATCTAGAAGACAGGCCCTTGTTTTTCTTGTGTTTCTTTGATATACATTGTGGTATGTGCAATTGTGTGTTTATACCAAAGTTCTTCTATTTTGAAGTAAGGATGATTAGGCCCGTATATGTCTGATACTCCTAACAGGGCCACCAAATTATATGAGTTCCAGACTCACTTGGGGTCCCTATTTGCTGGCAGTCTGTCTGCATGTGAATTTGCTAGTACCCAGGATGTCATTGCTACCAGCAACTGGCCCCATCTGCTGGGCACTTTCATATTGCTCTTTCTGACCTAGTGTATCTGAAGCCTCAGTGAACTTAACTGTGCTCAACCCTCCTTCTCTGTCTTCCTCTCCATCTGATTGAATTCCTACTTTCTGTCCACTTGTACTGAGGACTTTTTCTTTTTCTTGGTTATCCTGCTGTGATTTAGTAGTTGACAGGGATTTAACCTCTGCCTTGCTACTATGCTTTCTTCTGGGGGGCAGGGGGAGCAGCACAAAAGCTCCTGTTCACTTTTTAGGATTTACAATACCAAGAAAAGGTAGAACACTTGGCTTTGAGGGACCCAGACAGCACAAGAAAATGGGGACATAATAAACAGCTATTATGATCCTCTTGACAGCATTGCTGGGGATGTATTAAATTACAACATAACAGGTACACTGAACTCTACCCTGTGTCATTGAACTATTTTAGAGGGGAGCAACTAGATGTGAGTCTAATCAAATGACTTATGGGGGCGGAATTTCATCCTTCACATAATATTTGGGTGTTTTTCTGTCTGCCTGGGCTTCTCATTGGAGTGCATGTTGACACAATCAAGTTTCTGAACCAGAGAGAAAAGCCTCAATTTAGGACCATGTCGATGAACTCATGTCCTGTGCCTGAATTGTCTTCTCAGTGGCATTGGGCTGGCCCTTTGCAATCGGCTGCTGGAAGAAGATGACGAGCTTCACCTGTGTTTGGCGTGTAGGAACCTGAGCAAAGCAGAAGCTGTTCGTGATGCCCTGCTGGCCTCTCACCCCTCTGCCGAAGTCACCATTGTGCAGATGGATGTCAGCAGCCTGCGGTCCGTGGTCCAGGGTGCAAAGGAAGTCAAACAAAAGTAGGTCTCCTTTTGACAGATTGCTTTCTCGTATGGTAGTGCAGTATAAATGTAATCAAATGAGAAAGGACAGGGAAATATGGAAAGGTAATGGGTGTCCTGTAAAATGAGTTGTGCTGAGGGAATCTACAGAATGACCTTGGAGCCCAGAGAGCTCGGAAGTACCTTTTCCAGCTGGCAAAAGCTCACTATGTCTGGTACCAGGTCTTTCTACCTACAGTATTCTGTTCGGTTGGAACTCACAAGAAATATTGATGCTGTTTTTTATCTAGATAGAGACACTATGTCAGTCCTTTCATCTTTGAATACATTAATTATATGGTTTGATTGAAGCCAGAGCTTCATTTCCACATTTTACTAAGCATTGCTTCTTCATGCCTAGCAAAATAAGTTGCTGTAACTAAAATTTGTAAATTAGATAATAGAATAATTAATCTGAGGTCCCACTGGCTTCACTTGCATGATGAATGGTAGTTATAGTGGCAACAATGTTATTACTTTAAATAGTCATTTGAATAATTTGGACCATAAGGTTACCATATAGTATGATTAAGAAATGGTGGTGCATAATCCATATTGTCAGGCAAGTATACATCTCAAGGTCCAGTTTTATTGGCTGTGGATCTGTCCTGGGTTACGTAGAGGCCACAATATGGTGCTTAGTATTCTGGGAGATAGTCTCAGCATGGATGTTGCCTGGGTATGGTGGGAGCACATACTGCCTGCTTTGATCCTACTTCCAAAGGGCTATATTTCTGTTAAGGCTTATGAAATTTCAAAACTGAAAAAGCTCACTCAAGGCTCCATTTCTCAGGTCCTCCATGACATGTATTCTGGAGCAAGCCCACTGAGAATACCTAATCTCCATAGGGCATTTATAGTTTCAGGGTATGAGAGTGACCATTAATCAGTTTATGATACATAGCTCCTGGCCGTGGACACTGAGTGGTTTCCACTTGGGTCTTCTATTTTGGTAGATATAAGACCATCCAGATTCCAGCACTGATAGGTCAAGTCAAGCCTGCTATACATTATGTAAATTTAACTTGTCAACTATGGAAGATATGAACTGGTAAAAAGCGCAGTAACTTTGTAAGAGGAGGAGGAGGAAGACGGGGAGGGTGGGTTTGTAGAAGGTTTTTCAGTGCCTGAAGGGTGGGCCACAGTTGGATGGTGATTTAACTTGGAAGCCCACCAAAATCACCCAGAGCAAAGATACTCATTGTGGTTAGAGAAACTCTTGAGTAAGAGCTGTGTTAACCCTAATGTCACATAGCCTGGTTTGGAAAGGGTTTTTCTGTCCTTGGACCTTCTATATTCGAGAGATGGAGTGCAGTTTTGTGTCATCTTTTCTAATAATGTCATTTTGGCATTTTGCTTACAGGTTTCAAAGATTAGACTACTTATATCTGAATGCTGGGATCATGCCTAATCCCCAGCTAAATATCAAAGCATTTTTCTTTGGCATCTTTTCAAGGTAATTTTTATGTTCTAGACCAGTGGTTTTCAACCTGTGGGTCATGACCCATGGCGGGGGTGGGGGTGGGGCTCCAATGACCCTTTCAGAGGGGTTGCATACCAGATAGCCTGAATATCAGATATTTACATTATGATTCATAACAGTCAGTAGCAATGAGAATAATTTATGGTGGGGGGGTCACCACAACATGAGGAACTGTATTAAAGGGTCGCAGCGTTAGGAAGGTTGAGAACCCACTGTGTTAGATGAACTGATTGCAGGGAAGACATTCATTTTGCTGCCACAGTTTTTGGTTTTGGTATCTATGTTGAGGGAGGGGATGCTGAGGAGGATGAAGTTACATAGAAAGGAAGAGTTGGTACCATAGTAGGCAAGTCAAGTACTCATCTTTGTGGCGAATAGTGCATGTTGTCATGGTTTTTATAATGTTCTTAGTCTCTGGAACATTCCATATTATGAGATGGTTCATGTCATCAGCTTTTGGTCTGGCTGAATGCGCTACTGGCGGAACCTTTCTGGATAAGCGACATTCTTAGAGAGCCTCCAGCACCTAGCAGGCTGCCTAGCGATGTGTCAGCTGTGCCGACCAGTAGGCCGAGGGGATGCAGAGAACCAGTGTCTGCCTGAGAGACTCTCATTACGCACGAGTCTAGTGGAGTGGCTATCAAAGCTGCCTAACCGAGATCCATAGTTAGAAATAAGTATTGTTTACAACCCAATACATTTATTTGTAGAGTTTTTTGATGTGGGCTACATAGTCACTTTCTCTTTATATTTCTTCCATGAAAACGAAACATGCACAAATTCCATTACTGAGCTGATCTCATAGCAAGACACTCTGTTAATTTGTATGATGTTCTCAGACTTCTAGCAAAAAAGACGACCTGACTAACTTGTTTTCAGTAATTAAACACACTTGACATGGGTGAAGAATTTTTCTCTTTGGCATAGCTGTGATTGCCTGATAGTTTACATGTAATCTGATGGGGTAGTGGGAAGAGGAAAGCATGTTAAGTGTACCTGTGAACTGGGGGAAAGAAGCATTTAGTAACTCATTTAATACCCACACGTGTCCAAGAAATTGGTATTTTGTCATTAAGATTCAAAGAAGGTGTGTGTGTGTGTGTGTGTGTGTGTGTGTGTGTGTGTGTGTATGTGTGTATGTGTGTGTGTGTGTGTGTGTGTGTGTATGCATGTGTGAGTAACATCTTTAGTATTTTCAGTTAAAAGAGCTTTAAAAGTCACACTGCTGTCTTCTGCTGTTTCAGAAATGTGATTCATATGTTCTCCACAGCGGAAGGACTGTTGACCCAGAATGACAAGGTCACTGCTGATGGGTTCCAGGAGGTGTTTGAAACCAATCTCTTTGGCCACTTTATCCTGGTAAAAAGGCTTGGGTCATACTAATTCCATACTTATTACTGGGATCCTAAGGGCATGCATGGATACAGGACTGTTTTGTGAAGCTCCTTAGTTTATGGTTAACGTTAAATCTTAGAGAATGTAAATATGTTCACTGGCCTCTGGAAATGTGGCTTACCCAGATAATGGAGGAAGTGGATTACTTTAGAAACAGCATACATACCAGCAAAGTATCACATCAGTTCTGTTCTAAGTAGTTCTACAAACTGGGCTTGACATCAGATAGCCTGGGAGAGTAAGCATACTGTTATCAGACACTGATATAGAGTTGACTTTTCATTATCATGGTCTCTTCTTAAGTGTCCATACTTGGAAGTACAATTCTAGGCACATATGGCAGATTCAGCATGAGATGTGTGCCTTACTTAGTGTGTTCTGTGATGTTGCCTCCAGCTCATGCTTATGGGACAGCTTCCACAGTAACTGACAAGTGATGGCCCACACCTACATCCAACACTTAGGCTGAGACAGGAAGATTGCTGCGAGTGAGAGCCTGGCCCAGAATGATGGCAGCAATAGAGTTTATGACCTTTCCATGTTAACCTTGATCACGTGGCTTGAGGTGGCTTGTCAGGGTTCCCCACTGTGAAGTCAGGCTCCCTTCTCCATACTGAGTGTTCAGAAGAAAGTTCTTGTGTGTAACCCACACACAAGGAGTTGGACTTCAACTTCTTAAAGATGGGTTATCTATAGAAATTGTTTGGAATTTTTCTTTCAGGAAAATTTCTCTCTTCCATTTTTTAAAAATTCAATTAATTTTGTAATTATTTAGACTTGTGGTTATATGTTTTCTACATCAAAGTTTTTCATTTAAGAGTGATATTTCTCAGCCGAGTGTTGGTAATGCATGCAGTACTCAGGAGGCAGAGGCAGGCAGATCTCTGTGAGTTTGAGGCCAGCCTGATCAACAGAGCGAGTTCCATGACAGCCAGGGTTACACAGAGAAACCCTGTCTCAAAAACAAAACAAAATAAAACCCCCAAAACAAACAAGGCAAACAAAAAAGGTATTTCTCTTCTCTTTAGTTTTTGTAACGTATACTACTTATTAAATATGGCATAGAATGGTGTTTAGATGTATTTATATGAGTATCCCTACAATTTTTTCTTGTTTTTTGTCTTTCATTTTTATTTTTATTTTATTTTATTTTATTTTTGGTTTTTCGAGACAGGGTTTCTCTGTGTAACTTTGGAGCCTATCCTGGCACTCACTCTGGAGAGCAGGCTGGCCTCGAACTCACAGAGATCTGCCTGCCTCTGCCTCCCGAGTGCTGGGATTAAAGGCGTGCACCACCAACCCTTGGCCATCTTTCATTTTTATTATGTAAGCCAAGATGAACTGTTATCAGAAATGAAGTGCTGGTGCTTGTTGCTTCTGAGATGCCAATAACTCTAGGCCCTCTCCGCTAATGAACCAAGGAGATAAATGTGTGGACTAACTGCTGGGTGTATGCATCTCCACCCATGTATGTAGACAGTCCAACATGAGAAAATACGATGTCTCTAATCCTGTAAACCTTTTAGCTTCTTCCTCTTGCGACAATATTCTCATCCTTTTTGCCATATTCTCATCCATTTACTTCCTGAATTCAAGTATACACTGTTACTTGAATTGTTAGCATATATCCTTCAGTGGATTGTGATATCTTTTATTCTGTGTCTTCCTCACTCAGATCCGGGAATTGGAACCTCTTCTCTGCCACAGTGACAACCCCTCTCAGCTCATCTGGACCTCCTCTCGAAATGCAAAGAAATCTAACTTCAGTCTTGAGGACATCCAACACACCAAAGGCCAGGAACCCTACAGCTCTTCCAAATACGCTACCGACCTTCTGAACGTGGCTTTGAACAGGAATTTCAACCAGAAGGCAAGGCCTGTGTCAGAGATCCAGAAGTTAACTAACCATCAGAGTCACTGTTTCTAGAGCATGGCTGGCTTCCACTAACTATCGTGACAAAAGCCTTAGGGGGGAGAGAGAAACAGCTCCTGTCCTTTTAGCAATATGCAGTTTACTTACCGTTCTGCGTTCTTTAGGAACTCTGACCTCTGCTAACAGAACAGCCGCTAAGTGTTTCTGGTGCTGTACTCTCCTCCTGTGATGTCATTTAATGTCTTCCCCACTGCGGTTGAGTGGCTTTCACTATTCCAGATTTCAGATGAGAATATTCAAGTTTGGAGAAGTGGGGTCATGTATCCAAAGGTCACACATGACTTGTGAATGGCAGACGTTACAGTGGAGTGCAAGGCTGACTGACTTTTCCCTACTAAGCCTCATGCCTTTTAGCCTCTGTCATGACAATGACTCAAAGGCAACCAGATGTTATAAACCTTCTGGAAGGTGATGATAAGACTCTGTAGCTCTGTTTCTGTGAGGCTACAGATTATATAAAGGGGGAAATAACATTTATTTTTCATACTGGCTCCTATTGACCACGGTCGCCTGGAATTAAGGCTGGTTGTATTAACTCATTGCCCAGGTCCAAGATCTTAACAGGAATTCCTGTCTTTCCCTTGGACTTTTTCTGGTTGTCATTACAGTTTGGGGATTTTTTCTGGTTGCCATTACAGCTTGGAGTCAGTGTGTTGATCCAACCATGAGTTTCCTTATAACATTTTTGGGATCTTTAAATCCAAGTCCTGTCGACACTCCCTTTTTAGAAGGCAGGGCCAAGCTAAAAAATGTTCCATGTTTCATAAAAAGCTCTGGGATTTTATTTACATTTTAGTTGTCAAGTAAGGTATGGATTTTATCTTTTTAAATGGAGAATGAGAGTGATTAAGCTGATGCGGCTCTGTCTTAATGTCTGTCAGAATTTTTTTTCAGCCTACGATTTTTCTTTCTTGGCATTCCCAAGAAAGAAGAAAAGAAATGCCAAGAAAGAAAAAAGCTTAGAAAGAATTACACTGGGTGGTCCCATTTGAAGCCTTTTCTAATGATATTTTCCATATTTTTGGTTTACTTTTTCAACAAATTACTTTTTTTTTTTTTTTGTGCTTCGGATCAAACCTGGGGCTTTGTACTTGGTGCTGTACCACTTGAGCAATGACCTCAGTTCTCCAGTGATGGGTTTCTGTCTTTTCTCTGTATCTCTGTCTCTTTAGCATCTCGTATAACCCAGGCTGGCCTCTAACTTGGTATATAACTGATGGTGGTGCACACTACCACACCTGATTTTACACATGATAGGCAAGTACTCTGTCAACTGAGCTACACCCTAGAGCAACCTAGCTCCTGTGTTTTGAGACAGGGTGTCACTATGTAACTTTGACTGTCCTTGGACTGTTATGTAGTTTAGGTGAGCCTCAAATTCAAAATTCTGCCTCTATCTAAGGGCTAGGATTACAGGAATGAGCTAGCTTGTGTGGCCATGTCCTACTTTTATTTAAAAGGTAAAAACAGGAGAGAGAGCTAGAAATTAAAAGTAGCAAGAATGGCTGGGCATTGGTGGCACACGCCTTTAATCCCAGCACTCAAGAGGCAGAGGCGGGCAGATCTCTGTGAGTTCGAGGCCAGCCTGGTCTCCAGAGCAAGTGCCAGGGTAGGCTCCAAAGCTACACAGAGAAACCCTGTCTCGAAAAACAAACAAAAAAATAGTAGCAAGAATGAGTTAAAATAGTCACTCTAACGGGAATATAAAATGTCGTGAAATTAATTCCAGAGCTATAGGGCTTACTATGGTTAGTCAGGGTAATTCTTACTACCATAATCACTATATTAATTGAGACTTTCTTTATAGAGCCATGTATACATATATGATAGATCCTTACACAGTGATCAGTCCTTCACTAAGGACCTGGCTAGAGATCTTGAGATGAAGGTCTTTGTTCCTCCTGATGTCAAGAGCATCCAACTCAGCTATGTTCCTATCTTCCTAATGCTGCAACCCCTTTAATACAGTTCCTTGTGTTGTGGTGACCCCCAACCATAAAATTATTTTTGTTGCTACTTCATAACTTTAATTTTGTTACTGTTATTAATCATAATGTTTTTGGAGTTAGAGGTTTGCCATAGGGAGTGTAACCCACAGGTTAAGAACCTCTACAATAGAGAAACAGCATGTATTTTAAATTTGGCCACTATATTTAATTAATCAGAAACTAATTGGAGGCAAAAAATTAACCCCAGTAAGCCTGTTATATACTTACTGGGATTGATGAATTGATCTTTAATTAAACCAATAATAGAAAATCTTGTTAATGAGGCCTCCCTTTCCTTTCCCGTCATGACAACTGGCTCATCTTTAAACTGTAAAGTTTTTGAGAATAGACTTCATCTTGCTAACTTTTGCCTCCTGATCCTAGTAAGTGACTTTAGACTTAAATGGTCCTTCTAAGGGATAAGGACACCTGAGAGTACAAACTTGCCATTCCCTGGTTTTCCAGCTCTTTTGTGTGTGTCTTTTATTAACGAGTCTTCCTGAACTGAGTCAAAATGCATCTGATTAAAATCTTAGCGATACTTTCCTCTGTGTTGCCAGGGTCTGTATTCCAGTGTGATATGCCCAGGGGTAGTAATGACCAATATGACTTATGGAATTCTGCCTCCCTTTGTGTGGACCTTGCTCCTGCCGGTGATGTGGCTGGTAAGTGGTAAATACTTATTACTTTTTAAATTCAGGGTTATGATATATTAAGAGTTCAACTCTAAGTGGCAGACTTCTATTTGACTTGACATTTTTGATACGCTGTAATCATAAATGCAAATTTTCTTTCTTAAATCTAAGTGAAAAAAATTGACTTCCTGCTCTGAACAGCCACTTAATAACTATTGTTTTCTCTTGTCAGCTTCGCTTCTTTGCAAACGCTTTCACCATGACCCCGTACAATGGAGCAGAAGCACTGGTAGGTTACTGGAGTTTCATAGCCTAGAAAGTGACTTAGTGATGGAATGTGTAAGGTCACTGATGGCAGTGAGCAGTGTCAGGGTAAAGGGGTTGCGACTCAACTTCCGAGTCGCAACCCCTTTGGGATCTGATGACCCTTTCACAGGGGTCACATATCAGATATCCTGCATATCAGATGTTTACATTATGATTCATAACAGTAGCAAAATTGCAGTTAAGAAGTAGCAATGAAAAAAATTAATTGTTGGGGGGGTCACCACAATATGAGGAACTGTGTTAGGAAGGTTGAAAACCACTGTTATATGAGAACATGTTCTGTGGACAAGCAAGTTCCGTTTGGGACTAAGGTAGACATCATGTTACAAACAAGAGATATCAGAAGTTTGACATTTAGCATCTGCTGTGACATTGGGTACCATGGCTGTAGAAAACATACTTCTATAGAAGCAAGATGCACCAGGAGCTGCAGGAGAGGTAGTTAAGAACCCCAAGAGAGGTGGCTCCATGGTTAAGAGTTCTCTTTTTTGTAGATAACCTTGTTCTATCCTCAGCAACCACGTGGCAGTTCATAACTGTCTACCACTCCAGTTTCAGGAGGTCCAACACTGTTTCCTGACCTCCATATGGTACAGATAGATATACATGCAAACAAAACACTCATACACATAAATAAATCTAAAGAAAAAATGTAAAGATTCTTCTTCCTCTCTTGGCACTGGAGGATCAGGGATCAAGGTTGTGGCCAAGGGGAGTTTAGGATCTTTATTCTGTGCCTTCCACCAAAATAATGTCCTAGATAGCTGAAGAGATTTACACGTCAAAATTAAAATATGAAATTCTTAGAAGAAAATATGGGGGGTTTATGTGAAGTTTCAGAATGTGAAGGCTTATCCAAATGTGGAAATTTAAGAGTAAAAATCAAAGGAAAATTAGCACAGTCTCAAAGTCAGCTTCA
Source organism: Cricetulus griseus (assembly GCF_003668045.3). Classification (NCBI taxonomy): domain Eukaryota; kingdom Metazoa; phylum Chordata; class Mammalia; order Rodentia; family Cricetidae; genus Cricetulus; species Cricetulus griseus. Next base: position 22,828,080 of record NC_048598.1, read on the forward strand.
AATAAAGGTAACGTGGAATACAAACAATATTTTCTTAGTAAATCAAGAATCCCAGCACAGGGAAGACAGGTGAAAGACAGATACAAAGAGTCTGAATGTTTTCAGTCATGGGAAAAGATGCTTTGTCACACTGATTCCGAGAGAAGTGCAAACTAGATCTATAATTCAGAGCTCAGCTCGGATTAGCAAAGTTTAGGACATTCGACCCAGAGCTAGGTACTCCTGCATTGCAGGACTTCTGCTGAGGACTCAGGATGAGTCAAGTATAAAAGGCACATACCTTTCACCCAGAACCTGGCATTGCTTTTATAGATGTACTTGTCATCCATCATGGTTTAGATTATAATCATAAAGACTGCAGTCTACTGCATGTATCTTTTAATTAAAAACTGAATATACACATTACAGCTCATGCCCAAGATGGGGTCCTGTACTTTCAAAAGCAAATGAAACAGCTCCGTATAGACAGATTTGAAAATTTGCAGGAATGGCATTCAAGGAAAAACTTTTGTGTGTTATGTTTCCATTTAAGAGAGAAGGATATGTGTTTCTAAATGAAGAGATATTTCTTGGCATGACCACACATGATAGAAGAGAGGATTACCCCCAGAGATGTTAGCTAAGTGGCTGTGAAATAGGAAAAGGAAGAAGACTTCCTTTTTATGCTGTGCACATCTCCTGGACATGTGTGTCTTCTGACTGGTAAAATAGCCCAGCGACGTGCTGTGCTGTGCTGTGTGCTAACAAGGACACTAAATAAGCCAGTGAGTGAGACATGAATTTATGTGGGAATTAAGGGAGAAGATGGGTGAAATGAGGGTTGTTTTGTTTTTTTGTTTTTTGCTTAGATTAGCTCTCAAAGTCTACTGTGAAGCAGGCTGCCTTAAATTCTCCCTTCGAAATATGACCGCCATTTCCAAACACATTTAGATTAGCTGGTGCTGTTTGAGAGGAATCTTATAATTTCACGGAGACCTCTGTAAAGTACCTGTGGCAAATGTCACTTGCTTGGGTCAGGAGCAATGTCACTGACATGCTTTTCCTTTCCAGGTGTGGCTTTTCCACCAGAAACCCGAGTCTCTCAATCCTCTGACCAAATACCTGAGCTCTACCACAGGCTTTGGGACGAATTATGTCAGGAGCCAAAAGGTAAGTCTGTGTTGTCATGTGGAAGACGCTGCCAGTCTGAGGCACTGGGTCCATGATGCTGACCAATCAGCCACACAGCTTCTGTGCTGAGTCTTCACTGGCATTGTCACGGTTCATGTCATTGCTTTCTGCTTCCTCCTGTCTCAGAGCTTTGGGCAAGTTCTTCCTGCTAAGCCACTCTTTCGTGTGTTCCTGTTGATGTCTGTTCATCCTTCAGGTCTCACCTTCTCAACCCTCTGTGTCTCTTTAGACGGGTGCCCTATGCCCTCATACCTATTCTCTGTAGCACTCACCCTCGGCTGCCCTGTCAGTGGATAAGCTCTGCGAGCAGGATTGTACCTGCATGCCTCCTATGCTGCCCACGTGGAGACTTTTAATAATACATCATGAGTTGTATGGAACATAGAGTGTCTTTCTATGTGACCTTAACATCTCTTGGAATGTGCATCTGTTAGGCAGATGTTTTGAAGAGACAGGGGGTAAAATAGGGAAAATCAGATCAGTATTTTATCTTTTAGAGTCTAATCTTTAAAAAAAATCATATAGAATTACAGTGTGGGAGAGTGAGAACATTTCCTTGGGACTACAAGCGCATGCTGCAGCTTTGTCACGGGCAAGGTGTAATATAGTCTCCTGCTTTTCTCTGCTCAGCTTTACTCAGGATGCATTGGTATAAAGTACAACTGGATTGAGGCAGTTAAGTGACCTCTGTCAGTTTGGCAGCAGCATGAGTCCAGTGACAGCCAGCCTTGTGTGTTGCTACCCATGTCACCTGCTAGGAAAAACCAGCCTTTCATCTTTTTGGAAACATGCTGTGTTGGATACTAGTCACTTGAGAACATTTTCAAGAGGTGGTTCCCCAGGCAGGTAGAGTTGAGGGATCCTTCGTCTTTCCCTTGCTGGGTTCTCCACAGCGTATTAGCCCAGGAATGGCTTCAGTTAAGTGGTGTAGAGGTGACATGGTTGATCGTTGATCTTGGTGTTTACAAATTGTTCTTTAGTGCATTTATTTGTTGTTGTTTTAAGACAGGATCTCACATGGAACTCTGTCTCACCTGGAACTCTGTCTTAGTTAGGGTTTCTGTTCTGTGATGAAACACTATGACAAAAGCAACTTGAGGAGGAAAGGTTTATTTAGGCATCTTCTACGTCACAGTCCATCATTGAGAAAAGACAGGGCAGGAACCTGGAGTCAGGCACTGAAGCAGAGGCCATGGAGGGGTGCTGCTTATTGGCTTGCTCCCGATGGCTTGCTCACTTTGCTTATGAAGATAGCACCCGGGACAGGACCATCATCCCAGGAATGACACTGCCCACTGTGGATGTGGTTCTTCCACATGGTTTATCAACCAAGAAAATGTAGCACAGGCTTGCTCATAGTCCAGTCTCGTGGGATCATTTTCCTCAATTGATGTTTCCTTTTCCAAAATGACTGTAGTTTGTGTCAAGATGACATAAAATTAGCCCACACTAACTGGCTATTTAACCAGGTTGGCCTGCAGTGGCTGGCCACAGGGATATGCCTACCTCTGCCTTCTGAGTTCTGGATTGAAGATAAGTACCACCATGCTCCATGTTCTGAGTTTTTTGTGTTTGTTTGTTTGCTTGTTTGTTTTAAAGCTCAAGTTTGAGTCAACTCATAAATCTTTAACATCTAAAATGATACATTTTGGGAAACTGTTGTAATTTAATAAGCTTACTTTAGGATTTCCAGAGTTTATTTAAATTATTTAAATTTGCTATCTTATAACCCTACAGGGAGTGATTTACTTATCAAGGAGAGAAAATGTTTAATTTTACAAACCCAGGCATTTTATAGAATTTTCTATGAAATGCATTGAAGAAGATATTTTAGATTCTGATTTATTTGGGGGAAATCTGCTTTCCCTCTACTAAAGGATAAGGGGAACTAGTGCTAGACCTTGGGGGAGGGAGTCATTGTCTTCAGTTGTGTGTCCACTGGTGAGCCCTCCGTGCTGCCCTGGACTCACCCATGTACGTGTGGACCACCTGGTTAAACCCAGTATGTCACAACACAGAGACAAAATCATGTGAAAGCAAGAAGGAGTGGGATGGGGTGGGGATGAGTGTAGTAAGAGTGCAGAATTGTCCAGGAACAAATTTAGTTTAAAAAACATAGGCAAGATTGGACAGGAGTGATCTGTAACGTTTCCAATTTCAAAATGAAGAGCAGAATTAAATGAGAATAATTATTATGTCCAAAAATGTTAATAAGTTTCCTTAATCTGTACCCTTTCAGTTTTAAGGAGATCCCATTTTGCTGACTTGGAAAAAAAGAGCCTAGTTGTAGGAGTCCACAGGTGGTTCTTATCATCAGTTAAAGAAAGTTTGTTTTTTTTGTTTTTTTTTTTTTTGCAGGAAGAACAAGAATGAAAATAGTAGTGACTTAAGACAGACTCCCCCATTTCTTCTATGCAGAAGCACTTTGGAAGGGGATGAACATCTGTAGGGAACCAGACTCTAGATTTCCTTTCTTCCCCTTTTCCTTTAGCAGTTGGTTGGGTACTAGAAAGCAGTAGGAAAAACACTAGCATTTCATGTCTTTGCAAGCAGCAGGAGGTTTGTTGAGTGCTGAGTTTATGTGGGTTTTAATGTCCTCAGTATTTCCCAGCAGGCCTGAATGACCTCTTCTGCCCCTTTCTAGCTTCTGGTTCTCTTACACAGATGGACTCCCTCTCTTTACTTTCATGCTGTTGTTATTTTTTGTTTTGTTTTGTTTTGTTTTCGAATCATCTCTATTTGTGCTTGTTTTCCAGATGGACATAGATGAAGACACTGCTGAGAAATTTTATCAAACCTTACTGGATCTGGAAAAGCGTGTTAGGATCACCATTGAAAAATCAGATCACCCGAGCTGATGGCGACTGTCTCCATAGCACCCAGCACCTGCTGTACGTCCGGGATGTGTGCCTGTCCATTGTGCCGGATGATGCCCATCTGTAGTAAACCATAAGCCGTGATGATCTCTGCTCCTCCCTTTCAGAACCATCTCCAAGACTGTGTGTGTGCACATGTGCAGGCATGCACATATGTGTGAGAAAGGATTGGCAAAATAGAGGAACTAAGTAAATACCCTGCATGAGTGTCCTTTTGGATTACTAGAGGCTTCCTGCAAAGCATCTCCATACATTCTGCCACCTGGAGCCCAGCAGATTAACTTGAGTGACTGGGTCACTTGAACCTCCTTTTAGTCCCAGCAAGGAGGGGCAGTGCCACTGAGAAGTAGTTCTAGCTTCTTTTCTTTCTTTTCTTTTCTTTTCTTTTCTTTTCTTTTCTTTTCTTTTCTTTTCTCTGTGATTGCTTTCCTATCCTCTGTGGTCTTCTTCATATGCTGCTCTGAATAATCTCACAGGATCGCCCATCCCAGCGGTCCCCACGTGATTATCCACACAGTCTCAGGAGCAAAATGCCAATGCGTTTGGGCCTCTTGCATTATTTCTTCTCTTTGAAAGCATTTGTGTTTTTACCAGGCAGTGGAGCCGAATCTCTAGTTAACATCTGTAGATGTGTTCGTAAGAAGAGCTTATCTTCATGATCATATTTCACTGGAATTAAAATTAAAGCAAAAATTATTCATGTTTTAATAAGATTAAAAAAACAAAACCAACAAGAAAACTGCTACTAGGCCATGTGCTGGCATCTGGTTAATAATGGAAGTAGAAAGAAATAGTTTTTAATGTGTCTGTTTATATGATAAATTTTTCAAACTTTTTTTCCATAAAACTTAAAAGAGCCACACCTAGCATCCTTTGCTATGAATCAGAATGCTAAAGATGGCTAGATATTTTTTCATAAATAAAGCCATCCTAATCACTTGGGATATAATAAAGTCAGTAAAAATTTTTAATAAAAATCCAAAAATACATAAATATCATTTCCCTACAGCTTGTGCTATGAAATTTTTCTGATTAGAGTTTCTCTAATTTTGTTGACCAAGATTTTTTTTGTAAAGATACCGATGAAAATGGGTGCACCATCCTCCCCCCATCTTTGGGAAATGAGGGTGGAGCTTAGCATGGGGCTGTTCTTTGTTCATTCTTTGTCCACTCAGAGCTCCCATTTGGAAAAGGCTCCTTCTCCACAGTGAGCTCACATTTATTATATAAGGAGAAACCTCTTTGCTCTGTTGCTCACTCATGGGTTAGCAGTGAGGAGGGAATCGATGGTCTATGTGGACCATGAACACCCTCATTTTTTAAAGAATGATGAAGTTCATTAGCAATCCATAACCCAGAGTGCCTGGGTCCGCTGTGCGTAAGGCACCAATTGACCATGGCCCTTCTGACAAACAGTCGGTTCTGTTCCCCCAGCATTTCCAGGAGACAGCATGGAGCACTGCAGGATGGAATGTGGGAGGACTATGGATCCTGGGTTGGGTAGACATAATCTAAACTGGCCTTGAATGAGAAGAAGAGCTTGGGTTTTGGTTATTTGTGAGATTGAGAAAAAGCATGTCCTTTTCCAGTGTTGTCAACTTACGAACATCACGTTATTCATAGAATTTCTTTTTGCTGGCTGCATTAGTAATTCCCTCTGTTTTATTCTTGAGTTAATATCTTTCCATTGTCAATAGTGCAGGAGGTTTTCCATTTTGCTGGTGTTTTCAGAGACCCATGTTTCTGCCTCACTGATCTTTTTTTTTTTTTTTTTTTTTTAATCCCTAGTTGCTTATATATTTTCCACAGAGGTCTTAGCTCTGCTTATTTTAATTATCTTTTTGCTCTCATTGGGTTAAAATAAACCATCTTTTCCAGTTTCTTCACATGAAGACTTAGGTTATTTATTTAGAAATTTTTCTTCATGGCTGGTGTAAGCATTTGATGATATAAATGTTCCTTTCAGCCTGGTTTAACTGCATCCCATTCTTGCTGACTTACTGCCTTGCTTTTATTTTCTTCTTTTTTAGGCCTAGATTGTTTTATTAATTTCTGTTGAGGTTTCCTTTTATGGATTATTAAAAGTGTTATTTAGTGTTTATATTTTTTTAGAGATTTAAAAGGTTGGTGTTTGACTGGGGAGATGGCTCAATGGTTGAGGGTACTGGTTGCTCTTCCTGAGGTCCCAGGTTCGATTCCCTGAACCACATGGTGGCTCACAAACATATGTAACTCATTTCAGGGGATCCAATGTCCTTCTTCTGTCCTCCATGTATACCAGACATGCATATGACACATAGGCATACCTGCAGACATACATGCATACACGTAAAAATACACAGTTCTTTTCAAAGTTGGTAGTCTGTTGGGATTTTCTAGTTTCATGTTGGTGTAGTCTGAATACTGAATCCTACTTCTGTATTAAAGTTTTGGGGTTTTATTTATGGCCCAGGGTCTTTTCTACCTAGAGTATCCTGTGGATCTTTCACACCATGCCTGCTCGCATTTCCTCTTTGGGACACTGGAGATTGCTCTTTGTACTTTGTACAGAGTGCATGGTTGCTTTTCTGGCAGGTGTGGTGTGGGAGGGCCACACAGCTCTATTGAAAACAGTCTTTCTCATCTTTCCATCAGCCTTCATTTCTGTTATAATTTCACTCTTCTATTTCTTTCTCATGTCCAGTTAGGTTTTCTTGTTCTATTTCTGGTTTTAGTTTCAAAATTTTGATTCATTTATTCTTAATTTATTTGTATTATTTATTTATTTTGCATGCTTGGGTGTATTGAGTTCAGGGCTATGGAGTCCATCTTCTCCCTTGAGGTTGATTCCCTGGGCGGGAAAGCTGCATATAGTTGTCAACTGGAGCTTTTTTTTTTTTTTTTTTCATCTTGTTTTCTTTACTCTTCAGTGAGGTCTTTGATAGTTGAATTTAAAATTTCATCATGTCCCTTAGGTTTTATCATCCTTATCAACATTTTACAGAACAAAACAGAACATTTGTTTGAGGGCTGGAGAGAGCACTTAAGAGCTCTGACCACTACCAAAGGACCTGGGTTCAAGTCCCAGCACACACACACACACACACACACACACACACACACACACACACACACACGGTGGCTCATGATCATCTGTAACTCAAGTTCCCGGGGACCCGGTGTTCTCTTCTGACCTCTGGACACCAGATGCACAAGTGGTGCACAAACATATATGTAGGCAAAACACTCGTACACATAAAAATAAACGTTAAAAAATCCCAAATTTAAAAATATTAATTTGGAGGGAAAAAGAATAAAATTGTGATAAAGCTAAAATCTGTGCACATCACCAAATGCTTTCCTTCTTACCCTAAAAGACTCCTGATAGACATCTAGAAGCAGGCTCCTGCCCAGTTTCCTCTTCCTGCTCCTCTCCAGGCTAACCTGGAATGCAACCTCCCATCCTACCCAGAGGATCCTAAGCACATTTGAAGCCTCAACTCTGAGAGACATATACCAGGGTTGGACTACTTTTATTTTCCTTGTATTGATACAGGGTGCTTTAAAAATTACCTATTTGCCTCAAGCTATGTGTTTATATCTTACCATTTCCTGTTTGATTTTCAACCTTTGATTATGAGAGGTGTTATCTATTTAATAAAGAATGAAGCTCTTGTCTATAAATCATTTATTTATCTAATTTGTACTCGTTTCTCTCGTTTATTGTCCTTCGACATACCAAAGGATCAGCTCCAAGACCTTCTGTTGTTACTCATAGTTGTATTTCTAGCTTTCAGTCAATGGCTGGCATTTACTAGGCTCTTGATAAATACATGAACAGTTGATTGAACAAGTGTTGATTTGAATCAAAATATGCTATGTTGCTTTTATGGTTAGTTGATTTTTTATTATGCCAAAATTTTAAAAAACCTATAATTTATCTTAATTTGGAATAATATAATACCAAGCTAGAGTTTACTGAGGCTCTGTTATTTTCTAATTTTAGTACATTATGTTATACTAATAAACATGCATCCTTCTTATTATGTCCTGTACTTGCAAGTTAATGCTTGAAGAACAACTTGACAGCGTTTATCACAAGTTAAAGTGCATGTGCCTTTAGCAATTCAGCATCTCTAAATTTATCCTCGAGATATAACTCAAATATATACAAGGTGTCAGGGTTACTGTCACCTATTGGAAACTCTTGGAGCTAAGTATGCCTCAAAAATTAAAATTGCTTGTACTTTGGAAGGATAAATTGGTGCACACAATACAGTATGTTTTAAAACAGCCCTAGAGGGAGTTGGGATTACAACCTATAATCAAAGCCAGTTGTATGTCAGCGGAAAAAGATGCATGAATTCACATTAAAGCAGTATCAAAACTATAAATAGCTCACACCAGCTCAGCTAGAGTTTAGCTGCCAACGGAGTTTGCCAAACATGTGAAAGATGCCCCACGTTCTAAGCTGTTTGGCCTTCGGAATTGCAGGTGAGGGATTTTAGACCCACAAAACACTGTTCACTGCAGCATCTTTGTCCAGTCATAGCAGGAGAACACAAAGAACTTAAGCGTGTTTATCTAGTCGTTAGGGTGCTGGACAAAGAATGATGTCATTTCTATAAAATACACTAAAAGTAATAGTATAAATAATCTTTGAAAAGGGGATGAGGTAGGTCTGTATGGATTGTGGGTTAAATGAATAAAACCAGATGCTGTAGAAGTCAGGGAGGTCTTTGTGTGCCCACAGATAAGCACTAGGGGAAGCTGGAATGTTGAGCACACAGGGTTGTTCCCCCAAAGGGAGGGATGCATAACTTGTTAACCCCCAGAAGGCTGGGAGTGAAGCTGGTGACTGTGGTGGGACCACACTGGATCTCCCCCAGAGTCTTATCATTCGCTTGTTTTTCTCGGCTAATCTACTGAACCTGTCTTTATGGAAAGTGTCACATGTACTTGACCAAGATTTTTGATATAGTGACATCGAATCTTTAGCTTACTTTTTTCCTCATTACTTGCATGCCCTTTATTGTGCACACAGGGTTGAGTTGTTTATGACCTGGCAGGAAGGTTTTCAACAAATTGTGTTGTGTTTAAATGTGCTTAAAATAAACTACTCAGGGTCAGAAAAAAAACAACAGAGGCAAGGGAAGACTGTTTTCATAGCTACCTGCTCAGTGTAAAGGCCAAAAAATAAAAATAAAAAGCAAAAGATATGTGATATGGAACATGAGTTAATCGTGACAGTTTCCAGATTTTATATTCAAAGTGAAGAGGAAGACCAAGGGGAGCCAATTTAGAGACAGACTGGTCACTCCAAAACAGAGCCACTCCTGATACTGGAGCTGTAAGTGGTGGTGGGGCTTGTGGAATAGTCCGGGACCAGTGGCAAGTTCCTGGGGAATGTCTTAGCTGTCAGAGGTTACCCTTACCCTTTGGCCTCTGGGTCAGACCATCTGAGGGTGCCTGCAGGATTAGGATCCAGGCTACAGGTCCACAGGGCCTGAGTGAGGTACTACCGGAGGGGTGGCTGAGCTGTGGATAAGGTATTGGGGTTTTATCTGAGCCATAATTGTCCAGGAAGCATGGAGACTTTTAATATATGTTTGCTACTTTTTACATTGCATTGGCCAATATCAGAAAGAAGCAACTTGGGTGAGGAAGGATCTGCTTTGGCTAATGATTTGAGGGGATGCAGTCCACCATGCCGGGGAGGAAGGGGAGGGGCTGGCGGCACTGTGTTAGAGACCATGGACAGATCAGGAAGCAGAGAGGAGGATTCGGGTACTCGGAAGGCTTTCTACTTCCTCCTCATTTATTCAGTCTAGGACCCCAGCCCATAGGTTGGTGCCATCCGTGGTGGTTTGAAAGAAAATGCACCCCCATAGGGAGTGGCACTGTTAGGAGGTGTGGCTTTGTTATAGTAGGTAGAGTCTTGTTGGAGGAAGTGCGTCACTGCGGAGACGGGCTTTAAGGTTTCACATATGCTCAACCCCAGTGTCTCAGTTCACTTCCTGTTGCCTGTGTAAGACGTAGATAGAATTCTCCAGCTCCATGTCTGCCTGCAGGCCACCATACTCTCAGCCACCATGCTCTCTGCCATTATGATAATGGACTAAACTTCTGAACTGTGAGCTGCCACTTCAATTAAAGTCGTCCTTTGTAAGAGTTGCCATGGTCATGGTGTCTCTTCACAGCAGCAGAAGCCCTAACCAAGACACCGTCTATATTCAAAGTGGAGCTTCCCCTTGAATTAAATCTCTCTGGAAAAGCCCAATTAGCACACCCAAGTGTGTCTCATTGATGCCTAGAGGCTTCAGCTAATCAAGTTAGTGGTGGAAATTAACCTTTGAGGTAAGAATGAAGTCTGGGTAGGATGTTCTTTCTGAAGAGTTTGCTGATGAAGAGTGAAACTAGAGAATTCCTATTGAGGGCTTACATTATTGGTACTTGTCAGGGTTCCTAGAAGCAGAATATTAGACTTAAACAACTCAGATGTCCCTTCCAGAAGGTTTTTACCCTGAACTAAACTCACAGCAGACTTGACCCTCGGTTCAGTTACTTTTCATCTAATACTGGCTTACATGACCATGAGTCTTCATTCATAATTTCCTCAACTAGGTTGATTCTAAAAATAAGATGGAAATGCAGCTTTCTCAGCTCTCCGGAGCATTCCCTGAGATAAGGCTTTTGAGAGGTGAATCCTGGATTGATATTTATGAAATCCTGACCACAGCATCTGGCACATGGTATCCATGGTTATGTGCTCAGTGTGTATTAAAGTAAATTAAAAATTAATAAATAATGAGTTTCCAAGGGCTGTGCTATTGAGTCCAAGGTGAATCACCCAAGCCTCTCCAGAGGTCATGAAATTTTTGCTACCTTCCTGGATGCACTGCTGAGCAGGCGCATGGAGGCAATGGAGTCTTCAATTTGGAACACTGGCTAAACATAGAGTATCATTTACATTGCCTTTCCTACTCTTCACTTAAATGGCTACAATCAAGATTGAAATAAAATTGAGAGTAATGGTGAAATAAATTAGTGCAAAATAAGATATACTCGCATAGTATATATAATTATAAGCAATAATTATACATAGTATCTATTATGGTTATACCTAATTATTAATCTCAAATTAACAAGTTAAAATTAAGATGTAAAATAAGTGCTTTTAAATTATCAATAATTAAAATAAGTCATCAAAAATTAAGCCATTCGTTATATGAGCCAGAGAGATGGCTCAGCCAGTACAGACTCTCGCTATGTAAGTTTGAGGACCTGAAATGGAGCTCCCGAATCTACATTAAGGTGGAATGAGAGAATAGACTCTGTCTTAGTTAGGATTTCTATTGCTGCAACAAAACACCGTGGCCATAAAGCAAGTCAGAGAGGAAAGGGTTCATTCAGCTTACACTTCTACATTGCTGTTCATCACTGAAGGAGTCAGGACAGGAACTCAAACAGGGCAGGATCCTGGAGGCAGGAGCTGATGCAGAGGTCATGGAAGGGAGCTGCTTACTGGCTTGCTTCACATGGCTTGTTCAGACTGCTTTCTTATAGAATCTCGGACCACCAGCCCAGGGATGGCACCACCCACTCTGGACCTGGAAGGGGTTTGTGTGTGTGTGTGTGTGTGTGTGTGTGTGGTGTGTGAGAGAGAGAGAGAGAGAGAGAGAGAGAGAGAGAGAGAGAGAGAGAGACAGAGAGAGAGACAGAGAGACAGAGAGACAGAGAGAGATACAGAGAGACAGAGACAGAGACAGACACACAGAGAGATATGATTGAGGCTGTACTCAAGGCCTTGCATGGTGATGGATGGCAAGGGGTGTTTTTACCCCATGGGACTGTTACGATACTGTGTATATCATGTTAGCTGTGTTTTAGAGTGTCTAAATAAAATGTAGCCTCTATAGTTGTATTAAAGCTGATAGGGACAGACAATGGCAGAGAGAGATCGTTTCCTGCAAGAAAGAATGATTTGACTAAGCCCAGCGTGGGAGAGATGTACGTTCCAGGCACAGTGTGGTTATTGGCAATGTGAGCAGGATTTTCTCTGCTTGCTGCAGCCTGTGCTTCACACGCATTCTGATACATTGCTTCTAGTCTCTCTGTGCTGGTAGTACCTTTTGGACTCCTAGCTGCCAGCTTATTCTTTCATTCTTAATCTCAGGCTGGGAAGACAGAGAATGAACATAGTCAGTTCCCATTTCCAATGTTCTTCCTACATTAAGATGGCTTCTTACATCTGTGCCCACTGAGCAGGTCCAGGGAGCTGAACTTCTCATCCTGTCTAGAAATTTTGCTGCCTAGAACTTCCCAGAGTGAGGTGATGTCCTTGTTCTCCCAGTTCCAGAAAATGGGCCTGTGTGCCATTTTAGGACCTATTGCTTTCATCCCACTAAAACAGCTACCTGGCTATCAAGATTGTTATTTTATTTTAATTATATTTAACTGTAATTTCATAATCACAGTTAAGATTATCACAATTTTGCTCTTTAACATTGTTGAAATCTTCCCACCTCATCTGTACCACCCTCTCTACATTCAGTCTCTTAACTTATCTCCTTTTGACTCTGTCTACAGCTTTGCCTTGGCATCGGCTTCGCAGGCTTCTTGGCATCACATATAGCCAGCTTTGCCTGTTTTCTGCCTTCTGTACCAGCTTATTTTTAGTAGTATCCCCTTCTCATTCTCAGAAGCCTTCCAATTCAGACGAGAGGCCTCACAGCAGCCTTAATAGGAAGCTTTTTGTTATCTGACCTCTACCAGGTTCTCAGCTTGTCTACTGCTGTTTTTCCTCTTTAGCCTGGAGCAAGATGACCTCACCAGGACAGGAAGTCATATCCAAGTATGGCTGTGTCTTAAAGAAGAAAACAGCTACTTTCTTGGCTTCTTTTCTTCAGAACGGGGGTACCTTTCTCCGAAGCACTCAGTGGATGTCTCCTGTCTAACTGGCGAGCCCTAAGCCACACACCCCTTTAGGAATGAGTTACAGAATGACTGTGGTGAGCTTCTGTTAATCACTTGTGGTAGAAAAGATGTTAGGGAATAATTTAAAAGAAGCGACTATCTGACTCAGGGCCTAAGTTAAATTTGTTCTGGGATCTGTTAACGTTACTACTTATTAGGATCCTCAGACTAGGGACGGCTTCTTTTGTTAGCTCTCGTGTGAAAGGAGGTGAGGTGTTGTTGACGTTGTAAATGGGCCTTGGAGCTGATTGGAAATAGACTGGACCCCCACTTCTGCTTGTTGCCTATTCAGAATCTACACAGGATCCTGAAGTTCAAATCTCTTCCATCAGATTTCCCACCTGTCAAACCAAGTGAAGATGACCCCTGACACCACTAGCAGCGGTTAAAGCGGTTATCTCACCATTTCTGTCTCTTTTACTCTAAGATTTTTTAATGGGTTTTGACCACATTTGCATGGGTATGTATGCACCTGTGTGGGGGGGGGGCATTCATGGGGTTACCCATGGGAATAGCAAAAGGAAATTACCCTGTGGAATGCATGGGATCTCTGTTGACTATTTGATCTTTATGATATAAAAGAACCCATTCTAATCCAGCTTTTATTCCTTGATGATGTTTCTGAAGTGTGCTTAGTGGGTTACCGTAGTTGCTGCAGATGATTTATGGACAGTTTCCATGGCCATATCCTTTGGGGTAATTCAGCTTCATTTAATTTTCCCTCTGGATGTTCATCTTGATAGTAACATATTAAAGAGTTAAGAGAAGTCCCATCTAGAGACAATGATTCCAATTATCTAACTCAGGCTTCTCCAAACTTACTTCACTTCTAGGTCTTTCCCTAATAGCACTTAGCAAGATTTCTTGGACAACCCTTTGAGAAATGATGTTAGCATAATAGCTTTAAAGTCTTGGCTCTCAAGGTAATTCTTCCTGAAGGGGTCATCCTTACCACTAGGGGGCAGCATTGGAACATATATCGCTAACATTTCCATTCTAAACCAGAATACACTGATAAAAATTCACCCAAATCAAGCACTTTCATATTCGACTTTTTAGGAAGTCATTTCACATCTTTGAAGTGGGGTTGAACTGGATAACCTCTGTCTCCTCTACCAACTCCGGGGTCCCAGGCAAAACCCCAGGAAGATAAGTGAGATATCATCTGTCCCAGAGCATAACTTTACTTATCTGTGTGATACTTTGGATAAAATGGCAGAGCAAGGATGAACAGTGAGCTTGCGAACCCAGGGATCTGAGCACACCCTCCTGTGTGTGAACTACCTTCAGCCTCAGGAGAGCTGCTTTCCAGGTGAAAGGAAAGTGGGTGTCTGTCTTATATAGTGAAAGAGTCTGTCTTATATACTGGCCCTTATGAGGAAGAGACACCCACCTTGATGCTGTGAATATAACTATGGAAGTTTTGACTTTGTGGGTAGGGCACCTACTGGACTTTCACTACAGCAGGGTTTTTGTTCACTGTTTAACAGGATACTGATAGGCAGTGCTTCTGCTGTAAAGACAGACCTGCTACTGGGGACAGCCAGCTCAGACCTGTGGGTTGTATGCTCACACGAGGCTCATTTCCTGGGGATGGCATCGGCAGTGAGCTAACCTGTCCTGTGTCTTCCCTGGAGAAGCTGCCAGGCTTGCTCTGGCCTGTTCTCTTCCTATATATCTATTCCAGGCACCCAAATCTTACCTGACTCATTTCCTTTACATGAAAACACTGGCAAAACCTGTACCAAAATTTTTATGGAGCTTAAAAAAAAAATAACGGTCACCAAATGTAATAACCCAGCACTCAGGAGGCTGGACAGGAGGACTTTGAGTTTGAGACTAGCTTGGGCTGTATAGCAAGAGCAACCAATCCAAACTGTGTTAGGATTACCATTCGCCCACAGGTCCTAAAATAATCACCTCCCACCAGCCTGCTGAGAGCCACCACTTTGCGGGTGTGAACTTCTATAGTGAGCCATTGTGGAAGCGTGGGGTGCTTCTCTTTACTTTTATTCCTAAAGAAAGTGGTGTGTGTGTGTGTGTGTGTGTGTGTGTGTGTGTGCGCGCGCGCGCGCGCGCATGTGCATTCCCATGCATGAGTGCATGGCATGGTCATATTCTCTTAAGGAAATGGAGCATATGGAAAACACCATGCAGATGTAAAACTAAATTCATTTATTTACTTTCTAAGTTTTGTTTTATGTGTGTGGGTGTTTTGCCTGTATGCATGTCTGTGTTCCATGTGTGTGAAGTACCCCAGAGACCAGAAGGGGGAGGTGGATCCCCTGGAACTGGAGTTACAGACAACTGTTAGCTGTCATGTGGGTGCTAGGAATAGACACCTGGTCCTCCAGAAGTCCATGCTCGTAACTGCTGGCTCCTCTCTCTAGCCTCTACACACATTCTAAAATCCCTTCCTGTCTACGTCCAAACCTTCTCCCTTTCTCTGATGAACCTGCTCAACACCCCAGCTTCCATGGTCTGTCGTTGTCTGGCTCCCTTCACAGCCTCTGCAGCTTCAGGAGGCCACTGGGCTGGCTGGGGACAGACAGACCTTCTGAGCCTGCTGGGGTCGACGATGTGGCAGGGTTGTGCAGAGGGCGGCCCCCTGGGATACATCCTGCTTCTGAGGCTAGCTGCCAGGAGATGGGGTAAAGGTGAAAGCTTCCTTTTCACTAGGGAGAGAAGGAAGAGAGCTCACCTCCCCCCAGTATGTGGGTTCTTAACCCCTGATCCATCACCAGCCTCGTGTACAGCTAAATTACAGAACCAACACCAGACACACTGGGAATTCTCATCATAGCTTCCTATTTTCTGGAGTTCAAGAGGAAGCTAAGAAGGAAATGGTTGACGATGAGCAGGAATGCACTTGGTTGCTGTCTTTCCCCTCTCACCAGCAATGAGGTGTGTCAGTTTGGCCAACTTAGTTAACATCCTTTGTCTCCTTCCAGTGAGGAGGCAGAGAGTCCTCGGCAAGAATATACATTTAAGTTTTCTGGCAAACTAACTTTATACAAAGCTTACACACACTTTCTGTTTATTACAGATTAAATTTTGAATAGAGAATTTTTCTCTTTAGTGACCCCAACAATGACAGTGATCATGTCAGGATGGGTCAAATGGATATGTGTTATGTAGAGTTTGATTAGGTTTCCTTGTTGCTCAATTCCATGGAACAATTTTTATAGAATTAAACTCAAGCCATTCGAAAATCACATGACTAATTATATTAAAGTTAATTTGTACTCCAGTCGATTGATGGCTACTATCAGGACACTTAGCAGAAACTTGTTCATAGTATTGGTAGGAAGGTGGTGGGGGAAGTTTAGGGTGTGTTTCGTGTAATGCCCAGTCAGGTAAGACTGTTTCCTAGGCATCTCAAGTGATCCTTACTCTAAGCTACAAGTGAGATGAGGATTGTGTAATAAATATGTTTTTTTTTGTTTTTAATTTTGGGCAAGGAACTTTCTTGGGATTTTAGAATCTCACCTAGACACAGCAGGCTGAATCAACCTTGAACTGTTGGTAACTTCTATAATCTTGATAATAAATGGGACTCAGTATCTGCCTCTCTACCTGAAAACTGGACAGTGTCAGCTTGGTGAGGAGGAAACAGGATGGCTACCACTTTTCTCCGACAGTAGCTGCCATCAGTATCACTTACTATTGGCCTGATACTTCCTTGCATTTTTTGCTTTAAATGTTTTTATTTTTGCATATATTCATTCACTAGGTGTCACCTGTGTTTACTCAGGCCGGAGAGGGTGGAAGCCAAAGTCCAGCGCTTTCTTCGATCGTTTCTTCACTTTACTTTTCAAGACAGGGTCTCTCACTGAACCTTGCCGTTTCTGGCAGACCAGATGATCAGCGAGCCCCTGGGCTCTAGCTGTTTCCACCCCACCTCCCCGCAGTGCTGCGTTTCCACGTGTGTTCGGGCACACCTGGCTTTATGCGGACGATGGGGATCTGCACGCAGGTCTTCATGCTTGCACAGCAAGCTCGTTACCCACTGAGCCATCGTCTCTTTTTGTTGTTCTCGATCAGCTTTAAGTCCTCCTTGCAGAACTGATGGAGTGCCTGTTACAGCTTAGAGCAGGTTGAGGAGAGAGGCCCAGGCGTCGCCTTCGAGTGTCCAGATGCCTCTGCCTCCGGGCAGAAAGGAGTTGCCATCCGCATAGAAGGCATTCGGGTAATACAGTGAACAGACGCACTCCGCACAGAAGGAAACTGGGTAACACAGTGAAGGGGAAGGCTTTTTCCAACAGGGAGAGGAGACGCATCATCTCTCCCCATACTTGGGCACTTCGTAAAGGGGGCTCCCTGGACTGGAAGGCTCTACCTTCATGACCAGTGTAAATAATTTGCGAATCATTCAGTTTTGCCCGTGACCTGCCTTCCCCATTAGAGAACACCCTGAAAGGAGATTTCTCGTGTTACTTCTGCCAATAGCTATTGCCTTGTCATTGACGACCAAAGCCTGGGCTAAAAAAACTGGATTTTGCAAGATTGAGCCAGGCTTTTGTCTTCAGCTAGATGGTAGTGAGGTCGATGGAGAGAGTGTGACAGAAGACAGTGTGGAGACCAGGACACGCTCTGCTCTGCTCTGCTCTGCTCTGCTCTCTGCTCTGTTCATCTGTAAGAGGAGGACTAAAAGTAAAGTCTTTGTGGAATTCTGAGGAGCAATTGGAATTGGTATACTGTGTGGAAAGTTCGGGACGGCGGGAGGTGCTGGGAAATGGGAGCTATTATGAGTTATGAACTTAAACACCAGGCATCTCAAATGGGAATTAAATTGTGTTATTAAACTAAATGCAATTAATTCATACTTTGTCATTAAATTCAAATTAATTTAATCCCTAGGAGCTTTAGTATTAGAAGACTGGGTCCTTTATCATCTTTGATATAAATAGTTTTATTTCTTCAAGATAGCCTCAAGCTAGACTACAACAAATATGTTTGCCTAATTGTAAATAGGTTCTGGTGGTAAGAGCCTGCAACCCCAGCTCCTCAGAAGGTTGAGGCAGGAGGGTCACTGAACCTCGGGGGGTTCAGGGCCAACCCAGGACAGCATAGTTTAACCTCTGTCTCAAAATATTTTAATTCAAAGTAAACAAATATGTTCAAAATAAATATATAGGTACTGAATTTATTCTTCTAGTGTCCAAATTTGCTATAAGGTTGAAAAATTGAATCTAACAGTTGCTACCTGACCTTGTGTTTCTAACTACAAGCTAGTTTTTCTGATGAAGTCATTGTAAGTGACAATTAGATGATAAAAGTGACAATTTGGTATGAATTTGGTGAGCAATAGGATTAAAGCACAGCTGTTGTTCTCTGATGACGTATGACACTATTTGTTTTAAATGTGAAATTTGGGTCATCTGGGTGGGAAACAAAGTTTACTCAATTAATTTACAGTGGGATGAATGTTATGCAGTTCTGCTTACTTAAAACAGTGGTCTTTGTTTTTTCTAAGGGAGTTTTTCTTGACAGAGTCTCGCTATGTGGCTCATACTGGCCTCTGTAAATCCTCTTACCTCAGTTTCCCAAATACTGGGATACTGGGGTTATAAACTTGTGGTACCACACTAGCTTAAACCAATTTTTAAGTGGAAATCACTCTCTCGCTTCGAGAGGGTTCGTTACTGAGTGGATCTGGTATAACATCGATAGTGTGCTGGAAATTTTTAAGATATTTTGATTAGGGAGGAAAGGAAAGGACACAGATTCGTTTCTTTCATTAGGATCTCAAAACGTTCGGAATTGAGGTTAAAACCGGGAAAGAGAAACTCAGCTGCAACTACTGGAAAAGGCAGAAAGAAAGTAAGGAAAGGAGGGAGAGGAAGGGAAGGGGATAGAAGAAGAGGGAGTTGAAGAGAAAGAATGAAAGAGAAAAAGAGAAGGAGCTTAAAAAGAGTACATAACTGTGGCAAGAACAGGTCTTATTTGTAGACTGTATCACTGTACATAGTTTTAGTTGGGTTCCCATGCAAACCCGAGGAAATGAAACAAGGCGACTAGCTATGCTATTTGACCAGCAGGTGGCGCTATAAACACCTCTTCTATAAGAAGGATCTTTGAACTAACAAGACTTTGTCTGCATCAAAACAAATCCAGGTTCTCAATTTAAAATATTTCCACATTATTTCCCCTTTCTTCCCTTTCACAGCAGCCTTTATTATAAGAAAGTTTATTATGAGAAAGACCATATAAAAGGGCAGGAGGCCCTACGGATGCAAAAGAAAGTTGTCAGGATTTCTGTTTATTTCTGTGCATTGATTATTTACTGCAACTATTTAAGGTTTGAATTTCCGTAGTTGTTATGGTACCTTACTGCCAGGCTACATTACACAGCCAGGGAGGAAGAAACTTGGTGCTATTTTCACAGTTTTTTCCCTTCTCTGGGTAGTGAGGAGCCTCCATGTCCAAATATCTCCCCAACACTAAGCAACCTCTCAGACTCAGGGGGCACCCTGTGGCGGAGATAGTGGGCATTTTTGGCTTTTGCAAACAACTCTAGGAAGGTTGGCTCTGTGCACTTGCCTTTGGAGCTCTCTGCACAATGCACAGAGCTCGGGGCATTTTGGTCCTCAGCATCCCCATGTGGCTTTCGACCAGCGTTTTTTGATATGGTCTCATCTGCAGATGCAGACCCGCTGTCATCGTCTGGGCTGGACACAGGGCTGTCTTCTGTGCTGTTGGTGGAGACCTCTTGGCCATGACACAGGGCAGAGACATCCTTGTTGGGGTCCATGCCCTTAAGTGACTTTGCAGACTCTCCCTCCCGGGCTTGTGAATTCTCTTTCTTGCAGCAGCTGGTTCTGTCACGTTGACATTGCAGGTGCTCTGGGCTTTTCAGGGCGTCTTTGAGGGCAGTGTCATGTAAAGAGGGCCCCTGAACCTTAGTTTTAACTTCTTGGGTCATATTGGCTGCCAGTACCCTGAGGTGGGGGAGGTGAAAAGGAAGAAATAAATGTCTTTGAAAAATGAAGGGGCTCTTGTTCAGGCCTTTCCATTTATGTGTGTGGTTTCAGTTGAGGTGGTGAAGTGCCTGGGAAGGGGTGGAGGGTGAGGGGCAGAAGAGTATCTCTCTAGGAAGGATGTAACACAAAAAATATATAAGCCCAGAGACAGACATTGGGCCTCAAGCTTCGCGATTAGAGAAGCAAAGCCACTAGCTCTTATGTCTGCTTCAGGCTGAAAGGGCTGTCCTGTCCTCAGTGTGCCTGGAGACTAATTCCCTCACGAGATCTTTTGCTCCTTCCTTTTATGCGTTTTACAGCTATTGGTAGGGAAGTGGGATGACCCAAACACGTCATCATTTTCTTACCTAATTTCAGGCTCCGGGACTATGTGCCTCTGACCTGTTTGTGCTTTGAATGTGACACCATCTCTCGATCTCTTCTGAATTCCACTCTCCACACGAGAGGAGAACTTTTTCTTGATGATATCTGCTATGAGATAATTAACAAACCATGGGCTAGAAGGATGGCTCATCTGTTAAGAGTGCTCGATGCTCTACCTTGAGGACCAAGAGTTTGGATCTCAGCAGCTATATACACCCATGGCTCACAAACACCTTTACCTCCAGCTCCAAGAGATCTAGCACCCTCTTCTGGTGTCTGTCAGCACTTGCATCCACTCACTCAGACATACAAACAGACACATGTGCACACAAATACAATAAAGATCGCAATGAGTTAATGTAGACTGAATTGTGTAAAACCTCATTTATTGGGGTCCTAGTCCTTAGTTCTTGAGACTGTGACATTATTTGGAGATAGACTCTTTATAGATATGATTCAAAGGCCATTTATGGTAGGTCCTAACCGTTGTGATGTCATCCTTATGACAGTAGCAGTTGGAGCGGACATGCAAAGACGGAAGAGTGAAGGGACCAGTGGCCTACACACTGAAGAGAAAGTCTACTTCCGCCTCACACCCGAGGAAACCCTGCTCACACTCCCACTTTGACTTCAAAGCTTCAGAGGAGAGACAGCGCAGGTCTATGGTTGAGCTGCGCCAGTTTTGGTAATTTTCTGTGCAGTCTAGAAAATGAGTACAACAGAAGAGGAGAGTGAAGGCTGGGCTTTCAGAGAGCGAGTGTGTGAAGATCCTGGGTCTCCCCACACGTTACCCTTCTCCAATGCAATGTATGAAAACAACAAAGCTTCCTGCAGCAGCTGCTGTTTGCCCAGAACATGTCAGAGAGGATTTAGACACCAAGATGAGATGTTGCAACTGCCCAACCCTGGTGGGCTTTGTTTGAATGTTGTACTTGGCAAGCACAAGTGTTTAAAAAAGAAAACAGCTGGGTGTGGACATTTTGTCTGTTTAATACAGTTGTATGCCTTCCTGCTACCCGTGGCAAGGGTTTGCGACTGCCAGGGGCCATGATTAAGTAAGTGGACTTTCCATTTTCCCAGTTGATGTTCCAGTCACTCACAGTCACAGCCTGAAGAGAGCACACTGACTCTATTAGTTTTCAAGGCATTTGAGACTGAGTCATTTGGGATAGAAAATTTTGCATTGGTTTGTGCTTTGATGGCACTCTGTTAAAGTTACAGTGGTTAAGGCTAGGGGTGTTTCTTGGTAGTAGATGACTTGCTATACATGCATGAAGGCCTGGCTTCCCATCCACTAAACCCAAACCAAAAATACCAGCCAAGAATAACAAAGAAACATACACATAACCACCAGCAAACGGACCTAAGACACCCCCCACTCCCCAAAGTACCCTCTTGCATTAAAATGTACGAGGCAGTGGGAGCAAGGGTAGGGGACCATGCAAGGGGCATGGACATCACGTGAAACTCATCTCATCACTTCTTTGAGTCCTTTGCTTTCTTATCTTCTTGGGATTATTTTGAAGTATTTTCCATGTTTTTTTGAACCCATTTCCAATAAATTAAAGGATTGAGCAGCTACTTTTCTAGGAGGCTCCTCTTCTGCAGTTGAGACAACAGGGTGGCTTAATTTTCCTCTGTTTTCCTCAGTGGTGTGGTGGTGTGTCCACCTGGTTATCTGATTCAATGGTGTGGTGGTGTGTCCACCTGGTTATCTGATTCAATGGTGTGGTGCTGTGTCCACCTGGTTATCTGATTCAATGGTGTGGTGGCGTGTCCACCTGGTTATCTGATTCAATGGTGTGGTGCTGTGTCCACCTGGTTATCTGATTCAATGGTGTGGTGCTGTGTCCACCTGGTTATCTGATTCAATGGTGTGGTGGCGTGTCCACCTGGTTATCTGATTCAATGGTGTGGTGCTGTGTCCATCTGGTTATCTGATTCAATGGTGTGGTGCTGTGTCCACCTGGTTATCTGATTCAATGGTGTGGTGCTGTGTCCACCTGGTTATCTGATTCAATGGTGTGGTGGCGTCTTCACCTGGTTATCTGATTCAATGGTGTGGTGGCGTGTCCATCTGGTTATCCAACTCAGCCTGTACATTTGCTGGTCTACTTCAAGTCTGGCAATATGCTCTCGTTTCTTTTATGCTTGGACATGTAATTAGTCATGGAAACCTGACAATTCTTCTCTCCAAATGTCTAGAAAAGCTGGTCTCCCCATTTTCTCCTCCTGCCAGTGTTCTAGTTTAGGTTTTACATCGAGGCCTACATTTGGAATTCTAGCAGCTCTACTCTGGCTATGTCTTAAGCTCTGTTTTCTCAGAAGCACTGTAGTCAGAGCAATCTCTCTAAAATGTGAATATGGAATCGCCCTGCACCCTGCAGGGTGGGATCTAGCCTTGTGAAGCTCTGCCTGGAGACAACGTCTGGTTAGTGTGAGTTCTGCAAGCTCACACACACTTCAGCAGCACGGAACTGTTTTTGGCAAACCACACCCATTCCTATCCCTTTGCACAGGCTCTTCCTGTCTTCCAGCAATGATCTCCTGCTCCACAGCTCTCTGCAATCCCTCTCTTCCTACTCACCACTTCCCTCTTCTCCTAGGTTCTGCTCACACACCAGCTTTTGGGGAAATTCTCATAAGATCCTTTTAACAGGGACAGGAGGCTTCCAGTGCCCTCTCCTTACTTTGTGAATAACTCCATTTTTAGCATTTAGAAATTTTATGGGATTTATAAGGCACAGATTTTTTTTAAACCAGCCTTATAAAAGCTCACTATCTGACAGTGTAAACAAGCATCTCAAAGTGAAGAGACCTTATTTGTCCAAATGTCCATCCCAGTATCTGAGTAGCCTGACCTGTAGTCAGGTAGGAGGCACGGATTTGCAATCTTGGAATTCAGGAGATTGGAGCAGGAAGAGCTTGAGATTGAGGGCAGCTTGGGCTATGTAGTAAGACTGTATCTCAAAACAAAATGTAAATAAAGCAATGATAACAACAACGTCAACACCTCCGAAAAGCCAAAACAGTCAACCAGCCAGCCAAACCACCATCCAATCAATCAAACAAAAGCACGTGACCCATAATAACTCATCTTAGCATCAGTGAAAAGAATGCTGAATTTTGAGCCTAATTTTTTGTACTGATCATACTACTCTCTAAGAGGAGGGCTGACAATATGTATGGGAAGCAATCCACTAATGGGCAAACAGTTGCATCTCAGTGGTAACGGTTCCATTAAATAAATCACTGGAAACTGTAGCCGAATACAGCACCTAGAGAGCACCAAGAGGATATACAATGGTTCCTTCTCCTTTCTGTGACTTGACTGTTCCATGTGAGATGCAGAACCTGGAGACCTTGGCCTCCGAAGTTGTCTGTCTCTTGGTCCTGACCCTTTCCACACACCTGTGACTGAGACAGCTCTCTGTGCAGCAGGGGTAGCTGCAGTGCTGGGCCGAGCAGGCCTTTACGGATCTCCCCCCACCCCCAGCATGGACACCTACTCTCAGCTGTCCTGTCTGAGAATTAACCTGAGAACCCACCAACTGGTTTCTAAAATGCCTTTCCAGCATCATTCTTACTCCAAGTTGGCTTAACCGCTCACTGTACACAGCAGAGTTCAAAACAGAGTTTAGTTCAGACCATTTCGTAATTAAAAATAGTTGAAAATTAGAAAGAATGGCCAGGTCAGTGTTTCAACTCAGGGATGTCCTGAGAAGCTGAGTTTACTGACTCCATATGACTTTGAAGGAATGTTGAAACCTAATTATTTAACAAATACAACAAGAACAAGAACAAACAAACAGAACAAGGAGCCCTGGTTTCTATGATCCTCACAGCTGAACCCATTTCCAACAAGACAGCAGGGGAGGTTTCATTCTGAAAGGCCCTTGCAAGCTGACCTGAGTAATTAAAGTTGTCACATCTAAGAAAGGCTTTGTGCTTAAGTTCGAGCCAAATTCTCACTGAAAGCTTGGATAATTTCACAAGATGCGCATTGTCAATTGTATATCCTTGTCAGAGGTCAAAATCCCAGAGAAAGCTTTTCTGATTTTCTTTCTAACTTTCCTTTCATAAAATGGGTGAGGAAAGTGGCTTATACCTTAGCAGTTCAATAACTGGCCGCTAGATCTCGAAGAGAAAGGCAGCCACGATAAAGGAGTCAAACCAAATCAGCTCTGACAGTGGGAAGAGAGGGCAGTGTGAAGAATCAAACAAGGCTGGGGTGGGGGAGGGGAGAGCAAATTGGAAACAAGGCAGTGATGGAAGCCTGGAGGATGTCAGCTCAAGAAGATGGAGGACCAGGTAGCAGGAGGAGCTATGGGGTTTGGAGGACCAGGTGGGTCAGGCCTGCTTAAGTCCAGAGGGAGACAGAGGCGCTTGTGCTGGTTATCCCTGGTGCGAGGCAAACACATCACTTCCCCTGGTCAGGTCTAGGCTGTGTGTGTCCCTGTCCATGTCATGTGGTAGATTGTTCCTTACTACGGGAAGCTGGGGCAGTGTCCTTAGGACCTAAGCGGTGACCTGTTAGGACATGGCCTCACCTTGCTGCAGCCGCTGTAGTTCTTTCTGAAGCTGTCTCTGCTCCCTGGCCAGCGATTTCACATGATAGAGGCAGATGACCTCCAGCCTTTGCAGCCTCAGGCTGAGTCGAGCTTCGGCTTGCCTGGCATTCTTTCTTTCCAAGTCGAACTGCTTACACAGTGGTCCCCTCACCACGCGTCTGTCCATCCTCTTCATGGGTTGGAAACAGTGAAGGAAGTGTCTTCCATGTACCACAACCTAAAAGAGCCAGGCCAAGATGCTGGCCTCTAGTGATTGGTCACCAGTTAGCATGAAAACGAATTTTATTAAACTCCAAACGAAGATAAAGTCACAACATCCAAACCCACACTGCTACCCCCTTAACTCCTGTAATACTCCCATGAAGGGACATACCTTTTCGCTCCTTTGAGTCTCTCCCCTCAGAGCTACAGTACAGAATGTGTGCAGGACAGCAATCAGTTGCTTCCACCAAGGCTTCGGTGGAAGAACCAATGTTAAAGAAGGGGATGTGGTCTGACAGAGGGCTGATCTCCAAAATATACAAGAACTCAAGAAGCTAGTCTCCAAAACACCAAACAATCCAACTAAAAAGTGCGGTTCAGAACTAAATAGACAATTCTCAATAGAGGAATCTAAAATGGCTGAAAGACACATAAGAAAGTGTTCAACATCCTTAGCCATCAGGGAAATGCAAATCAAAATAACTCTGAGATACCATCTTACTCCTGTCAGAATGGTCAAAATCAAAAACACCAATGACACTTTATGCTGGAGAGGATGTGGAGAAAGGGGAACACTTCTCCCCTGCTGGTGGGAGTGCCAACTTGTACAGCCACTTTGGAAATCAGTATGGGGACTTCTTAAGAAAATGGGAATCAGTCTACCTCAAGATCCAGCAATTCACCTTAGGCATATACCCAAAAGAAGCACATTCATACAACAAGGACATATGTTCAACTATGTTCATAGCAGCACTATTTGTAATAGACAGAAACTGGAATCAGCCTAGATGCCCCTCTACCAAAGAATGGATAGAGAAAATGTGGTACATTTATACGATGGAGTACTACTCAGTGGAAAACAAAACAATGGAATCTTGAAATTTGCAGGAAAATGGATGGAACTACAAGAAACCATTCTGAGCGAGGTAACCCAATTACAAATAGACAAACATGGTATGTACTCACTCATTTGTGGATTTTAGACATAGAGTAAAGGATTACCAGCCTACAATCCACACTGCCAGAGAAACTAGTGAACAAGGAGGACCCTAAAAGAGACAAACATTGTCCCCTAGAGAAGGGGAAAGGGTCATGATCCCCTGAGCAAATTGTGAGCATGGGAAGAGGGGGAGGGAGCTATGAGAATGAGAAGGGAGAAGAGGAAGGATGCAGAGGACATGAGGGAGCAGAAAGGTTGAGTCAGGTGAAGAACAGAAGAAAGGCTATGTGATAGGTAGGGTTTTATTTGGGGGCGGTGGTAGGGGAGGATGGGAGGGAGAAGGGAACTGGGATTGTCACGTAAAACAATCTTGTTTCTAATTCAAATAAAAAATGATAAAAAAAGGGGATGTGGTCAGAAGCAAAGCAGCTCAATTTAAGAGACTATTTTAAGTCAGCTTGATTTAGACTCTAGAGTAGAGACTAAAACATCACCAAAGAACAATGTAGGCAGCGCTTACCTGCAAATCTAGGTTCTCACGATGAAACGCTTTTCTTGGACTGCAGTAGGCTAAGTCTTCTTTACTGAACTCTTTTCTTCTTTAAATGTCTGAGCCATGCAGAGAGGAGGAGGGACCTTGAAGAGGGCTGCTGGTAGAATGTTGACTACACTTGAGACCTTTCTGCTTTCTTCCTGTCTCCCCTGGTCAGGAATGCTGCCTCCTCGAGCCATGGGTACCAGTCCCTCTTGAAGAGGGCACATCTCTAACATGTTTGGAGAATGAAGGAAGCTTGCCAACTTCCAGCCCTCCCCAGAGAGGCCTGCAGTGCCCCTCGTGGTGTCCATGGAAGCCAAGAACGAAAGCAAAGAGTCCCTCACTGTTTGTCACAGTTCTCTTCTCTTCCACCTCTCCCCTCCCCTATCCTGTCCCCCCCCCCATTCTTCCCATCTCCCACCCTCTTTCCTGCTTCTTGGAAACCAAAAGAAAGCAACCCAGTCTTCCCACTCACGACTCACATTTTGCTCAGAATGGGCTTTTAATTCGCTTATTCTACATTATTGCACTCCATGCCAACGAGTGTTTCCAGGCTTCTATCTTGCTTTAGTGCATTTCAAAGTTTATTTAGATTTTCAAATATTGGACATAGCATTAGACAAAGTGATTTTTTTAAAAACAACTTTTGTCTTCATGTTTGGATACCTGCAGCTGAGTGAGTTGAGCTACTGGTTATAGAAGAAGATGCTGGGCGGGACTATTACTGTTTCCTTGAGGATCCATCTGAAAATATGAGGCAGCAAATATTCCACAGTCTAAAGACAGCTGTCAACACTGGGGCCCACTAATCCCCTCAGAGTTTACAAAAAGCAGCTAAGCAGCTCCTATTACCATGGTCACCACCGGGTAAACAAACTATTATAAAGAGATTACTGAGGATTCGAGAGAGGGAGGGCCTGGTCTCAGTCTCTAAGTGGGGAGGAGCTTGTAGAACTACTCACACGAAGGGCCCTGAGTGTGTTGTGCATCGTGGTCCTCTGGTCCTGATGAGCGTGCCTTGGAGGCACTGACTCTATACGAGGGAGCAGAAATCATGCTGAGCCCGTGGCATTGCTGTCTGTGGGAGGAGAAATGCTTCAGCAGAGTGGTCATGGAAGCATGAGCCCAGCCTGAGGGGATCTGGGTGAAGATGACCTTCCTCCAGAAAGCCACACATCTTAAAGCAGAGATGGCCAGGAGCACACAGAACAGAACAGTGGCAGAGAAAGAGGAAAGCCCCGGCATACCAAATGCAGAAGCAATGCTAGAAACAAGACCTGATGGCTAGGATCAGGAAGACAAGGAAATGGAGGCAAATAAAAAAGAGCATGTTGGGGCTGGGGACATGGCTCAGTCAAGTGTTTGCCACACAATGAGGTCATCAGTCTGGACATCCAATACCTATGTCAAAAGATTGGGTGTGGTAGTGTTTGCCTGTAATCCACCACTAGAAAAGGAGGGGTCAGAGAGACCCATGGAGTTCACTGGCCAGCTAGTCTCACTGATTGAATGAATTCTAGGTTCTGTGAGAGATTCTGTCTAAAAAAATAAAGCAAAAGGTTGCTGAGGAAGGGATTAATGCCTATCTCTGACCTCTGCATATGTGCATATGAATATGTACACACACACACACACACACACACACACACACACACACACTCATGCACAATGCTCCCCATTCTACTCAACAGTGGGAGGAGGGGAATGACAAGACACTACCCTCTTTCCTTTTCCTCCATACCCTTGGAACACAGGGAGTTTGCAGGTC
This sequence comes from Cricetulus griseus, assembly GCF_003668045.3. Taxonomy (NCBI): domain Eukaryota; kingdom Metazoa; phylum Chordata; class Mammalia; order Rodentia; family Cricetidae; genus Cricetulus; species Cricetulus griseus. The sequence goes on from NC_048598.1 coordinate 22,856,442, forward strand.
TGACTTGCATGTAAGATTGTAACTTCAAAGTGAGCTAAGGCTTCTTATACACAAGTGGCCAGAAACATGGAGACTCTGTCCAGTATCATCAGGGGAGAAGAAAAAAAAAAGAATCAAGGAAGATGGTGGCTGCAGATATGAAATCATCAATCCGGGATCATGCCCTGGTTACCACTCACAGGAAAAGTACTAGTCAGAAAATGTGAGGAGCCGCACTCACATTCGCCATTACAAGATGGCGCTGACATCCGCTGCCGGATCAAGTAAACAACATTGGTATGCATGCGCCCAGTGCTTTTCCACTTGCCTAGCCCCGCCTATAGGGTGATGAGTCATCCACCTATCTCAGCTGTACATGCATCGCTCAGAGTTTGTGAGCCTTTATTAGGGGACGGGATTCTTGGCTTGGGGTCTCCGCTCTGTAAGCTTATGCTCTCTCTCTCAAGACGCATTAAAGCTTTACTGCAGAAGGATCCGAGTGTCCTGTGTTCTTGCTGGCGAGACAATCGCTCGGGACATCTGGTGCCGAAACCCGGGAACTTGTTAACATCGCCGGCACCGCGGAGACCCCTCGGATGGGGCGGATTCAGAACTGCAGGGTGGTAAGTTTGGAGAGGTATGCTTAATCCTGACTCCTTTTTTTTTTTTGACTTTGTCCTTAATTTGTCACCACCATGGGATGGGTCAGTAAAAGCCTTAACTCTAGTCTTCATTCTTCTTTTGTTCACATTGGTCTTATATTGTGCTCACTGTGGCTGGTGTTTCAGTTCTCGACCAAGCTTACCCCAGGTAGCCGCCAGCATAATGGGCTCTTCAAACCAGAGAGACCTAATTAAAAACTGTCTAGAGGATGAGGCTTGCCATCCCACGGTAGCAGAGAGTCAAAAAACGCTTAAAGAGGTACAGGATAATATATCAGAAACCGAACGAGATGAGAGATTAGGAGCTCAAAAAAGGAAGGACATGTCTAAGAAAAAAGGCCCTCCCCAGGATACAAAAAAGGGGGGAGAGACAATAGGGGATAACCAGTCACACCCCGGTAAATTTAAGAGACCTGTTAATTCAGGGGGTGTACTTCCATCAGCACCCCCATTACAAAAATCTGGTACCGACTCCTTTTTACCATTAGAGGAGCAGAGGAAACTACAGATGGCTTTCCCAGTCTTTGACAGGGGAAAAGGCCGCACATGTTATTCAACACTGCTTGGAGGCCTGGGGTGCCTGGGGAAAGCCTTATATCCTAAAGTTGCTCAAGAAATGTTCTGTTTCCTGGTAGCCATTTTGCTAAAGTTAAAAAAAGGATACTTGAACCGCCATCTTGACTAAAGGTGACCGCATGAAAATTAGAGATACCATCTTAGAAACAAGTTTTTTAGTTAAGATTTAAAATGTTAATGCTTCTATATATTACAGAAAGACCTTAAGGGAATTTAAATTTCTTTTTAAAACCAGTTTTCAAATGTTTGATTTTATTAATGTTTGTACTTAAAGAGCTTCAATTTAGAATTATTTTTAAGCAAAGCCTGACAACGTAAAGTTCTTGTTTTATAAAAGATGCTAATCTATTATGTTGGTAGCACACACCTTTAAGCTCAGGATGTTGGTGGCACACGCCTTTAAATTTAGGGCATTGATGGCACATGCCTTTAATCCCAGCACTCGGGAATAAGAGGCAGATGGATCTTTATGAGTTCAAGGCCTGTCTGGTCCGGCAGATCAAATTCCAGGACAGGCTCCAAAGTCACAGAAAAACCCTGCCTCAGAAAAAGTTAAGCTACTGTTTAAGGAATATAATATAACTCTATATAGTTTTAAGTTCAGCTGTATTACAAAAATAAGACTTTACCTAGCCACTGTGTGCTTCTTAAAAACAGATAATGGGTCGGCTTATACCTCTCAAAAGTTCCGGCACTTCTGCAGACAGATGGAGGTTACCCATCTGACTGACTTACCTTATAACCCTCAAGGACAAGGCATTGTGGAACGTGCCCATCACACGCTTACATTCGACCTGTTAACGGGCCAGGGTCGTTTTGCAGCTGATCAAACAGATTATCATTGGGGCGCTTATCCACAAATCGCCAACGTGGCCATTAGGGCCTGGAAGGCGCTCTCCAAGAAAGGAGGGGTTGACAATCAGCTTACTAAAATCATTCAAGGAACCCAGGAGCCTTTCTCTGATTTTGTAGCAAGGATGACAGAGGCAGCGGGACGGATCTTTGGCAATCCTGAGCAGGCCGCACCTCTTGTTGAGCAACTTATCTTTGAACAGGCCACCCAAGAATGTCGCGCAGCTATAGCCCCGAGAAAAAACAAAGGATTACAAGATTGGCTTAGGGTCTGTAGAGAACTTGGGGGACCCCTTATTAATACAGGGTTAGCTGCTGCCATCCTACAGTCTCAAAAGCGCCCCCTTAAGGGGCCGGATAAAAAAAAAAAAACTTGCTTTAGATGTGGAACAATTGGACATATTATGGCAGATGGCCGAACTAGGCTGTGAGCAGAAGCTCCCCGGCCTATATGTCACCTCCATCCAATATGAGAATTTTACCAAAGCAGCTAATTTGTCTAAAAGCCTTTCTCAGTTCATGTTGCAGAATTGGACCTCCGAATTTGAGCAAAGGCTTCGGGAGTTGAGAGCCGCTATTATCCAGATTAACTCCATGCACCTTGACCTGTCCTTGACGGAGGGATTGTCATCATGGATCGATTTAGCTGTCTCCTATTTTAAGGAATGGGTGGGGGTGGGACTTTTTGGCACAATTCTCTGCAGTGGTGTGGTGTTTATGCTTGGGACTGTGTGTAGACTCAAAACCCAAACAAAAAAAAGATTAGGTAGTGGTTGCACAGGCACTCGCTGCCCTAGAGAATGGAATCTCCCCCGGCATTTGGCTAAGCATGTTGAGGCACTAGGTTGCCGACTGCTCAGCTCCTGCACCTCCGGAGGCTTGACCTCATTGCATGGAATAGAGTGAGCAAGGTTCGGCAGGCCAAAAGAGTTGCAAGGCTAAGCACTGCACAGAAAGGGCCTGCGGCTTTTCTTGTGGCTCTTCTGGGAGATATGTCATCTTGCATGAAGGTTAAATGTCATAATGCCCTTCCCCCAGAAAAAGACATAAGGACGGGTCTGGGCCTGCTCTGGACACAAAGTCTGGAGTCCTGCTCAAGACAAGGTCTGCATGCAGTTTTGGGGAGTTGACCTCTATCTCCACTCTGCATTTGGCTGGCCTATAGCCTCTGTGTTTCTATATAATTATATAGGGGGAGATGTGAGGAGCCGCACTCACATTCGTCATTACAAGATGGCGCTGACATCTGCTGCCGGATCAAGTAAACAACGTTGGTATGCATGTGCCCAGTGCTTTTCCACTTGCCTAGCCCCGCCTATAGGGTGATGAGTCATCCACCTATCCCAGCTGTACACACACCGCTCAGAGTTTAGGAGCCTTTATTAGGGGACGGGATTCTTGGCTTGGGGTCTCCGCTCTGTAAGCTTATGCTCTCTCTCTCAAGACACATTAAAACTTTACTGCAGAAGGATCCGAGTGTCCTGTGTTGTTCTTGCTGGCGAGACAATTGCGCGGGACAAGAAAATGGTTACAAAACATGGGAAACAATATCATGTTGAGAATTTTAGGCTGTCTACTCTTTTCATGATCATCTTCAGACCTGATCTTAGCATCAAGATCTTAGCAGGCATTTTTTTTTTCATGGTAAATATTGAAAAGCTAACTGTAAAATCCAAATGCCAATGCAAAGGGCTGATGGTGGCCAAAATAATTTTAAGATGGAAGGACAAAGATGACTAACATTGTGTGATTTCCAGATGGACTCTAAAGCTACAGCAAGATCGTACTGTGCCAGCATAAAAATAAACACTTAAGACCACAAAACAGAAAAGAGATTTTAGAAAGGATCTGCACATCTCGTCAATTTGCTTTTGACAGAAACATCAACACAACTCACCGACACGGGAGGGAAGAATGTGCTCCCCACAGAGTGTGCTGGAGGAATTGGTACCCATGCTGAAGAATTCATCCTCAATCCCTGTGCTACACCAAATGAAAAAGTGAAGATGAGGGGTTTTATGTCTTAATTTAAAGGCTAAAATTACAAAATAAAATGTCTTTGTAAACAGAGGCAAAGAATTGGAAGTAGGAAAAAAACAGGCAAAAGAGAATAGTTACTGGACCATATCAATAGATACTCAATCTACTTTCTTTCAAAGCACACTGCCAGACAGGAGAAAAGGTATGCAGAGCTCTGTAGAATGTTCCAATGGTCCATTTATCTTAGAAAAAAAACCTGTGTGCACAACAACCAGACAGCACACAAGGACATCAACAGTCCTGTTCAAAAACAGACAAAGGACAAGGACAGACAAGTAAGAGGACTATGCAAATGAGAAAATGAATATATATGCTCAATGTAATTAGTTATTGGCAATTTCCTAAGAAACCCATGACGAGATACCCCATCTTATCCACCAGCCTAACATAAACTAAAAAGATTGATTTGCAAGCAAAGGTGCTGGTGAGAATATAGGTCAACTGAAACTTCAGATATAAAGTGTATAATCATTTGGAAACCAGCATGGCAGTTTCTTGTAAAATGTAAGGCATAGAATTCTAGAGATTTAACCAGGAGAAGGTTAAGTGCACTGACAGACTTGTGTAAGCATGCTCATGGCAGCTTTTTCATAGCAGTCCTCAACCGGAGACAAACTGAGTGGCCAGTGAGTGAATCAGTGAGCTGAGAAGCAAAATGTGATTCATTCCCATCACTGGGCACTGCTAATAATAAAGTAATAAAGAAAATGTGATACATGAACCCATGAATAGATCCCACAGACGCCATGCTGATGAAAGGAGCTGGATACAAGAGGGAAACTGGCTCCAAATATTTGAAATACTATAGCAGGCACAATTAATCCATAGCAACAGAGATCATCTCAGTGGCTTCCTGGATGAAGAGTGAAATATTTGAAAATATTGTAAGGGGCACAATTAACCCATAGCAACAAATATCAGCTCAGTGGCTTCATGAATGGAGAGGTATGGATGAAGGCGAACTGTAAAAAGTAAAGATGGAGATTCAGAGGAAAAAGGGTGGCAATTATACATTTGGTGCATACATTTGTCAAGGCCAACAACCTATATGCCTAAACTCTGGCATATTAATGTATATAAATTATATAAATTAAACTCTGGATCTTAACATATATATATATATATATATATATATATATATATATATATCTAGTAAAGTTGATTATAAAGAAGATTCAGGGAGCTTCCGCACAGGAAGGATTGCTGCCTCTGATAACTAGAGAGCCAAACAAATGCATGAAACAACTGTTTTCAGACATTGGGAAGTAGGTGATGCCAGTGTGATTCCTGTGAGATAAGAGATAATGCAAGGAAAGCAGGCAAACTGGAGCCCAGCTGGCTCTGAGCTGGAGAGAATGGAGGCTCAGCAGGCTGTGGTGGTGGCTAGGATGGACAGTATCAGAGCAGAACTCAATGTATGTACACAGTCACACACACACACACACACACACACACACACACACACACACACACACACTGGGGGATCTGTGCACTCACTCTCACACACAAACACTAACAAATAAATTTAAAAGCCAATATAATTACAAGAGATGTAGCTTAATGGTAGAGTATGTATGGGAGACTGTTGGTTCAATCCCCAGTATTCATTATGAAAAGCCACCACAGGCTGGCAAGTTTTATACCATTTAGGCAACAGTTCACTGTCTATAAAATAAATGGAGAGGATCAAGCATCCCCCATGTTTTCTTGTATTTTCAAGTTAAAGAGTTGCCGAGGGAACGATTTTTGACCCTGTAGCTCACAGGTGCAGAAGAAACCATGTAAGTGGGAAACCTTCTGGAATATTGGAGCCAGGCAACAGTTCCTGCCCAAACCTTAGGTGAAAGGTTCAGGGAAGGAGTCATAGTGATCAATCAGCTGACACCCCTTGAGCCCTCTGATTAACTGTAGTATTTCTAAGGGAAGGGTTGAGACACGTGCTTGAATGTGCATCTTTAACCTGAATTTATCCTAACCTTGGGTTCTGACTGTCATCCAGAGACTTTTGAGGAAATTAATAAATAATGTCAGAAAGCCTATTAAAGATCATCCAAGAAAACTGCCTGATTTTGCTGAAAATCAACAGCTAGATACTAAAAACTTTAAAAGATGGTTCAGAAGCTGGTTATACTAACAACCAAAGCACTATGTGGACTTGTTTGGGTCTAGATGCTCATAAACCTACTGTGAAAAGCATTTTTGGGACAAGTGCAGAGTGCAAACAAAACAGATATAAAGACGTGAAGGCGTTCTTGTTAGCTGTATTTGGTGTGATGATGGCATGTGGATTTCTCTGTTCAAGCTGCTTTGGCACAATACCATAAACTGGAGAGTCTATGAACCAAAGGTGTTATCTCCCCTAACTCCCCCACCCAGTGTGTGTGTGTGTGTGTGTGTGTGTGTGTGTGTGTGTGTGTGTGTGTGTGTGTGTTGTAGCTACCTGGAAACCTAAGACTGAAGGTGTTGGCAGATTTAGAGTCCTGGTTCTTAGATCACCATACAGTGTCCCATAGAGTGAGAAGAACATGACAGTTCACTGGGGCTTTTCTCCTAAGGGCACCCATCCCATTCATGATGTCACCTGTGTCATGATGTAATCAACTTTGAAGGCTTCACCTTCTAATAGGAATACGCTGGTGACAGAAGATTCCAATGCTTAACTGTGAGGGTATGTATTAAGACCTCACAGCATGGTGGTCATGCCAATATGGTCCTTCACAGTTGAACATACACATTAAGTGACACAACATTTTGTAAGTACTCTAAAAAAACTCATTAAAAAGTACTAAAGCAAGTGTGTAAGTGACTATGTGTACAAAAATGGATGGCACTACAGTTGCAAATTATTGATAATTGTTGAAGCTGAAATATGGGCACAAATAAATGCATATATAGACTATTCTAATTTTGAGTATGTTTTAAATTTCCTATGTTTGAAAATGTTAAGACAGACAGAGAGGCAAATATTAATGTTCAAAGGAGTTACAGCCCTTTAGATGACTTTTCAATAGCAATAATGTAGGTTGGGAAACAGAATATTTTTGATGTTCTGAAGACAAAACAAACCATAATTCCAATTATCAACCTAAAATTCTATGCATGGGGTAGCAAAGACAGTTTCACACAGGAAAAAAAAAAAAAAAAGGATCAAGTCTGCTAAATTAACTTCTCCAGGGGATATGTTTGAGGCAGAAAAAGAAGTTTCCAGGTATAAGGCTAGGGTGCAGAGGGATGATGGGTAAGGAACTTGACATGTGTGTGAACACATGTAAATTAAGACTGGATGAATAAAGTTGGGACTTGGGAAAACAAAATGTCCAATACACAGTAACAAAGCATGAAGGTTTTCAAAAGTAGACCAGGTAAGTTTCCAGCTTTCATTTTTATTTCCAAAACAAACCTAAGGATAGTCATTTTACTTTCAAAAGCTAAGATTCACGCTATCATTTCTTGGACGACAACTAACAAGATTAAATACAGGAAAACTATTGGAAAAACTCCCAAAGCAATGAATCTGATGCGGAGAGAAGACAATGTACAAGATAAGATGTAAGTTTGAGTCCAAATGCTTCTGTAGTTATCCACACAAACAACTAATTGCTTTGCTGAACACTCAACAGCTGCTAGTTGGAATTAAAAAGACAAATCAACAGTATGTAAAACAAAAGTGGCTACAGATGTCAATTCAAACGGAAGTAGTGACATCATGAGGGATTGTTTTTTCAGTTAAGTCATGACTATTTCGGTAATACAGAAAATTCTGATATTGCTTACTCCAAACATGGAAATTGAATGTTGAAATAACTGTAAGAAAAAAAATGTACTTCCAGAATCATAATGGAAAATATTAATGTACTTGTAACAGTAATGATAAAATCATTTGAGAGTCTGGGAATTAGGGAGGATATTTGAAGGTCTCTCTCTCTCTCTCTCTCTCTCTCTCTCTCTCTCTCTCTCTCACACACACACACACACACACACACACACACACCTTTAAAGACAAGCTCTCAGAAGCTGCCCAAGATACTTGTATACAGTTTATAGTCACATGGTCACATCTAGCTGCAAGGGAGTCTGGGCAATGTATGTTTTTATTTTGTAGCAATCATGTATCTACTTAAACATTTGGAGTTTCTCTTCTTTAGAGAAGAGGTGAGTTTGTATTAGGAGACAACCAAAAATTTCTGATATATATATATATATATATATATTATATATATATATATATATGGCTAAGATTCATCACTTATCACTTTAGTATGTAATAGACTATAGTTAAATAAGTTCTGTTTACCACAAACACTATTATAAAGGTAAGGTCTAAATTAAGTAGCAGCACTAACACATGAGGTGGCTATCCAAATGCTCAGACCATGCTACTTTTAAAGATTGTATTTGATATGAGGCAAATGTATACTCATGTAAATATTCTCATAAATAAATTAAAAAATAGCCCTATTTGGCTATGGATACCAATCTGGAAAAAAAAAGACAGAGAATGACACATTTTAGGATATGACCTCTGCCTCAGTTTCCCCTGAAATATTTGCATCTTCCTAAGACTGTGTGAACCCTAACACACTTGATCTTTCACTGCTGGCTTATTTCCTTCTCTTGACCATTCTACCTATGTTGCCTTTTGTTCCTGTCAGAGGAAGGGAGTGTCTCTAGGGGACAGACAGGGGGCCTTGTTTTTCAGAGAAGATCAGCCATAATCTTCTCTCTGTGCTGCATTCACACGTTTGAAGCACAGAACACATCTGACATCAATAGCACAAGGACAACAGCCATGGCTACACTACAGTAAAAAAAAAAAAAAAATCAGTACCTTCAACTGTTCATCTACTCATTCCACTGTTGTGCCAATTTTTTAAGCAAGCAATTTATTTATTTTTCTTTATGGAGCAGAGTGCCTCATTCATGATAAGTGTTCGATAAATGTTTGCTGAGTTAAGTATTAATTAGAAAAAAAAACAAACAAACTCCACTGGAAACTTATGCAACAGCCTTTGACTTTCCTATTAAATACTAAAACAAACAAAACAAAACAAAACAAAACAAAAAACCCCACTAGTGATTCTTAAATGAGAACTGGAAAGATATACTTGCTTTTGAAACAATGCCAAATATCCAACGAGTATTTCAAACTCAGTAAAACCATAGTTGTTCGGGTTCTCACAGTCTCGTGAATCAGCTCACACTGGCTTCGGTTTGATTCATCTCCCAACTTTCACCCCCCCACCCCCCAATTTGCTAGCTCTGGATTCACAGACCAGCTTCTCTCCTGGTGGACTTAATGCCCAGAGATATTGCTGGGGTTGGGAAACCAGGTGCTTTCTCCTGAGAGGGTGCAGCCAGGGGCCAGGGTACCGTGTTTCTATCCTGGGAATGTCTCTGCCAGGAAAGCCACCGGACAGGTCTCTTGTGTCTGGTAACAAATTTCAACCTGGAGTTACCTAGCGATCAGATAACAGCAGTGACCACCCTTATCGGAGACAAAGTGCATTCATTTATTAAACTAACAGACTCCTAATCTCTTCATGGGTTTAATGAGTAACTTTAGATAATGCAACATCTCCATAGAGACACAGTCCTGTAACGTCCACCACACTTACAAAGGGAAGAGTCCACCTCTTTCCCCTGCTCTGAATGCTGAGCAGAAACTGTATAAATTTTCTGTGGCTGCTACGACAAGTTACCGTAACTGGATGGTTTGGAACAGTGGAAATTTTTTGTTTGTTTGTTTGTTTTATTTTTTTCTTAGTGGTGGAGGCAGAAAGCTGAAACCCAGGTGCTGTGGCAGCCACGCGCCCCTGCAGGCTTTGAAGAGAATTATGCCCGTCTCTTCCAGTTTTTGGCTTGAGTGAGCTCTAAGTCCTACTTTGAAACTTTTCATAGGCTTCTCCTTTTGCCTTGTAAAATCCACAGCCAGTGCTGGATTAGCCACTGCTTTATATATGCACTCGTCTCAACCAGATAGATCACTTCCACAAAGACCTTATTTTTCTTCAGGCTTAAGATCTTATCTCTTTTTTAAAAAAAAATTTTTTATTAGTTCAAATTAGGAACAATCTTGCTTCACATGTCAATCCCCCTTCTCCCTCTCCCTTCTCTCCCCCATCCCCTCCCCCCAACTCCCCACCTACCCCCCTCCCATCCACCCTCCACAGGTGGCAGGGTAGGGCCCTCGACAGGGGCTCCTCAAAGTCCAGCACATCATCGGGGCTGGGCCTAGGCCCTCCCCCATGTGTCCAGGCCGAGAGTGCATCCCTTTACGTGGGATGGGCTCTCAAAGTCCCTTCTTACACCAGGGAAATGTACTAATCCACTACCAGGGGACCCTAGAGTGTGGAGGCCTCCTAATTGACATCCATGTTCAGGGGTCTGGATCAGTCCTGTACTGGCCTCCCAGACAGCAGTCTGGGGTCCATGTGCTCCCTCTTGTACAGGCCAGCTGTTTCTGTGGGTTTCACCAGCCTGGTACCGACCCCTTTGATCTTCATTCCTCCCTCTCTTCAACTAGGTTCCAGAGTTCAGTTCAGTGTATATCTGTGGGTGTCTGCCTCTGCATCCATCAGCCACTGGATGAGGGCTCTAGGATGGCATAAAAAGTAGTCATCAGTTTCATTATAGTGGAAGGGCATTTAGGGTATCCTCTCCACCATTGCCTACATTGTCAGTTCGTGTCATCCTTGTAGATCTCTGGAAATCTCCCTAGTGCCAGATCTCTCCTTGGACCTATAATGGCTCCCCCTAATATGATATTTCTCACCCTGCTCTCCTCTATTCTTCCCCCAACTAAATATTTCTTCTCCTCCATTTCCTCCTCTCCTCTTCTCTTCTCCTCCTCTCATTCTGGCAGCTCCCTCTCCCCTACCCTCATGCTCCCAATTAGCTCAGGAGTTCCTGCCCCTTCCCATTCCTGGGTCCATGCATTTTTCCCTTAGAGTCCTTCTTGTTTCCTAGTTTCTTTGTGGAAGAGGATTGTAGGCTGGCAATCCTTTGCTCTATGTCTAAAATCCACATATGAGTGAGTTCATACCATGTTTGTGTTTTTGTGACTGGGTTACCTCACTCAGGATGGTTTCTTCTAGTTCATCCATTTGCCTTCGAATTTCAAGATTCCATTGCTTTTTTCTGCTGAGTAGTACTCCATTGTATAAATGTATCACATTTTCTCTATCCATTCTTCAGTTGAGGGGCATCTAGGTTGCTTCCAGGTTCTGGCTATTACAAATAATGCTGCTATGAACATAGTTGAACATATGTCCTTGTTGTATGAACGTGCATTATTTGGGTATATGCCCAAGAGAGGAATTGCTGGATCTTGAGGTAGACTGATTCCCATTTTTCTGAGCAACCCCCATACTGATTTCCAAATTGGTCTTACAAGTTTGCACTCCCACCAGCAGTGGAGAAGTGTTCCCCTTTCTCCACATCCTCTCCAACATAAACTGTCATTGGTGCTTTTGATTTTGGCCATTCTGACAGGAGTAAGAGTTGTTTTGATTTGCATTTCCCTGATGGCTAAGGATATTGAACACTTTCTTATGTGTCTTTCAGCCATTTTAGATTCCTCAATTGAGAATTGTCTGTTTAGTTCTGTATCCCATTTTTTAATTGGATTGTTTGGTGTTTTGGAGACTAACTATCAAAATTCCAACACAATTCTTCACAGACCCTGAAAGAACAATTCTCAACTTTATATGGAGAAACAAAAGACCCAGGATAACCAAAACAACCCTGTACAATAAAAGAACTTCTGGAGGCATCACCATCCCTGACTTCAAGCTCTATTACAGAGCTATAGTTCTGAAAACAGCTTGGTATTGCACAAAAATAGACAGGTAGACCAATGGAATAGAGTTGAAAACCCTGATATTAACCCACTCACCTACAAACACCTGATTTTTGACAAACAATCCAAATTTATACGCTGGAACAAAGAGAACATCTTCAACAAATGGTGCTGGCATAACTGGATGCAGACATGTAGAAGACTACAGATAGACCCAAGCCTATTGCCATGCACAAAACTTAAGTCAAAATGGATCAAAGACCTCAACATAAATGCTGCCACATTAACCCTATTCGAAGACAAAGTGGGAAAAACCCTTGAATTAATTGGTACAGGAGACTGATTCCTGAACATAACACCAGTAGCACAGACACTGAGATCAACAATTAATAAATGGGACCTCCTGAAACTGAGAAGTTTCTGTAAGGCAAAGGACACAGTCAGCAAGACAAAATGGCATCCCACAGACTGGGAAAAGATATTCACCAACCCCACATCTGACAGAGGGCTGACCTCCAAAATATACAAAGAACTCAAGATCTTATATCTAACTAGATATTCTTAGCTTCTTTATCTGTTGCTGTGATAAAGCACTGCAGCTTGGTTTGGCTCTCAGTTCACAGTGCAGTCCATTACAATAAGGAAGTCAAGGCACGGGGAGCCGCAGCCAGTCATGTGACGTCTACCCCAGGAGAGTAATGAATGCCAGCTTGTGTTTTTCCATTTTACCGTCACGAGGGCAGAACCTTGACTAGCGAGAGTACTGTACTAATAAATATAGCAGATCCAGAGAGGTCTCTGGTCCCTTCTGTCAAGAGAGAACACAGCAAGGAGATGGCTGTTTTGGACCAGGAAGTGGGCCTTTTTCAGACATCAAATCTTGATCTTGAGTTTCTCAGTCTCCAGCACTATGAGAAAGGAGATCTTGATGTCTGTAAACTACCAGATCTGTGGAACATAGTATAAGGGGACTAAGACAAGAGGTTGGAATCTCGTAGGTTATAGAAGACATTGTTGTTTGGAAAACCTGAGTGTTTTGTTATGATCGATCGATTCTTTTGTAACTGTTTGTTCTTTAAAAAAACTAACATTTTTTATTTTAAATTATGCCTATGGATATGTGTCTATATGTGAATATATGTACATGTGTGCAGGTGGCTGCTGTAGCCAGAGGGTGTTGGATTCCCTGGAGCTGGAGTTCCAGGTGGTTGTGAGCTGCCTTATGCAGGTGCTGGGAACTGAACTTGGGTCCTCTGAAAGAACAGCGATGACTCTTAACCACTGAACCACCTTTTCAGCCCCTAACTGTTCATGCTTAAGTCCCAGAGCCAAGGAGGGATTCCATTCCTTCTATTGGACTCCTTCTCTTGAACATCTACTTAGCCACAATCATCTCTGCCACAATCAAGGAGTTCCCTCCATATGCCGCTATCATTCTTTCCAGGTTGGTTCCACACACAGGCCATGAGTATTGCACTACACTATCGAGACAGTGCCGAGAAAGATGCAAACGATTCTTATTGCAGGGGGATCTCTGTGAGTTTGAGGCCAGCCTGGTCTACCCTGCTAGTTCTAGGACAGTCAAGGATATCTGGGGCAACACTGTCTTGAAAAATCAAAACCAAACCAAAAAACCCAAGCAAACAAACAAAAAGGGGGTTGGAGCAGCAAGTGGAAGCTGAAGTTTTTTTTTTTTAAGTTTTTTTTAAGTTTTTTTCTATCAAAGAATGCTAGAATTGCAGACTTTTAAAGGAAAAAATTACGTTAGTCTCCGTGGGCACTGGAAGGTGAATTAATAAGGAGGAAGAGTGCATTGAAGTCGAAATGGTTGCTGTTGCCTCTCTCCATACTAGTCCACCCGGTTTCCGGTCTCAACACTCCTGTGCTCAAAGCCACCATCAGCCCCCTTTCCCCATCCCTGTGTCCAAAAGCGCAGGAAGCTTCAGTGTCCACCTGAGGCAGCAGAGATCTCGACGTGCGTGCGGCAAATGTTTGCTTGAAGTTGAGCTTTTATTTGAAGTGTGAGGTCCAAGAGGGGCTGCCAGAATTGTAGGGGGGAAGTACCGGTAGAGTACGAAGGGCTTCAGCCTTTTAAATCTAGACCCTGGGGCTAGCTTGTATTAAGGGTGAGTTTGGTTTAAGAACGCTGCTGAGCCCCGGATTCTCCTGTGATTTACAACAGTTTGAAATCATTCAATTCAGAATGATTGAACTTTCAACTTCTATTGGAATTCAAGTGTATGCCTACATAAGTAACCATGAAATCCCAATTGGATTCCTCCTAAATCCTGCTTTGGGAAAGTTTGTTGTAGTTTCTGATTCAGACACCGGATGGTGCTCTGAAACCACTTACTTTGCTCAGTGAGCAGAAACTGGACCTCTGGAAATGTCCTGGACCAGAGAATTAGGGGTGAGAACAGAAGAGACCATCTTTGGCCTAACAAATGGTCGTTTACGATTATCTCTTCTGAAAGCATAAAATACTGTTTCACAAAATTGGGTTTTCATGCTTTATGGCCACTTAAGTTTTCCATGTTAGAAGTCAGAAAGTGTTCAAACTCTCATCGATTTTTCACCACTGTAGACTGGTTTTGGAGACAGGGATTTGCAGCCCAGGCCATCCTGGAACTCCCAATATTCTCCCAACTGCTGGGATCAGAAGCATGTGCTATCACACTTGCCAAAACACAGAATCATGTGCTGAGAATCGATTTTCTTTCTTTTTTGTTCCAGAGGAGAAAATAAAATAAAGACTACTTTTTGGTGTCAATTAAAAAAGATTCTGTTTCTAGAGATCCCTGCCTTAAAGCTCATGTCAATTCCTCCTTCTGAACTCTAGAAGTCATTTTGAGTAAAGCTCAGAAAATGAAAATGAGACCTCTTAAAAATACCCCAAATGCCAAAAAATACCATCCCTAACAAACAAAGAAACAAATAACCTTGCACTGACTGCTGTTGTAGCATTTACCTCAGCCAGAGGCCTGCTCAACACGGCGGAGGACTTTATTTTTACTGTCTCTTCCTTTATGCTGGCCTTACCCCTCTCTTCCTAAAGCTTGCTTTCTGCTCTCATTCTGTGGGTCATCCTCAGTGGTGGGAGCGCATGGCAGCTAGAACTGAGATGCCCTTCCCTCCCTGGCACAGCATCCCTGGGTGTGGTCCTCAGCTTCCCTTCTGTGCCCTTGGCTACAGACTGAGACATTGTCAGTTTCTGCAGTTCGGAATTGGGGGTTCACCCAGCACCCTTGCTCCCTACTGGACTACTTGGTTGTGTTAATCCAGCTTCTCATTTTGAGGAACACCCCAGCTTTTAGACTTCTGAAAGGTGTGCTACCCCTTATTTTGGATATGTCTACCTTCCCAAAGGCTGAGGGGACCCAGTAGTCCCTTTCTTTTGTGCTACTGGCCTTCATGCTGACAACTGTCTCTTCCACCTTTCAAGCTCTATACAGGACCGTTACCGTCAGCATCCTTATTTCTCCACTGAGTTCACTTTCTTAACTTAGGTCCTCAGCAGTTAGTTTAGCTTAGCGATTGTCCTTCCTTCGAAAATCTCAGAGGCAGACTTGTGAGCCAAGCCAATGAATGTGTGAGCTTAAATCTAAAGAAACCACTGCCCAGGCAAAGTCATTAGCAATGTGCCTAATCTGCAGTTACCTCCCACCCCCAACGAGAAGTGTCATCAGTTGAGGTTTTTCAATCAGTTGATTTCACTACAGTTTCAAGTTCGGGAGGTGGCAAGAATCAAAAGTCTTCAATCTTGCTCCCCCAGCAGCTCAAAGATAAGGGAAGGGGACAGACATTTATAATAACTAAGAAACTGAGTGCTCCTTTTAATAAGGAATCATGAGCAGGGATGTGACACAAGGCAAGAGAAGATTCTGGATGGATGTTGAGGAACAGCCTTCATTCTGACTTTCCTACGGATCAGTGAGGTGGGATTTCTCCAGTATTCCCACTCCAGTATGACTTCTAACTGTTTCTTGTTCCTACCGAAGGGCAGGACACAGGCATGTACGCCCACCCAAGGCCCAGACCAATTGTGCCCTACAGCCTCCTCTTACCTTTACATCTAAGGCCTGGGCTGCCTACGGATGTTTATTAGTCTAAATGGCTTTTTACTTGACAGTCTTAAATGTTCTCAAGCCTCTCACCTATTCCTGTTTTGAATAAAGCCTCTTTGTTTTCAATGTTCCTGAGAAAATAACTCCAAAATTGTGTACGTGCAGGCACACACTCCTTACAGGTAGGCATATTGTGATTAAAGAGTACGGTGGGAGAAGAAAGGAACCTGCCAGGCTTCTGCCAGAAGCCATGTGCTGCCTGGACCACATCCCCCAGCCTCCTCCTCTCTGAAGCCCCTGGGAGAGGTGTCTCTTGTTCCAAACCAGATGCTTCCCAAGCGCGTAATTTCAAAGCGTGAGACAGCTGGCTCGAGAGAGGCTGGTGTTTATAATCAGACCGGCTGCCTGTTATGGTGCTAATGGGCTCTCTGAGTCCAGATGGCCACCCCTTTGGCCAGCTTACATCTGGCTGAGAATGCGGAGAAGCACGTAGCTGGCTGGAGTGCTGGAGATGTCCCTTTGGGGGACGTGATGACGGAAGGGACTCAAGGGGCTGTTTACACCACACTCTTCAAGCATCTGGGATTCTTCTGTCCTGGTGCTCAGCCTCACTATCCCTCCCCCACCTCCCCAGATCCCAAATGCACAGACACCAAAGCTCAAACCAGACACACAGCAGCTCCCTTTGCTCCCTTTCCTGTGATGGCAGAATACAGGCTTCCCTCAGGGAACACTTGCTCAGTCTCCACTTTTGTCTCCATGTGAGACCGTCCCCTGAGTCTGTTGATCAGTGCACTTGCAGGCTTGCCCTCTGTCCCTACCAATAGTTCAAAAGATCAGGGTTACTTCCCATGGATGTGATGACCTTGAAAATATTTACAAAACCATCAGGTCACATACAGCCAGAGATCGGCAGGCATCCTGCATGTTCTCATACGTGGAAATCAAATCTCTGTCTGTCCCCTCTCTCTTTCCATATATATTTAATTTTTTTAAATAAAATATCTGCTAGGGGACCTCTGATTTTGAGATTAGAGAGTTAGTTCAGGACCATTTATTACTTCTCCCCTGTTTGCCTCATCTCCTAGGGGGATAGAATGTAAAATGGCTCCCCCACAGCTACACAGTTAAAAGTAAGATGAGGACCAAAATCCAGGTTTCAGACACACTGGGTCAGTGGTAGAGAATAACATGCTATTAGAAGCAGGAATAGTTTTGACCCTGAATTTATTCCATAGACTGGTAAGGACAATCTACAACACTCTGTCCAACACTGCTAGGTCTTCTCAGACTCTTCAGCTTAGTTCTCTGTGCTCTTCCTCATCCTAGACTAAGCCAAGTCTAGCTTAGAACATGGATCGATGGCTGGTTTCTGTGTGGCGCTTAGAGCTGGCTCAGTGCTAAGTTCCCAAGTTTGTGGGACGTTCCCCTGCTTCTTCCCATCCATTGTGCTCTTCCTTAGTGCATGCGCATACTGTGGGTTCTTGTTCCTGATAGTTGCAGCATTGTTTCCTGGGGATTTTGAAGCTGTTTTTCTCTTCTGCTTTCCTTTTCTCTGACCAGGCAACCCAGCTCCATACTTAGCCCATTCCTCTATCCCCTCCTATGACTCTTTGCTGCACAGATCTGTGAACCTGCTCTCATTCCCAGGATTGGCATCTCTCAGGATTTTCCATTCTGTTGCTGCATAGGGAAAAGAAGTATACTTTTGCTTGAGCTCAGAGAATCGAAACCATGGGTAGGATTGGCTCTGATTGAAACAAGGCACAGTGTACAGTTGGAAACAGGCAAGTTAGGATTCATTCGAGATCGAGCCTCTTGGAAGTTGACATTCGATTGTTGAGAAAGTTTTAGTTTTAAAAACACAAGACAGAAGAGTTAGGAGAAGAAATGAATGTTAGTGGCAAAGTTATTTAATCATATTAGATACTTTCATGTTTTATTCCAGGTATCACTTTTAAAAAAATTGCTAAAAATTAGTGGTATTTACTACAATTTATTTACTTGGTTCAGTAAGGATATTTTCAAAAAAAATATTTAATATATATCTCCATAGGCTTTCGTGTACATGTGCATATACAACAGGTACCCGCAGTGGCCAGAGGGTGTTGGATCCTCTGGAGCTGGAGTCACAGGTGTTTCTGAGTCACCTGATGTGGGGTCTGGGAACTGAACCTAGGACCTCTGGAAGAGCAGAAAGGACTCAACCACTGAGCTACCTCTCCAGTTCTCAACAGAGGTATTTTTATTTTTTAAAAATAAGTACCAGATACATGGAAATATATCTGCTGTTCTTAGCTTACATCTTCCACAGACTCGGGAAGAACTGCTATTTAACCCAGGCCACAGCACCCGTATCTCACCATAGCAGTCTTCCTGTAAAATGTTATTGGCCTTCCTATAAAATCTTTGAAAGGTGAGTGGCTAAACCGTGAAATAGCTGCAAATATCAGTTGCAGAGAGTTATCGGAGACTTATAAGGGAATCAATCACTAACCCAGCTTGATGGTTTTAAGTTTCTGTGTTATATCAAGAAGCCAATTGCTGTAATACAGAATAAATGAAGAATTAGAGGACTATCTTTGTCTTTTCTTGGCTCTTTCTTTCAAGGCCTACACCCTCTCATAATTGTTGTTTTTTCAAGGATTGCCTTTCCCAGTACACATACATGTACAAGCAAACATTTCTCTGGTGACACTTATGTTTGAGTCCCATACAGCCGATGAAAACCTGCTGACCACAATCCCTGCATGCTCCAGAAAAAGAATTGAACCACACCTCTCCGACTGCGCTGGATTCAACTCACTCCGTTTCGACTGACACTCCAACCAGAACCTGGAGTACTGACTTCAATCAAGTTGAGGATTTCAACCTAGATCTTCAATCAAGCAAATCTCATCTAAAATGGCCTAGAGATAACTCATTAAAGACTTTCCCTGTACTGGCATTTTTTTCCACAGGACCTCACATGGCTACCATTGTCCCATTTCAGCAGGAAGTAACTTAGAAGATGCTATGCCCCCATTCCCCATTATTGTTTATTAGGGCATTGTAAGCCTAGTTAGGAATGACCTTCTTATTGTTTAGACTTGGGATTGGAAGGAGGTGTTCAAGTTGGACACCCTTTCCACATTATTTTAGGGCTTAGCCGGAATAGACATAGTTAGGATGTGCAATAGCAGATTATTGTATCGTCTTATATTTCACCTTTATGATTGTTCATTTTAGATGCTTTACACTATTAAGTTTTAATCCTCTTTTAGACTAAAAAGGGAATTGTAGGGAGACACTCTAGCTCCACCCCAGGTAACCGGGACAGGTGTGCTGGAACATGCCTGTGAGGGCAGGGTGAGGGAAAGTCTAAGGTGATGTAAAGAGGGCTTCTTAAGGGGTCTGAGGACATGTGGGCGCTCTCTTCTGCTCCCCCTTCTTCTGCTGGCCCTGGTCCTAGCTCCTCCTCCCCGCTTTGGCCTACCCTTGGCTGGTGTATCCGAATAAAGAAAACCTTGCCCTATTGACTGCTGGTTGATTACTAACACACCTGCCACTGAGAATGAAGACCTGAGCTTGTTCCCTGGGACTCACATGGTGAAAGGAGAGAGAGAGAGAGAGAGAGAGAGAGAGAGAGAGAGAGAGACAGAGAGAGAGAGACAGAGACAGAGACAGAGAGAGACAGAGAGACAGAGAGAGAGACAGAGAAACTCAAGTTGCCCCCAACATTCCCCACAAAAAATAAATTTAAAATATTTTTAACTGCCTGGGATATCTTCCGAAACTTTTGATTCCTAGATCATGCTTGCACTAATTGAATCAGAATGCTATGGAGTGGGTTCAGAAATGTATATTTCTAACCAGTGTCTGTACGCTATGTCTGTGGTAGGGGAGCCAAGACTATGGGACTCCTCTCTCCAGCAAAATACCTCCATGATGGAAAATTTTCAGTTATCAGAATATTGTAAATGCTTTCTGGCCTGAATTCGCATCTTCTTTTCAGGCTTTCTTAATATCGGGACTCTTTTGCATAAAGGTGATGGGAAAAACATTTCACCTGTATTGTAGCTGTTGGGCGGTAACAAACATGCATGCTCATTAAAGGAGCAGTGCGCACCAGAACTAAAGAGTTGAGTTTCCGGTCTCTTAGTGTGCTTTCCTCTGGAGGCCATAGTGGCAGTGGCGACCCAGACTAGCGTTTGTAACTTCCAGCTTGTTGCTCCTTAGATGACAAGGGTGCTTGGTGAGTAAAAAAAAAAAAAAAAAAAAAAAAAAAAAAAAAAAAAAAACAAAACAAAAAAACAAAACAAAAACACAGGTTTGCAATTTTCCAAGACTAATGTCTGTGTCATGAAAAATCCTGGCGAGTCTTTCTTGGGAGATATTTTCTTTGTTCAAGAGTCTATTGAAGACAGATCGCCATCAGGGTGCAAGGGTGATCCCCAACAGTTACCACTTGGTTCCCGGGGCACGCTGGGGAAGGGCGCCTCTATATTTTGGACCTTGCTCCTTTGTGCTTCTATTCTGGTATCACTCCTAAACAGTCTAGATCAGATTAACGCCGTCTGTTCCTACGATCACAGTGCAGTGATAATGATCCAGGCGGCCATTAGTGGAGGTGGGTCTGTGCATTTTCTCCGAGGCGCCAGAGATGGATTCAGGCCAAGAGACTTCCTGGAAACAAACGGCAGCGTGGCCAGGCCAACTGTTCTGAACAGCGCAGGGGCCTCCGATGATCCAGGCTTTGCCTCTGAGGATGTTGGTTGGGGCTGCCAGTGTCGGAGTTGTGTTTAACATTGTCATAGCTGCAGGGAGAAAAGGAAGCCATGAAGGGAGATGGCTGAGTCCTCTACTTGCTGGGGGTTAGTTTTGACAGGCTGGTCTGCATATTCTTGTCCTCATGCAGCTAAGAAGGGTGAGTCTGCAGGGCTAACTGATACCAGAGGCCACAGGAAAGCTCCAGATGAGTAAGCAAAGTGACCCACTGGTCTGGGTTTTTCCTGAGGCGCCTGAGGTATTCGTGACCAAATTCACTCACAAAGTCCTGTTCTGCTAGAGGGTCCACTGACCTGACCCCTGCTATCTCAGGGGCTGATAAGTTGTCATTTCAAGGGGACCTGTTGACCTCCTTCTGTGTCTGACACCACATTGGGCAACGCAACACAGAAAGAAACCCACGCGGTGCTTTGCCTTGGGAAGACTCGCATCATCCTCACATTCATTCCTCCCCGGATGTAAAATAAATTTCAGAAAAAAAAAAAATCTTTTAAACTGTTGGGAGAGATCCTTGTTTGGGGAAAAGGTTCACATTTATCACGCTGTGGTTGTTAGGGGACATTTGGGGGGGACCTTTCCTGGTTTGCTATATGATACTGGAGAAATCTGCATCCTTTCTTGGAGTTCTTAATCTCAATAATAAATGATCTTAAGAGTGGACTCAAGTGGAAGCTCAATGACAATTTCATGGATCTTTAAAAGAAAACTTCCAAGGCAAGCGAGCTGTGTGGGCGAGAAGACTGAGGAAGAGGAGGAGGAAAGCAGAGCTGGGCTGGCATGGAGGTTAGCCACATGGTGGGGTGGGTAGTTTCTGAGAAACTTAGACAAAGAACAAGGAAGCCCAAAGTACAAAACAAAACCAACAAATAAAGCCCACAAAAACAAATTATAAAGCAGCCAAACAGTAACAACAAAAAGCATGTTTAAGCTGCCAGCACAGAAAAGAAATAAGAAAGAATAATTAATTATAATATTTAGCTCCTGGAAGGAGCGGTAGAAAATGAAATGGGATGGTTTAGTTGAATCACCATGCTTTCAGCAAAGTACAGGATTTCTTGGAAAGCTTTCATTTGTCCCATCCTGTCAGGGATGGCGGATGGTTCACTGACATCTTTAGGTAGAGATGTCTTATGTCCTAAAGCCAACATTACCCTAAACACATTTGAAGAGCACTGGAAATTCAATGAAATAATATCTTAAGTCTTATTTGTTTTCCAGAATCTGCTGATGGTACTGAGGCTGCCCACTAGACATTAAGGTCAAAGATATTACCTGGAGGTTGGCCTTAATTATGTTTATTTTCTGCTTAGAAAATGATTCTACTGCACAAAATTTTCCAAGGCTCTGTGGAGCTGATTGAATTAATAAGAATGTTAGCCTGATTTTCTTGGCACTCCCTTTATCAAAACTGCCTCAAGCAGTGTGTTCGATAATGGTTTCCGGATGTAGAAGAAAAGAGATGGTCTGTGGCTCTCGGATCTCTTTGCCATTGCTGTTAGTATCACAGTGGGACCCTGAATCGATGGAATCCTGTGGTCCCTTTTCAGAATTTTAATACACTAAAGCCACAAAGAGTGCCTGTGATTTCAGGTTTACATGTTTCTATGATGAGGTGGTTGCAGATAGATCCAAAGACGTGGGCTTATTAAGGTTGTCACAGCTGATCATATCTCAGCGGCAGAAATGAAGCTGCAGTAAAAGTAATTGATGCTGCCAAAGGTAATTGTCCTAAGGAAGTGTCAGAGCTCACTGACTAACTTGTTAGCCCAGTGTAAAGTGAAAACATGGATCCTAACCAAAGGTCAGCAAAGCCAGTGTCTCCTCCCATGGCCCTGTGCTCCATACACTGGTGGACAACAAAGGTTTATAGCCTCTGTGCAGGGACATGGCCAGAGCCACTCACTGGTTCCCAGAGGCTACCTCCCATAGTTGCCCAAGTCTCTTTGGTGCTACCAGCCTGGATGCTGTTCTGTCTCAGCTCAGAAATTCACCAACACCACTCTCTTCTTGTCCACATCAGGATCAAATGGGCAAAGGAGATGGGACGATGGCCCAGCCATTCTGGGTAATTGAAATCAGTGGTCAGGGAATACAGGTGGTAAGAAGGAAGCTAAGGTGAAAACAAAGGTAATATAGAGGTGATGAGAAAGATCTGGAAAGTGGCGAAGGACGGACAATGTCCTGTGTGAGACAGGGTTCAAAATACCCAGCACAAAATGCCCAGGCTTGCTCTCCTGCCAAACTCACGGAAGATAAATTATTAAGACTCTTGGAGACTCCCCTCCAGGATGACACCAGCGTGTTGATCCCATGTTTGCACTGAGAGAGTATCCATAGATGATCTGATCATAAATGCCACCGAGCACACAGATCTGAGGACCTGTCAAAGAGAGGGGATTCTGGAGAAACATTTGTCAACCTTGGCAGATAATCAGTCACAGCTAACATGGATATTTATGATTCATCAGAACCTGTTCAAAAGCATTATATATATTAACCCAAACCTATAAGACTATTACTTTCTCCATTTCACAGATGGGAAAACTGACTTATAGAGAGCCAATTTGCTCAAAGGTCACATGGTTCATAAACAATATTGACAAGCTATGCCTCATACATTCTGGCCTGAAAGCCTGTATTGGTAACCAGCCTACTACGCTACGTAACAACCAAGCTTGTGTTTCAGTCTCACAGTAGGGGTAGGAGTTACATTGTGATGTTCGAATTTCAGATTGCTACATTCAAGAAGACAAAGTTAGGTCTACTCATCTGTACCTTATAGTTCCAATGCACTTTCAATAGCTGATCTTATTTTATTCCTCCAATTTTCCTCACCTGGGGAATGGTAAAGTAGGATAACCATAACACAAGGAAACTTATTTAGTAGCTGAGTTTGTTTCCTTAATCCCCGCCCCCATGTGTGTGTGTGTGTCTGTGCGTGTGTCTGTGTGTCTGTCTCTGTGTGTGTATGTTTCTCAGGGGACACTATGGAGTCATTTCTCCTACCGAAGTTTCTGGATTGCAATGGAAAGCCTGAGGAGTTGGGTGGGGCATGAGCACTGTATGACTGAAGACAGTGTATCATTGAATATGTTCTTAAGTATGGGCTTAGGGACCATGTTCAATGTAGTTCTATTTTCTCTGGGTCCAACATTCAGGTTTCTTTTCATCTTCATTCTTAATTACAAGCATTTTTAATTAGATAAATTCCATTAATGGTCAATTAAGTTTCAATTTTGAGATCATATTTGAGGACTGCAGCCCCACCACAGCTTGGGCTCTCAGCAAAGTGACCCGTGTCTGGGCTTCCATCTGCTTAATGTTGCTTTGCCCATTAAGAGAGACGTTAATGCTTGCCTAATTGTTTATGTTGGGAGAGAAGCCAAGTCCTGCCCTTTGCTCAGCAGCTGCACTTTCACAGATGTGACTGGAGCTGTTGGGCCTAGGCAGTGGTGAGACCCAGGTACTGGCAAGAGGAAGGGAGGGATTGGGGGTGGCAGTGGTTTGAGACACGGCAGGGACTTAGATTATGACTGTGTGTCGTGGACACAGTGATTGTACAAGCTACCTCCTGGAGGATGCTTGCTTGCTTCTTCAAGGGTGGCTTGCTTACTGTCAGCGCAAGCTGCAGATCAGCCAAGAGGCCTGTGGACCGTGGGCGCTGTTCAATTTCCTGTCCTCTTCTTTCAAAATGCTGCCATCAGAGCCTAGCAATCGGATGTTCTCTGTAATTACCATGTGATAGGACAGACTCTTACAAGCACATTAGCTGGATCATCTTGTATAATGGTCAGAATGTAATGGAGGAGTGAGGTGCTGCTACTAATTTTATTTTACAGAAGAAACTAAGGCAGAGCACTTTTTCTTGAGTTAGTTCTTTCTACACCTCTCAGAATCCAGGGACCACAATGAGTTCACATGGTACCTAGGGAATTGAAAGAGCAGCTGAACCCTTTTATTAAAAGGAGAGTCTTAGTCAGTGTTCCATTGCTGCGAAGAGACACCCTGACCACGACAACTCTTACAAAAAAGAAAACATTTAATTGGGGCTGGCTTACAGTGTCAGAGGATTAGTCTACTATTCTCTTGACGGGGAACATGGCAGCATGCAGGCAGACATGGTAGCTGAGAGTTCAGTAACTGGATCTTCAGGCAGCAGGAAGAGAGAGACTCTGGGCCTGGCTTGAACTTTTGAAACCTTGAAGCCCACCCCCAGTGACACACTTCTTCCAAGGAGACCACACCTTCTAATCCCTCCGTAGAGCCACTCACTCCCTAATGACTGAGCATTCAGATATATGAGCCTGTGGGGGCCATTCCTCTTCAGGCCAGTACAAGGAGTGATGTTTGTCTTTGCCTTGGAAGATGACAAAAGCAGATGTGCTTTATTTTGAGCAGAGGAGCCACATGGCCACTATCAGA
Organism: Cricetulus griseus; assembly: GCF_003668045.3. Taxonomy (NCBI): domain Eukaryota; kingdom Metazoa; phylum Chordata; class Mammalia; order Rodentia; family Cricetidae; genus Cricetulus; species Cricetulus griseus. The sequence goes on from NC_048598.1 coordinate 22,881,602, forward strand.
TTCTTAGCCAAAGGTAGAAGCACTTGACTCTTGGATAGTAAGAGGAAAAGGAGATTAGGAGAAAAACAAAGGAATGGGAAATGGTAGGTATAGAGTCTTCTATTAGGTGCAAGGTTCTGACTTAAGGAAATGTCTATCTGTTAAATAATTGTGGGGCGTGTATTGAGCAAGAGTCTTCCCTTTCTTTTCTTTTCCTTTTTTGGTTTTTCAAGACAGGTTTCTCTGCGTAACAGCTCTGGCTGTCCTGGAACTAAATCTGTAGACCTGGCTGGCCTTGAACCCACAGAGATCCATCTTCCTCTGCCTCCCGAGTGCTGGGATTAAAGGCATGCAGCCACCACCGCCCGGCTATGTCTTTCCACCACCACTCCCTTTTGTAATCTGCAAACAACTTTGCACACAGGACCCCTTTAAGTCCCACTGGATCTGTGAGGTGCAAGGGGTGAGGTGCTTGCTATCCCCTTTGTCCCAGTGCTCTGTCTCATGTCTGAGTAAAGCACATGCCTATCTCATTTTATTGCCCACTGATAAGAGGAGACCACTTGTGAGGTGAGAAGCAAAGAAAAGCAGGAGGCCCAAGGAGGTCACCATGTTTTGGTGGAAGTGATAGGTACAGGTTGGTAGGAGGTGGGGGGAGGAAGTCAACAATGGTTTCATCTCAGCCTGTGAAGATTCAGTCCAAATACCAGGAAAAGGGAAATTTGCTTCTGAAGCCTGTCTTGAAAATATTCTTCCTCGAGGGATCTGGAGAGATGGCTCTGTGGTTAAGAGCACTGGCTGCTCTTCCAGAGGACCTAGGTTCAATTCCCAGCACCCATATGGAGGCTCATCTGTAACTAGAGGTCCAGGGGATCTGGCTCCCCATTCTGGCCACCTCAGCCAACATGTGTAATGCACAGGCATGCAGGCAAAACACACACACACACACACACACACACACACACACACACACACACACACACACAGTAAAAGTAAAGTTAAAAAAGAAAATAAAACTGCTTATTTATCGGTTAGTTATAAATGGAATCACCTTTAATCCACATGCTAAGATCCCCAGTATTAGAATGCTAGACAGTGACAATATAGAGAAACTTAAAAACTGTCATGTAAGCATCCTAAGTTTACAGTTGAGAATATGAACGGCCCACAGGGTGAGGCATCTGCCTCAGGTTTGAGAGTGCCAGAGTCAGAATTAAGTCTCAATCCTCAAGGCCAGGAAGGCCAGAATTTTCTTTATTCTGCTTTCTTGTGTGGCATTAGAGAAAAGAAAACCTTAGTGTCCCCCCTTTTCTCTGCCACTGGAGGCTGATTTAAGTGTACTGCCATTGTCTGCATATAGGCAGAGCCCAGTTTCTTTCTCTGTCCCTGTGTTCCCTCCTCCACCCTTGTCCTCTGCTACTGTGCTCTCTGGGCTGAGCTGAGGACAAACAGTTTAAACATCCGGTGACACTGTATTTAATATTTGCCATGAATTCTGGGGACTGGGAAGATGATTCACTTGGTAAAGAGCTTGCCGTGTAAGCATGAGGACTTGAGTTTGACCCGAGCATCCCAGGAGCATACACCTGCAACCTCAGCATTAGAGAAGAGGAAGCTAGAGCCAGGAGGGTCCCCAGGGCTTGCTGGCTGGCTAGTCCTGCCCAGCTGGTGAGTTCCAAAGCTACTCACTAATGTGAACACGTACACATGTATACACACACACACACACAGACAGACACAGAAACACACACGCACATACACACACACACATACATACACACAAAGAGGGGGGAAACAGAGACATTCAGATAGACAGGCAGATATACATAGACTACAAAAAGAGAAAGCAACTGTAAACACTTGTTGCTAGATCTATGAGATTTCTTCAGTGAGAGGGGTTAAAACTGAGACCTGCAGCGGGTGGGCAGACTGAAGGGGAAAAGGACAGAGGATAGCAGGCAGGCAAGGACCACTATAGTTACTTCCCTGTTTTGAGAGTTTTCCTGTAGTTCTTGGATCAGATTTATATAACTTTAACTGGATAGTTGATAATTGATGGATCACATGTAACAAGTATTAATTTACATTCATGAAGTTTCACAATAAGATTTTATTATCCTCTATTTATAGATCATTCTGACTTCCTGGGATATAAATAGGTAATTGTGGGTCTAAATTAATGTTGAGCCACAAACACTCTCATGTCATGACTCTACAAACAGAAGGACATCACTGTAATCAAGTTTGCAAACAACCTCATAGATTCTGGGTCTTGCAAGGTGCTCTGGACTACACATGATTAGTTTTGCTCCTTCCACATTAAATGTGGGATGGCCAAGAACTCAGAAATTAAAACCATTTGCTCAAGGGGAGACTAGAACTTTAGGGGCCAATCAGATATAGGCATTTACATCCTGTTGTTTATTTTCTAAGTTTGTAATTGTGTCAGTTTTCTTAACTATTCTCGGAGTTTCAGTCTTTCACCTGTAAAATAATGAACACACAAAAAGCCCACGCGTGGTGCTCTCATTATCCCGTCTTCTTCATTTTTGTTTATAAATGGAAGCCAGGAGACTGTTGATCTTAGTGACTTCTTTAATCAATCAGGGGGAAGAAACTACTCACCAGAAAAGCCTGGGGACAGTTACAGTTTAATGACCCTCATTTATTCCCTCTTGATGCTGCTTCATCTCATGACCATCCTCTTATGGTATTACACGAGAAGATAGCTGCCTTCTTGATAAATGGCCACTCCCTTAGCGAGTCTGTCAGTTTGCTTTCTAATGCTGCCATGCATACTATGACTGTCTTCCTATTGTGGGAAGACCTTATATACATTCACCTTATAGCCTAGAATCTCTCATGAAAGGAAGGACAGGAACCCAAATCAGGAACCTGGAGGCAGGAACAGATGCAGAGAACCTGGAGAAATGCTGCTTATTTCTTGTTCTCTATAGCTTCCTGAGTTTGCCTTCTTACACATCCCAGGAGCACCTGCCCAGGGAAGGCACCATCCACAGCATGCTGTATCCTCCAACATCAATCATTGATTATAAGAGGACTCCATGATTTACTCATGGGTCAATTGGATGGAGACCATTCTTATGTGGAGATATCTTCCCAGACATACCTACGTTTGTGTGAAGTCGAGAAAAGTATCTATCACAATCTCTCATCTCAAGATTTCAACCAGAGCTTGCCCCAAGTTCTAGCTATTGTGAATCTTCAGATCCATTATGAGGAAGAGTCAGGAGTGAGACCCAGGCACTATCTTCTTCCTGTTCTCCTTCTTGTCTTCCAACCTTGCCTCTCCTTTGCCTTGTCCCCTGCTAACGCTGAGGATCTAAACTCAGGTTCCTTACTAAAGAGACAGATAGGACCAGGACATACATACTCTCTTTGGGTCACAGTAACCCAAAGGATGGATGGATCACTCTGCATGACTGTGGGGTTTTCTTTTTTTGAATTCTCTTTTCAAAAGTAGACACAGGAAACTGGTTTTGTATTTTTTCTCAGAACTAGAAGATTTGAAGCCTTGAGGACTTTAAAGTCTTTTCTTTAATCCTTGCTATCCCCCTGGAGAGATATATTTCCAGGCAATCACATGGTATTGAAAAGGCTCCCAATAATAAACTATTTGTCATCTCTCAAACTTGCAGAGATTAAAAGAACAAAACCAGTTTGAGGTGAGTACTCTTAAATACGGCTGGCAAGCGTAGACATTATCAATATGTATCAGAAGCTATTCGAAGATATTTTCAACATGTGCAAATCTCCAGTTTCTTATATTTTGGTTGTGAGCATAGCTTTTATCAGGTGAGCCATCTCTCCCAGCCCATTGCTTCTTAATTTCTTTTATTGATCCATTCCCAAATTGTTGGCATGGTTCCCATTATACTAATGCATGTTAATATTATATAGCCTTTTAAGATTGCTTTCAAAGATTCCTTAATGACAGAAGCCTACAACCTGCTGAATTGGTAATAAACTAATAAAGTCACAAATCAATTTTATGTATGCAGTATGACTCCAGTTTTAGAAAAGAGTATATAGATGTACCAAAAAAACCTGTCATATTCACAGTAATTATCTCTTATTGGTGGATTTACTTTTGATTTTTTTTTGTTTTCTTTCTTATGCCTTCCTCTATTTTGTCTTCCTGTAGATTCCAATTTTTTCTACCATAAAGGCTATATTTGTAATCTAATAGAAATTAGATATCTATACAAAAAGGGGCAGAATTAGAAAGACTATCTGGTCCTTTTCTTTCCAATTTAATGGAATGCAGAATATTTTAGAAAGCCTCTTGAAAAGAGTGGCTTGTTCTTCCTGTGAAAGTAAAATTGGAATTGCAGATGGCTTACAGCTTTAAACATAAAAATGACTCACAAAACTTCCCAAAGAAAGCATTGGTTGGTACATTCATCGGTCTTTACGTAAAAGAGAAAAACCAACAGCTACACAGAACAAGTTGGATAATTGGCTCAAAGAAAGCAAGTTTAGTAAAATAAAAAGTCTCAATGTCAAAAGTAAAACCAGTGGCTAAAGTAAATTAGCTCTGGGGTCCTCTGCTCTTTCAGATGACCTGGGTTTGGTTCCCAGCATCCACACGGTGGTTTACAATGGACCGCCTGTAATTCCAATTCCAGGGGATCTAACACCCTTTCATGGCCTTAGTAGGCACCAGGCATGCACATGGCACCCAGACATATATGCCGGAAAAACATTCATAAGCACAACATAATGAAACAAAGTAAGTTTTTTTTAAAGATTTTATTTATTATGTATACAATGTTCTGCCTGCATGTATGCCTGCAGGCCGGAAGAGGGCACCAGATCTCATTATGGATGGTTGTGAGCCACCATGTGGTTGTTGGGAATTGAACTCAGGACCTCTGGAAGAGCAGTCAGCGCTCCTAACCTCTGAGCCATCTCTCCAGCCCCAACAAAATAAGTTTTATTAACACTTTTTAAAAATTTATGTGGGGTGGGGTGTGCATGCAGAGCACACATACAGAAGCCAGAGGATAACTTGTGGGAACTGGTTTTCTCCTTTGGCCAAAAGGACTCTGGGGCTCAAACTCAGGCTTTCAGGCTTGATGAAAACAGCCTTTAATCCCATGAACCGTGTGCAGAACCTGGGTGGAGAAAGATACACAGGGACAGGAACTGATCTTATGCCTTCCCTCACTAGAATTGGGCACCTAAAAATGATGTTATGGAAAGAATCCTAGTCTAAGTCTATGGGACCACTTGATGGTGGTTTCCCTATATATTATCAGAATGGACATATCTGTAGCAGAATTTCCACATTTGTTCTTTAAGTTGTGGAACAGGAGCTAACATGTAAAAGAACTGATGGTCCCATTACACCCATGTCAACATTACCTTGGATTCTAGGAGGGATGGCTGCTACGCTGAGGATATAAAGGATGTGTGGGCGGTGGCCTTCATCATATTAACATTCTTCAGTCTGTTTTCTACAGAATTCAGGTGGATTTCAATGGAAATCAGTGCACTATCCCTAACTCAGCTATATTGCATCTGCCTTGCTGGAGCAGATTGCCACAACTTTGAACTCATGACACATAGTCACTAAGCTGACAACAACGTTCCTTATCAGCCTTGTTATAAAAAATAGAAGCATTTCTCATTTATATGGTACAGACAACTGTATATGTGTGTGTCGGGAATGTTAGCTGTGTAACCACCAATTACAATGCAATCCAAAGGGATGAGGACCACCTGGGTATTGGGCGGCATATGACACTATCTAAGTCTATCTGTGACGGTTTGTTCATATCAGATAAAGAAGAAGTAGAAAGTATGATGAGGGCATGAATTCAAGTCCTAGAATATGTGACATAAATGCTGCAAAGATTCAAGTCTGCCCTTGTAGAGATTGTAGGAGTTCAAGACTCTAGGCATGGTGACATAATCATTCCTAAACAAGGACAATCATTTGTGTCTTCCATCTTCCCCCATGAAGGCACAGACATTCCATTCCCTAAGCTTCTCCATATCTTTAAGGTAGCATATTCCATACTTTTTACCAGGCAATGTGGAAGCCTGACAGCTCTCAGTGGATCCCCAAGCAGAACTCTCAGCAGCAAATCCAAGCTGTATCAGCAAGTGGTCCTTTCATTTGGGGCATACCATGTTGCAGACTCTGTAGTACTGGAGGTGTCCAGAGTAGGCAGTTGCGATGTGTGCATGGTTTCTATTAAGCTCTGATAAGAAAACACAAACATAGATGCCTAGGGTTCTGGCATATAGTCAAGCCATTGACAGCACGGAACTAGACATCATTTTTGAAAATAGCTCCTGGCAGTCTACTGGGCCCTGGCACAGATGAAACACCTGACTATAAGATATTAAGTTACCAGGTAGCCAGAATTGTCCACAATGAGCTGCACTTTTGACAAAGCTCTCAAAGCGTCATGCTGGATGACATTACAGCAATGCCTTTTAATATTTAAGTAGTATGTTGGTGGTTAGGTATAAATATGGATGGAGCCCAAGAAAGCAGAGAAAATGGACTTCCGTGCCACCCACTGCTGTTGCATTGTGCATGTTCTGTTCGGCCTTATGGCCACTTTGATAGAAAAAGAACAGGATGAGTTTGACTCCTGGGCAGTGTAGTGGGTTTAACATGGAGCAAAGGTCTTATATTATCCCTGTATGTGTGTGTGTGTGTGTGGGGGAGACAGAGACAGAGACACACACACACACACACACACACAGAACAGGTGTGGAGTTCAGAAGACAACTTTAAGGATTTTGTTCTCTCTATTGTGCATTCTTGGGATGGCACTCAGGCCACCAGGCCTCACAAGTGACTTTACCCAATGAGCATCTTGCCAGCCACAAATGCTGAGTCTTTAAGCCATGAGTGTGTGCGGAATTCCAGCTTACAACCTGTAACAGAAGGAAAGTCAGAGAGTTTGAGGCAGCTGGCCATCCCATACCCACAGTCAAGGGCAGAGTGCATGAACCATGCTACCTACCCATTTTCCAGTTCTGCAAATGATGAGCTAGCTGTATGTACATGCTTAGCACTAAACCCCAGTAAACAATATGTCTTCTTCAATATTTTATTTTGGGATACATTATGTATTTATTGGAACAATAGATTTGATAAACAAGATCCCTGGATAATGTTAGTCATCCAATAAATGTCAGTAGAACACCTCCAATGTACTCACCATGGTTCTACCTAATGAGTGACACATGAGTGAACAAAATACACCAAATAGGATGAGCCCAATAATGAACAGAGAGCTCTGAGAAGCAGCCCATAGTGGCAACCTCAGGCATGTTTTCCCAGAGTTTGGCTTTGTATCAGGTGAGGATCTGGGTGGGGGAAGCAAGAATCTGGCATTGCACTGTCTCAGACTTCTAGAGGGGGAATGCAGTGTGGTGTGAGGCTGTAGCTGGAAGTTACACAGGCTGATTCTCCCAGAACATCATTGTTATATGAAGTCATTTAAAATGTAGGGGTCTAGGTAGGGAGTTGGTCCACTTGGTAAAGTGACTGCCATACAAGCATGAGGCCCTAAGTTTGAATCCCAGCACCTATAAAAAAAGCCAGACATGGTGGCACTCATCTATAACCTCTATAATCCCAGCACAGGGTGGGGGGAGTTGATCCCTAGAGTTGGTTGTCCAGTCAATCTAGACAAACCAATGAGTTTCAAGCTTAGTGAGAGACTGTCTCAAAAACATAAGACAAGAGTGATGGAGAAAGACACCTACTTGTGATACCGTGGGATGGGGGAGGGAGGGAGTAGAGAGAGGAAAAGAAGAGGGAAGAAAGAAGATATTTTATCATAAAGACCAATGCAGCAATATTTTGAATATACCTAAAATTTTACAATAAAATAGGATGCCAAAGAAATTTCTCAGTTGTGGTGAGTGAGCTGGGCCAAATGCCAGGGCTATTTTGAGACATGCTATGTTTTATAAGGATACCTTAATGGGAAATCCTGGAGGGGAGTACGTGAAAGTGTTGAATTTTCCAATATATAGAAGTTGTTTTACACTCTGACGTCACACAAGCTGTTTCTTGCTTCCTCTGAGAGCTGAACGGCACGGATGCCAGCTTTGGAGAAGGCTATTGTGTACCTATCTTGAGGAATAGGTACAAGGTAAAACTGCATACTTTCAAATCTCTGCCTGAATTTTAATTAAAAAAATATACTTTTGACACAGAGTCTTGCTAGGTAGCTCACAATGACCTTGAACTCACTCCCGTCTGCCTCCTGAGTGCTGGGATTATAGGCATGTGTTACCATGCATGTTCTGTCTGTATTTGTAAATTGAACCTAAAGACTTACCTTCAGCCCTATGTCAGCTATATTTATTGGTCCTCTTTAACATAAAAACACTTAAAATCTTCCAGAAAAAAGAGGAATCATGTTCAATCAAGGCAAGGCCATCTGAAAGAGAGAGAGAGGAAGCACAAACTCAAGGGCTGTGAATGTTGTATTGCCATTTGGCAATTCCCACCATTGTAGTCTTTTCCTCCCAGAAAGCCAGGTCCTCATCAGCCTTGTGGAGAAACATGCTTCTGTGTTTGAATGGAGGTTGAAATGTTGGCCAGAAATGTTGAATTCGATACAACAAACTATTTTTTTTTTAGTGTTTTGTTCAATTAGAGGTTGAGTCAGCCTTGGAGCTAGCTGGAGTGTCTGCCAACCTGACCAGATGAGCAACGGCAGTGACTCACCTTTGTATAATGCATTATAAATGGCAAAGGTCTGCACCATGTTATTGTATTTGGTCCCCACAGAATCCTTCGTGGCAGAGGTTGATTGATACGCATCTTCCTGTTTCTATACCTTTGTTTCCCCACAGTAACATAAACTTCATCTTTTAGGTAGCTTTTCAGACAATGGCACTGCTACACACCAGCGTTCTGGCCATGCACCTCAATGCCAAGAGGTACATGCAGGAGAAAAAATGCCTGACATGTGCAGCCATTAAAGAATGCCTATCATTTTTTTGTTGTTGTTGGTCTACTGGTTGTTAGGAATATGTTGTTTCATTTTTCACCTTTCATGAGTGCCCCACATTTGCTTCTAAAGACTATGTTTTATTTGATTTAAATTTCTTTACGTCTTTTGATACTTTTGCTCCACTGGCTAACTCAGGACTCACCCTGGATGACTTCCTATACACCTTTGAGGAGGCTGTGTGTTCTGTTGTCACTGGGAGGAGTTATTGGCTTCACGGATTTTCCTAATCCTAAACCAGTCTTGCTGGTTTCCATAGCTGTTCAAATCTTCTACTTCTTTGTTGATCTTCTGTCTGGTTGTTAAATCTGTTATTGGAAGTGAGATAGTTAAATCCCTATTTTGTTCAGTTGTCTATTTCCCTCTCTGATTCTGATGATTTTTTTGCTCTGCATTTTGGGGACATATTATCTCTTCTTGACAAAAGGTGTCCTTGCAGCCTTAAATGAATGCTGTTTGGGATTTGTATTCACTTCCTGGAGCAGAGTTCCTCAAATTTTAGAACACTCTGAATGATATGAGTGACAGGACTGTCACTTGTTCTACTGAGGTGAGCAGGCTGTCAGATAGCTTCAACATGGGGGCTGGTATAGGAAAATCTGGTCTTGATTAGGAACTTGGAGATTTCAGCCATCCACCTCAAACCCAGGCAGGAGTTTGATCACCAAAGAACAGTGACTCAGTCAATCTTGCCTGTGAAATGACACTTTCTTAAAAGCTCTACATGATGGACTGCACCACAGAGCTAGGGCAGTGCTGTACTTGGAGAGCATGGAGATTCTGTGCTGCCCACTTCCTGTCTTGTTTGCCTTCTAGTCAGCTGGTCTAGAGCTACATCTTGTAACAGGAATAGTATGAACCCAGAGACAGATACCGGGACTCAAGCTGATAGTCAGATAAGCAAAGCAGCCAGTCACTAATTCTTACCTCTGCCCTAGACTGAAAGGGTGATCTGGCTAGCTCCACGAATCCTCAGACTGCAATCCTAGACTACTGCCTTCCCTCAATGTGGCTGGAGACTAAATCTTCACATGAGGTTATTTGCTTTTTTTCTTTTTATACCTCTCTAGTGCTGGAATTAAAGGTGTGTGGTCCGATGTACTGAAATCACCTTTGTGTGAGCTGTCTCTCTTTAGGACTGGATCAATTTCATGTAGCTTAGTGTGGTCTTGAACTAACAGATTTATCTGCTTGTTTCTTGAGTCCTGGGATCAAAGGTGCATGCCACCACCATCTGGCTCTCTGGCTAGCTAGTATGGCTTCTGGGATTAAAGGTGTGTTTCATCACTGCCTGGCTCTATGGCTTGTGGTTTTCTTTGCTTTCTGTACCCTTAGGCAAACTTTAATAAATCATAAATAACATATCACCCGAACATCTTTTGTGATCAATAATTATATTTAACTCTGTGACTTTTTCTTCAAATTGTTGAAACCGAAGGGTGGGCATTATGGAGAAACACAAATTTATAGCCTGTTTAGAAGGAAATTTGGGTAACTGAGCGATTTTATACTTGTAATAGCATCTAAGATGTAATTAATCTGAGTTCTTAACCTGTTGAATCTGAAGCAAAATTATAAAATTTGAAAGTAAATTGATATTTACTGGAAAATTATATTACATGATGTTTATCAGACATAGAAAAGGAATGCCACATATTTTCTCTCATATGTGGATCCTAGCTTTGAATCTCTAATTTTGAGTGTTCAATTTGGAACACCTGTAGATGCTAGGAAACCAGAAAGAGGCCATAGAGAGGGGCTACCTTAAGGAAAGGAGGAGAGTAGGATACAGGAAATCTGAACGTAGACATGGGAAGTAGTAGGTGGGAAGGTTTAAGCAAGGAGGGGTAGGGATGATGGGGACACAGAGGGTGGGGGGAAGAGTTAGCCTAATTGAAAGATGTATGAAAAGGCCATATATAGACATATTACCCTATATTCCAATTAAAAATATGATAATGATAAAAAGAGGACTAAAGGGCATACCATGAAAGAGTGGAAAATGCTGCTCCTAGACTCTCTGTGTTGTTGAACAGAAACTTCAGTGCCAGATGTGGTATACCTCCTTATGATGAGTTGTTAGCTGGGAAGGCTAGGGAGGGCCCTACCCCCAAATAATACAATCTGGTGCCATTCCTCTTGGTTGCTCATCAGAAATAGTTGGTGAGATCCTGTGGCTGATGATGTACATCTTTGACTTTAAGCTATAAAGAAGTTGAGTCAGAGAGAAACTGAAAACTTCCTCAGCTTTCATAGTATCAGCGATTTCAAGCTGATAGGGAAGGAAAAACCTCAACAGTCTTATCCAGCCATGGGCCTTGAAAACTATAATACTAAGATGCTAGGCAAGAATTGTACATTTGTGTAATAGTGGTGTAACTGTTATAGGAGTAACCAACTGCTCTCTGAATTTTAGGCCTGCTCTGTAGGATAGAATCCATGCCTGGTACTGTAAACCAAAAATCCAGGTCTGTGGATGACTTGGGTCAAAGAGGGTAAACCTACTACAGTTGTTGTTTAACTAAATTGACAGTGTTAAACTACCTTCTAAATATCTATGTTTAAATTCATAGACAGATACTGCTCTCAGCCATAATTGGAGAAGCCCTCTTTTCAGGGAATGGTACTGGATGCAGAGATTCATTGCTATTCAAGGTGCTGAGAACAACTCACAATTAAATGCTCAGCCCTGAACAAGGCCACCCCTCTAATGCTCAAAGAACATTGCAGAAGGGTAGGCTTATCTATAAGCAAGAAGATAGAGGATAGGGTGGCAAAACCCTACCTTATGAGCAGGACACAGCCACAGAAAGCACAAAATAACATCTATTGTTGCACGCACTGGGTCTGAATAAGAACTGGCCCTCAATAATTAGGCATGGTTGGATGATGCACTGAGGAGGCTCTCTACCTCTCCTGCTGGATTGGTGGCACTGATAGACTCTGGGTGACTAGTCATTCCTTTTACTTGTGTACTCACTGGTGAACATGTCAGGCTCCAGTGGATATGCCTAAACCCATGGTTACAAAGACAGTCCTGATTAAACTCAGTGGTTCATAAAACAAGAAAATGACTCAAACTGTTTTAGTTTTATGTGGCCCCATTTATCACACTAGGACAACATGCTTTTTATATTCCTAGAAAGATGTCAGATTTCCAAAGCCTCCACTGACATTTTAATCTCTAACTTTCCATTTTGAATTTCTTAGTTAGTCTGTTGATTGATATAATTGTTATTCAGTGTCTGAGGTTACTGTAAGGTAAATAATTGCCCATAATTGCGTTCAATCAAAGAGCCTGGGAAAAATGCTTCCTGCCTGCCTCCACCTGGACGGATCCATCTGAGTCATATCAAACAAGTCTGCTCTTTGTGAAGAACTTTATAGAGAAACACAAGGCAAGACAAAGAACCATGATCCTATGTGCATGGACTTCAAAGGAACCATGGCTCTATTTTCTTCCCTTCTGTGGCTGCCAAGTTGCTAGTTTTCAAAGCTACCATGGAGCTGAAGAGAGGAGAAAAGACTAGAGTGTGTTAAAACACCAAGAAGCTCATTGCTTTTCTGGGGATTTGGTTGTCTCTTCTGATTAGATGTTTCCCAGATTGTGCAAGCCTTTGGTTCATTTCTAGAGTTATGAAAAAGGTGATTTGCGAGTTTTGCTGCTTTTCTCATTTCTGTCATGGAGGAGAGAGTTCATAGACATTCTTTACCATTTTCTCTGGTCTCACTCCCCTGCTTTTGGTTTTTGAATGATGCCTCTATAAATAGGGCCACTTATTTCTCGGGTTATTCTTTCCTACCTGTAACTAGAAGGCAGATATAACATAAGCATGGGGGAGATGAAGCCCTCTTACATTAAGAAACCAAACTACACATTGGGGATTGTAGAGCAACAAGGTAGAAGGAACTCCTCTTGGACTGCCTATCTAGACATTTATATGAGGCGTGTGTGTCTTTTCGACTACTGTTGGTTTAGGTTTCCTGTTACATTGTTGAATGAAGTTGAAACTGATGTGTTACTATGACATTTTTATATGAAAAAAATCAAACTGAAAAGTTAGCTGCCATTCTCAAGGAAGAATGACTACCATGATATAGCCATGTTCACATCCAGGATTCTGATTCTATAACCCATCCTCTTTCCCTACATCTCTGTTTCTCCATCAGATAAATATGCCATTAAGAGCAGATCCCATGGGGAGGATGCAGAAACAGGGTGGGTTATGAATCAGAATCTGGGATGAAGCATATGAACATTTTAAATCTAGAAATAGCTCACACAGAGCTTTGAAAGATGGAAGAGAAGAATTAACTCGAAGAGACTCACAACAGAAGCATCCTTCCTTTCCTCAAAACAATTGAGATGTATTCAGTAGAAGCCATGGGTAACAGACATGCTATTGTCTAATTATCCATGCCAGAAATAGTATTAGAAAGACTGAATCATTAAGAAATCTGTGCAGATCAATAGTAAGAAGATTGAAGCCATAATGAAAACAACTTCCATCAAATAAAGCTCAGAACCAGATGACTTCCCTGCCACATTCTACAAAAATTTAAAGAATCAATGTTAATTCTTCTTGACTTAGTCGGACAAAAACAAATACATTCTTCCACTGTATCTATGGAGTTGACATTACCCAGAAACCAAAATCAGACAAGAATGCAAAAAAAAAAATGGATTCAGTATGTTAATATCCTGAATGGGAATATATACAATAAAATCCTAGGAAAATACAAAAAATTGAATTTGATAATTTAGTGAAAAGATTATTCACTGTGATCAATTGGGATTTATTTCTCAGACATGTGGATGGCCTAACTAAGGTTTGCATATGTAAAACAGTAAGTGCGATATAATGCACCAACAGAGTGATACAAAACTCTTTTGAGCATCCAAATACACATATCAAACAAAGCATTTGATAAAATTCAACATTCCTTTGTGATGAAAACTCTAAACAAATATGATGCAGAAGGACTAGAACAGAATTAGATACAGCAGGAGTAGAATTGAACGAGATCTCATGTAAACTCCCAATAGCTAACTCCACATGGAATGGAGGAAATCTGGGAACTATTAGGAACTTCTATTAGGAACCAAGGAAAGTGTGCTTTAATTTTTTTTAAATGACTTTTCTTCAGTATTGTGCTACAAGTCCTAGACAGAAATAAAAGACACCCGAATTAGAGAAGAGGCGGTCAGGCAGTCATCAGGTGACACCTCTTATACATCCACGACCTCAAAGGCTCAAAAGAAACCTGAAAAAATTAATGAAGTCAGCCAAGTTTCAGCATATAAAACCAGCATAAAAACCTGCAACGTTGCTACCAGTGACTTGTCTGAAAGAGAAATCAAGAAAGCAACCTCATTTACAACAGTTACAAAAATACTTAGGAATAAGTTTAACCAATGAGATGAAGGTTCTTTTGAAAATGTACAACATTAGTGAAAGAAACTAAAGAAGAAACAAACAAATGAAAAGATATCCTAGGCCCTGCTCCAAATGATAAGCCAGACTTTGAAGATCCCCCATGGAAGGTCTCACCCTCCCTGGGGATCAGAAAGGGGATGGGACAGGGGGTCAGTGGAGGGCGGGGGGGGGGGGAAGGGAGGGAGAGGGAACTGAGATTGAAATGTAAAACAAGCTTGTTTCCAATTTAAATAAAAAAATTTAAAAAGATATCCTGTGTTTATGAAGTGGAAGAGTCAATATTCATAAAAGGCTCCTGCTACCCAAAGCAATATACAAATTTAATGAAAGTTGGAGATGTAGCTCAGTGGTGGAACGATTGCCTAGCAGAGTAACTTCAATCCATATCAAAATGCCAATAACATTTTTTTCACAGAACTATAAAAAATCATAAAATTTGTATGTAGCCAAAACAAAAAACAAAAAACAAAACAAAACAAAAACCAAACCAAAACAACAACAACAACAACAACAAAAAACCCACCCAAACAGCTAAAACCATCTACAGCAAAACCAACAAATCTGTAGCAATCAAGTCAGCATGGTGTTGGCAGATAAACAAACATTCATCCATAAATCAGAGGCAAGAGTCTACCTGTAAACCACAGCCAACTGGTTTTTGATGAAAGTTCAAGGTCCTGCAGCAAAGAAAGGATTGTCTTTTCAATAAAGGATCCTGTGAACTTTGGCTATCCACATACATGAAGAGTGAAATTAAAGACACATCTTTTGACAGTTACAAACATCAACTCCAAACAGTTTAATTAAACACATGTAATATTTGAAACCATGAGTCTACTAAAGGAAAATAATAAAGGAAATATGTCAGCAAATTAGAATGAGTGAGAGATTTTTGGGTAACACACAAAAGAGGAAGAAACAAAATGAAAAAACACACTAAGATTATGTTAAACTAAAACTAGAATGTTTGTGCACTGTGAAGGAAAAAGCTGACTTAGTGAACAGACAACTTATACAGTGGGAGAAAGTATTGACAAACTGCATATCTGGTGATGGCATAATACCCAGGAAGTAGAAAGAACTTTGAAAAAACTTCAGTAGCAAAAAAAAAAAAAAAGGAAAAAAAAAGAGGAATAGCTTGATTTTAAAAACTGAGTAATCGACTTAAAAGAGATGTTTCTTTTTTAATTTATTTTTTATTTAAATTAGTAACAAGCTTGCTTCACATGTCAATCCCAGCTCCCTCTCTCTCCCTCCCCTCCTCCCCTGCCCCCTACTAACTCTTCCAAGGCTCCACCCCATACTCCCTTCGCTCGCCAAGGAGGGTGAGGCCCTCCATGGGGCTCTCCAAAGTCTGTCATATCATCCCAGGCAGTGCCTAGGCCCTCCCCCATGTGTCCAGACTGAGAGAGCATTCCTCCATGTGGAATAGGCTCCCAAATTCCATTCTTGTGCCAGGGATAAATACTGATCTATTACCCAAGGCCCCATAGATTTCCGAGGCCTCCTCACTGACACCTACATTCAGGGGGTCTGGATCAGACCCATGCTGGCCTCTCAGCCATCAGTCTGGGGTTCCTGAGCTCCCCCTTGTTCAGGTCAGCTGTTTCTGTGGGTTTCACCATCCTGGGCTTGACCCCTTTGCTCATCACTCCTTCCTCTCTGCATCTGGATTCCATGAGTTCAGTTCAGTGTTTAGCTGTGGGTGAAAAGAGACATTTCTTAAGCATACAAACAAAAGATGGTCTACATATCTCATGACCAGAAGAAAAATCTGCTCTCCATGTTCATTGACAAACTATTCCCAAGAGTTAAAAAATGCAAACAACTGAAATGGCCATCAGCAAAGACAATAGGACACTTACACATATAGAACACTATTCAGTCACAGAACAATGAAAGGCTGCCATTTATGCCAACATGGATTGAACCAGAGATCCTTAGGTCAAGTGAAAGAAACTGGGAATGGGAAGATAAGCACCAATTAACTGTGTTTCTATTTGGAATAGAAAATGTTGCTCTCATAGGAGCTGAGAGGCTGAGTGGGGAGATTAAGGATAAAAACTAAGGGGGTACCAAGTTCCAGTTAGATGGGAGAAAGTGAACCCTGTGTGCTATTGCACAGTGGAATATATTATATATTTCACAAAACTGTAAGGAAAGATAACAAATTGATAAATGTCAGAGGAGGTAGATTTAATAAATTTAATACACATGCCTTGGGGCTTGAGCAATGGCTCAGTAGTTAAGAACAAGTACTGTCTTTTCAGAGGACCTGAGTTTTGTTTCTAGCACCCAGCTGCAGGCAGCTCACAATTGCCTGTTACTCTATGTCCAGGGAATATCATGTCCTTTTCTGGTCTCAATGGGTACCTACATTCATATACACATACCCAAAACACAGACACACATGTGTGTACATGTCTAAAAATAAAACCTAGGAAAGTCCTAGAGTTGATAAACATTTCAGCCAAGAAGCAGGATACAAAATCCACACACACACACACACACACACACACACACACACACACACACCCCAAAACAAACAAAGAAAGCAGTAGCCCTCCTATATACAAATGACAGATGAGCTGAGAAAGAAATCAGGGAAACAGTGCCTTTCACCACAGCCTCAAATACTAAAATATCTTAGGGTAACTTTGTTGGGGGAGGCCCTTCTGTGTATATGTTTGTCCTATTGGTTGATAAATAAAGTACTATTGGCCAATAGGAAAGCAAGATAGATGGGACTAGGAGTCTAGGAGGATTCTGGGAAATATAGTAAAAAGAAATCTTGAGACCCAGGCAGGAAGTAACATAGCAGGCAGATTCAGAATATAAGCAGGGACAAACAGGAAGTCATCCTCTCGCTCTTGCTCTTCCTCCTGCTTTCTTCTCTACGGAGCCACCATGTGATCCCGGGAAGAGGACGCCAGCGGAAGGCATTTTCAATAAGATAAGTCTTACAAAATATGTAGATTTCTGATAATTAAGACTGAGCTAGCGTATAAGAAATCCTAGTCAATTGGCCAGCAGCATTATAACTAATGTAAGAATCTGTGTGTTATTCTGGGCACCTGTGTGGTGGGGGAGCTCGGGCTTCTGTGGAAAGGCTTATTTTTACATAATTCTAACCATGCAAATGAAAGACTTGTACAATAAAAACTTTAAGAGACTGAAGAAATTGAAGAAGATGTCAGAAGATGAAAAGATCTCCCATGCTCATGGATTGGTAGCATTGTTATAGTGAAAATACCCATTCTACGAAGAGCAATCTACAGATTCAATGCAATTTCTATCAAAATTCCAACACAAAAATTCTTCACAAATCTTGAAAGGACAATTTTCAGCTTCAAAAAACTCAGATACTAAAAAATTCTGAAAAATAAAAGAACTGCTGGAGATCTCACAGTTCCTGAGTTCAAGTTGTACTCCAAAACTATAATAAAAACAGCATGGTATTGGTATACAAACAGATTCATCAATCAATAGAATCAAATTGAAGACCCAGACATAAATATACACACCTGTAAACACCTGATTTTTTTTTTATAAAGAAGCCAGAAAAACACATTGGAAAAAAAGACAGCAACTTCAATAAATGATGCTGATCAAACTGTACAGCTGCATGTAGAATAATGTAAATAAATCCACACTTAATACCCTCCAAAAAACTCAGGGCCAAATGGATCAAAGACCTCATCATAAAACTATATATACTGAACCTCATAGAAGAGAAAAGGGAAATAGCTTTGAATTCATTGAACAGGAGAAGGCTTTCTGAACAGAATGCCAATAGCAGAGGCACTAAGATTAACAAGTAATAAACAGGACTTCATGAAACTGAAAAGCTGCTGCATGCTTAGGACACTTGCCACTCGATCAAAGAAGCTGCTTACAGAATGGGAAAAGAATTTTTTTTTGCCAACTACCCATCCAATAGAAGGCTAATAAACAAAATACACAAAAAGCTCAAAGACTAGATATGAAGAAAACAAAATCAGTTTTAAAAAAATGGGTTACAGAGAATTCTCAAAAAATGGAATCACAAATGGCTGAGAAACACTTAAAGAAATGTTCAACATACTTAGCCATCAGGGAAATGCAAATCAAAACTACTTTGAGATTTCATTTTATACTCTTCAAAATGACAAATGACAGCTCATGCTGGCAAGGATGTGGAGTAAGATGAACACTCACTCATTGCTGGTGGGAGTGCAAACTTGGGCAGCTACTATGGAAATGTGTGATGGTTCCTCAGGAGGATAGGATTTGATCTATCTTAAGATCCAGCTATATCACTCTTGGGCATATACCCAAAGGATACTTCATCTTACCACAGAGACACTTGGCTCAACCATGTTCATTGCTTCTCCGTTCGTAATATCCAGAAATTGGGAACAACCTAAATGTACCTCAACAGATGAATGTGTAAGGAAAATGTGGTACATTAACACAATGTACTATTACTCAACTGTTAAAAAAATGAAATTTGCAGGTAAATGGTTGGAACTGGGAAAAGAATCATCCTGAGCGATGTAACCCAGACCCAGAAAGGCACATATGATATGTTTGCTTGTATGAACTCAGGGCCCACACAGGTCTACATCATGTAGGGTCCTAGAACTGAAAGGGGGAGTATAAACATACCCTCATTCCTAACCCAGAAGCTCTCTCCAATTGACAGTCACTTGCAAATAGAAATTTAGTTTTCGTATATAATTTGAATTTTTGGAAACTTTAGCTGTGCTGTCAACTTTGGAAAAAAGTATCCCAGTTTACTGTGTTGAGTTGGCATTGTACAAAAATTAACAGCCATATTGGTCTAGAAAAAAAAAGAAATTTAGTTTTCTCCAAGGGAGTCTCACTGGGAAAGCAAACTACTCTTGAGGATAGGATGCATGCCCAGCAGTATATGCCAAGAGAAAACAAATCCAACGGCATCTTTGGAGGTTCCCTGTCTCATAATGTCATGTCAGGGTTTTTCTTTTAAAATTTTTTATCTGTCTGTCTGTCTGTCTGTCTGTCTGTCTGTCTGTCTGTCTGTCTATCCATCCATCCATCCATCCATCCATCTATCTACCTATCTATCTATGTATCTATCCTTTAGACCTACAGGTTCTTTGTGTATATATAATGGCTTCCACTTTAATGTTACGTGATTCCTAAGGGTTGGATGAGTGACTCTCATCTCTGAGTCTATCCAGTTTTGTATGCCTTTTCTTGGTCTCCTTTCATTCTGTTTGTTTTGTCCTATTACAATGTATTAGGCATTTTATATTAACATATTTATTATATTTTATCTTATTATTATTCCTTCGAAATCTGTTTTCTAAGGAGAGACAGAAAAAGGGTTGGATCTGGATTTGAGGTGGGGTGGGAAGAAATTAAGAGGAGAGGAAACTGTAATCAGGAATTATTATGTGAGGAAAAAATTATTTTCAATGAAAGGAAAACAAAGGACTCCCCAAACTAAATTTCAAACATGAGTACCTTGAAATATGACACAATAATCCGTTTATTTTATGTATCAATTAAAATGTATTTAATTAGAAATAAGGTCTAGTAACAAATAGCAGAGTGTGGAGGTGAAGGTGAGAATTCCAGGGTGTGGAGAAGCTGTCACTGAGGAGGTAGTCAAAAGGAAATGAAAGAAAGAGTAAAAAGAATGAACGCAGCAGGAGGGGAAATTACCACATATGACAGGAGTCAAGCAGAACAAAGCATGAAGGAAGGGAACAACTTTGGACTTTATTTCCCTTGGCTGCTATTAGTTTTAGCCACTATGAGCTCGGACCCACAACTTCTATCTCTTCAGTTGTCAATAATGCCTCAGTGAATTACCCGGTAAGATGAGAAGTGAGGTTGATGCCCATCTCACATCTTGTGTGCTTTTATAGGAGACTGTCTTATAACTAGATTAAAATTTCCCAAGGTCTATTCTTTTAAGACATGGGGACATGTAAATAATTTATTTGATGCTGGGTACACACTGCTTTGGCTGGCTTTTAAGTCCTCTGTCAATGGAGACATACGTGAAACTGTGGGGGGAAAATGCATGCCTTCTTTTTTTTTTTTTCTCTGCTGAAAAGAAAAGAACAGTTCTAATGGTGAGCCCATCTCTGAAGGTGGGGTTTAAATGAGTCCACCAAACCCAAGATAAATGATAAGTAGGTGTTTATTAGGGAAGCACTTACACAGATAAGAGTAAATAACCACTTCGTTCCTGCTCCAGAAGGTACAGTCTCTGCCCTTCCCATGCTCTCTGAAACCCAAGAGAGCAAGAGCCAGCCACTCCTCTGCCTTGTAAGAGGTTGTGTCTGCACCTGAAACCACACCCAAAGAGTATGGCCACCATTGCAAGTTCACTGGCAAAGCAAGATGCCACTACAATTCACCTTTTGTCTAAATAAGAGGGTTTTAAGCCTGATACAAAAAAAAACTGTATACAATGATAACAAATACCAACTATAGTCCAGGAGAAGGAAAGGTGAAAACATACACAAATTTAGATCTATAACCAGCAAGAGCAACAAAGCAGTAAACACATACCAAATGTCCAGTCCCAGGGTAATGGCATATAACAGAGATTACTCTGATTGCTGTCCAATTCTGGGAAGTCTAAGTCTAGGACCTAATATGTTCTATCTAAGATGAGAGGATATTAGCTGTGACTATATAGTCTTCAACCTCATCAAAGACCTGAGAAAGAAAATAACATTACTAGAGTAAGCAGGAAATGTAAGCGTGCAACTTCCTAAAGGTGCAAACAATGACAGAAACAGCAGGCTACCTGGACAGTCACCCAAAGTTCCTCTGTAACGTTAGGGCATCCATGGGCCATAGTGTGTCTGGCAGACTTTTCAGCAAAGCAGGAAATTATTTGAAACTGTCTTGCCTGTGTTGACAGTTTGTTGGTCATTTTTCTCTGTGTCCTGCAGAATGTCTGGCAGGCTCTCCCATGAAGCAGGAACCCTGAAGGAATGTCCCATTTTGTTTTGGCAAGTTCAGCAGTCATTTTCCTGTGGTTCCTGCATGTCTAGTTTGTACAGCATACAGTCAAACAGTCCCAGAAAGAGCAGTTTCTTGCCCAAATGGCTAGTCTTGCCATATTGAAAGCAAACTCCATAAGGAGTTTCTTTGATGCCCATCTTCCTCTCTGACACAATTGGTGTTGCCAGGAGCAGTTGTGTCTCATTGCCATGAAACATCCTAAAAGGCCATTTAAAATGCCATATTCTGTAAGTCTTTGAAATGTTTTGAAGAATACCTATCCGTTTGAAATATATCTCTGTATATCTAGAAAACCTAAGTTTTTACTATTACAGGTGACTGTCTATAATCTGTACTTAATTATACATCACATTTTTAAAAGAGCTGTATAAACATAGTACCTAAACAAGTATAGAAATATATATATAGCAAAATTGACCTGTAATTTGCACCAATAAACCAAAAACCATACCAAGGCAAAGTATTCATTTCTATATCATATTCCCCGTTTTTCTTTAGAAAGAAATTGACTGTGATCATTAACCAATTATAACCAATCCCATTTAAATGAGAACAAACATTCATAAACAATATTTGGAAATGTGGGTGTAGTTCGCTCTAAACTGCTTTGTGCTCTTTGGGGGGTGCTGTCAATCTCAAGGGCATCCCGAGAAAACCCAGAATCATGGCCAACTTCTGGCTGTAGTAGTCTGCAAGGCTGCATCCTCCCAGCTGTCTTGGATGTTGGCTCACCTGGGCCCCTGGGGGTCTTTCTTGATCAAACCACATTAGTGTGGAAGGAATCCACAGCTTTTCATCTTCTGTGGAAACAAAAGCACAACCTCTTTTCCAAAGTAACTTGTCCTTAGACTTAAATTTTGAAGTCGTTATTTTTAAAACATATAGGTTGAATTAATCCAGCAGCATTTATAATCAAATGTCTTCTTAGCAGCTGTTGCTCCTTCCTCAGCAATCAAACAATTCAAAGACAATACAATAACATACAGTGTGCAGACTCTGTGTATTTTCCATCTTTATGTGGGTTTTTTTTTACTCTATTTCCTTTATTTTTATTTTTCAGTTTTATTTGTATTTATTTATTTATTTATTTATTTATTTATTTATTTTGAGACAGGGTTTCTCTGTGTATCTTTGCTGTCCTGGAATTCACTCTGTAGACCAGGCTGGCCTTGAAATCACAGAGATCCACCTGCTTCTGGCCTCCCAAGTATTGGGATTAAAGGTGTGTGCCACCACACCCAGCTACTTCATTTCTTTTTAAAGGAATTTATCCTTTTTTTTTCTCTCCCCAAAGCCTACGTATATTTTTAAACACACTGTCAATTATTTAGAGGTTATTTTTTTTCTTTTTTGCCCTCTGAATCTGTCTCTACTGTATATCTCTATCTTTTTTTTGACCACAAGTCTTTTATCTGCTAAATAACGTTGCTAGGATTAAACAGACATTTTGGTTGCTGGTTCCAACCAGTTAGGCTTTACAACTCGGCAGGGTACTTTTACCACCAGTTCTGGGAGTTGGGCTCACTGCCTCTAGTCTGGTCTATGCTGCCATCAAACAGCTCGTAGAACACTGCCCATAAATCTTTTTTGTCTGTACGAGTAAAAGCTAAATCTGCCATACAGCATGCTGTGTGGCTCGGAGACGAGGCTTCTGTGTACTGTGGTGGGAATCCAACATGCTGTGCTCAAGCCCAACTGCCACAGAGTCTCTGCCTCATGGCCTGCATGAGATTGTGAGGCTAGGAAGCCCACTGCAGCTCTATTTTATGTGGAAATTCTTGCTTCATGTTGGAGGTGCCATTTGTTGATGGAGTTTCTATTCTGCCTGGCCCCACAGCAGTTTAGTCCCAAATAAATACACAGAGGCTTATATTAATTATAAACTGGCTGATGGCTCAGGCTTTTCATTCAGAGAGGAGCCACCAGACAGACTCCATGTAGCTACCGGGAAGATAGGAGGCCAGCATTCCCTGGTAAGATAAGGACATGTAGAAATACATAGACTAATAGTTATGGGTTAATAATTAAGAGAGAGCTAGCTAATAAGTTCTGAATATTTGAAAAAATAAGATAAAAGAGCAAGTCAGTTGCAGTCCAAGTAGCACGATATTGGTGACACATTCTGATATCGTGTAATATGCTTTGTGTCTGTGAACAAATGAACTTCTTGATACTAAATTATCAATAGTAGGCAGGTCAGCTCATTCAGTCATCCATGTCACCCCAGGGAGGAGAATGTACACATGGGGGAACAGAGCAGAACCATGACCTCTTCTCCTCCCCAAGGGAGACAGAAAACCATATTGGCATGCACATCCATGGTCAAAAGTGAGTTTGCGAGTGGGAGGGAGAAAAGAGGCCTCCCACATCCCCTCCACAAGCAAGGAAACATAAGGAATATGAAACATAAAGTCTTCCCACCACCCACTTCTCTAACGGAAGACATTTACCCAAGCTACAAAGCTAATTAAAGCAGAGCTGGGATTAGAATAGAGGACTTTGGTTTCCTTCCCATTCTATAGCCCTGTTGTCGCCAATAAACAGCTAATTTTGAAAACATCATACTGTCTTCATTACAGATGACAGGCAGTTGGGAGGCCAGAACAGATGTGGTTCCGAAATCCTCAAAACAGCATCGTGCAGTTCATATTATTATTATCAATCATCTGTACATAAAGAAATTGAGTTTGGAGAGGTTAAATAGCTGGCGGTGAGCATGGAAGCCGGAGAATTTAGGATATGAGCTCATGTTTATTTTACTTTCAGAAGTCATGCCTCTTCCTACAGCATCACGATCCTCATGCTGGAAGCCAGTCGTCGTGTGACATCGGCTGTGCAGCAGAGGCTCAGAAGGAGGTGTCTCTGTTAAGAGCAAGCCACAAAAATTACTGTGATGACTATTTTGATAGGCGGAAAGTCAGAGCAAGAGAATTCTTGAGAAATGCAATGAGAGAAGACGTGTAGAGTTAGAAATCAGTACAAGACAACTGGGGTTATTAATTAAGTGAATTATTCTGAAGCTGGGGTTTGCCTGTCATGTGCTGGAAGAGTAGCAACTGAATCAATTTTCAAGATTAAGAATGAACCCTGACCTGGGATCTAGGTCAGTAGGCATATGGGTCAGGATGGGAGATGTCCCTGCTCTTAATGACAGCCCCCCTAGACTAAGGCAGGCGAGAGAGGGGCTGGGGACCCAGCCAAATGGGGTGGTTATGGGAAGACTTAACTCCAGAGGGAAGGCCACATGGTGTGAGACGCGCAAGGAGGTACCTCACTGTTGCTCAGGGTCTTCCTTGAGAGAATGTGGGATGGCCTGCGTGTGAATAGGGGTCACACAAGGTGTGACTGGAATGAAAGCCATTTTCTCAGTCTTATCAGGCAGCACACTTCAGCCAGTGTTTCTTCTCATGTGTGGTACCAGTAGGTCTGGCCTCGCCCTGAACTTCAGATTTATTAACTACAAAAAAAGAAATCATGCATAGACAGTGCACATTACCACTCGAATCAAAGTGCTGCCTTGAACAGAGAATTTCAGGGTATTCTTAGTGGGAGAAGCTTGGAAACCAAGAGAGAATAAGTCATCCTTCAAGGTTTTCCTAATTGTAGAACTCCATGTTTTATTTCTTTGTTTTTCTGACTTACTTCCTGTGAAGATCCAGAGTGGTCTATGGTCTCTTATAGGAGCTTAGGCGAGCCGTGAAAACTGTTCACCACTGCTACTGAGGTTATCACAAATTATTTTAAAGTAATAGAGAAAAGAACTCTGAAACATTTTCTTCTTGTATCACTTCCAATTATCTCATAATTCTTCCTTATTTGGGTAGCTACGTTCTAAACACTAACAAATGGTATACTGGAAGAAGAGAAAGACCTAGAATTTCAGAATCCTAAGCTTTGAGAAGTAACACAGAAAATGCAAAATGAGCCAGCTATGTTTCTCATGTCTGACATTATTTAAGGGTTATTTGAACAGAAAAGGGGGTTGGAATGAAACAAAGGAAGCAAAAGTCCAAAAGAGAGGAAGCTAAGGATGAGTAGGTACTCTCATTCCAGGGTGGAGGATCCTTTTGCAGAGAGGACTTGGGGCTCAACATTTTGGTGGAAATAGAGGAGATGGAACTTCATGACAGGATGAACTGTGTGGAATGTCAGCTGTCTTGGACCTGAGAGGCTGCACTGCTCATCATGACAGGGGAGGGGGAAATGAAGTCAGCAAGAAGTAGGAGGTGGTGGTGCAGGGGTGTGGGTTGCCCTGCTTGTGTGGGTTCCATGAATTGAGTGACAGGGACCAGAAGAATACCCTGGAGCATTCAGAGAGGACATTCATTACAAGGAATCCTGAATCAACAGCACGAGGGGAGCTAGCAGGGACTTAATGGACCCAATAGTTAGTCACAAAATCAGCAGGTGTGGACCTTCCCAGAACTCAGGCTGGGTACTTCTCTTCCCTTTGACCCCATGGGTCTGTACCAGGCCCTTGGCTAAGCTTTACACGATTTCTGCCCATAAACAGGCTAGACCCTGAGGAAGGAACTGGATGGTGGCCATCAAACTGGTGATGTTTCTGCCTCTCAGCAGAGTAGGAGTGTGTATGTAGATTTTAAATTACATCACAGAAAAGTACATAGCATTTCAGCACTTCACTTTTCAGCCTGGTATTTTCTCAAAGACCCCCTGAAATTTCTTCTCTTTCTTTTTACACATGAGAAGTTGAGGCCATGAAATAAATGAAGTAGTGTTCTCAAAGGCACAGATCTGGAAATGGAGGTGGGAGACCTGCCGTGGAAGTGGCTGGGGAGACTCTTGTTATTTCTATAGACCATTTTTTAAAAAGACATATTCACCCAAGAAACCCGGCCTAGACAGATAATGAGAGTAACCAAGTACAGGCGCCAAACAAAAATAGTTATGAGGCCACTTGACAAATTCTCTTTGAAATAACTGTGATTCACTCAGAGGAAGGAAAGAAGATTTTTTTTTTAAAGACTCAAATGTGTCTTATATAAGAGGCGGTTACATTTTGATCCCTTTGGGTCAAATCTCCTTCTTGGTCCTTTGGAGTATATATGACTCTCTAAAGAAAAGGGTGTTTAGCCTTAAAATTGATGGATAAGCCCTGGGTATGCTCTATCAACTCAGTAAATGGCATCTCAGAGTTGACTCTCTGTAGCAGATTTCTTGGTGTCTGTGATGAACAGAACACAATCTAGGTGGGTCAGACACAAGGGTCTCTAGTCCAGGTGCCACCAAGGACAGTGACAAAATGACGGTCAAAGCTAACAGTTATTTTGAGTCTGCATAACTGAGGTAGTTGAAGGACTAAGGAAAGATGGGTGTGGCGGTGGCTACTATCTTTAGTTCCCACAGAATGTTGCAGGGATACAGTCTCTTTTCACTTCAAAACATTGATAAAGGGTCTGAGGTTGCAGCGGGTAGTCCAATGTTCTTCCATAGTGAATGAGAACAAAAGAGAAAGGAAACCCTTATAATTCAGATAGAGCTGCTATTAGGAAGTCTTTCTAGGTTGGCTGTATTACTGTCGGTGAATGCACAAAACAATTAAAACCTAGAACAACACAACAAAACTTTCCTGTGGTTTGTGGCCCAAGGAAACAGACATTTTTTTCCTGAGACATTCACAAATTGCTAATGTTAACATTAGGGGTTAAAGTAGGGGTCTATTTGGTTTTTGCATTACTTTTAGTATCTCCTCCCTTGACCTAAAATTCTTCATTTTTCAGGTCCAGGATACACAAATATCCTTTCTTCATGCCTGTGATTGGTGCCTTCCACATGGTTGACTTTCTAGGTCTCCGAGGGAGCTTTTTGCACATTCAGTTTCTGTGAGAAGTCTCTCACTTGCAATGTGATGTTGCTTGTGAGCTATGCACCGTTTGAGCTGGAGGTTCCTCAGGTGGAGCATGAGCTACTGTGAGCTCCTTCTCTGTGCTATCCTTCTGTTTTGGTTCATTTTTCTTCAATATTTATGGTCATTAACTCTGAAATTCCAGTGGCAAAAGTACCGTGCCAGAAACCCAAGCCTCACCTTTAGAAATAAATCTGCATATTTCTTGTTCTTTTTAAAGAATTGCCTTGCCCGAAAATTCCTTTTGGGGTGTGTGTGTTGTCCTTTCTTTATATGCCTTTAAGTCAGTGGTTCTCAACCTTTGTAATGTTGTGGTCCTTTAATGCAGTTCCTCCTGCTGTAGTAACCCTCAACCATAAGATTATTTTTATCGCTACTCCATAACTGTAATTCTGTTACCGTAATGAATTGAATTATAAATATTTTTTGGAGATAGAGGTTTGCCAAAGGGGTCGAGACCCACAGTTTGAGAACTTTTGCCTTAAACAATTCTAGAACTGCTAGACTGTATTCTGGCTAAAGAACAACAGCAATATAACGTTTCAGAATTAAGGAAGCTCTTTCAGATACTATAAGTGAAAACTTTAAGAATAAAGATGAGGCTCAGGGGCACTAAAAAGCAGAGCCAGATTAAATTCTTGTTCAGGGATAACTACTGAAAGCTGAGTTCACAGTTATCAGTAACATGCATCTTAATGTTTTCTGAATACTTAACAGAGAAGCCAGCCCATCAACAAACCTATAGGCAGACCCCAAAACTGCAGCAGTCACTGTTTGGGACTGCCCTGGGTGTGGGGAGAGACCTCCATACTCCTAGGTTTGGTGGTTCTGAGCCTTAGGGTTAAGCAGAGCAGCAGTTATCATGAGATCACATAATTTACATTGACTTCACATACATTCCAACAATGTAATATAGAAAAGCTGTTTTTTTTTTTTAAATACCAGACACCTTATTGAAAGAAACATTCACTTAAATATAGCCTGGGGTGCTGATGAGGAAGGGACCGCAAGTCCAGGGTTATGACAAGCTTACTTGTTTTTGAATTGGCTCTCTCATTGCTTGCTGCTTCTGAGCATTTTGGGGTGCCCTGGGTTTGGGCGTGCTCATGATCTCCATGTACACAAGCATCTGTCAGATGTACACCCACACTCACGTTCTCTTGCTGCACTGGTTGATTTTGTGTAGCTGTGAGAACAGGAAAGACTTATTTGTCTCTTGGTTTCAGAGGTGTCAGTCCATCATGAAGGAGAAGACCAGGTAGAGAAGGACAGCTCACAGCATGGTGGACACCTAGCAAAGAAAAGGGAATTCAAGTAAAGGGCCAGGGTGGGATTCAGCCCTGACAGACAGGCCCCTAGTGACTTGTTTCCTTCAGCTAGATCCAGCCTCCTGCCTTTTATTACCTCTCACTAATACCATCTGCTATGAATCCACAAATGCTTAGTCCACTCATTAGATCAGACTCCTTATGATGCAATGGTCTCTGGGAGCCCACTGTAGGCACTCCCTCAGAAGCGTGCCCTGCTAATCCTCCAGGTGTTTCTGCTTCCAAAGAAGGAGATAACTAACATTAAACAGCACACATGCATGTATTTAGACTCAAAGCCTTTTAGAAGACCAAGGATCATGAAACACTTAGCATTTCTTGAACAGCAACATAGTAACAAAAATCTGATTAGCACTTTTGATGTACTGCCCAAATGACCAATTGATTTTCCTTCAAATCCTGTAATAAAGACTGCTGGCTTCCTCCCTAGCTTAAGGAAAGCAATTTGCCAAGTTTGTATCTTGTAAAAAGTAGAAGCCGAATGGAGGTGTGAATGGGACTCATTAGCACTCTGCCTCAGACTTCTTTCCAGGGTGTCTCTGGAGTGATTACAATTCAACTGGTTCAGTTCCTTTATTTCTTGAAAGGACACACCTAAAGTTGCTCTAAGCTGTCACCCTAACAGTGTCACTTGGATCAGGCAGCTCTTGATTGACAACTGATATATAGATTTGGGTTTCCAAATTGGATAGTTTGGGAGATATTTTGGATTTGGTAGGTATCCGTGATTTGTGTGTGTGGCACACAGTCTCTTTCAAAACAAGGCTGGAAAGAACCTTCTTCTGTTATTTGTGGGGGCTCCTATTGCATAGCCCTTCTGTTATTTGTGGGAGACCCCCATTAGATAGCCCTTGCATTGTCTCATTAAAGCCCACCTCTACTCAACATATCTGGCTTCCAGATTTACATCTGCATTAAGCTATTCCAGGTGAGCTGTTCTTAAGTATGCTGGTCTCAGACTTCCTCACTGCTGGCCTCTGTACTGTGATGCACTTACCCAGAGGTACCATTCACATTTCACTATAGCTGTTACTCACGTAGGAAAATCGTAGGAATGATCTGCTCTAGAATTTTGCAACACAGCACTCCTGCATCATAGCCCCCTCCTTATCTAATCTTTCACAGTCGCATAACAAACCGGGTTTGCCAATTAAGCCTGAGTTCTATGTACTTTCTGGTGTCAAATCCCCAACCTCTCAATTTTCTTATATGGATGAATCAGTTGTTTTCTGAAAACAGGGCTGGTAATTTATTTATAATCCAGTGTTTTCAGCTTTTGCAGATTTAAGGTGGCCATCTACTGAATTACCCCCTGTTTAATTGAGCCCATAGATCGTCTTTGGAAAGCAACATTTCCAATGTAAATGACCACACAAGAGTGTTTTTGTGACTCACTTGCTTATTGAAAATTCAATACCCCAAGCCTTCATCAGTTGCCCAATTTAACCAGCATCCATCTGCATGCTCTGTGCAGATTTTCAAAATCAAGTCTGTATACAAGGACTGGTAATTTGCCTACCAGATATAACACCAGTCAGTCAATTCTTTTGTCCTTCCTTTGAAACCCTTCCCTCTCATCTCTGATTTCCATGTCTCATTTGCTATTTATGAGTCTACGTATCTTACATTGCTTTCATCTGTTTCACCCAGACAGAAATTGCAATCTACATCTTTGTATGTCTAGCTAAACCCCTTGAACAGTTAATATTTATTGATGGCTTTTGTCTCTTTTGTTCACTGCTCTGTCTCTAGGAACCCAGGAAAATCCTTGGCATGGATAGTTATTGAGTGGATAAATTGGTGGTTGTTCTTATTAAAACTTTACTAAAGAAATTCAAATAAATAAGACAATAATGTGAAAGACAGGGAAAGGGTAGATACTTCTGTATTTTGTCTGAATTAGAATCCTTGAACTACACTGAATTTGATGAATTATTTAGCAAATGCAATATTAATAATTCATATTTGGTCCAAGAGGAGCACTCAGTGCCCTTTCTGCATATCTTGCATCATGGAAACCCATTTGGCTAAAGGCTTCTAAGTCACGAAGGAAAGGGAGTATGTGAACTTTGTGTAATTATCTCCACTCCACTCATCCTTATGCACATGTTTTCAGGAAGTGAGGGCATGGAATAGCGGAGGGAAGACAGCTGTTAGGTGTAGCATTTTCAAGATACATGGTAACTTCAACTCCATGCAAGATCTTTTGAATCACTTCTGAGGCTTCTGATTTAAAAACAAAACAAAAAGCTACTGGGCTAGTAATGGTAGGCACATACCTGGAGTCCAGAACTGGGGAAGACAAGATGAGCATGTCTCAGATTGAAGACCAGTATCAGTTGCATGCTGAAACCCTGTCCCTAAAACCAAACAACAACAAGAGGGCAACAGGCTGAGCTTCATGTAGAATTTGCTATCACAGTACTTGCCTGCTCCGTTTAAGCACTCATGGTTTGAGTGTAAACTGTCCCACATTAATTTCATGTGTCTGGACACTTGGTCCCCACCATATGTGGACGCTGTTTTGGAGTGTGGAAGCTTTAGGAAGCAGTCAGTCCCTAAGGGTAAGCCTTACAGTTTCATAGATCCATCCCATTTCCTGTTTGCTCTCTGATCCTCATGCTCCTGTAAGGCTAGCAATAACTGTGGAAGAAGATGGTCTGGGCTTCCTGAAGACTGTAACATGCAAGTGGAGATGGCCTTATGGGATTTTTTTTCCTACCTTGGAGTTGCTGACTGCTGAGGCAATTGCTAAGCAATGCCTGCTGGGGAGAGAGATAACATTTGGTGATAGCAAAGCATTGTCAGGTAAGACCTTGAGTCCTGTCAGAGGTAAAACAATTCCTGGGAAAGACACGGGTCTGTGTAAGTCTTGATCAACAAATGAGGTACACATGACTTCTCATCCCAGAGCTTAGGAAGGATCTTGGGAACATCAGGTTCCCTTTGACTCAAAGCTCAAACACTTATCTCAACCTGAATTCAATGCAATCCTTATTCTAAATGTCTCCTTGACTTAATAGGTAAAGACTCGACCTGGGACATATTAGCTATAAGCAGTAGGATCTAGGGGCCATAAACATTATTTCCTTGCCTCATTCTCTTACCTGAAGGTATGAGCTGTAACTTGGGTTTGGCCAAGGGCAGTTACAACTCTTTCTCTGGACCTGAGTCTTAGTTTCCTCAAATTAGGAGTTAAAAATCCCTGATTCCTCAAGTCGCCATTCAGCATCACGAAGCATGATCCTCACTTACAAAACACTTTCCTAAATATCCTCATTCTGTGGTAGTTGAAACCAGCCCTCCTGCTGCCCAGTTTTTTTCCACTCACTGTGTCATCTTCTGGCACAAATTTCCTTGCTATAAATTAGACGTAGCTTCTTCTTCTCTCCATATTGCATTATTTTTTATTAGCCTGGGCTTACTTTGTGGGATAGTTCTTTTTTTAAATTAATTTTTATTTTATGTGCATTGGGTTTTTGCCTGCATGCATGTCTGTGTGAGGGTGTCGGCTCCCTTGCAACTAGAGTTACAGACAGTCGTGAGCTGTCATGTAACTCTGGGTGCTGGGAATTGAACCAGGGTCGTCTAGAACAGCAACCAGTGCTCTTACCTGCTGAGCCACCTCTCTGGCTCTGTAGGATATTTCTATCTCAAGTACACTCATGGGCTGGATCCACAGAAGAGTGATTTTAGCTCCTAAACATGCAGGAGTATACAAACCTGGTCTCTGTGGTGGAAACTGAGCCTCTTTCCCCGAAAAATTGGTATAAGCCTATGGGACCAGGCCAAAGTCTCTGAAAACATGTGGGTTTTGTTGTAGTTTACCTTTACCTACATGCCACCCAGGGAAAGTAAAGGTTTTGTTTGTTTGTTTGTTTTGTTCTTGTTACTAAAAAGGAAATTAAAAAAAAAAGACTGGGTCCATAAATAAATGGCAGAAGTGGGATGGCTAACCTTTAGAAGCTGACATTCTATCTCCAGTGTAAATTCTGAAATAGGCCAGTGACCCTGACAAAGCACCAGGGCAAAGCAATCAGTGCCAACCTAGCAAGGGAGACTGAAAGTCATTGTGTAGCATCCTATAACTAGGAAGCAAGGAGCTGTGGTTTGACATGGGATTTCTTTGGGCAAATGAGCACTCATGTCCAGGGTGGTATTGCTGGTTGTGGAGTCCAGCTGGTCCTTTTTTCACCATAGCCTGTCGTTGCTGTCATTTGATTAGCCTAATGGGAAGAGTATGACCTTTGAGTCAGACACGCTGAAGTCTGTGATCATTTATCAGACGGGAACTGATAATAATAGGGATTCTTGGTTCACAGGTATATTTAAAGTCTTTATAATAAAATGCACGTGAAAGTTCCAGCAATACAGTAGTTACAAAAAAAAAAAAATGGCTTGAATCCTTCTCCACCATGGAAGTATTAGAAGCCCTGCAAACCCATGGTCAGAGCAATTTATCTTTATTTAAGGCCTGTTCTACAGACCGCTTTGACAGTGTGGAACCTTGGGAACATATGACTAGAACTCGGTGATAGATTAATAGAGAGCACAGAGAAGATCACAAAGAATTAGCACGGTTTGATGTTAATTCCAGAGTGTATCAAGGAAAGGCATCTATTTTGTTGTTGCTTGTGGCACTAAGGACAAGGATGGGGGCTTTGCATATGCTGGGAAAGTATTTTAGCACTGAGGCACACCCCTGGCATAGTTTTAAATTTTAAATTTAAATATGTTTTGGTCAGATTCTTTCCCTTCTCCAAGTTGTTCCAAATCCCCTTCTCCACTTCACCCATGAACTTTAAGTTCTTTCTCAACAAATAAACAAAAATTCAATGAAACAAACCCTCAAACAAGAAAACAAAATGGAACCACATCTAAAAACAAAACAAAACCCCCCACCAAACTCTAACCAAATTAAATTACACACACACACACACACACACACACACACACACACACACACACACACACCCCAATTGTGGAGTTTAATTAAGAGGCCTGGCGTGGTTGACATAACCAGTGTCACTCACTCCATTGGAGAAAACTGATTTTTCCTCTCCCAGCAGGTTTAAGTGAGAGTAAAGTACTGAGGTATACCCCAACCAAGCCTGCTTATTTTTTTTTTGTTGTTGTTTGTTTGTGTTTTTTTGAGACAATTTTTTCCCCTTATAGCTCAAGCTAGACTCTACCCTGACACGTTTCCTTCAGCTCCCCAGTGCTGGGATTACTGGTGTGTGTTTGTATGCCATGTGCCGTCCTACCTTATGAGAAAAGATCTGTTCATTTAAGACCAAGGATTCTCCTTGAACTCCTAACAGGAATGAGTAAGTGAAACTGGGGGAAATATCAGGACAATGGTCCTAGGATTGTGGCTGTAATGACTGAGGGAAGACAATGGATTGCTTGCTGCATTTTGGCAGATCCCGACGGGCACCACACACCTGACCTTGCATGCCTTCAAGGTATGGCGTCATAAGTGATGTAAGACATGACACAGTCACCAACTAGACTGAAAAGTTTAGGGAGACCTGGCAAGAAGGTAGCACTTTAGGTGGTCCTGAAAATAGGGCCGTTCATATTATGGGTTATAAACTTAGTTAACACTAGGAAAGAGCAAACAAACCGTATGTGCTTTGGTGATGTTTTGTTTCAATGTGTGTATTAGGTCCAAGTGTACATTTGTTTCTGTGATTCGTTGTCAAATGTGTTTGGGAGTCTTTAAGGACATTCGAAATTTGGATATTGTGTTCAGTTCTTTTTTTTCCCCTCTTTTTTTTTTTGCGTTAGGCTGTTTCATGTTTTGATTTAACTCTTTTCTTCCTGCCTCACTTCTCCACTCCAGTTTGAGGTGCATACGTGCACAATTTAGGTGCTGCTTCCTTCCATAAGATTTTCTCACCACCTACCACCCTCTGTCTCCTAGCAAGGGTCTTGGAGCCATTCTTAACCATGCCCACCTCCCCAGCATCCTCTGTTTGTCCGCATCACCACACTTAATGTATCACAAAGAGTTTGTTTTTCTGACCTGTCACAACAATGGCTTCCCTGAGTCACGGTATGTAATCTTTGTACTTATCTCTATACTTACCAGGGCCCTGTGCTTCTAATACCTTGAAATTATTATTATTTTTTAAAAATCCTAAACTTACATTTTGTCCTGTACCTACAAATTCTACAGCCATTCTGCTCTAATTTTCTTTCATATAACTAGAACCACAGTTAGTCAACAAAGTCATCCACAAATGAATGAACAAAACACGAGGGAATGAGGATACTGAGGCCCATTGTTTACTGCAAGCTATGCCAGAAACTGGACTGAAATGGTGATGTACATTGTGCCATTTAATTGTCTGCAGAGTGAAGAGCCAGAGGCACTGAGTCAAGTCAAGACATGAACGATGGGAGTGGAAAAGCACAGAGTGTTCAAAGAAAGGATAGGGCCTGGGTTACTGCAATGTAACCGGAAGCATCAGGGGAATTGCTATCTTGTGGCTGAGAGCTGATGATGGACAGAGAAGGCGCTGATAAGTTGAGCTCTATTCTGGAGACAATGGGAAGACAAAGACCATTTCTGAGTAATGAATCTGGGCATGAAGGAAAGCTTGTGAGATGCCTGATGTCTAGTCAGGTCTGGACGTGTGTACAGTGAATCTATCAAGTTGAGAATGGGAAGTTGGGAGGAACCTGGAAAATCAGGGTTCGACTGAATTTCATGTGTTTGCCCACACCTGTGTCAAAGTCAAATGTCTCATATGAAATCCATTTTGAGTTCCAAATATTTTAAATGCACCAAGAAACACAATTAACCCAAGGGATCATCTTCCAAGCAGCAATATCTGATCTACCCATTTGCAAAGGCAATGTTCAGAGAGTGGCAGGTTTGTTCATGGCTGGGGAATTGCTGAAAACAGATTAAATTGTAGTTTTTATGAAATGAAAATATTTTTATGAAGTATTCAGTTTCATGAAGGAAAAAAAGGACAAATATCACCAGAACAGGCACATGGGAAACAAAATGGGCACATTTTCAGGTAGGGAGAGTGTGTCTCCAACAGAGACAGGATAGCACACTGGACATACGATCTACCCTTAATGTAACACAAACCACACAGAGGTGTTAAAGCAATTCCTTGTAGAAATAAGTGGGCTGAACTTTTCAAGTCTTATCCAAGCCTAACTTTTTATAAGTGATAAAACAGAGGCCCAGAGCCTGGTACTTCTCTAAGGCTCACATAGTCAGTTTGTGGTTGGGTCAAAACCAGGGCTCAAGCAATGCTGTTCGAGTTGAATTCTGCCATTTGCCAGTTTTTGTGGTGCCAGGTACATTTCTTTCAGTGTGTAATGCTGATCATGAACTCAAACACTGGATTGGAAATAATACAGTTTTAAACCTTTACATCTATATGTGGTATGCACGTTCCTTCTCCACACCCCTTGTCTTTGCTATGTTGAAATCTAGACTAGGAGGAACTCAGTTTGGGTATCCAAATGGTGCCTGGCTGGCAATTTATAGCTCTCCTTATCTAACATGCTGTATATCAAATATCTAAATAGAAATTGGAGTCATTTTTCTTTTCTTACTGCCGCTGGCTAAGTAAATACAAGGAAAAAATAGCTAGTGAATAAAATAGAAGGGAGGAAAGAAAACACCATTTGCTTAAAGTAAACTAACCTTTATTATGGCTCCGCAAGAGAAAGGTACAGCCTTCTCAGGCAGTTGCTCTGGTGATGAAACACACTCAGGAGATTAGGGCTCAGTAAAGAGGATTGGTGCAAGGTGCAGGGATCCTTTCTGTGGGAGGCTGATCACATTTCTAGCCTTGGTCAGTTGCATGCAGCTCCTCCAGCAAACATTATGCAGAACATTCAAACTAAGAACCATTTTTGAATATTTAAAATGTGCCAAGGCTTTTGCTGAGATTAGGGTATACCAGTAACGAGGCACATTTCCTGTCTCTGGGAGCTCACGCTGTAACTAGGGAAAGACAGGAGCCCTAAACAGGCATTTACAGCACTGTGCATATGCTGTGACGAACCTGAGCCCTAAGTATTACTAGAATATAAAGGGAGAGCATATTCCCAGCCCTGGAGAGCTAAGAAGGCATCCTGGAGGAAGTGACGATTATAAAATGGGGCTGTAGGGGGTACAGGAAAAAAGTTTAGGACTGAAGATGTTCCAGGCAGCAGGCACAAAAGTATGGAAGCGTGGAGGCACTACTCCTCCTGTGTAGCCAGGAAACCTTACATGTTCCCTGCACATTTGTTCCTGGGATGCCTTAGTTTATTTTGTGTTGCTGTGATAAAACACCCCGCTGGGTAAAATTATAAAGAGATGCAGTTTACTTTAGCTAACAGACTGAAGGCAGGCAAGTCCAACAACATGGGGCTAACATCTGCTTCCACTTCTGGGAAGGGACCATGCCACTCTGAAACACGTGACTGCAAAGAGGCAGAAAGAGGGAGAGAACACGGGAGGAGGGACACTGTGTGTGAGAGACAAAGGGAGGCTGTCCCACTTGCAATGTCATACAATAATGACCATTTCTTGTAACTAGCCCAGTCCCGTGAAAACTAGCTCACCTCTGCCAGGCATAATTGAGTCTTGAAAAAGTGATCCAGTGTCTCCAGAAGGTACAATCCTTCCAAGATGTGGTGCCTCCATGACCAAGACACCTCCACTAAGGTCCATTTCTTAATGCTCCCACTACCCCTCAACACTACTACACACTGGTCACCAGTTTTACAACACACAGGCATTTGGGGGACAAACCATATTTAAACTGCAGCACGAACTAAAATAAAGTGATATTCCAGTCCTTTGCTGACACCCCAAAGTTAAAAATGTTTAGTGTAGTTTATTAGTTCACTATTGAGTTGAAAGTACGGATGTGTAGAAAAATACAAGACCAAGAGTGAAGAGAGTTGGTATTAAACTTAAGTTTTGTGTTGTTAAGCAAGTCACTAATCTCTTAAGGCTTCAATTTTTTATTCGTTAAGTGGAGATAATTCTATCTGCCTACATCACAGACTCTACTGTTTGTTGTCAATAAACTACTAAGTGCTGTATAACTTAATAGACTTCACATATGCCCACACATGTACTTGCACACACATTATACATGGTTTGTTAAGTAGTAAGTAGACTGCAATAATTCTTTTTCTGTGAATGTTTTTCTCGTGGGCTGAAAGTGGATGCCTTCCACACGGTGCAACTCAAGTGTCTAAATAAAGATATAAACACGATCTGTTATTTTCCTATTCAATTCTTATGATGACATCTCATTTTCTGTCAGTGTCCAGACCTCTGAGTGTGACATGTGAGACTCCTAAGACACCTGCTTCCTTGTCCCTTCATTCTTTATCCTGTCCCCCTATATCTTATGCTTTCCAGTTTAACTTCTGCATAGGATATATTTCATCTTCTGTTTATAGCAGGACCATTTGCAAGCACAGACATCTGTACCCTAATTGGACATTGCTACTGATTACCAAAAGGTCCCCATCTCATGAATTTCCCT
This sequence comes from Cricetulus griseus, assembly GCF_003668045.3. Classification (NCBI taxonomy): domain Eukaryota; kingdom Metazoa; phylum Chordata; class Mammalia; order Rodentia; family Cricetidae; genus Cricetulus; species Cricetulus griseus. Next base: position 22,919,759 of record NC_048598.1, read on the forward strand.
GAATCTGTGATACCCTGCACAGTGCCCAGTGTCTAGATGATAGAAACAATCCCTAATACAAAGTTTCATATGCTCCTCTTTTTCTGTGTGTAGAAATATCCCTCTCAGTTTCACTGATGGTGAAAGTTTTAGTTGTGCTTGTTATTAAGGCTGATACAGTATTTATAAAACATGGAGCTAATTTTTGTATCTGATTTTTTCCATAGAGAATTGTACATAAGCAAGTACATTGGTGCCCTACCACTGAGATATACCCCCAGCTCTGTTGCTTTTACATTTTTAAAAATTGCCGAAATAGTTGATGTCATATATTTGAGTTTGAATCCAGTTCTCAAAATCAGCCATTTATGATAATCAGTATTTCCCAGGTATCTTTCATGTGCTGCCCATCACAATTTAAGTAAAACTTAAATTCAAGTGTCCAAGTTTCCCTTTAATTACACTCCTGTGCAAGGCAAGTGTGCTGCTGTTAGGAGCTGCAGGAAGAAATAGAACTGTTAATGCTTTCCCCACACATTCTCTCTTCTTCCCACCTCCCAACTTCCCTCCCACTCTTTCTCCCACCTCTCTCCTCACTCTCATCTTTCCCTTTGGCAAATGGGACTGCATGGTGCTGTCCTTAGTTTGCTGGGACATTGGATGGATGGACCACTTTCAGAGACCCACAGGCTCTCCAAGGACAATCAGGCTTCCTTTCTCTCTCATAAGTGAGAAGGTTGGTTAACTCAGTCGCACATCTTTCAAAGATGCACAGATGCAAGCCCCCAGGCTCTCCCTGAAGCCTCTGCTTCTAAACTCCACGATTATAGAGATATCTGAGGGATTCGCTATGAGTTCACAATCCCCATCTCACCCCTGCAGGGTTTGATCCTTGGCGGTCGGGGAGAGAGTGATTATTTAATAGAGCTGAAATATAGAAATAATTGCAAAAGCTAAGAAACTGCATGCTCTACTTACCCGTATGTTGTAGAATATGGAAACCTTGCTGTGGATGAGAGATGGAGATTGCAAGATGGTGGGGAAAGGGCAGAGGGCACTGATTGGATAGTTTAAAGCTTTGATGGAGCTCTGTGTTATTTCAGAAGCAGGAAAGATTCATATCTCTATGCTTAATTGGCAGGTACTCTTGTGCATGTTTTCTGCCAGTGATCTGCCGTGAGAGTAGGGTGTGTGTGTGTGTGTGTGTGTGTGTGTGTGTGTGTGTGTGTGTGTGTGTGTGTGTGTGTTAAAACATGCAGCAGTCTAAACTTCCTCTTTTGGAAGGAACAGCAACTGCATACAGAAATACCACTAAAATTCCCCAATCAGGCACGGCTGATTGAACCTGTGCCTTGTGTGTGGTCTGGTCCAATATTCTACCAGTCTCATCAATATTCTCTTTTGTGTAATTTGCTCCCAGCTTAGCAGCATCCTGTACCTTGGCCATACGGAAAGCTTATCATCAAACTTTACCCACGTTGGTCTCCTTCCCAGCCCTGTTCTACCTTCTGCTTTCACCTGCCCCCTCTCTCTTTTCCCTCCCTCTACTTTGTTTCTCATTTAGTATCCCCTTCCAGACAGTCCTTGCGAACTAATAGTCATATGGCCTTCTAGCCTGCTAGAGTAGGTGCTGCTGCCCTGGAGCACGCTGCTGAAACTGCTGGAGTGTGTGGGAGGGCGGCGAATGTTTATAAGCCAGTCACAGATGGCAGACATTAGTGGTCATGTCTAATGAAAGGGGTTGAAGTGAACTGCATCACTGTAATCCAAGATTATTGTAACGAAAGAAAAAATGTAGAAAAACTTCTGTATTGAATGTCCATATCCACTGCAGTAAATGAAGAGCCATGAGCAGATACTGGAGCTCACAAAACCTGGTCTGTAAACCCCTTCAAGATCCAGCCTCTGTCCTTTTGGCTGTTTTTACTGTGTGACAATATTCTCATTGACGTTAGGCAACTGAGAATTTTAAAACAAATAAAGAAACAAACAAAAATGTTTTCCTATGGTGGTACTTCAAGAGCAAGCCTTAGGCACTGTTCATCATGGCACAGGCTACAGGCCTCACTGTATCCTTATCTTTTATTTAATGTAAGTGAAGTATATATCTCTAGAATATTACAGATCATCCAGATGTTTTCAAAACCTGTTTTCACCAAAGTCCTTGTGACAGCAACCCATGGCAAGAGTCATTAAGATAATGAAAACTCCCGTATTCATGGCTATAAAAGCCATTTTTAGCACCCATCACACTGATAACAAAGATGCTGTGTCATGGCAATAGACCACAGTTAAGTTTTTGGCTGGCATTCTCCTTGAATTCAGCCTTTTTACACTAAATATTTGCTGATATTTGGCCTGTGAACAGCTGGTATAGACAAGCAGTTGCTCCTACAGTATATGTCAAGCTATAATTCACTTCTGAAAACTTAGGAATCAGGTGATAAATTAAAAACAACACAGGCAATTCCAGGTCAGAGCCCTAAACAGAGTGAAGCTACGTAGATGAGTTTCCATGCTCCCTAAATACCACACACTGTCAGAGAGGTTACAGTTTTCAAAATTTCCTTAACTATAAAAATTCCCATCTTTAGAAATATGAACATGTCTCAGGAGTCCAGTGATTGTTAATTTAATAAGACCTGGTGAAAATTAGGTTGCTGGAAAAGAAATTAATCACATGGTTTTTCTCCTTTACTTCATGTTGGGCTGGATGAATGTGGCAAAGAGATGAAATAAGGTTGAGGGCCTAGACTCTGGCTGAAGGGTCCTGTCTGAAGAAGGGTCCAGGTATAGGTATGGGAATGGAAAAGGAAGAATTATAAATAAGAGACAGGCTTTGGATGAAAGAACATAGAAGGACTTGGATAATGAGCACACTGGCACTGTGCTAAATAGAGACTTTTTGGGGACTTGCCAGTCAAATGTTCTGCTTGTTTATCAAGTTCTCCTAAACAGTCTTACAAGAGTTGAGTATAGTAGTTTTGGTGATTTGGATAAGTATGGCCCCCATAGACTCATGTGTTTGAATTCTTGACCCATAGAAAGTGGCACTATTTGGATGCGTGGTCTTGTTGGAGGAAGTGTCACTGTGGGGGCAGGCTTTGAGGTGTCTTACGCTCAAACTATGCTCAGTATGCTACACATTTTCTTTCTGCTGCCTGTGGATCTAGATGTAGGACTCTCAGCTCCTTTTCCAGCACCATGTCTGCCTGCATGCTGCCATGGTCTGCCATGATGATAATGGACTAAACCTCTGAAACTGAAAGCTAGCCCCAATTAAATGTTTTCCTTTATAAGTTGCCATGGTCATGATGTCTCTTCACAGCAATAGAAACCACAACTAAGACAGTAGTCAGATTGAATTTAGAAGATGATTCTACACTTGAATGCAACAGTGTGCTTGATTTTAAATTATACATATTTACTTATTTGTAGACAAGTCTCTAGGCCAGGTTGGCTTCAAACTCCTTTGCACTTCCGGCTCTTTCTGCCTCTACCTCTAGAGTACATGGGATTACAACCTTGTGCCACCATACTCACTTTGTGCTATCTTAAGGATGGAAGCTAGGGCTTTGTGCATGCTAGACAAGCATTCTATCAGCTGGCTTAACAGCTTCAGCACCCAAATTTACCTATGTTCAAATATGTAGCCTGTCTCTAGGACCAAAAGCTGGTGACTTGCAATGAGTCAGGACTACATCCATTGGCCTTATAAACCTAGTGTTGTAATTTAAGAAGAAGCAGTGCTTGAGAGAAAGATGCCTAGTGACAGGGTTCAAGCAGAGGGTTTTTTTTTTTAATAGGAAAAGGGATCATAAAATATGCACAGGTGGTGCTCTTAGTGGCTACAGCTGTGGGTGTATCCTGTCAGAACCCCAAGGACAGACCAGTACAGATGCCTGAATGCTAACACTGAGATTTCAATGATCATCACCCAGGCAAACTAGAGCGGCAGGGAATGCCAAGATTACTGGAGGGAGGGTGTGGGTAACAATAAACATGGACCAGTGAAGAAACAGTTCTCATGATTTAGATGAGAAACAATGATGCCAGTAATAATAATAATCTATGTTGGTGATGTTGAAGTAATGCAGAAGAAAAAACTTTATTATTGTTTGAACGTGAAAGGTAAGTGATGAAGGCAAATAAGTATTAATTACAAATTTTCCAGTATTTGGCTTGAACAAAGTGGATAATGTATCATTTGTGCAAAAGGGAAAAAGGAGATTTCTCCCAGAGTGCTGGGAGTTTAAGGAAGGATTTAATCTTCATTTTGGATTTAGTGTGCTTTGGATATCTTTTTGACTACAAGGGAAATGAACTTCAAAAGATAAATCCATATAAAGTTTTCACACATCCCCCACATCAAATGGATATATTTTGGTACAAAATGTATTCTTAGATAATTAAACATTGACTTGCATGTGCTCTGGGTGTATGGTCAATTATATTCCTTTGTTATTTCTTTGTAATGCTGCTGAAAGTGAAAGCCAGGCCTTCACATCTAATGGAAAAACTTTCCACCACTGAGCCACACCCCCGAGGCCCCGACAATTAATATGGAGACTGTCTTTGAGAAACTATTCTGTGGACCTTAGAGATGGCAGTGAGAAGCTTCTCTCCGGTAACAGTCTATACAGGGTATATTCTCTGCTGAAAACTTCTTTTTTCCAAGACAGGGTTTCTCTGTGAAGCCCTGACCATCCTGGAACTCCCTCTGTAGACCAGGCTGTCCTTGAATTCAGAGATCTGCCTGCTTCTGCCTCTCAAGTGCTGGAATTAAAGGTGTGTGCTGCTGCCACCCGGTTCCTCTGCTGAGCCCTTATTCACCTTCTCCAGTCATGATGGGTAGGAAGTTTCCAATAGCTTTGGGGTCTCTCCCTGGTAGAAACCATTCTACCCACTGTTTAGAAGCCTGGATAAAGGATGCTTTTATTGACATTCACGCAGCCTATGTGTTAAGTGATTGCCTGTGTTCTAACTTGGAAACCTATTTACTTCTTATAAGCTTTTATATTTTTAGCGGAAAGGAAAAAAAATTCTAAATTAAAAAGAAACACACACACACAAACAGCTAGGATAACCTTTGAGAACATAGTCTTCCAGTAAAACAGAGACTTCCTGTTCTTCCTTTCTGATACTGTTTTTCAATCCAATTTTCAGTTAAGAGGAAGTTTGAAGAAGGGGAATACACTGGAAGGACTCAGCTGCATTTCCAGACAGAATTTTAATTGGAATATGAATCATATTTAGATAGCAGAGTAGAACTTAATACAACCTGGGTTCTCAGTGGGGATTATAGCTAGACCAGAGGTGTAAAAGTGAGAGGCCCTGACCCCTGTTTCGATGATGTCCAAAGGTGCCATTCACAGTGTAATCCTGGAGAATTGCAGCCCCCAAAGCTGTGCAGTTCCCAAATGCTGTCACACAAACAAGACACTCCAAAGTGTCTTGAAAAGGAAATGGAATTTACTAGTCATGTGACTTTGGTCTTTTTGAAGAAAATCACTTCATCTCTCTGTGTAAGTTTCCTTACTTATAAACAGATGATAAAAATCTATGTCTTCAATTGAAAGCAGAGAAATAGTCATGAGTGCAGATAGGTTTGCAAGTTAAATCATTACCTATAAAGTGAAGGTGATTACAACAATCACTTAGGTTAGTTTGTCAAGTTACTCATTCATTCTACAAATACTTTAGCATCTCCTAGGTACAGGGGCATGGGTTAGATACTAGAGTTATGGAGGTCAGGAAGGCTGACATGCTTTTCCTCTCACGAATTTGGACGTGAGGAAGTTACACAAGTGATTGCCATGAAATGGAGTGCTCTTCCTGGTGGGGGAGGGTGTTAGTCTTCTTGTTGCTATGACTTAGGGAGGAATGCTTTGCTTTAGTTCATAGTTTGAACGGATATATGGCAGGGAAGGCACAGCTGTGGGGATGTGAAGCGACAGGTCGCATTACATCCTCAGTAATGTGTCTGGCTTTGTGTGTCAACTTGACACAAGTAGAGTCCTCAGAGAGGAAGGAGCCTCAGCTGAGGAAATGCCACCATGAGATTCAGCTATAAGGCATTTTCTCTATTAGTCATCAATGGGGAGGGCCCAGTTCATGGTGGGTGTTGCCATCCCTGGACTGGTGGCTCTGGGTTCTCTAAGAAAGAAGGCTGAGCAAGCCAGGGGAGCAAACCAGTAAGCAGGACCCCTCCACAGACTCTACATCAGCTTCTGCCTACAGATTCCCACCCTGTTTGAGTTCCTGTCGTGACTTTCTTCAGTGATGAACAGCAATGCTGAAGTGTAAGCCAATAAATCCTTTCCTTCCCTTTGCTTTTGGATCATGATGTTTTTCCTTCCTTCCTTCCATCCTTCCTTCCTTCCTTCCTTCCTTCCTTCCTTCCTTCCTTCCTTCCTTTTTACTTTTTTGGTTTTTTGAGACAGGGTTTTTCTGTTTTGCTTTGGAGCCTATCCTGGCACTCGCTCTGGAGACCAGGCTGGCCTCGAACTCACAGAGATCCACCTGCCTCTGCCTCTGCCTCCCGAGTGCTGGGTTTAAAGGTGTGTGCCACCAACGCCCAGCATGGGTCTTGATGTTTCATTGCAGCAATAGAAAACCTAACTAAGACACCCAGGAAGCAGAGAGTAGACAGAAAGTGAGTCCCAGCTATCAAACTTCAAGAACTACTCCCAGTGAGCCAATTCCTCTAGGAAGACTCCATCTTCTAAACTAGAGGTTCCACAACTTTCCCTGATGGTACCATCAGCTTGGGACCAAGTGTTCAAACACATGGGTCCATGGGGATATTTCACTTTCAAACCACAACAGAAGGAGTGTTAAGGTGTTTGGCAGGGGGACCTCGTATTGTTTTGAAATATGTGGCAGTGGGAAGATCAGCAAAAGATTAGCAGACATGTCTAATTGCTACGTTTGGCTGTGTGTGGCGAAGAATTGCCAAAAAATGTACCATAACACCAAAGTGTAAACTTATTTAAAACATTGTAAGGTGTGTGTGTGTGTGTGTGTGTGTGTGTGTTACTTTTGTCTGTGTATGCATGAATGTGTGAGTCCATGTACATGCTTTTATGTGTGGAGGTTAGAGGTTAGAGGTAGATTTTGGGTATCTCCTTACATCATTTTTCACTTTATTTACCAAGGCCGAGTTTCTTGTTGAACCCAGATCTTTCCTATTCAGCTAGCCTAGCTAGCCATCTTGCCCACGAAGGTCGGCTCTCTACCTCCAGAGCTCTGGGGTTATAGATGAACACCATGTATGCCTATACTTTTTACATGGGTTTTGGGAATCCAAACTGGTCCCCATGCTTACATGGCAAGTACTTTGTCCATGTGAGCTGTGTCTTCTTCCTCCTAGCACTTCCTTTATCTGCTCTTTCTTCTTCAGTTAGGAAAATGTTAGACAATAAAGTGAATTTATGGAATATTCTCTAGGTCATAGAGAGTCCATTTTCTTAGCAAATTCTTTTCCTGGACCAAATGGTGGGAATTCCCAGAGGTCAGCTTTGTTGCTTTTCTTCAGTTTTAACATATCACCCCGGTGGTGACTCCCAAATCTTTATTGTAGTGCTTCTCAGCTGAGGGATGCTTTTGCCCTATCCAACCCCAGGACCTCTGACAACATCTGGAGACAGTTTTGTTTGTTATGGATAGAGTGCAGGGGATGAAACTCCTAAGTAGAAGCCAGGAGTGTCACTAAACAGCTTCTAAGTGCAGGACAGCTATGCCACTTTCTTCTTTCTCAAATGTGCATGTCATAGAGCCTGAGAAACTTGCTCTATTAGCTCACTCAAGCCCTACTTCTTCCCTTTTATCTGGGTCTAAGCTATTTCCGTTATGGCCTTACATAGTCATATTACTTCAAAACCAAGTCCAACCTACTTTCCATGCTTCCATTAATGATAGTAAGAGCACTTACACTTAGGCAGTGACCCAGTTATCTTACTGAGATGATCTGTCCAGCGGAACCTAGATAATACTGCTTTTACTCACAGACTACCAAATCTATATCCCATTACCCCAGATATCTGTAAAAACCTAGGGACTTTGGCTCTCATGTTTCTTTCTGTTCTTTGCTTCTTCTGATGTAGTTGTCAACTTTGCTAATCTATGCACAAAGCTTGGTCTCTGAACAGGTCACTGAGATGAACTTATCTCAGGGCATTCTTGGGTTTATTGCCCTTTACCGATTTTTGAAGGATCAATGAGAATCGAGCTGTGCAGTTTTGTTTGTTATGGCTAGAGTGCAGGGGATGAAACTCCTAAGTATCTTCTTAACATACATTCTTCTCATTCTTTTTGGGTTATCCTCCAAGAGCTCTAGACAGTTCTCTCTATGGGAAAGAAATCTCTCCTATTTGAATGAAGCTTTGCCATCCACTGACCATGAAGACTTGGTGGGACTTAAGTTTATAGGCCCTGCCTACTACATTTACTTCTACAACTTATCAAGATGCCTGAAAGTGCAATGGTCTTCCCTTAAGATAACTTCCGTGTGCACAGCCTCTTTGTGTTAGAATGGGTGCTAATGGTCCTCTAATTAAAATTTGACTTACATTTTTTCTGCATTACAATGATGCAAAAAAATAGGATTCGGTAGAAACTGCATGTTGACTTTTGATCTTTTCCTGGGCGATCAATGCTACTCTTCCCGTACTGGCCTCTATATGATCACCAGGGTAAACAACCAATATTCTATAATACGACAGGTTACTGAGCTAGGATATTTGAGTATCGGGGGTATCAAAGGCATTTTCTACTTAAGACATTTGCAACCGAGATGTAACCACGCTGCATTTACATTCTTCTCCCTTCCCTAAAGAGCCCCTTCCCCCTTTCCCTCATCAGATCACATGTATGCTGCCATTCCTTTTCATGCTCCTCCCCCCTTCTTCCGTATTTACCTCCCTCACCCTTCCTAAGGAGCGCCCCCTGCCCAGTTTCCAATTTCCACTATCAGATCACTTGTATCCTTCTAAGATACGACCTTAACCTAAGCTGAGCAGGATCAAAGTTTTAAATAAATGTAGTTTTATTGTTTTCAAAATGTTTGCTGCTCACCTGTTAGGAAGGTCTATCAATTTAGTCCCACAAAGCAGAGGCATAAAATCACAATGAATCAAGAAAGACAGTGCAGTTCTCCCATTCAAATGTCTGAGCTGGGGTAGTAGCCTCTGGGAAAAGACTGAAGCCCAGGAGGCAGTATTTGTCTGCACAGCCCTGATGACCTCCAGCACATCCTCATTCCACTGGAGGAGGCAGGAGAGAAAGCTGAAGGAAGGCATGACCCTGACCTTGAAAGCCAGCAGCTCCTGGAAGTTGTCTCATTCATCTCTGAGTAAGTTAGAGCTTTGTTGTGTGGCTCTACCTACAGACAATGGCAGCTAGATGGACTATTTTCTGAGTAGTTGTATGTGAAGCTAAAATAAATAAATAAATAAATCAAGATTTTTCTCACTGGAAGATGATGAAAATGATGTACTGGGGCAAGTGGCAATATTTTCCCCAGAGGATGATTGTTTTTTTGTTTTGTTTTGTTTTTTGTTTTTTGTACCATCATGAGGGTGAGTTGGGGTGAATATGGTAAAGTAGAAAGGACCAGAAGAATCGCACAATTATCACTTTAATCTGTAGACACAGAGATGTTACCTAGTGCTCCTGGGATGGAGGTATGAAGAATTTGTACTGAAAGAGATGCTAATTAGAAGAGAGTGATCAGAAAAAAATCCTCTTTGATCCCAGTGAATACTTGCTCAGTATTAAGGCAAATCCTACTGAGATTAGAAGCCCAGAGCAGAAATGCTAAACTAGATAATAGTAGCAACAGTGGTGAAATGCTAATCACTTTGTTGATTTTCCTATTTAGAGATATATAATAGGTTATTATATTCTGGAGTTCTAGAAGAGAATATTCATTACAGTCCAGACTATGTCTCCCTAGCTATTAGGGAAACTCTGCTTGAGTCTAAACTATTGCCATCCTCAGATTTAGAAGTATTGTACTGGTTGACTGGGCTTGAGGAGATTTCTGGTCTTTTGAAGAGCTCCCATGAAGTGAGGTTAGTGATAATGAACTCTAAAGACAGAAAGTACCACAGCCCATCTCGTGTTGAAGTACAGGCATGGAGATTAGACATCAGAGATTCTGACAGTTGCAACTGCCAATTCAGCCTACTCCATTTAAAAAAAATTATGCCCAACCCATCATTTTGATTGGTGTGGTAAAGGAAGGGCTGAAAGCTATTTTCTTGAAAATCTCTGGTGCATTGGCATCCCAAGACACCAGCAACAGGGGAACTGCAGCAGCAAGGCAGGATCCTGCAGGCAACCATTGAAGGAATGGAGGTGACCAAACACCGGTCGTTACATGGAGGTATGCACCAGGATTCTATTGCTTGTAGGTGCACATTGTATCCTTGCAAGTTGGCCTTTGCGGGAGAGCAGATTTTTGCTGCATTGTTTCATTAAAACTTTTGAGTTTAATCACCAATGAATACTCTGTGTTTTAGGCTAATTTTAAGCACTGAAAAGGGATGCATTCCACTGGAATGGAACCAAGAAAAGGGTGAAGGGCTCTAGAAAGAATAGACTTCAAAGCAGCCTAGACTGTGGTGTAAAGACAAACAGGAGAAAGCTCCCATTCTCCTCTAGAGAAGACTCTCAAGCACAACACATCCCTCTTGTCAACATCCTGCTAAGGGTACAGAGCCCCTCCTCCAAAGCTACCTTTATGCAATGCCCAGGCTTTCTAGCTTCCACATCTCAGGCCTAGATAATTCTAAAAGCTTTGAATTTAGCCTGACCATGCTCACCAGAGACCTAAGCATGCATACTTATGTCAGGACGACTAGTAACCAGAGATGTACTAAAGACTCCAGGACAGAGATAATCCAGAACAAAACCCAAAGGCATAAGCAAAAGCCTGGGCTAGAGAGGGGGCGGGGGTATGCCTGTGAGACACCTGAGTAGAGCTGGTCCATTACACAGTTACACAAAATAAACCTTTTCTCTTTTATTAGCATCTCTTGAGTTTCTCTTCATCCAGAAGTAAGTCAGTAAATATCTGAAATGAAGTTTTGCTAATAGGGATTTTATATTTTAAAAAATAACTATGGGATATTTAGTGTTGAATACTAGGCTAAGAATTAGAAGACCTAAATTCAGAATGCAGTTTCTTTCTCCCTCTGAAGTGAACAGATCTCATTTTCCACAGTTCTCAGAGTCCTCTGTCAAAGGAAAAAGACTGAATGACTTGAAGCTCTTAGATCCAGTGTCACTTACCCAACCATATCCTAAGTCTTCGAGCCCAAAGCTAACTATTACTCTACAGAGTACATTCTGTAGAGTACTGGTTTAAATTACAGCCCAGTTGAATCTGCTCATTACTTATCTTCATTGTTTGGTTTTCATGATCATCTTGCTCTACACAAGTTCAAAAGTGATGTCTTCTTCAGTACTCAATGCTGATGTCAAATGTCTCTGCTGCTATGATGCCATCTCCAGTGGCATGCCAGTGGTCTTGTGGCCATGACTTAAAATTTGTGACAACCTGTGCTCTACTTACATATGCTCTCTAATTTTCATGCCATCTGTATATTATTTGGATTATTTTCAACAAATGTAGAAGTTGAAGATAAGAGAAATTACATTTATCATGAGTGACAAAAAGAAAGTAAGTCTAGGAGCTAGAATTAGAAGGTCAGTGTCCATGGAGATTTTCCTCACCCTCAAACAGTACATTAGTGCAAAGACACAGATATTGTTGGTGATAATGGGAGCACAGTTTTGTATTCGAGCTCCAGTGATCATGAAGGTGACTATAACCAACCTTTGCCACACACCCACTTCTGTTCCTCCTGACTACTTCACACACATAATTTCCTGTTAGTTCTCATGGGACTGAATATTTCAATGCTCTCTTTATTAATTAATAAGCAAAATTAAAGCGGAAATTAAACACGGAGACTCTCAGATCTGCTAGGAACCAGAGTGTGGGTTCCTGCCACCCGTCCTTCAAGTATGTTGCTTTCACAGAGGTGGCACAGAGAAGTGACCAATTTCTGGAAAACATATCATCAGCAGTAGTATTAGCTCCAGGGTGGAGAAGTGAATTATGTGCCTGGAATAAAAGAAAGCAAATTAATTAGACAGAAATTCTGAGGTTGTAACAGAAAAGTAAGGAAAGGAGTTGAAGAGTTAGGGGAGGTGACTGGTAGGTCTTATAGTAAGGTCAAGGGGTTAATCATTGACATTCTTGGCCTCATGTCTCTCCTACCTGGTGTTGGTCAGAGTTGTGGCATGGCATGTAGTGTGTTAACACGTGGCATCCCTCTATTGTCTAGAAATGAAAAGGGATGACTGTGAGCTGGATGACTGTCCAGATGTCTTCTCTAAGCTTTCCACACCAGCTATGATCTCAGCTGTTCATACTATTGGTTGTTTTAATAGTTCTAATGTTTCATGGTGTATTATGATCCTCATTTCCCTTTTACAGACAAGAAAACCAAGTTTTTCAGAGAGTGTAACTAACAATCCACAAGAGGAACTTAGGGAGTAGGGACAGAATTTAACCTGGCCTATGTGACTTCTCAGCCTGTGCCCTTTCTCTTATGCAATGCTCTGCTTCTAGCATCTCTCTCTATGTCTCAGTAGCTATAGCACAGTCCTCCCAAGAGCCCTCATCAGCACATGCACAAAAGATCCACTGGCCAGAAGGACCAGCAGTGACTGTTAATAGTTGTCTTGTTCCAGGTGTTTGGCTGTCATGTACATGTGAGAGCTAGATCAGATGTTAATTCCCCAGCCTGGGCTGAGAAGTTCTTGGCATGAGACGTCTCAAACTAATCTTGAGATTTAAACAGGTTGTTCTGGGTACAATGGTTGCAGAGTTTCTTTGATACAACTGTGGCTTGGTAAAAGCTTTAGAAAAGGTGCTAATTGTGTACAATTGACCTGCAGAGGTTTCCCTTTCATAAATTCTCCCTTTTTCCCTAAAAAAAGAATTGACTGTTGCTTAGAGCCAAATGTCACTGTGTAATTGCAGAGACTTTAAAATAGATCAAAGAACATGCCAAACTTTTCCACTCTCTTATCTGCAGGGGATGAGAATGGAAATTCTGGAGGGGGAGTAGCTCATGGGCGGCACACTACTTTGAAGTTTAATTTTTTCAAAAACTATAATGTTTCCATTCCCACACATGCATCTGTATTTTAAAATTAAAATGACTTTAAGATTCAAAATAAAAACCATGATAAATTTCATGTACTCCCATGAATACCACCTCTTATCCCAAAGACAAAAGAATCCGTGTGAGACATCAGACATAACAATTTTGTGGCATGTCTCTGTGTGGTCATGGGAGCAGACTTTCCTGATCCTAGCTTTGCTGTGCAATCAAAGCCAGAAGGTCACAACCCACACAAATGTCATGCACGGGGACAACTGTATAATGCAGAGATTGGGTTTAGAGGCCAAACACATGGGTCTTTTAGAAGATCTAAATGTTGGTTAGTATCAGTAGTGGTTAGTATTGGTAGTGATTAGTACTGGTAGTGGTTAAGGGCCAGTGTTTGCCTTTGAGAACAAATGTTCAAATCTTCATTCTGATGATAAAAGCAAAGTACCTTGAATTAATCATTTGAAAACGTAAGTTTGAGATTCAGAAAGTTTAAATCCATAAACAAGTGTTATAGTAATTAGAACCGTGCCTCCTGTATTGAAAACACTCAGTAAAGAACTACTTTATTTAGTTTTGAGAGATCTAAGATTTAATTTTAGTGCAAAATTTTAAGACACACAATTAAGAATGTTGTGAATGACTATTGTTTCTTGTAATGATGATAGATATGAAGTGTTTCCTCATAGGTTGACATGTTGAGGGCTTAGTCCCCAGGTGATGGTACCATTCTAGCAGGTTTTAGAAACTATAGGAGGGAGAACTAATTGAGAAAATTATGTCAATGGGGGTGGGATGGTCTTTGGGGGATGTCTTCTCCTGCTCCCTGACTGACTCTCTGTCTTTGCTAGTCATGAAGCAAGCAGCCTTTTCCAACCATTGTTCCCACAGTCCTGATGCTCTGTCCAAGAACATGGGCCAAAAAGAAGTGTTGACTGAACCATCTGAAACTGTGGGCCCAAATGAGTATTTCCACCTTTATACTGTTCACTCAGGCATTTCAGCCATAGCTATGCCAAGTAGCTGAGGCAATTAGTAATGGAGAGCAGTTTTTAAGAGTAGAAAATACTTGAGTATCATTTACTAGTTCTCAACCACCAAACTCAGCTATTTACTAGTTCTGAACGAAAATTCCAGTTTAAAGATTTTAGAGATGTACTGCTACATGCTCTTGACCCCTCAGAGTATTAAAACAATATCCAGAAAGTCATTGAAACACATACAGAAAAAACATTTAAAGGTAATTAACTAAGTAAACTTATCCTTATTTCTCAGAAAAAGTCTAACAGTTATTCCTATACACAGGTATGAACATTCAATGGTTAAAAAGCAGCATAAATTGGAGAAAAAATTAACATATGGACATCTAATAGGAAAAGAAAGCAGTAGATGCAAAATCTATAATGAATGTCAATCAAAAGGATAGTTGTAACAACTGACTGATATAAAATAGTGAAGTCCTTTAGAGTAATTGCTGTGCTAGGCTTTGTTAGCACATGGTTAGTAAAGGCAGAGAGTCGGCAGGGCCAGGAGAAGACATAAATATGCAGAATGGAAACTTCAGTTTTTCGGTTCCCATAGGTTCACTGAGTTGTTTTGTGTTGTAGTCTGGAACAGATCATGTTAAAATGTCTTCTAAAGGAACCCACAATAAGACTATGGAAATATTTTTCCTTCCTCTTTTGAGTATGTATATGCCTGTTCATGTGTGTAAGGTACATGTATGTGGTGGGCACACAGTGATGGTTTGATCGTGTATGCATTTGGAGGCCAGTTATCAAACTCCTGTGTCATTTTTCAAGTGATACCCATATTATATTTTGAGACAGAGTCTCTCTTCGACATGGAGCTTCTCCATTAGGCTAGGCTGCCTCACCGGCAAGCCTTAGGGTTCCTTGGGACTCTGTCTCCTCAGTGCTGGGATTAATTTCAAGCTTGCTTCTAGTGCCTGACTTCTCTTATTGTTGTATCTAGGAATCGAACTTACAAGGCAAGCTCTTCACTGACTGAGCTGTCTTCCTACCGCCATTCCTTTCTCTTTGATGGGAATTCAGCCATTGGATTTCTTTGTATTCCTTACATCCCAGGTCCATTTGTTTCTTTCAGAAGACCTTTACCCTTGCTATGATACCAGGAAGCCATCACTTCAGAAGAGTTTTTTTTCTTCTGAGAAATTCATTTTAGAGCCTTCTAGAAATAGAGAAGCAAAGGAAGTGTTTTATAATAAAATAACATGTTGACTTATGACTTGTACAGCTGTAGACACATATTCGTTGATTGAATTAACACTACTTGGGAAAGAAAAGAAGGACTAAGCACTGCTAGACTATTTCCTACTATAGTGTGGTCAGAATAGCTGCAAGGGTTGTTGTGTGGTGACCCAATTTTTAGAGATATCATTAACAGCTACAGCCAGCACAGGGCCATAAGGAGATGAATCAGACCAGTTAGCACAGGGCCATCAGGGAGATGAATCAGACTCAGGGGGTTCTGCTAGGCTTCCTGCCAGAGAGACACATCCAGCAGCTTTCCCTGTAGCATGCAAATTTGATTTAGTAGCTAACAACTCAAAGCAAATAATTTCTATGATTCTTTCATCACCACACACTAGGCGCCTATTCAGGGAATTGTCATAAGCATTAATAGTCAAGAAATTTTCATGAATATGCAATGCATTCCCAAAAGATCATCAGAGAGTATTCATGGAGTTCTCTGAAAAGCACTGACTTTTCTTTTGCACATAGCTTCTTCATGAAGGAAACACGAGAGAGGAAATGTTCCAAATGGATGAAGGGAGATGGAGAAAGCTTTCTGTTCAGCCCTGAGGTGGTGCACTCACCCATTAGGATTGACAGGAATATAATCCAGGCCAGATGGCTGGCTGTCCTTCCTGGTGCATCTAATTAGATGTGGATTTATATGTATTTCATTCATGATACTTGATCTCCAATATTTATAGAGTTTATGGAACAGACAACCTTGGAAGCCCATTGGCATCTCCTGTGTAGCCCTTAAAGTCAAGGTACAGGGGAAAACAGAGCATGATGAATTGTTTGGATGCTGAGATTAAGTATAGTTTAATATATTTGAAGACTAGAAATATTTCATTGAGGAGATGCATGCTGGCATTTGAGCCTTTGCTCTAATTAGTATGGAAAGTGGATTATGGTATCAACAATTCCTAATTACACTTTAACTTTTAAATGTTAATGATAACACATGCCACTAAGGGGAGAATTACATTATAACGGAGCTATTTAAACTCTCAAAGGTCAGTTATCTTACTCTCTGGTATTTTAAATGTGTAGTTAGATGAATAGATACTTTTTGTATAGACATCATTACAGTACACATACAATTTTATATTCTCTTTAATTGAAAAGTATACATTTTTAGCATATTGAACACAATGTTGTGAAGGAAATGCACCATGTAATGGTTAAGTCTGGTTAATTAACGAATGTATTACATTACATAACTATAATTTTGATACAGAACAGTTACAAAATTCACTCTCTCATTCACATTTTTAACAGTGTGGTATAACATTAGTAACTATAACCCATGTGTTATATAGTACATCTCTTGACAGTTACTCCTCCTAGTTCATGTAATTATGTATCTTCTATGATTTGAGTGAGAAATGTCCCCCATGGGCTCATGTATTTGAATACTTGGTCCCCAGTTGGTAGTGATGTCTGAGGTTATGGAACCTTTAAGAGGTGGAACCTTTTTGATTGGGAGAGAGTTTAGGTTTCATAGTCTGGTGTCCCTCTCTGCTTCGTGTTTTTAGATGAAATATGATCAACTTGTTTCTTGACCACTAGGCTGGCTTCATGCTCCTACTGCCCTGCCTTGCCTACTGTGATGGACTCTGACCCTCTAGAACTGGAAGCCGAAATAAACTCCTTTCTCTTCTTTCCTTTTGGTCTGGATATTGTATAACAGCAACAGAAAAGTAACCCATACAGAAATTGGTACCAGCAAAGAGGGGTTAAATCTGGCTATGCTTCTTGGAGGAATGTGACAAAGTTTGGAACTTAGGGCTAGAGAAGACAGTGAGTGCTTTGGTCAGAGCTTAATGGGCTGCTCTTGTGGGAGCCTACAAGACAGAAGTATAGACAGCAGCACAGCCAGTAAAGACTCAGCTCATGAGGTTTCAGAGGGAATAAGAACTCTATTTGCCATCAATCTCATTATCAGGAGAGGGCATTTAAGGTAGCCTCTCCTTTGTTGCTTAGATTGTTAGTTGGTGTCATCTTTGTAGCTCTCCAGACATTTCCCTAGTGCCTGATTTCTCTTTGAACTTATAATGTCTCCCTCTATTATCCCCCTCTACTATTATCTCTTATCTTGCTTTCTTGTTCTACCCCCAACTCAACCTCTCTGTCCCATCATGACTTCCTCACCCCTCCTCTTCTCCCCTTCTCATTCTCCTACTTCTATCTCCCCTCCCCCCATGCTCCCAATTTGCTCAGGAGATCTTGTCCCTTTCCCCTTCTCTAGGGACCATGTATGTCTCTCTTAGGGTCCTCATTGTTTAGCAGCCTCTCCGGTAGCCTGGGCTGCAGGCTGGCAATCCTTTACTCTATGTCTAAAATCCATATATGAGTGAGTACATACAATGCCTGTCTTTTTGTGACTGGGTTACCTCGCTCAGAATGGGTTCTTCTAGTTCCACCCATTTTCCTGTGAATTTCAAGATTCCATTTTTTTTTCTGCTGAGTAGTACTCCATTGTGTAATGTACCACATTTTCTCCGTCCATTCTTCAGTTGAGGGGCATCTAGGTTGTTTCCAAGTTCTGGCTATTACAAACAATGCTGCTATGAACATGGTTGAACATATGTCCTTGTTGTAGGAATGTGCTTCTTTTGGGTATATGCCTAAGAGTGGAATTGCTGGATCTTGTGGTAGACTGATTCCCATTTTCCTGAGGAGTCGCCACACTGATTTCCACAGTGGCTGTACAAGTTGGCACTCCCACCAGTAGTGGAGAAGTGTTCCCCTTTCTACAAACCTCTCTAGCATAAACTGTCATTGGTGTTTTTGATTTTAGCCATTCTCACAGGAGTAAGATGGTATCTAGGAGTTGTTTTGACTTGCATTTCCCTGATGGCTAAGGATGTTGAACACTTTCTTATGTGTCTTTCAGCCGTTTTAGATTCCTCTATTGAGAATTGTCTATTTAGTTCTGTACCCTACTTTTTAATTGGATTATTTGATGTTTTAGAGACTAGCTTCTTGAGTTCTTTGTAAATTTTGGAGATCAGCCCTCATATGCCATTGTATAGCCTTCATCCAGCAGTTGTGGAAGTAGAAGCAGACACCCACAGCTAAACTTTGAACTGAACTGAGATCCAGATGCAGAGGAGGACTGATGAGCAAAGGGATCCATACCAGGCTGGTGAAACCCACAAAAACAGCTGACCTGAAAAAGGGAAAACTCTTGGTCCCCAGACTGAAAGCTGGGAAACCAGCATGGGACTGATCCAGACCCCCTGAATGTCGGTGTCAGTGAGGAGGCCTCGGAAATCTATGGGGCCTCTTGTAGTGGATAAGTACTTATCACTACCATAGGAATGGACTTTAGGAGCCCATCCCACATGGAGGGATATTCCCTGAGCCTAGACACAAGGGGGTTGGCCTAGGCCCTATCCCAAAGAAGATGACAGACTTTGAAGACCCCCTATGGAAGGCCTCACCCCCTCTGAGGGCAGAAGGATATGGAATGGGTAGGGGAAGGAGAGGGACCTGGGATTGACATGTAAAATAATTTTCTTCCTAATAAAAAGGGGGGAAGAACTCTATTTGCAAAAGGGCTAAGGGGCCATTCATATAAAAATTGCCAAGGAGTTTGTATTCTGAGAATTTGCATGAGACTGAATTAAAAAATAATGGATTAATAATTTGTTTGGGAGAGGAAATTTCAAGACAATGTAACATTGAGTCAGTGACATGGTTATTGTTGATTATGCAGACCTCAAGAAAAGGGGGCAATAAATGGAGCAGAAATAAACAACAAAATGCACTATTTGGAGAGAAAAAGAGCAATAGGAAATATATATATGGGTGATATATATGTATTATATTTTCCTCACCTGTTCATCTTGATGAATACCTAGATTACATGTTTGAACTGTCGTAAGAGGAACTGTGGCAAATATACAATGCATCCAACATCTCTTCAACATACTAATTTCAATTCCCTTAGATATATGTCTAGTCGTATTTCTAGGTGGTATGACAGTCTGTCTGTCTACCTATGTATTCTGATGTACTTCAGTCTCTCATTTTATTCAGTCCTCCTCTCAAAGGTTGCTTCCCTAGAGAGCCCTTCCCTGGTCATCCTTATGAGGTTCTTACATAGTTAAAATGGTCAGAAAAAAAGTTTTTCAAATACTATTTGTTTAATTATTTTTTTTCTCACTTAGCCTATTTAAGTTGTCCTGGGATGTGAGTCATAAAATCATGAATTAGAGTTTCAATGGTGCTGAAAATCAATGACGATATAAAACATAAAAGGAATATAGCATCATCAAAAAAGTTTTTTAAAACTTTGTTTGGGTCAGGTCTGTAGAAATGGATCAGTAGGTAAGAGTACTGACTCCTCTTTTAGACAACTCAAGTTCAGTTCCTAGCATCCACATTGGGCATATCACAACTACCTGTAATTATAGCTCATGGGATTCAACTCTCTTTTCTGACTTCCCACACACTTCTTCCCACATATATAAACAACACACACACACACACACACACACACACACACACACACACACACTCCTACCTATCTGGAGGTGATCAGAATTTAGTGGGTGACCACTGTGTGCAGTAATTATAGGTTTGGCTTCCTGAACCTGAAACATCCTAAATAGGAAATCCTCCCAAATCTGAACCTGACACCACAAAGAGAACATGAGAACTTGACCTCATATGGCCAATCCCACTTAAAAAGGAGAGGCATTAAAATTTTGTATAACATTACCTGCAGGCTTTGTACAGAAGTTTATATGCAAAATACTCAAGTTTCATATTCACCCTGAGATGCCATGTCTAATATACCTTATTTCATATAAAAAAACTACCCCATATGGAAAATGAATTCCTAAACCTTAATATGTCCCATTATGATTTTGAAAACATATCGAAGATGAAACATTAAATCAAACACTGCTGATCCCAATCTTTTCAGGTAAGGGCACTCAAGAAACATTAAAGAGCAATTATATACATCGCATGGATTCCATGTAATGTTGTGGTTGGCTTGGGATAGGAAAATGAGGGAGAAAGGAGGATGCTCTTTGGATGAGTTAGGGGAGAAGCGAAGAAAGATCATTTGGCTCAGTCCTCGTGCACCAGCTGCATGATCACATGCAGCTCAACGTACAGATAGTATGTACTTTGCATTAAAATATTGAACATATTGAATACACGTGTGTCACAATTTTTACAATCCCATTACATTTGGTTTTAGTCAGAAGGCTGAGAAACGATTCCAATCTTTTCTTGCAATATTTGATTTTTAACATGCCGTGAGGTGCTAAAACAGAAAGGGGCTTGTATAACGCCTTCAATCAGCGATGAACTGCAATTCGGAGTTGAGGTGGTGACCATTGACCTAATTAATCCTCTCCTCTGCAATGTAGCTTCTTTCCCTTTCTTCAGGAGTGTCCTGTGATTTACACAGGCACTTTCCCAGCACTTCTGGTGCTCTGCCAGCTCATGGAAGACCTGTGCTCTATTTCCCAGTAGATTCGGCTGGCCTTGGTCCTGCAACTGTAGGGGGCGGCCAAATGAAAGGAGATATGAGATTACATGGACATGTGTTATCTCCTTTTCTAAATAGGGGATTTGTGGCAAATAAAGTAAACCAAGAATGGACGGACATCTGTTGCCATTTATATGATTAATCATCTAAGCTTATGTTAAGGGAAACAAGTGTTTTGCAGGTAAATGGTGCAGCTGTGTCCCTTTGAGCTCAGGCATCTGTAAGTTAGCAGGACTTGCCTTGGATGTCACACTTATTTATGAATCATCTTTGGGATGTTAAATGTTCCAGTCTGCCTATGACTATCATATACTTAGCCTATACTTAACATTGTCATTGATTCTTGGATTTTGGTGGTGACTGCAGCAGGCACTACAATCTCACAATACAATCTCTCTATTGTCAGCAAGGTATGTGCAGTCCAAACTGTTCTACATCCAGGGTTGTGTAGGTCAAATCAATCCCAATCAGCTCAGCTTTGAATTGTTCTAAGCACCACCCTAAAATTGTGGGACATATCTAACATTTACCCATTACGTTCTGTATGCTTAAAAAGTCACTATGCTTGAAAAGCTCGTGGACAAGTTAGGGTAGGGAATGTACAGATGGATAATTGCGTATCAATGCACTAAAGTATCAGA
This sequence comes from Cricetulus griseus, assembly GCF_003668045.3. Lineage (NCBI taxonomy): Eukaryota > Metazoa > Chordata > Mammalia > Rodentia > Cricetidae > Cricetulus > Cricetulus griseus. The sequence goes on from NC_048598.1 coordinate 22,941,339, forward strand.
GCAGAAATGGCCCAGCAGATGAAGTGATCAAGTGGATGTGTCTGGCAGCCAGGGTGTCAAGCAGATGAAATGGATAGAAGGGACTCAGAATTGAAGAACTGGAAAGATAGCATTGCACAGTGACAAAAAAATGAAAGAAAATTAGAAATTTAGTGTGGTCAATGAAGTGTTTACATGAATATAGGAGGCCTGGCTATAGAGATGGTTAAGAGTATTGACTAATTTCCAGAGGACCCTGGCTCAACTCCTAGCTGACACATGATGGCTCACAACTGTCTGTAACTCCAATTCCAGAGGACCCCACGGCCTCTTCTGACCCCTACAAGCATCAGTCATTGACATGGAATACACATACCTGCAGCAAAATGTTCATATGTGTGACATAAAATGCTAATATTTTCAAGAGTATAGAGTGCATCATTGCAAGTGTTCAGGACTCAATTATGAGCAGTCACAAGACAGGTGACAGTTGGGAGGAAGTGATGTAACAGGGACATGATGTAAAGAGGTGACAGTAAGGAGCTGAGCCAGTGTGTGGGAGAAACAGAAGACTAAGAGCAGGTGACTAAAAGTCTGATTTCTCAAGAGCAAAGAAGTCAACATCCTGTCGCAGGGCTCTCAGGAGATCACCACCCAAGCATACTTTGACATCTCCATGTCCCTGTACCCTCCATTCTCAACAATCCATTTTCATTTTTCCACCAAGCCCCTGTCCTCAGTGTGCCTCTGTGTCCTGTGTGTCTCAGTTCTCTCCTCTGCAAGCTACATTCATCTATCTCAGGTGCTGGCTATCCGCCCGGGTGGACTGCTTACCTGGTCAACATGTGTTGTCTCTGCCTGCCTTGCTCTCTGGGATTGTCTTTCTGTTCCCTTTACAGTTAGCCTGTGACATTATAGAATGGCCTAATTTAGAATTAAATTTGTTGTTTTAAGTTTGGGAGGCACTGCATGTAAATGTGTGCATTAGCATATGTTGATTTTATTTAAAAATAGCATAGAAGAGACTATGACTACATTGGATATCTAAGTCATAGTTATACTTTTTTAATTACCAAAAGGATCATATTCTGCCTCTCAGTTTTCTACTCTAAACATAGGCCATTATTTGTGTGAGGACTTAGTCTAGGGAAAAAAAAAAACCCATTTACTTATTTATTTTTATTAGGAAAGACATCATTTCCTTTTCAATTTTTGATTTCCAACCACAATGCTTCTGTTTTTTCCCCCAGTGTTTGCCAGCAGCAATGTCAGCAACTTCTACAAACAGGTCATCATATCATCCTGTATCCTACTTTTGCATCTGCCTATCAGAGCTCTTTATTAAAACTTCATCATTTGTGTTACAAGGTAACTTGACAAGAGTGTCTTATTTTTTATTTCTAAAAGTCTGTATTTATGTGCACATGTATATGTTTGGGTGTATATGCCAGAAGATTCCCATGGAGGCCAGGTGAGTGAATTTTATTTTTTGGAGTCAGAGTCACAGGTGATTGTGAGCCACCCATTGTGAGTGCTAGAAACTGAACTGGTGTCCTTAGGAAGAACAGCAAGCTCTCCTAACTGTGAGTCATCTCTCTAGCCCCCACAAATGCCTCATTTTCTGTGAATTAGTATATTGGTTTTTACTTTGTAAAAGTCTTTTGCTGTTGGGAGCACAACGGGAGGGGAGAGGGAGTTAGAAAGAGAAGGGGAGAAGAGGAGGGGGGTGGAAGACATGAAGGACCAGGAAGAGTGAGTCAGGGGAAGAATAGAGGAGAGCAAGAAAAGAGATACCTTAATAGAGGGAGCCATTATAGGTTTAAAGAGAAATCTGGCACCAGGGAAATGTCCAGAGATACACTAAGGTGACCCCAACTAAGAATCTAAGAAATAGGGGAGAGGCTATCTTAAATGCCCTTCCCCTATAATGAGATTGATGGCTACCTTATATGCCATTATCCAGTAGCTGATCGAAACAGAAGCAGACACCCACAGCTAAACACTGAACTGAACTCCTGGAATCCAGTTGTAAAGAGGGAGGAGTGATGAGCAAATGGGTCAAGACCATGTTCTGTGGGTTTCCCCACAGAAACAGCTGACCTGAACAAGGGCGAGCTCATGGACCCCAGACTGACAGCGTGGAAACCAGAATAGGACAGAACCAGGCGGCCTGCCCATGGGTGTCAGTTAGGAGGCCTGGGCAGTCTATGGGGCTCCTGGTAATGGAACAGCATTTATATCTAGTGTACGGATGGACATTGGGAGCCCATTCCTCATAGAGGGATAATCTCTCAGCCTACACACACGGGGAGGGCTTAGGCCCTGCCCCAAATGATGTGACAGACTTTGATGATCCCCATAGAAGGCCTCACCCTTTCCATGGAGCAGAAGAGGGATGGGATGGGGGTCGGTGGAGGCATGGGAGAATGGGAAGAGAGAGAACTGGGATTGATATATAAAATAAGATTGTTTCTAATTTAAATAAAGAGAGAAAAAAGTCTTTTGCTGTCAATAAACATTCATATCATTCAAGGAGTACTTCCTGAGTAACATTTGCATGTGTAGTATTCTCTTACATGGAGGCATGTAAGTATTACAACTGTGAAAAACAGTGAGTAACAATTATCCCATTGAGGAATGGGCTAGGGATCATTTTCAAAATCCATATGTCTACTTTTGGGAGCAGAGCCATAGTTCATTGTCCAAGTCTCCATTCCTAACATGTTTTCCAGTGGATATGTCGATAGCCTAACATGTGAAACACAGTGGCAACATTGTAGACTTCCTCCATTGGCAAGAATGAACAAGAATACTAATAACTGAAAAGTTATGAAGGGAAGAGTAAAGAAGCTAACATTAATTGATTGATCATTACACTCTAGGCTTTGCAAATATGTAGACTATGTAGACTACTTTATGTAGACTACTTCGCTCATATTTCGTTTTAACTGTGATGAAATTATAACTATGAAAGTTTTAATCACACAAAATCTATGCATGCTGATTATGGCAGAATTGAGAACAAATAGGTGAAATAAATGAGAAGATTTATCTAGTGATACTGAAAAGTAGGACTATATCATCTCATGGTGAAAACCTCAGGCTTTAAAGCGGGAAACTCATAAGTTCTGCGGTCTGAATGTCTGTCTCACATCCCTGCCACCTCAATTCACATGTTGAAATCTTACTCCTTAGGTGATGACATCAGGATGTGGGCAACCTAGCAGTTAATTAAGTCATGACGATTGAGCCTTCATAATAGTATAAAGACGTGTTAACAGATGCCACCCTTCCCACCAGCTGGGGTACATGAGAAGGTCAGTTGTTTCCATACGCAGGGTCCTTAATGGAACCATGAATATTCTGTCACTTTGTTTTTGGCCTTCCCAGACTCCAGGACTAGGTGATACAGATTTCTGTTGTTTATGAAATGACTGATGTCCTATATTTTGTTACATGAGCCTGAGTGGACCAAGACAAATGAATCACACAGTACATATTGTGTGATATTTATTGGTCAGGGTTAATTTACACCTGAAAGTTCTACCAAGAACTTAGACCAAATAAGTTATCTAGTCACACCCAAGTTTATCTAATTGTTAACTATATCTACGTTGATCTATATGAAATATATCTCTAGCATGTATATTGATATTATCTACATATGACTTGTCTACATCTATAGCCATATATCCCTACATAAAAGGGCTATTTCAAGGAACAGGCTTACATAATTGTTCTATTGGCCAGTCCTAAATCTGCAAAGCAGTCCTGCTGGGTGGGTACTCTTACAAGACACATTCCAGTCCACTTCAGCGTTTTCTTTTTGCAGATGTTTTAACTAACATCACGAGGCTCACCCAGATTATCAAGGATAACCCTTTTACATATACTCAACTGTCTGTCAATGTGAATGACTACCCAACAGCTTCACCATGATGCCTAGATTAGTGCTTATGAAATCTCTGGGTAGTATACCCATCAAGATGACAGGTGCTTATAGCCATTGAGTTGCTCTCATACATCAGACCTAGTAGAAGACAGAAGACAATTATAGGACAGTTTCATGAACATTGTAACTGATGCATTATAGAGAGATATGGGAACATAGGGTAGGGATCAATTGAAAGCCCTTCAGAAGGAAATAGGACCAGACAAAGCAAGCATTATTTTATGAAGATTTATTTTTGTTTATGAGGATGTGTGTCTGTCTGCATGTAGGTATGTGCACATATATACAGGTATTTGTAGAGGTGGATCACTTGGAACTGAAGTTAACAGGCAGCTGTGAGGTCCTGGACATGGGTGTTTGGGAACTGAACTCTGATCCTTCAAAAGAGGTCTTAATGGCTTAGTCATTTCTCAGTCTGCAGCTAGGATTTCACTGCGCTGGGATTTTTCTGTTAATCGTTTCATTAGCTTCTTACAATACCAAGTTGGTGGAATTAAAAATCACCCACTAACTTTCCAGAAGTCTAGTTACTCAAGATTGGTTGGATTAGGTTTGGGAATGATTCTGAGGCAAGATTCACATTTTTCTATTGTGATAATTATCATTAATTTCCTCACCCCAGTTAAACCAGTGCCCACAACTGGCTGGCAGTCCTTACATGCTAACTGAATTGAAACGAATGGAGTAGATTGGGCCAAAATCAGCTGAAAGGGAATGCCTGGGTCCAGGTTTGTTTCACTGGAGTCTTTGGTTGTCTTACATATGAAGTGGATGCTGCTGCTCAAGTTCATCTCCCCCCACCCCCGCCTTAGCCACCATTTTTCTGTGAATTGGCTTCCCTGAGGTCACACAGTGAGGATGACATTGCAGTGAAATGTTTTCCCTTGACTTTTATTATCCAGATGTCCTACTTAGAGTGAGAGATGAAAATGCAGCCAAATAAAATGCCAGGAGGGCAAGAATGAGTAAATGCATGTTTTCCAGCTGTCATTACGGTTTCCTGGGTAAAGCAGAAGCAGAGGGAAATTATGATAGAACGCAATGAGCCACAATTTATTTTCCAAGGGATATTGATTTCAGATGTTCCTGTTCCCAGTTCTTTGACAATTGGTGTTTCTAAGTGTCCCAATTGACCACCTTTATCACCTGCCCCCCCAAAGTTTGAATAAACCCACCTCAATGAAAACCTCCATCAAACCCAACACTAGCCTCATGGTGACAAAGGGCATACTTAGCTCCCATTTTAACCTTTTCATCTGATTGAAGTGGGCGCTCCAAAGCCCAGGAGCACAGAAGTAATTGTGTTAGGCTTTTCAGCACAGTTTGTTACCAACATGGGGGAACATTGACAGTTTATGGGATGCAGAGTGATCTCAAACGAGCCCCTGGAGTTGCTTAATTGGCCACTCTTCTTTGAAAATTCCTAGTACTTGGAATCTATGCCATTTTTTTGCATCTTAAATACTCCTTAAAGAGGTTGTGGCTGTCAAAGGATGTCCTGAACTCACATTTCCTGAGGGGTTGGTCCCCTGACCCTCAAGTCACATGTTAAATGTTCTAGATTCTGAGTACCTTTTTTCTGGGAAGGTCCTCATGCCATGTAATTTGGAGGCATTTACGACTTACTGACACATGATATTTGACCTCCGGTGCCACTTGCAGCTCAATGCAAAATACTGTGGTGGGCTTAAGTGCGGAATCTATTTTACGGTCGTGTCAAATAGAAGCTCCTGCTGTATCTTTGTGACTGGCAGTGGCCATATGCCATGCATTAATCTAGATTAGCAGTTTTCAACATGTTGGGTCGAGACCCCCCCCCAAGTCACAGGTCAGATATGCTGCATATCAGGTATTTACATTATAATCCACAACAATAGAACAATTATAGTTAGGAAGTAACAAAGAAATAATTGTATGGTTGGCGGTCACCACAGCATGAGGAACTATATTATAGGGTCACAGCATTAGGATGGTGGACAGCTGCTGATCTAGATATGTTTAACATAAGGTAATGAATGAATAACATGAATCCATGCCTCTTTGAAATTTGTGTTCTAGTGAGTAGAGATAGCCAACAGATATAATGCAACAAATAAGACAAGCATATGCTAGAGGATAGCAAACACCATGGAATAAAGGAAGAAGTAATCCAGGGTTAGAGAGATTGGAATCCTGTGGTCAGGGAGATTGGGAGAAGGGCGGGTGGTATGGCCAGGCTACTATATTTTAAGATGGTAAGAACTAAGCAAAAGCATCAGTAACACGGAGAAAGGAGAACATTTCCCCAGGAGGGAAACAACTAAATCATGGCAATGACTATTCTTCAAAGGCACAGAAGGTGGCTGTATCAGAGTACAAGGAGGAGAGAAAAGAAACTGGAAAAGATGCTGACAGTACAAGATAGCCATATAGGCCAACACAGTCTCAGGATTTGATGGTCTTCTGATTGAGATGGAAAGCCATTTGGGGGCTTTGAGAAAAGAGGTAATGGGCTACAGTTTACACCATATGATTATTTGCTCTGCTCTGATAGGAATAAATTTAGAAGTAGGAAGATAAGCAGAGAGAGAGATGGTTATGTTAGTACCATAAATCTCCTAAAACAAAGGACCAGTGATGAAAACCAACAGTGACTGATGTATTATATCCATTTCTGGAAACAATAAATCTGAATCAAGCCACTGGTCACACCATGTTCTACCAAAGCCTCCGAGGGAGGATCTACCAGGTCTGCTGATTCCAGGTTCCTTAGCTTGGGCTAATATCTCTCCTGCCTCAGCCTGTTTTCATATAATTGTCCCCTCCTGGGGTCTCCTCTAATGTCTTTCCTGTGCATGTCCATTCATTCTTCTTCTTTGTGTGTCTATTTCTGTGACCAAATGGGTCTTTCTCATGAGCGTATCACCCATATTGAGTTGAAGTCTTAATAAAAAAACAATCACACTTTGATTATATTTTCAACAGCCTTTCTGAGTCAAGTGACATTCTTAGGGACAGGAGCTTAGGATTTTAGCATAATTTTATGGTCAGTGGGAGGCAGAGGAAACACAGTGACAAATGGTGAAAGCCATGAGAAGGATGGTAGTAGGGGGCCTACTAGGTACTGATTAGATTCTGATTGTATTGTGATGGTAGAACTTACAGAATTTGATGGTAGATTAGATATGAAATGTGTAAGAGAAAGTAAAGATAACTTCAAGAAATCTTACTGAGCAGATGGAAGAACTGAGATATCTTTGTGTTAAACAAGTTTCGGGAAAAGAAGATTAAAAATTTCCTTCCTGATTTGTTGAGGTAATTATTCAGATAAGGATAAGTGCTGAGTGAGAAATTGGATAGAAGAGCCTACAGTTCATGGCAGAGTTTAACTTGAAGGTGTGGAAGGTATATATTTACAAAGATTCAACACATGAAAGAAAAGCCAAATAACTGGTGATAATCATCCAGAAAGTCATTTATTCAGCTACTGGGGATTTGGAGAAAAGACTCCAAATCAATACATCACAGAGCTACTTTCATGTCAGTGTTTATAGCAGCAATGTTCACAGTAGCTAAATTATGGTAGCAGCGTGGGTGCCCATCAACAGAACACACACCATCAAATTTTAAAGAGCATACCAACAAAAAAAAGGAGTGTGCTTAGAAAAGATGACGGTCACAGTCTGATCTGTGAGTCACTCTAACATGGCGAGAGCAAGTAGAAGAGGAGGAACCACCAAAGGAGACTGAGTGGGAGAAACTAGCAAAATGCAAGAAAGACGGAGAGACTGGGGAGATCTTGAGAGTCTTGTAAAGGATGTGTAGAGAAGGATCCATTGCTAAATGTATAAATGCTCTAGATAGGTCAGAAATAAAGATGAGACCTAATCATGGGCTTTAGAAACAGGAACATACTTGGCCTTGACAGGGATTGTTAGGGCGTGGAGATGGGATTCAAGAGAGAATGGCAAGAGAGGGAGATAATGCTTGTAAGGAGAGGACAGCCTAACAGGACCTGGGTGCTGAGGAAATGACTCAGTGGGTAAAGTCCTCTTAGTACAAGCATGAGAACCTGAGTTCTATTCCCCAGCATTCACTTAAAGAGCCAGATGTAGGAGTGTGTGCCTGTATCCCAGCACTGACAGTGGGGTGTAGACGTAGAGATAGACCGATCCCTGGGGCTCAGTGACCCTGACCAGTTAGCCTAACCTAATTAGTATGCTCCAGGTTCAATGACAGATCTTGTCTCAAAAAAAAGAAAAAAAAAAGGTGAAAAGGGACAGGGGAAGACATACAGTATTGATATATGCACATACTGACCCATGCACTTTTATGCACAAGTGCACACACACATTCAGAAATTAAAAAATAAAGAAGACAGGTTTAAAATCTTTGTGTTTTTAAATGTTTATGTGTTGAAGGCAATGATGGAGATGAGGACGCCACATGCTTTTCTGATGGCTCCTCTGCCCCTTGGTGTCCTCATCCTCCTTCTCATAGGCAACTTTGTTCCTACCTACAGTTCACAGGCTGGCTGCTCACTTGGTATGTCCTATGCTCTGACATACCCTTCCCTTTGCTTTGTTTCTGGCTTCAGTATCTTCAGACCACTGTCCTCTAAAGCATCATCATTAGATAATTTCTCTGGCAACCTCCTGGGCTTGGGAATAACTGACACCAGAGCGTGGAAGCTAATGTGTTTGCCAACTCAAAATAAGAACCCATTAAGTTCATTTTGATAATAGAATTACAAATCCAGAATTACAAAATTAGACTCCATTATTTCACCTCTGTAGCATTTGTATCGGCCGAGCTGTATTATATTCTCCGTGTTTATGTAGTTTCCAAATGGGTACCCTGGTGTGGATGCTTCTTCCGGCTTCACTTCCCATGCTCCCATTAGAATCCCCTTTCTAAAATACAAAGCTGGCCCTATGCTTCACCTCTACAAAACCTTCCCAAAGATCACATTGTTCTCATGCATGTATGCTTACAGCTGTCTCTGTCCACTGGTTTCCTTTGTTTGAACTGCTCCTTCCCCATGTTACCCTATTCCAGAAGCCACTTTATATTCATGTTTCTATGTGAAGCTCTGGAAACCTCTTCTCCAAAATATTGTTTGACTCTTCTTACCAGCCAACCCCAGGGAAGTGGATTGCTCTTGCTTCTGTGCTCCCAAATGATTTGTGAGTAACACGATGATGTTTTAAAATGTATACCAGTGTCCTTTTTGTTCTTTCTTTCTTGGTCACATGACACCATCTGTGAAGGTAGAGACCCTGAGGGGTTGTCTTTTCATTTTCACACTACTTAGCACATACAGTTCTGAGAACACCATAGGAGCCGAACCCCACATGTCAAATGAATCATTGTCAAAGGCTGACGCTCCCCTGGGTGCCTGTCTTGGTCAGCTCCTTGTGAGTATTATTGAAAAGGAACGTCCTTCCTTGTCACTGTCTACACAGTCTACTCTTTCCCAGGACCTTCTCTAGATGCAGGGAGTTAATTTATATTGGGTCTGTCTATGTGATTACACATGCTCCTGGCCTTATTGTCTGGTTTGTGGTTGTAGCAGTACACAGAAATCAATGCAGTCTTTGGGTCCACGAAGAAATCTTTTTACAAAGGTCATGAAGACCAGAAATAGAATTCTAGTGACAAATGTGAAGGCAAAAAGGATATTTTGCTGTAAGTGGACTGCCTGCCCCTTCACAAGGAACCAAAACTCATTCACTCATTTTAGAATTAAGAACCAGGTTTTTTTTGTGTGTGTGTGTTTTTTGTTTTTGTCTCTGGCATTGTCCACAAACGAGACATCCTGTTAAGGACCAGCCAGAAGGACCTATAGAGCCATGTTAGGTAAAACAGAAACTAGAGCTTGAATTATTTTCACTACTTCCATCCCTCTACCATTCCAGAGGATGTGGTTGACCTTTAAGCTGACCCTGCTAATTAACAAGAAGCTATGGACCCAGAGACCAGAGGGAAGCACTTCAGGCTCCTAGAATGTTCCTTATCATGAGACAGTCTAAAATTAGACCTTATCACTCTGTGTTTGAATTATTATAGATCACTGATGCCCTTGGGCACTCATCTAGTGTCTGTGTAATTCCTGCGACCCAAGGAAAACAAGGGAAATGGAAACACACATTTGATACAACTAAATCATTTAGGTGGCTTCAGAATAATGTGACTGTTCTGTCAAGTGGCACTAGGCTGAGGTACAGTCAGGGCTTCTGTAGTTACAGTTTCAGTTAGGAAATATGAAAGTGAGTGCCTTTCTTTAGAAATAGAAATGTAAAATTTTTTAAATTAAATTTATTTATTATATTTATTACTTAATTTGTATGTATAGATCAGTGTGTGTGTAGACCAGGGTGTGTGTGTGTGTGTGTGTGTGTGTGTGTGTGTGTGTGTGTGGTATGTGTGTTTGTATATGTGTGTGGGCATATATGTAGCGATCAGAGGACAGCTATCTGGTGTTGGTTCTCTTCTTCCACCATGTGGGTCCCAGGGATTGAACTTGGGTTGGTTAGGGTAGGGAGTAAGCTCCTTTCCCTGCTGAGCCATCTCACTGGTCTGAGGAATAGAATGTCTTACACTTGTTTGCCTCTTCTGTCTGGAGCCCGCAGGAGGTAGCCATGTGATAGAAGAGAGCATGCAGTCTAGGCTTGATAAATAATCCTGTCCTTTGTCACAGAGAGAAGTGAGCACAAGCTTCATTGTTATGGACTCCATCTCTCTTCCTTATGCCTACCTACTGTGAAGCTTTGTGATGAGGGTCAACTATGTCCCTGTGAATGAGCCATGAAGCACTGTTGTTCTTACACAAACTGATGAGTCAGTGGCAGTGGGCGTTGTTCTGGTGGGGTATCCTCTGTCACTGTGAGGTGACAGGGGATTTGAGCATTACAGTGGGCATTTAATAATGCAGCTTGAATCACAGATCAGAAAAAGCACCTGAAGGTTCATCCAAGTTTCTTCAGAGTGTATCATGCTGCCTCTCAACTCATGCTTAGAGCATATGAGGGGAGGGTGAGTCAGTCTGCACCATTTTCTATGACATCAGTTCTCTATCCTATCTGTGACATCTGTCCTCTATCCTATGAGGATCAACACAATTTTCTTTTTAAAAAGACACTTATCCCTGAGGGTCTTTAGGTGTTGAGGCAAAGAGTGGGGAAACAATAGCCTGTAAGTCTATAAATCTGCTACATTAACTGAGCATATGAGTCAAAGATTCAACTACTAATTGGAAGAGTCTTCATATATAAGACATGGATTTTAGGTCAAGTTTGGAAAGATCATTGTATTTCTAGTGATATGACCTTGGGTATGTTATTAATCTCTTTAAGATCTAATTTCTTCATAGGAAAAATAGAAACAGTAATACATTCTGACTAGAGTTATTATAAGGTTTAAAACAGAAAATATTGGAAAAGAAGATACAATAAAGCCCCAATACAGACAAATAAATATGTAAAATTGTAAGGTAATAAAACAAGTGAAAATTTCAGAAACACAAAAATAAATGTTAAGTAAATAAACACAATTAAGGGAAGCTAATTAGTGAGTATCCAATAACTTTAAGTCTACGGAGGTAGGTGGGAGTCTGTAGGGTGGGATTGCCCTGGAGACTGGTCCACAATCTGAAGAGCCCCAGATGTTGGCTGAAGTTCATAGAGACGGAAGAACGGGAGGCTAACTTTGTCAGCAGGATAACTGAGTTAGGCAATAAGAGCAAGGACCAAGACAGCATCGTAGTTCTAAGACAGAGTCAATGGAGCAGGTATGAAGATACAGGACCTGGGTAGTCCTACAAGCCTCGTCGTTAAGTCAGCTGCTGGGATTAAGTGGAGGATGGAGAGGTGGAAAAGGATAGCTGGATGTCATCCACCTTGATCTGAATGCGTTGTGCTCAGGTACAACATAGAACCGCCTTTGAGGTGTGAAGATGAGAGGACACAGCTGAGAGAGTGGCTAAGGCAAGGGAGTGTGCAAGGGAAACGCAACTGCTGGCGGGAGGAACAAGAATACAGATGTGAACAGAAGAGTGCCAAGTGGGGAGGAAGAACAGTCGACAAGTTTGAGTTGATAGGAGAGGTGTGTCCCGAGGAAGGGAGACTTTATCAAACTGGGCGGAGGAAAATGTTAGTGCTTTGGCAAAGGTGAGGGACATGAAAAGTCAGACTTTATGAAAAGTAGCTCAATGGTTATGGGATGGAAAGACTGGAAAGGTGGCAACAATGGACTAACAAACACAGGACTGTGGGTAGGAAGGACAGAGAAGTTGGGATCAGCCCTCCATGGAAATAGGAAAAAGTGAAACACTCGAAACTCAGACCGGAGATGGTGCAGGCAGGATCCATTCTTTGTTACTTGAAGTCTCATTCCTGTCAGTTAATCTAGGGGAGGGGAGAAGCTTCCAGAAAGCTCCCTTGTGGATCTGTCAACCAATTTTAAGAATTAGACAGGAAACATCAAGAAGGAAGTTTCTAGGAGCCTTCTGTTCCCTCAGAGCCACCTCGATTCCAGAGTTCAGGCATCACTGGGACTCTGCAGCAGAGAATCCTTGCAAAGAGTGAGAGACTTCAGCTAGTACTGATCAGAGGGGAGCTCCCCCACTATGCCTGTGCTGGGGGAGGTGGTAAATCCATGGCTTTGTATGTGCTAACCAAGTTTACTCCACCACTGAGCCGTATCTCCAGATGGCGGAACTTGCTTCAACTGGCATCTCAGTTTGACAAGGTGTTTGAAAATGAATTGGGGAAGGAGTTAGAAGGGCTTCAAAGAAGGGAAATGGGTTACACAAAGAGTTAGAGGTTGCATTTTTAAAAAATGCAGAATGTGAGCAGACCATCGAGTGGGGGATACCAAGAATGGCAGATCCTCTCGGTCAGAAGCAGCTGTGGACGATTCTGAGACCTGTCAGCACCTACTCATCACCCTCTCTTCACTCTTTAGCTTTCCTGGGATGTGGGACAGCTGGAAGTGATTCTATAACACTCTCCCTTCCACCAAAAGATAGAAGACTTTTGTTGAAACATAATGTGATTCTTCGCAAAAGTACTTTGAAAAGTATTGTATTTTGATACAATAGAAAAGACAAAATTATGGACGTTTTTGAATTCTTATCTCTCCCAGGTCTTTGTGAATGTGGGGCCACAGTCATATCATACTACCTCTCTGCTTTTGTTCAATCTATAACTTCATGTTAGAAGATGTCTTCCAACTTTAATATTTAATAACTATGTAATCCATAAAGCCCCAGAAAGAAAAACATAATAGGCCAATGTTTTTAAATTCAAATGAATGTCTTGTCTTTATTATTATTTTTTTTAGTGAAAAGAGAGGTTTGAGACCCATTTCCAATCGGGTTTATTCATTGAATAAATGGAATTCAGTCTTTGTCTGTTTTTAGCCTTGGAGGTATTATTTCCCTGTGACTCACCAGCATAGTAAATGTACCAGAAAGATAATGTATCTCGATTTTGTATTTGCATTCCTTTAGAAATGCTTTATCTTACATTCTTTTGGAGATATATCTTGATTTAATCTTATTTCAGATTATCCTCAGGCCTTGTGGTGGAGTTTTAAGTAGCTATAGATTTCAATCTTAAAGGCTATGGGCTTCAATGATTTCCAAATAGATTTCACCTTTCTTTTAGCTGCTGTGACCCAAGTTATTGCCCTTGTTGTTACCATGGCAATGATAACTGACATCACTGAGTCTAGAAGCAGACAATTCCCTCACACACTCAGTAAGCCTTGGAGATTAAAATACTCAGAGAAAATGTAGACTCTGGAAGATAAATAGGTTTTTTCCTACACAAATTCTTTTTTAAACTAAAATATACAAAATATATTGGCATAGCATCTTTCTCTAAAGTAGTTTAAGGAAACTCAATCTCAATTTTTGCCCTTATTGGAGAAAAACTATCTCTATGTTTTTTTTTTTTTTTTTCATCTCACAGGATAGAACCTATTACTGTTATTTTGATAAATTGTCATACTGTCAAGCAATAGTCTAAATATTTATGCTTGAATATATAGGTCCTGGTTGCTCTCAATCATGGTCAGAGAATCTTCATTTTGCCATGGGCAACAGATAATGTAGAGATTAACTGGACAAGATGCTGGGGAGAGGAGCCTGAGTGCTCAGTCCTAAACAAAACATCTATGCCAATACCCTCCCACACTTCAAGGGTGCAGGAACATTGTGGAAGAAGGGGTAGAGAGATTGCAAGAGCCAGAGGATGAGGAAATGGTTGAGCTAGGAAATGTTGTCTTCTACACACTGCATGGCTATGGCACTTATGAACTCCCAGCCTAGCGTCTACGGTTACCTGCATGACACCTGTACAAAATCAAGACACCCAAATTTTAAGTATAGTTGATGTAGATGATCTCCAGGCCCCACCTATTTCTGGAGAGCTAATTGCAGCAGTTGGTAGTTTCTGGGAGACTGGGAATCTTTTTCTTTTTTCTTTTAGGGTGTGGCCACTGCTATATTTCCCATGATCCAGCGAATGGCCCTGCACACATGAACATATGGGAAGCACTAAATGTATTTAGGGGATTAAAAAAGAGAGAGACAGAGAGAGATGAAATTTAGCAAGAGCTATGTTGTAGGGGATATGAGGGCAGTCAGAGGGAGAGAAATGGGAAATACATATAAATAATTTTTCACATTTTTATGAAACAGTTTAGGTGCTAACTATATACCAAAATGTTCCTTAGTGTCTTCTTGGAATGGATTATCCTATTTAGTCCTTATTTTCCACAGTAGGGCTGGGAACCTAACTGGGGAAGACCACAAATAAACCTTTAAGGACAGCGATAATGGATATTTAAAGCTATCTTGCTATGTTGTACCAATCTCATCCTAAATCTTTACCAAAGTCTGTTCCATTTAATCTTGAATCAACACAATTGTATGGAATAAAGACACTGGTAGAGCATCTATTAAAAAAAAGCAGTGTAGAAAAGAGGAGTCAATAAAGGAGTAATGGCAGAGTCCAAAGAAACAGTTTATTTCTTACCATTTTGTAAACATAATAACATAAAAGGAATGAGACAATACATCAGCAATCACCAAATTCATTAAGTAAAAGTCCTTGGAAAACTTGACAATGAATGGACCAAGTTACAGACAAGCCCTGTAACTTTTAATCACATCACTCTAAGGAGTTCCTGATTTTTAGTTCCCTAGGACCATATGGTTAGTTGTATACAGGACTACACAGGAAGTAATGTGGACCATTTAAAAAAAGACCACAACTTGACCTGCTTCTGAATCAAGCTGCCATTCTCATGTCCCTAGACCACTTTTAGGGAGATGCACTTAATCAAACTTGGAAAGTGGAAAACTATACAAAAAAGAACCCAGTTATTGGATGAATAAACGTCAAGAATGAAAGAGGCAAAAGCAATCTTAAAATCAAAAGAAACTTAAGACATAGTACCATTAAATGCAAGGCATGGAAATTTTAGATCTCAATTGACAAGGCCAACAGTAAAAGACAGTTGTCATTGTTGAGAATAGGAGGGCGTTCGTGCATCTGATGTAGTGTGGTAATATGAAAAATATCCTTAGCTTTTAAAGACATATTTCATTAGCCAGGATTTTCTGGAAAGACAGAACTAATACTATATAATCAGTGATGCAAGATTATAATAATACTGAATAACACATGGTGGTATGAGCCAACTTTTTAGGAGACGTTTTCCCTTGCTGGCTTTCACAAAGCAAGCTGCATGTGGCCAACACTGCAATGGAGAGTTATGTAGAGAGAGGAAGAGAAAGAGTACAGGGGAGTTTATTAAGACCTTGGCTGAATTGAATATGGAGGCTAGGGAGACTCAGAGTGAACCATATGCAAACCAGAAACCCAGGGCAGCATTTGCATGGCTCAGGTAAAGTCTAAAGACCTCAGAACCATAGAAATTAATGGTCTGAGAAATTCTCGGTCTGAGAATGAGGGCCTAAGAACTCTGAGGTACCGCTGGCACATGTACAAAAGTTGAACAACTTAGAGTTCTGACATGCATAGGAAGAAAAGGATGGGTATTCCAGCTCCAAGAAAGAACAAACTAATTCACCTGTATCTTTTTGTTCTATCAGGGACTCAGCTAATTATATGGTGCCTGTGTACACTAAGGGTTGATCTCTCAAACTCAGTCAACTGAATTGCTAATCTGTTTCCTATGGAACACCCTTACAGGTTTACCCTGGGATTATTTTACCTGCTACCTAAGTCCTTTAATCTAGCTAAATTGACACCTAAAATTAACCATGACAATACTGTATTAGTTAGCACTGCTGTGTAACAGATTAGAATACACCTAGATGCTCAAGCAACACTTGCTTATTATCTCAGTTCCTGTTAGTTGGGTCTGAACACGGCTTAGCTGGGTTCTCTGTGAGGACCAAGAGTACCAAAGTATCTGCAGGGCCAAGAGGATCATCAGAAGGTTGAGTGAGGAGAGGTCCACATCTCAGCTCATGCAGTTGCTGACAGACTTTAATTCCTTACACAAGAATAGTTGAGGGTCTACACTTCCTGCTAGAGGTGAGTTGAAAGTCACCTTCAGTGCTTTTCCTGGAAACTCTTTCCACTGCGGAACTTACAGGATACAGCTTGCTTCTTTAAAGCCTTCAGGATGTCTCCTAGAATGATGGGTGTTATAATCTTTATTACTATTGTAATTATCACCATCTTTATCACTATTATTGTATGACATGTGTAAGTGCTACAGTGTACACAGGAAGTCAGAGAGCAATTTAGTGGAGTCATTTCCCTCCTTCCACCATTATGTGGCTTCCAAAGATTGAACTCACGCACTCAGGCTTGCACAGCAACATGATTTACGCTGCTGAGCCACCTCACCAGACCCTATTCATTATGATCTTACAATTCGTTGATCAGGCTCATTTTGACACATTCTCATTGTTCCATTGGTCACAAGTAAGTTACACATTCTGTCCGCTTTCAAGAGGAGAGAATCACATAAGGTTATGAATGTAGGAAATCGAAATCATAGGTCCACTCTAAGTTTGTTTACCATACAGTACACTTGATTTTTGTGAATGGTGCATTATTTCTTAGAATAATGTTTTGTCTGGGACTCTCCTTTTTCCTTCTCTGTGTGCATATGGTGTGTGTGTGTGTGTGTGTGTGTGTGTGTGTGTGTGTGTGTGTGTGTGTGTATGTTTGTATGTGTGTACTTGTAGGCATGCCCTATCCCAGCACATGCCTGGAGGTCAGAGAGCAACCTCAGATGTCAGTATTTGCCTTCCACCTTGATTGAGACAGGAGCTCACCACAGGTGTACGCAGGCTGGATGGCCCAAGAGCTTCTGGGGACGTCTTCACCTCCACTGAAGCACAGGATTTACAGACACTTACAAAGATGACTGAGTTTACAAAGACTGGTGACCCAACCTCAAGTCTTCACACCTGGGTAGCAGGCACTTTAGCCACTGAGCAAGCTCCACAGCCTGGTGGAACTCTTTAAAAATATTTTTGAAAAATTCATATATGTCTACAATAGATCTTGGTCATAACTACCCCTCATTTCCGCCTTCAGCTCCTGCAGGATTTCCCAGCACATCCTCCTCCCAACTTCATGCCATCCTTTCATGTTTATTTAGTTCACCCACTGAGCCCAATTAGTGCTGCACTAAGGTTCATGAGCACTGGGCAGGAGGAAACTTACAGAAGCGCAACTCCTTGCTCTTGCTATTTTTTCTCTTTTTGTTAGAGTCTAGAAATACATGGTTCATGTATCATTCTTAGGACCTACATGGTACAAACTAGCACTGATTACAAGTGGAGCATCAGGAGCGCTTTCATTGCCCTGTAAGTGACATTTGGTGGTTTCTGCTTGGCCTCTGAGCTTTTCACTAAGATGCAAAAACATGACATGAAGGTTAAAATCTTCATCTCACAACTGATACCCAACTCCTACCCTGTGCTACCCTCTAAGTCTCTGGGGAATAGAAGATGGGATCTAGGTGGGTAAGTAGTCCATAATGACTAAGATGGAAACTGCTCTAGTTAATTGTAAGGCCTTACCAGTAGAGGAGGAAACATTATACATACTACATATATACATATATTCCTTAGAAAGTCACAGAAAGAAGGGTTTGAGACCTTGCTCCATATGGAAATCCATCTCAGATTGGCAAGAGCACAAATGTGGGTAATGAAAAGCAAGCCAGGCTGGAATGCTTGTTGACATGCCTGTGGCTGCCTCTTAACTTGCAGGACTTATTCATCAGTAGATGAAGCTCGAGAATGCTCTGTCCTAGTGTCTTGTACTTCTTGGAACTGGCGTTCTTCTGGAAATGGACTGGGTGCTCAGAAGCGAGTCAATCCAGGTGGAATAAGATGTAGTCTGTTTATGATCAGAGTCACTGGTGCTTTCCCATGTTGCTTCATCCCTCAACATGAGACAGAAAGATGATGGAAAACAAGGAAGCTGGGTTTCTATTATAGAAAGCTATGTTGAGGAAGATGACACAATGGATGAGGTGCTTGTTTGGCGAGTGCAAAGAAAGTACAAGGACCAGAGTTCAGATCCCCAGCAAACATGCAACTGCTGAGTGGGTTTGCAGCTCTCTATAATCACAGCATGAAGGAAGCAGAAACACTTGGAGCAAGCTGGTTAGCTTAGATATCCAGCTCTGGTGACCTCTAGGCTCAAATGAGAGATCCTGCCTTAGGAAGACACTAGATGTCAATCTCTGGTCTCCACATGTGTGCACACATTGGTGCAACCATATACATGGGAACACACATACTATAATATCATATGTGTGTGTGTGTGTGTGTATACATACACACACGCACATGAGCCTGTGCACACATACATGAAAGAGAATGAATGAGTGAATTTAGAAATATCATAAACAATCCATGCATGGGATCCAGAAGTGAGTTAAATCCCATTGAATCTTCAGTTTCTAATTTCAAATAATTTCATTGTGTGTAGGAAAAATGGAATAACAGACAGTCCATAATGATACAGGGAGATATTATTTAATGGCTTAATTTCTTTGTAAGCTAAATGTTCAACCTCAGTCTTGGGGGAGAATTTCATGAAGATTCCATATTATCCACCCCTTTAATCTCCTTACAGTTTCACTACACACACATATGCAAGCACACATAGGCATCACACTCACACATAAACCACACTTTACTTTCTCCATGATCTCAGGTGATTTCTCTGCCTTGAGAAATTACATATCACCTAACAATATACTGATCCCTCCCCCACTATTAATCCATTTCTACATGGATGGGGAGCACATACAAGCATCTGGCTGAAGAAAAAGAGTGAATGTGTGGAAATCTTAGTGTGAACTTATTAAGTTGAGGGCTCTGAACTTGAGCCCAGGTCCAAATTCCCATACTTACGTTGGTGACTGCATTGTTTCCTCCTCCATTGTCTCAATGCTCAGGAGGGGTGGAGACCTAACTAAAAAGGGGAAGTATCCCTAAAATCCTGAAGCACTCTATAGAAAAATGTGAACAGTCATGAGCCCACCATGAGCGCACAACCAATGAGAAGGACTTGGGAGATTCTTTTGTTGTAAGTCAACTGGAGAGACCTCCATCTTGTAGAAAGAAAGAGTCATGTAAATTGCAGTAAAATAGAGCCCAAGCATAGTATATCTGTAGTCTATAAATACCTTCTCCACACCCAACCCCTTTAGCAAAGAACTGTTCTTTCAATTCCACCCTTGTGGTTTCCTGGAGCCCCAAGGTGTTTTCCTTAATAATACTTGAAACCAGTTTACAATCTAGGGTAGGTGTGAGAATGTAGGACTAGAGGGACATCCACTGTGTATTCCTGAACCTGAAATGAAATTCAGAAACCTCCTCTGCAGCCTGAAGGGACCAGCTTCCCTTTCAGCAGTCATAGCGGCTGAACACGTGCTTCTATGACCTTGTCTTAGACACTAGAAAGTCAGATGCCTGCCTCGTGACAAGGAACCAATCAGAAGTTAGCTGGTGGCGCTATGCTTTACGACTATGGGTGTGCTTTACGGACAAGCGCACAGCAATGATGCACAAAGCATAGCAACCACCCTGGGAGGGCCTATGGGCCATAACAACCAGTTGGCCAATCAACACAGGGAAAGCCCTCCAAGCCTGGAGGCACACCAATCATGAGCCTGTGCGTACCCCTAGACACTCCCCTTATGCTGCCCTATAAGATCTCTCGGGAGCCCCTAAGATCTGTCTTTTGCAAGCCATCCACCATGGTGGGTGGGTGAAAGACCCGAGCTAACATGGGGTTAGCTCGTTAAATTACAATAAAGCCTCGTGCAGTTTGTATCAAGCTCTCGAATCTGCCTGGTGATTGGGGTGACCGTGGTCGTGGCCTGGGACCCCGGATACCTGAGTTTTCCGGGGGTCTAACACAGCCAATCACTAGGAACACAAGTGGATGAACTTAGTGAAAATAAAGATTATTGGTTGAGGAACTCTAAGGTTTTTAGAGACCCATGTCTAGCAGAGTGTAGCAGCAGAAGAAGAAGAGGAAGAGGAGGTGGAGGAGGAGGAGGAAGAGGAGGAGTCTACAGACCTTGAGGGATCTGTTTTTGCACAATATGTCTTTTTGTTTGTTGGTTTTCTGGCTACCATTGGACCTATTTAGTGGTAGCAATGTGGTTCTTTCACAGTCTTACTCACAATTCACAGACAACAAATGTGGAAGGAGAAAGCTAATAAGAATTCTGTCTCCCAGTGGCTTGATAAAGCAACATGAGAATTAAGGATCTGAAACTCAGAACAAACTCTAGTGGTTAATTAACATAAGAATAGATATTTGAGGTGAAGAATTGGGTAGCAGTTACTGAAGTCCCTTGGCTGTAGTGGGAGTTGACTAAAACTGATCCTTTGCCTATATGGAAATAATTTTTCACATGGCAATTTGTCCAGTCAAGAAAGAGAGAAGTATGGATTCAGTGTGAAACTGGGAGTCAAGGCACCAAGGTCTCCCTTGGACTCTACTTTGGATCAGTTATCTTAGGTGTGAAATGATCTCTAGGTGTGTCCAACCCGTGGCCTGCATGTACCCCAGGGTAGCTATGAATATAGCCCAACATATTTGTGGATGATAATATCTTGTCTCAGTATCAAAATGTTGGACACCCCTGTACCATCATTTCCTACTTTGTCAAGTGAGTGTGTCTGAGAGCATACACTCAAACACTCACATTCTTAAATTATTAGAGTCAATTGATGGATATCATGAGATATTGATTCTTAATTAAATTGTAACTGTGACACTTTGAAACTATGTCTATGCTCACCTATAAAGCATGTGTTCCCACTCTCTCTCCCTGAATTTTAGTAGCAACCTGGGAGGAAGGCTGGGAGTTTGGTTAGAAGTTGTCTTGTGGTCTTCTGTGGTGGTCTCCATTTGCTGTAGAGAAGTTTCTTTGATGAGGGTGGTGGCTACTCTTACCTGTGGATGTAAGGATAAGATTTAGAGCATAGGAAGGAATGATGCTGGTGTAGCAAAGTGGTGGTAGTAGACTCCTTTTGAGGTCCATGACTTCACAAGCTCTGGGAAGCTGGGTAGGTTTCCCAGACCAGTACTGGCATGATTTCCCTTCTGTTGAGTGGGCCTGAAGTCCAGTTAGACATTGATGGCTGCCGCCAACATGTGAGTGCCACTTCTTGCACTTTCATTCGTATCTTGCCATGCTGGTAATTGTTATGATCCACAGGTGTTGCAGGGGATAGGACCGTTTCATTGCTTCCCTCCCTTGGCAGTTTGCACAGTATTTTCTGGAACTATGGGAGCTAAACCAAAGGAAAGAGGCTTTCAGGTCAGATTCAGTTAGAGTCATCTGAGTAGTATAGCCTAAGGATGTGGTGTCTTCAGCATACACACATATGTGTATTGTTTAATATATGTATATTATGTGCATATATAATATACACACACTATATATATGTAATATATGAATATAACAAATAAAATCAAAGAAAACAAGGCTGTCAAGTTGAGAGTAGGGTTTCAATGGAGGGTAGCTGGGAGGGGCTGGAGGGAGACAAGGGAGAGGGAGAAGTGAAGTCATTCTATTTCAATGAAAAAATAAGTAGTCCTCTGTAAGGAACAGATCCTGGTCTATCTCACCACTTTTCAGTGTGGCAAGGGGCAAGGTCCTCACTGTAGAAATATCTAGAAAAACTACGATTCTTCTAACCCCACAGGAACACTTAATGAAAATCTAAATATTTTATTTGGTGAAGACCAGTTCACGTCCAGATAAAGTTTTGACTAATTAGGCTCCTTCCTGTCGTATTAACAAGAGAATGAGTCACCCAAGAAATCCTTAGATGTCTACTTGAGACCCGTTTTCCAAATACAAGCTTGGGCCAGAGCTCTGGTGGAGCTAATAGGACAGACATGCTCTTGCATAAGCAGGGGGTTGTGTTTGAAAGGAATGCATTAACCTTTCCCAATGCAAATGATAAATGCTTTTAAAAAAAATCTCATGGTAGTCTGGGCCTTTACAGGGTCTAGAGACAATGATTGCCACCAAAGCACACCGTGTGTACTGCACATGACCTCCAGACTGAAAAGGAAAGTTCTGTGATGTCATGTCACTAGGCCCATTTCACTTCCTTTTTTTTTTTTTATTAACAAAGTCTCAGTCTTCCGGCTTCAAAGAAACCTTTCATAAAATTTATGAATTGAAAGGTAAGGATTATACAAGCTCTAGTTCTGGGTGGGTAGTAAAAGAACAACTAAATACAGTCATTGAAAAAGTAAAGAGATTCATTTCTGCAAAATTGATAGTGAAATGACATCTAAGTAAGGGAGTACGTTTGGAGGAAGTTGTGAAGAAGATAACCTCTAGATATATTCTGTTACATCATTATTAAGATACAAAGAACCTAACAAAAGTGTCACTCTCAAATTCTGATGCAGTCAGCTCTTTATTCTATATTAGAGGCAAGTGGATGACACATTGACTCATTTTCCCATTCTGGAAGATCCAGGTTATTAACTTCATTTCCCTTAAGGCAGGATCTCATGTTGCCCATGCTGGCCTCAAACTCTCTAAGCAGCGAGGGTGCCTTTAAAGTTCTGATCCTCCTGTCTTTACCTACCCAGTTTCATGCTTACAGGCATGGGCCACCAGGGATGCTTTGTGAGGTATCTAACACATAGCTGAATACACACTAGGTGAGCACTATGCCCACTGGGCTGCATCTGAACTCAACTTTTTCTTACTTATGTCTTTGATCTAATAGGAGACTGATAGCAAGTCTGACTGCTTTGACCCTTTCCTTCATTTAAGAGGGAGAGTGTACACTTGGGATTAAGGATGTTCTGTTTTGAATGTAAAACTAAGAGTCAGAAAAGAGCAACTACAGTGTCTTGGTTATCACTGATTAGAAGAAAACAGTGGGAACAGTGGGCTCACTGTTAGCATACATAACTGAAGATGAGACAAGGGACTCTCAAAACAGGGTCTGTAGAGCAGGTCACCCGCTGCATTAGAAACCGAGAGTTCCAAGAATGGGGGTTACAGTTTGTGGTTCAGCAACACCCACAAGTAAATCCTGACACATGGTACAGCTTAGAATCTTTTGCTCTGTTTCTTGGATGCTAGAGGTCAAATCCAGGACCTCACACATGATTATCCAACCCTGTACCACTGTCCTATGCCTCTAGCCTGGAAGCTTGTATCCTTATTCTTATTTAGCATTTCACATTGCCTCACTTGTGTTTATTCCTCCTCATTACAAAGCCCTGGAGAGTCAAGACCAGGAGAATTGGATTTGAGTCCTAGTTTCTACTCGAAACATCTCTACATTATTGAGATAAATTATTTAAATTTCAGATTTCTTATTGTAAAATAATATTATACTAGCATCCATTCCACTGACCTAGCAGACTCCAGTTAAATTAGATAGGTATCAAACTAGATCGATGATGGCTTTTTACTGAAGGGTGACACAATATGACATATGAAGAACGTTAATTATGGCTATGCCTTCGTTTTATTACATCAAAACCCAGGTAAGTACTTCAGAAGAAATCAGCCTACATGCCTTATGGAGAGCATCTATTATTTAAAAGACTGCTAAAAACTAGGGAGTCTTACAATATATAGAGATGAGGCTCTTGCCTGACTCTTAAAATTCCAAATCCAGCTAATGAGATGCACTATGAACCCCATATGTCTTCCGAAGCCCCACAGCCACGCATAGCAATTGAGCAGATGGTGTACAGAATCTGCTGTGACTC
The DNA here is from genome assembly GCF_003668045.3 of Cricetulus griseus. Lineage (NCBI taxonomy): Eukaryota > Metazoa > Chordata > Mammalia > Rodentia > Cricetidae > Cricetulus > Cricetulus griseus. The sequence goes on from NC_048598.1 coordinate 22,965,534, forward strand.
ATTCCTGTGATGCAGAATTTTCTGGGTGACAGATCCCTTAGATAATGTGAGGAAATCTGGGGGTCTTTTCCCCAGGAAAGTGTCCGTCTGCATGAAAACTCAAATAGATACAAAAACACAATTTCTAAGTGTTGGTAGACTTTCTTGAAACCCGCTTATAAAATCTCCCTAGTTTTGAATCAAACAACAGGAAGCAATTAGAAAAATGAAGGACTTGGCTATTCCTAGGGGTCTTTTTGAGAATCCTGTGATTGACAGTCTCTGGGCATTCTCTGGCTCATTTTAACAAACACATTATGTTCAAACACTGTTCCAATCCAGAAATGTATTCAAGCTTTAAGAAAGTGTGTGTGTGTGGGGGGGAAACCTTGGTTTTATTATTTTGAGAGCTTTAAGTGCTCATGTGAAAAGTCATTCTTGTTTAAGAACACCTGGAAGGGATGATGAGGATGAGGAGAGAGAGAGAAGAGGAGGGTGAGAAAGAGGGAGCAGGATAAGAGAGAGTGAGAACAAGAGAGCGAGAGAGTGAGAGCGAGAGATGGGGTCACATTCAGATCAGCTCTACCTATATCTATTCCTGTTAGGGCATGTGAGTGAACTATCTTGAATAGTCCCAATCAATCAAGGCTAGAGCCACAGCAGTCTGTATGTAGAGCAGAGGGTGCCCAGCTGGAGACCTGGTCCATTCATAAAATTGTGAGGGATAATACAACTGCCCTTATGGTAAACTGCTAAGTTTGGGGGTAATTTGTCATTGTAGGTATCAGAATCAAATTGCTGTCAAGAACTAGGAATTGATGGGGTGTACTTGAGGATTAGTGTGATGATTGTCTGGGTCATCTAGTGATGACAGAGGTAGGAGAAGTGGGATAGGAGGAAGGAGGAATGGCAAGCTCTTGCCAGGCTTTGAAAGTTAGTAGTGTTCTCAGGCATCTGAAGTGGGGAGAATGTCTTTTTGTTGCTGTTTTTATTCATTTGTTTTGTTTTATTCTGCTTTGGGGAGGTGTGGAAGAGACTAAGAAGAAGGCAAGAGCAGTCACAGCTCACAATCACACTCACACCAAATGACTGACAAGGGAAACACTGATGATCAGCCTACTCCTGCCTAAGCAGAGCTTGGTTCTGTGATTTCAGAGAAGGCAGGAAGAATCCGGCCCCTCCCTAAATCCTCTGTTAGTCCCCAGTTTTTAAAATTCTAACTACCAGGAAAAGACTTTCTTCTAGCTTTCCAAAACTGAAAAAGCATGTCGCTGTGGAGTAGTTTGCACTGATTTAGGGATTGGCCAGTCGGTGTCTTTAAGGAGATGATCATCTGATCTTTCAGTTTTCAACAGGATACTTACCAGGTACTTCGCAGACTGATGGAGAACCCACCAAATGGACATGAAGACTGGGCATTTTGACCTAACAAGGCCAGTAAGTTGTGCAAATTTTGTTAGAGCAGCAATAAAGGCCATGAAGGAGGCACTGCAGTCAAGAGAGTAGACTCTCTGGCCTTGGGGGAGTCCTTATGCTCCAGTTAGGCCAGGTCAATCACCTGGCAAGGGACAACCCCTAGGAAGGTGCTTTACCTCATGCCATGTTAAAGAGTTAAATGGAATAGTTTCTCCTTTAACAAGCTACGTATTGTCATTTTCCTTCCCAATGCCTGGCCCCTCGGTTCAGTGAGCCACCATGAGGTTCACTGAGTCTGCCTACCTTTCTGAGGCCTGAGTCAGGCAGGCACAACCTTTCCCTTTGCCCCCACCATCCCACTCTCTTTCCCTCCCTCCCCCCTACCTCTCTTCCCGGAGTCTGGTCAAAAACCTAAGCAGACCTTGCATGATGCTTTGGCTTTCCTTCCTCTTTCTGCAAAACCTCCCTCCCCACCTTGAAGCTGCTCCTTGGCCATGCAATCTCCATGGCAGCTCCAATGACTCTCACCCTTCTCACCTCCGTTCCCCTCCTTCAGCAGCTGCTGAGATTTACAGATTGTCTGCTTTGGGGGCTTTTCCTTTAAAAGCTAATAACACTGTCTTTGAGCTTTCAATTGCATGTGTCCTCAAATTTGTTTACTAATAAGACTAAGAACCTCAGGAGAGGCCCCCAGTTTCCCCTGTTTCACATGGCAACCATGAAGGCACCCTGAAATTCCAGGAACAATTTGAGGTCAGAAAAGTAAGTGTTTGGGGGTGCCATAAAGTGAGAAAACTGCCCATTAAATTTGTAATCCTCTCCTAAATTTCTCCTCTGAGAAGCCTGGTGAGATGATAGGAAAGTCTGACTCTGAGAAGCCCCGTGGGATGATGGGAAATGTCTGACTCTCAGACATTGTAGAACTTTGGTTTGGTTCTATTACGGAGCCTCATCAATACTTCAGGCAATTTACTTCTCTCCTCTGGGCTTCAGTCATCTTTTCTATAAAATTAAGATGTTTCACTGGTCCAGTGCTTCTCAAATTCCATGCACAGATAGAGCATCTGAAAATTCTATTAAATAAAATTTGGGTTTTAATTCAGCAATCTGGTGCTGGGGCTGAGAGCCTATATATAACAAGCTCCCAGGTTGCATCAACGCTGCAGATATGTGGTTCATACTTTTGAGTAGCAAAAGACCAGCTGATGCCCCAAGGACTCTGATTCTATTGGGCCTTTGAATCTTGAAATTATGAGATCACTGACCCCACTCCAGCCATCTCTTCTAAAACCCTGTGGAATTCTAGTGATTTTCAAGCAACCCTCAAGTTTCAGAATCCATCTTCTGAACACATATGAATTTGTGGCTTGGAGTTTTTTACCTCCATGGGCCCTAAGATTTGTGTCCAGTGAGAGACAACATTTGGATTTGACTCTAGGCAACTAAATTAGACCTTGCAAAAAGAATTTTACTTCAAAAACAGCAATGACAAAATTTTTTTCTTTTGACATATCAACTCAGTTGAGCAATACCCAACCCTGCTGGGTGTCCTCTTAGCAATTTGCCGGCAAATGATTTTGACACCCATTTGCTAACACTAGGCTAATGCAGACATATGGGAGCACCCTGAAGTAGCAAGCTGCTGCCCTTTTAGATGACAGCAATTATGATTACATTTCCAGGAACTCCTTTCTCAGTTCCCATAGCAACTCAGCTCAAATTAGCTTTACCGGACACTGAACAAGTTTGGTTTTGAGAGGGAGTGCTGAGACTGATCACTGGAGAAATAACAAGTTGTCTGTCATTTCATCCTGACATTTATCCTACTCACTGTATATGGAAGTCTTGAGTATGTGTGAGAGTCATGACACTGCTCTTTAGTTCAGGCCATTAATATTTGTCCCAGTAAAATTATACATCCCCTATTCTATAGTCAGTTGAACAAGATTGTGTAGGATCCTAATTTCAAGATGTTGGTCCAACTTGATGAATACTCTTGACAAAGTAGTTTTTTATACAGGAGAGACGTTTTTCATCACATCTAATCGACAGTGAGGGGCAAGTCTGCATGTTGGTCTACACAAACAGTAAAGGCCACTCACCGTAAAGCAATGCAAGTGCGGAGGGTCAGAGACAGAATTAACATTTGGGTACAGTGTGTTTCCCAAGATTTAACACACTAGAAACTTGGTCCCCAGTGTGGTGGTAACTAAGATGTGGTGGAATCTTTTAAATGGTAGGGCCTACTTGAGGTGGTTGGGCTATTAGAAGCATAGTACTCAGAAGGGATTAATGTTAGTTTCATGGAATGAGTTGGTTTTGTAAAAACTGAGTTGTTTGATGTAAAGAATGAGGCTGGCTCCTCTTTACTCCCTGGTTTCCTGCCTAGCCATGTGACCTATTCCTCTCTTATGTGTCTGTCATGAGTCAATCCACCAATTCTGATGCAGGCCAAAGGCCAAGACAAAAGGGTAGAGTTGCCCAATCTTAGGTTTTCAATTTCCAAACTGTGAGCTAAATAAACCTCTTTTAGTTTTTATAAGTACCCATTTTCAGATATTTTGTTGTAGCAACAGGAAATGGACCAATACATATGTCAACATGCCCCAGGGAGCTTTGTTACCATTTGACCTTATCATTGGAAATCTGCTGGACTGTGTTGGTTTAGGCAGAATACAAATATCTCTCCTTACCCTTTAACAAGTGGAATTTATGTGTTTTTCCTTTAATTTCTTTACTGTTTCAAGAATTTTCGGGCCAACGAATGTTTTCATTATGCGTATAAATTCACATACAAAGAAATGATATGCTGCATTAGCAATAGCTCCAGACTACAAGACAGAAAAGCCCTAGTTATCTCTTCATCTATCTATCTATCTATCTATCTATCTATCTATCTATCTATCTATCTATCTCTAAATTATCTATTATCTATTTTAATTATCTATCATCTATCATCTATCTATCTATCTCATGTCTGAGTTGTTGTGAGAACTTTGGGGAATCACTTCTCTCTAGGTATGGTGACAAACAGAAGAAGGGGAATACATCTTGCTGTAATACCTACAAATGGCTGGCAATGTCCCTGACTATACGGCAGTAAATACATAGCAAGTAAAATTGTGAGGTCAAATATTCATTCTTTGGTGGTGTTCTGCTTTTGGTTTTTGCTTTTTTTTTGTTTTCCTGAGACAGGATCTTGCTATGTCCTTGAACTTGTGGTCTTCCTGACTCATCTTCGACTGTGCTGGGATCACAAGCATGCATCACCATGTCCAGCTTTGTTCATTTTTGTAATCAAATAAATTCAGAAAAAGTCCATATTGCCTCTTCTTTCTTGCTCTCTGTTTTCACCTTTGTCCTTGCTGTAATTTAAACCTCCCCATATTTTCAAATACAAACATTTCTATGCATTTCAGTAAAAGTGGTTCAGAGTATATGGAGCCGAGACTAAAATTTCCTGTTGCATTTAGATGTTTGGAAAACAGTCACTCAATGTGGGCAAGGCTTGTAGGATGCTGTAGATACACAAGATCATTGAGCTTCTTTGATCATAGATCAGGATATATGAATTTCTCTTTTTCATTCTCAGCTTAGCGTGGGTCTTAGGGAAGCTACTTAACTTCCTATTGCTACCACTGCTGCAAAGAGAAAACAAGCAAATGAACAACAACAAAGCCTTAGACGTGGGGCAACTTCTAGAAACAGAGTTTTACTCTTTCCCCAGGTTTGGGCTCCATGATGAACATTCACTTAGAGCTACACAGGTTCTTACCATGGATCCAAGTCAGATTAAAAACCAGTGATTGATTCACAATAAATTTAATTATAGCTTTCATCATAGCATAACAGAATTCATATAAACTCTAACATCTGTAGTTCTTCACACACATACACGGTGCAGCCCAGAGCAAAGCCCCATCCTTCAGCCTGCCCAGCATTGTGCTCACAGGTGCAGGGAGGGCGGGGCCAGACAGCATTTCTGCATTTGATCTTCGTCTCAGCCTTTCAAAGCTGTGCTTTTCTCTTTAGCCTCAAGGGAATTTAGGATACTCTGAAAACTAGGTCACAAATTGCTTCCATCTCTTAGAAGAAAGGAGCGAAATGACGCCGTCGTTCTTCTGCTGCTCTTCTCCGGAGGTAACAGTGGATGCGTCCTTCTTCAGAAGAGTAATTATGAGTGTGTGAAAATCGACCGTGATTCAATGCCGCTGCACATTAGTCAAAAACCCTTTAGAAGAGCTGAAGCTTGTGGTAAACCTAAAGCCAGAAACCTCAAGAGATGGAAACTGAACAGATAATGAAATTTAATCATAGCCATCCTGTGACTCAGAGACAAATAGGCTTGCAGCAGGAGGGAGGGGGTCTGGGTGCTTATGGCTTGCCTCAGGCAAGAGATATTCTTTAGTAGTTGGGAGCTGAGAAGGGTTTCTCCAGCTCCTTTCCCTCTCCTCAGTTCACACCAGTACCATCTCCAAGACAATTAGCTTCCATGGAGGTCCTGCTGGGGTTGTAAACTGTGTCCCTGGTAACCATTGATATTTTTGATGTTATTTCAGTTCCTTGCTCCACATGCAGAATCTTGGTTTAAAAAAGTTTGCCTGCTTGGATGGATATCATTCACTTATAAAGGTGGAGAACAAAGAGAATGTTGTAGTGTCTTATTTGCCTTGTTTCCTTCTGCCATCCTTTCTACTCCTTTACCACAGATCACCCACTGAGCTGAACACTGAGTGCAGAGAACTCAGGTGTGGTCCTCAGGCACAGCTCCCAGTTACAACCATCTCTAACTACCCTTTGAATGCCTGGACAGTGCTTAAGAGGTCGGGTAATCTGGGCTATCATGACTAGTGGTAAGACCCCGAGCTATGCCATCTCCTATGTGCAGGCAGGGAGCAGAGCATAGCTGATCTGCAGAGATGCTGCTATAGTGCCTGGCTTTGACGTGTCCAATGAGTATGTGTAGCATGACAACGAGCCATCTAGCATTTGGGGATATTTTGGGAATACTCAGAGTGAAAGGAAGGTACAGGAAGATGAAAGGCAGGTTGCTAAAGCCACTTGGAAATGGCAGTTTTTAAACAACCTCCACCCAGTGCCCAAGGGATATAAAACAAGAGATTAAGATTACTTTTCTGCTTTTGTGGGGAGCATCGGGGCAGTGGTGTCCTTGACACAATAGTAGCCCCAAAGTTTTGACAGTTTCATAAGGCCATTTGCCAAAGCTCAGCATCCCCTAGGAGTGGTAAATGATACCCTGTGGTCCCATTTCCTCCTTTAGTATCACCAGGGTCATCCACACTGGAGGTGGAGAGAACAAAAGGTACTCAAGGGGTTTGGAAAATAACTGTCCACAGGAAATAGAGTGAGGTCCTCACCCTTTTCTAGAAAACTACTCTGGTTTGAAATCTCCTAAGCCAATAGACATTAATGCCTAATGGAAGGTTCTCATAGGAGAGAGTTTAGGAAGTTCCCTGGCTAAATGCAGTCATTATCTAGATACCTCTATGAAGCCATTATCTAGATACCTCTATGAAGCCATTATCTAGATACCTCTATGAAGCCATCTACAATATCAGAGGACCAAATGAGAGATAACCTCCTTATCTGTTCTAATACCCAAGTGAGTCTACCTGCTCTCATTGTCACACAAAATTTAACCCATCAAAATAAATTGGCACATCCTTATTCCTTTTTACTCCCTGAGACCCCGTCCCCCCCAGCAAGGATGGTGACGTTATAGAATTTTAAGGTTGAAATGCATATCATGAAGGAAACGGGCAGTGTAGAAAACACCTCCCCCTTTGTATGAGAAATGGAGGTTTCTGGTGGTGAACCCTTGATGGCTGAGCTATCTCTCCAGCCTGGGGATACAGATAGGTACCTCTGGATCAAAGAAGCAAGAGGAAGCCATTAGTGCCAATCTTCCAGCTGGGTTAGAGGATGCTAGAGGAAAGCACAGGTGTGTTCTGAGCACCATGATAGCATAGAGCACTTCCCTCTGTCTGCCAGAGTCTTTTTCCACAGCTGTTTCCTTACATAAGCTTCCTGTTCTCCAGTCTATAGTCTCAAGTCTGCTCTCAAGGTCTTTTTCTGTAGAGGCAATTGTAAGCTAAAGTGTATGCAATAAAGGGTCATGCCACAGTGGGCACTTTAGAATATAACCTTGCTTCATGACTAGGTAGTCACTGAAGGGGCAGATCCAAGTTTGGGTGTGGGAGTTTCCCTAGCAGAGCCTTCCCTCTGACACTCCAGTCATCCCTCCCACTTTCATCTTGCCCTGGGTCAACTGAGTGAGGATCAATTGAGTGAGGTGGCTGTCCAATGTGGAGATTGAATTTTCATCAAGGATGACAGTAGAAAGTTCGAGTCTCTCTGCTTGGGTCAGTCCTCTTAAGTGGAGGGGAATTTTCCAGACTCCTTTTTGGTTAAATGTGTTTACATCTTTGGTGCCTTCCATACTAAAAGGAAAATTGGAGGCTCTTTCCCAAAGAGCTGGTGGTGTTCTTTTTAATCTCACTAAATGTGTGTTTGAAGAGCCCTAGGATAAAGACAAATTGCCCTTTCCTGTCTCCTGTCTTGCAGGTTGTCCGTCTTTATTTTATTTTTGTGCCGTCTTTCCATGGACTTCTGGAAGCCAAGACAAGGAGCTCCTTTGAAGCACTTAACAAGACTCTTTGCAACAATCACATAATTGGAAATTCTGTCAGTGCTGAAAGGAAGGTGAATTCTGCAACAAAACAGATGTGGTTCAGAGTGTCTTATCTACCTTGAAGACCATTTATAAAGTGCCCTGATTTTCCAGTGTACCCCAGAGTAGTATTTTTTTTTTTTAGTAACAGTTACCACTGTTTTATAAAATTTTATGGCCATAAATCTTGTAGCTATTGAAAGGTTCAGGCATTATGCTGGCCTGCCCCTGTTACCTGGTGGAATCCACTCAGGCAATACCCTGGTCAGCCCAAGGTTCCATGGGAAAGAAGTCTGCACACAGGTGCAGAGGACCCCTTTAATATTTCTCTTTTCTTCTTTTTAAACAAAAGAATAACAGCTATAAGTACTGGCAATATTCACAAGTAACTATTTAAACATTTTCGCTAATCTTACGAACTTGCCTTTCCATATTCTTGCCCGTTAATCATGGTGCCTCCTTTGCCGACACTTCTCATCTTATTTCAAGAGGGAAGAGTAAGCTATATATCAAATGTCAGATGTTATCAAACACTGGATGTTTATTAATATTAATACTTGAAGGTAGTTCCTTCCCCCAAATCAATAAGGCATTATTCCTTCCTACAAAGAGCTGACACTTGGCAAAAGGCATAGAAAGATTGACATAAAATAATTCAGAATAATGTGGTGGGTGGAAATGGATATAGATACTCTTATATGAGGGCTGGATGACAAATCAGCTGATTGAATGCCATCTAAACAGGAATGGGGTCCAGAAGGAGAAGGAATTGGGGAAGCCAAAGTGGTTCAGAAAGACAGGAGTATGACCAGGGTTTTGAAGATTCAAAAACAATTTTGCAAGTGCGAAGGACATTCCAGCAAGAGAGAACTGTGCAGTAGACACATGGAAACAGTATTACAGGTGTTTGGGAAACCATGCAGAACTCAGCATAGGTATGGTTTGGCGTGACATGGGGTAGGATGCAGACCACCAGCCCCAGAATATAAAGGGAAACAGCGCTCAGATGAGGAATGAAGATTTAAAACGATCCTCAGAATTACAGGATCTTGTGAAATGAGCAAAAGACGGCAAGAATGAGCTGAATTGGTGGCTCTCAAAGCCTGTTCCAGTGACAACAACATCCTCCAGAACCTTTGAGAAATTTCCATACTCCACACGAGGATGGAAAACTCGAAGGCTGGAATCCTCCAACAGATTCCAAGGTATGCTCAGTCAGTCAGTTTCTCTTATGGGTTACGCAGACAAAGGAAGTTTTGGAGATATCAAGTAGACTTACTCCGTCTGCCCAGTGCAATACCAGGATGTAATGTTTACCTTGTAGTGCTCTAAGAATAGTGTGTGTGTGTGTGTGTGTGTGTGTGTGTGTGTTGGAGGGTTGCACTGGGAAGATGGCTTAGAGGTTAAGAGAGCTTATAGCTCTTGTAGAGAACCTGGCTTTGGTTCACAGCATCCATAAGCATCCACAGCATCCGACAGCTTGCAGCTCCAGCTCCAGAGGGTCTGATGCTCTCTTCTGATCCCTGCTTGCTCCTGTAGACATGTGGTATGTGCATACACACTCAGGCACACACATGTGTATAGAATACATAAACACATATGCATATATTTTAAATTCACCTATGTGTATATATTAAATTAAGTAAGAGGGATTCATGGAGGGAAGATAATGGGAATGATGTCTTTAATTCAGAAGCACAAAGAAGGGGGATTGTTGGGGGCCAGGAAATATCATTAAGAAATATCTCGAGGTACAAACCTCTGGTTCAGCTCTGGCCTACAATTGTATTGCAGATTCGAGCTAATCTGCTATTGAATGTCATGGCCTCAGTGGAGAGTGTCCCCTAGTTTGCATCTCTACAGAACTAAGCATTTGAATAGGCCTGCACCTGGGCGGAAGATTAGGTCTGTAAGTAACAACTGAGGACACAGAGTTCGGAGCGATCTAGCAAAGAGGAGTCAACTGAAGGAGACAGAAATGGCCTCTTTGCTTTGGAAGCATGGTTAGAAAACAGCCAGGGAGATGCTGAATAAAAAAAGGTACTCTAGTTTTGCAGCATGGAACTGAGAGCTCTCTAAAGATGACAAGATGCCTTGCTTGGTCTTTATCGCTGTTGGGTTGCTAGGAGTTTCCAAGTCCACGCCTCCCCCACTCAGGCCGAACCTCATGGCTTCTGTGGCTTGGGGCTGAGACATGCCGGGCCATGACAGGGGATATTCATATATACCTCCAAGGGTCACCACATAAGAAGATGTGAACAAATCCCACAGAAACCCGTCTGTGAGCATCTTTCTCACAAGCAAGAGAAGCAGACACTAAGGCATGCCTTCCAGGAAACAAGCCACAGAGCAATTACTCAGACCCCTGTAATTCTCTCTTGTTATTACCTACCCAGATGCAGTGGAAAATTTCTGTCAACTATGTAAGCCTCCTCAGGAATAAAATGCAATGGATTTAGGCCACGGGATCTTTGGGTGCCAATCCTCTCACCTGAGAGTGTGGGGGGTGATGCAGGAGGTGCCGGCCACCCTCCATGTGAGAGTCCTCGCACGTGTGCTTGCTGGCTTGTAGCAGCTGCTGCAAAGAAAATAATTTCCCATTTCCTCCAGGAATTAATCAAGACAAAAAGCAATCTAAAGCCCATTAAAACACATTTGATCAGTTCTCTTTTCTGTGTTCCCCGACTGTGGGGAAGCTGAATTGCCTCAATCACTTCCCATCACGCTTTTGTGCAGCCATGGCAATTCTTCACCTCTCTCCATGTTCACCCATATATGAAACCAATTCTTTTAAAGTCAGAAATTGACATCCAGTCTCTAGCTGATTTGGGTGAGAGGCCATGCTGAGATCAATGTGTGTGTCTGTATCTCTCTCTCTCTCTCTCTCTCTCTCTCTCTCTCTCTCTCTCTCGTGTGTGTGTGTGTGTGTGTGTGTGTGTGTGTGTGTGTGTGTGTGTGTATTTCAGGGGACATGTTGCGTAACTGAAATCCCTGGTCTCAAGCACAAGGCTATGAGAGTAACCGAAAAAAGTCATTTTTAAAGCCTAAAGTTCTCAAAAGAAATGAGGCACTAGGGAAATGTCCAGAGATACAACAAGGATGGTACCAACTAACAATCTAAGTAACAGTGGAGAAGCTACCTCAAATGCCCTCCCCTGATAATGAGATTATTGACTACCCTTATGTGCCATCTTAGAGTCTTCATCCAGCATCTGATGGTGAAGGGACCAGCTTCCCTTTCGGCAGCCATACCGGCCGAACATGTGCTTCTATGACCTTGTCCTAGAAACTAGAAAGTCAGATGCCTACCTCGTGACAAGGAAACAATCAGAAGTTAGTCACTAGAAAGTCAGATGCCTGTCTCGTGATAAGGAACCAATCAGAAGTTAGCTGGTGGCACTATGCTTTACGACCCTGGGTGTGCTTTACCGACAAGCACACAGCAATGACGTAGAGAGCATAGAAACCACCCTGGGAGGGCCTATAGGCCATAACAACCAGTTGACCAATCAACACAGGGCAAGCCCTCCAAGCCTGGAGGCACAACAATCCTGAGCCTGTGCATACCCCTAGACACTCCCCTTACGCTGCCCTATAAAGATCTGTGCGCAGCGGCTTCAAACGGTCTTTGCTAGCCATCTGTCATGTTGGGTGGATCAAAGACCCGAGCTAACATGGGGTTAGCTCATTAAACTACAATAAAGCCTCGTGCAGTTTGCATCAAGCTTTCGCCTCCATTCTGTGATTGGGGTGGCTGAGGTCCTGGCCTAAGATTCTGGAAGCCTCAGCTTTCCGAGGGTCTTACAATGGAAGTAGAAGCAGATACCCACAGCTAAACACTGAACTGAACTGGAATCCAGTTGCAGAGAGGGAGGAGTGTTGAGCAAAGGGATCAAGACCAGGCTGGTGAAACCCACAGAAACAGCTGACCTGAACAAGGGGGAGCTCATGGTCCCTAGACTGATAGCTGAGAAACCAGCATAGGACTGATCCAGACCCCATGAACGTGGGTGTCAGTGAGGAGACCTTGGAAATCTATGGGGCCTCTTGTAGTAGATCAATATTTATTCCTAGCATAGGAATGAACTTTGGGAGCCCATTCCACATAGAGCCTGAGCCTAGACACAAGGGGTGGGCCTAGGCCCTATACCAAAGGATATGACAGACTCTAAAGATCCCCGGTGGAAGGCCTCACCCTCCCTGGGGAGCAGAAAGGGTATGGGATAGGGAGGCAATCTTATTTCTTATCTAAATAAAAAAGTCTAAAGTTCTCTTTCTCTCTCTCTCTCTCTCTCTCTCTCTCTCTCTCTCTCTCTCTCTCTCGAGCGCGCGCGCGCACACACACACACACACACACACACACACACACACACACACACCCTTCATTCCTCCCTTCCTTCAAGGAATCCTTTAGAATGTTTGGTATAGTACCACAAACCATTGAGGTTATTCTTGGATAAACCAAGTTAGAAAATAGTGGCTGTTTTCAAGACATTTCATTGTCCAGTTCCATGAAGAGTATGTTAAATAAAGAAGATGGATCTAGCTTCTAAAAAGCTAACAGTACATTAAATGAAGGGACATATAAACATTCCAACTAAACTAAGGTAGAATGAAATAAATACAATACAGAAGTATGAAGGAGTATGAGCCGAGGAGAAAATAGGTAACTGTAAATACTTCCAGGACGAGGGAATGTTTTTAGCTAGCTTTGAAAAGGAAAGCTTGAATAATTAAAACTGAACAATGAGAAGAAAGAAGAAAGGCATTCTAACTGGGGATGGGGGGGAGAGATAGTGTGAAAATGTCACAAAATCATGAACCTCTGGAGCTTGCTTAGGTTTAAAATGAAGAGTTGACAAGATAGCACGGTGGGTAGAAGGACAAAGAGAAATGCAGGATTGAGCAGCAATGAGGTCAGATTGATGATCTTGAATGTCACGGGATGGTACTAACCTGGACAAAAGAGGCTGCCCTCCTTTTTTGCACGTGTATGTGTAAATGCATGTGTGGTTTTGCGCTAACATAATGAAACTTCACTCTAGTGTAGTACTCTTGGACCCTACAAAATTCCATTAAGTCCTTGCACCACTTTCCAGCTCAGATAACCACTTCTCCTTACATGAACAATGTTGATTGCCCCTCAAAATACTTTGGGAGAAGCAGCTTCCAAGTGGGGGCTTCTTGCTGTTCTCTGAGCGTTCCCCTCTTTGCTTGCTTTACTCCAGAGAAACCAACCAGCTCCCACTGTGGCAAAACAAGAACATGATTCTTAGAAATGCAACCGTCATAACCGAATTTCATTGCGTGACATTTGAGTGGCATCCGACCTTCCATCTCCGGTCTGTGAGCTGTGTCTCTTCAGCCTCAGGGAGTCAGGCTGCATGTGATGCTCCTTTCACGTGTTCCAGGCCCAGTTGCTAAGCCACAGAGAGCACGGACTAATGCTGCTTTCAAAAGATCAATGGTTGTTTATCCCCTCCTCTATCTATGTCTATGTCCTTTTAAACTATAATAAAAACAAATCTGTTCCTACCAGGATCTGTCTGAGGGCCAGCCTGTCCCTGCTGACAAACCTCAGGGCATCTGAGAACATTTTTACATGAAGAGCAAAAGGTCTCTTAAACTTAGAAGAGAATTGACATTGTGTGTGTACACCTAAGTCTAAAAAGGGTTGAGAGGAAGCCCATGGGCCAGGTGTCATTTAATATGAAAGCTGACTTAAAATATCATTATCACGGGTGGTAATATGTATGTATGTGTGTATGTGTGTGATTGCCTGTATGCATAACAGGTTTAAATAGTTCAATGGTCCCATACTTGGAAGGTCCAATAAATGATGAGAAAGACTTCATGAGAAGCTGTATAAGACACAGAGAGAGGGGACCTAGGACAATCAATGAGGGCTTCTGGAAAAGTCATAAAAAAGTGGCTCTCAAATGTGGCAGAACTTGAGACTCATCCTGGAACTTTAATAAATCCTCATTGCCCACCCACACAGGGCATTAAAGGTGACTTCATTCAGTCACTTCTGGTAAATTATGCAGTATCTACCAAAGCTGCACACACATGGACATGACTTGCCAACTCCATCCCTCCTGTGTATGCAGATGAAAGGCACACACGGGTGCTAAAAACCATGCAGAGGAATGCTGAGGCCATGCTATTGTAATAGGACAAGGTTGAGAGCTGAGAAAAGACCCAGGCCTGTGATGCTACACTGCAATTCTGGAGATCCAGGGTAAGTTACGTTCTGTACCTACGGAGCCTCCTAAGAACGTAACGTTGAACGAAAGAAACTAAATGCAGGAAGTGTGACTCCATTTGAAGGCAAAACTGGCATATGATACCGGAAGTGAAGTATGTGGTAATCTTGGAAGGTGATGGGACAGAAGCAGGAGCAAAGGAAGCTTCTGGGACTGCAGTACTGCTGGACTGAGAGCTGGTCACACAGGTGTGTTCACTTTGTGACGGTCCGCTGAACGGAGCACCTGTGATTCATTTACTTTAGTGTATCATACTAAGGTCCAGTTAAAACCAACTCAAAGTCAGGTGTGGCAACACAGACCAGCAATTCCAGTTATCAGAGAGGCTCATATAGGAGGACTGCAAGTTCAGGGCCAGCCTGGGCAGGTTGGAGAGCTTCCATCTCAGAATTTAAAAGGAGGACAAGGGTGTTGCTCAGCAGTGGAGCACTTGACAACATTCATGAGGCAATGGTCAACCTTGGACCAACCTTTCCTGCTGGAAAAAATCCAAACAGCACAGTATTGACAGAAAAACAGACATAAACCTATGGCAAATAGAAAGCAGAGAGCCCGGAAGTAGATTTCCCCAATAATTTAATTTTTAAGCCACATACCATATGATCCTAATTATATTAAATTCTGGAAACAAGAAAACTCTAGAACTAGGTAAAGGATCAGTGGTCACCAGAGGCTCATTGTGGATGGGGAAGAGAAGGACAATGAAACTCTGAGGCACAGGGGATGAGAAGGACAATGAAACTCTGAGGCACAGGGGATGAGAAGGACAATGAAACTCTG
The DNA here is from genome assembly GCF_003668045.3 of Cricetulus griseus. Classification (NCBI taxonomy): domain Eukaryota; kingdom Metazoa; phylum Chordata; class Mammalia; order Rodentia; family Cricetidae; genus Cricetulus; species Cricetulus griseus. The sequence goes on from NC_048598.1 coordinate 22,980,666, forward strand.
AGGCACAGGGGATGCTTTTAGGCTAAAAAAAGTATTCTGTATGACACTATCAGATGGATGCACAGGCCAGCACAAGTGAACAGAGACCATGCCTCAAACAAGATGGAAAATAAGAATCGGCACCCTAAGCTGTCTTTTGACCTCCAGATACATGTCAGGGCTCATGTACCCATACTCACACATATGAATATGCATCACATAGCATGCATAGAGAGGTCATATACAGGCACACAAAAATGTTTAAAAATAAGAGAACTGAGTAATATAAAGGGATATTTAATAAATCAAAAATGTTTTTGGAAGTCAAGTGGTTGAAGTCACAGTAAGGCTTGTTGTGACAAGAAAATTCAGCTTTATTATGGACACATGGGATAATTGTGAATAAGGTTGTGGGAGAAGACGTTAGGTTAGTAACTTTAGAAATCAGTAGAGTGAGGATAACAGTTCTGATTCTGCCATACATGTGGCTGGAGACTAAACAAGTGAGTTACATGTGATGGAAACTAGCCTTCTCTCTGCTAAGGTTGGAGCTTAGCACGGTCCACTTGGCAATGGGTTAGAGCTGGAGACACTAGGACCCGTCCCCTTAACATGGGTGCAGACGGTGGTGGGATTTCTCAGATGAGGGCTTACGCCTGGGCTGATGTGATGCTTTGCATTGAAGCTTGGAGGATCTGAAAGGAATGTCACTCCAGCAGCAATAAACAGGTGTAGCACCGGGATCTTGGCTTCTAATTCTGTTCTCCCATGAAAGGAAGCAAACTGATGCTGCGAACTGGACAGGAAATATAAAAGATGAGCCTGGGACATATTGTAAATCTCACTTTAAAAGATCTACTGGAGAGTGAGAATACTTTGAAGACAAGAAACTCGGCTTCCACCCATACCTTCAGAAACCAGCACATTGTGTGTCAGTGGCTAATAGCCATGTAGAGAGCACAAGAGTTTCTGAATGGAGGGTGGGAAAGAAGGTACAGATGGAGGGAGGAGTGGTGGAGAGGGCAGAAGGCATTGTCCTATTAGAGACTTAATTGGGCGCAATCCTGTAAGAGAGGGCAGAAGCTGAAATAATTGAGGAGTCATCTGGAGACATCTCAGACTCTTGAAATAGTCCAAGGAGACAAAGGAACAGGTCTAGGCAAGAAGACACATAAAAGCTTGATTTTCAGAGCATCTCCAAGGTCAATTGATGCACATACAACCAAAGTCAGAACCTGCTGGTTCACAGTGTTGTTCTTTACATCACTCGGGACGCTGTAAGCACTTATTTTAATTAGAGAGGATTATTGAAAATGAATATTACCTTGAACAGAGGCACTACAGACCCCAGTATAATGCTTAGCAAATTAAACAGTAAATGTATCTAAATGGAAGAATAGATTAACAAAAAATACACTCCTTTCTCTATGGTTCAGCTTACTTTTCTATTATAGAGGCGTAACACACAGACACACACAATAAAGAGAGGAAAGACAGGAAAAGAAAATTAAAATCCATTTAATGTCCAACATGTGCTGGACAGTGTGTGCAGTACTTTCTATACACCAACTCACTTAATTAGCATCATTTTGCAGATGAGAACAATGAGACCCAGAGTTCTGGGTGCTTGGCGAAGATGACATAGCTAGGCCACACTAGTAGACTTTATATCAGAATGCAGGCATCTGTATGTGTATTCAGCACTCAGATAACTCCAGAGATTTTCTTAGCTTTTAATAGACAGTACTTCTAAATAATATCTATACAGTAACTAATAAGTGCTTGGGATGTCATGTAATTTGAACTTGAGCAATCCTACAAGTATCATCTTCCTGTAGAAATCTCCATTTCACAGATGAAGGAGATGACTGGCCCAAGGGCACACAGGTAATAATGGCTCAGGAATTTGAATCCAGCACAGTTTGGCTTTGGAAACTACGCTCTTAACTTCTCTGGTGCTTTGCTTAGTTTGACCCTCATCATGCTTGTTTGAGGAGCACTGGTTTCTGTTGTTTTGGAGCAACTGTTAAGAACACCACTGTTATGATCACAGGTATTAGTGTTTGTGGTTGAGCAAATGTGCTCACTTTGCACAGTAGTGGCCTGCCTTTCCAACTGTGCTGCCTCCCACCACACATCCTTCTTCACTTGGAAATGTCTGCTTTCGATCGTAAAGACCGATTGGGTGCTCCATTCCTAAAAGTCAGAACTCACCAGAAATTCCGTTCACAGTAACAATTAGCTCTCTCTGCTCTGCAGGCTGAGAGCATGTTTACTGCTGCTTAATCTTTGTCTTCCTTTCTGCCTTTGCTTGTTTTGTTTGAGACAGTCTCACTTTGCACCCCATCCTCATGCTCCCTCAGCCTCCCATGGGCTGGGATTGCAGTGATGCACTGCTGCCCCTAGCTCTTGTCTTGCTCTTTAGTATTATTTAATGACAATGCTATTAGCTTAATCTAAGAATTCATCAAATCATATTGATTGCCGTCATTTCACTTGAGAATATAATTATTAAATAAGGCTCAGCCACACAGAATGCCTTCAGCGTTCTCCATCTTCACCCTTCCCTTTGCTGTGCATCTTTGGCGAGCCCATTGTGATGCATCAACAACCACCCCCCCACCCCCACTGCCCCCACTTTCAAATGTTCAGTCAACAAGAAGCCCTTGAAAGAGATCCAGGCTGGACTATTTATTTCTCTGGCTGCTTCCCCAGCATATTTCCAAGATCAGTGGTGATACCGCTTGCCTAGAGTCCTGGTACAGATTTGAGCAGCCATCCCTTTCCCAAGTCCTTATGGACCAGCTTTTGTTAGCACCTTGTTACTGTTCACTTCCTTTGATTACAAAACAGACAGCTGACATACGTGGAAATAACCATCTATTAAACTTTCCTCTAACTGCCCAGTTTGTTCTATCACTAATTTCCATCTAGAACCTTCTAATACATCTAAGGCCAAACTCAGAGCTGATCACCACATACACCCTTCAGTACCATGGCTACTGTAAAGACATCCAACAATTTATCTGCATAATGATCCAGTCTATTTGAAGCACATGCTCCTCTCTATGGGTGTCTCTCTGTTTGTCTCTCTCTCTCCCAACAAGTGTTAATTGTGTAGTATTAATACTTTCCTTGCCTCAACTCAACCTATGAACTGAAGACATTTCTTTCCCTCCAACTAGCCCCATCAGTTCTCTACAGGACAGTGATGTTTTCAAAACCAGAGCTGCATCATGTCACCTTGTGTTTAAACTCTGTTATGGGTGCTGAGTCTTAAAACCAAGGACCTTCTGATCTACAAAGTATTTGGGCCCAGGGTCCTGACTACATCTCCACCCTTAGGTTACATTGTTAATCAGTTTCAGCCATGTTTATCTTCCAACTAGTTCCTCAGCAAGCCAGTCTCACTCTTGTCTTGGAGTTTTCACTTGCTAACTCTTCTGCCCAAGGTATTTGTTTATGTCAACTGTCCTCGGTGACATCTTGTTCTTATGCCCCAGATTCTGTCATCTTTCCTAGCCACCACCTCTAAGTTGGACATTTTATTAGTTTCCCCTTTGGGTGGTTGTTCTTGTTTTTAACTAAATGTGGTTGCAGTATGTAACGTTGGGATACTAAAAGGCCCCTTTTAAATCAGGGTACTAAAAGATTGTGTGGACACTGTAAATTCTTCCTCTAGAATTTAGCTTTATTTGAATCAGAGGACACGATTGAATGTTTGTATTGGTTCATCTGCTTAAGAGCCCTAAGATCTTAGTCACTTGCATCTCCTCTGTGAACCTCGTGGGAAAGCCCCATTATAAAGCATGTTAGTGTCTCTTCATTGATTGGAAGATAGTGTTCCTGTGCCTTGGAGCTCACAGCACAATAAAGTAGACAGACATTCAGAATTACTCACATGAATAAACACACACGTTTTGTAAGAGTTTCCTTCAAGACTGAAACATTATTTACCTTAAGCAGGAAGGTAAACAACTCAAAATATTTAGATCAACTGAGTTACTTGGAAGGGACACCCTCCAACCTCTTGAACTACCTTCAGACTGTGGAGTGTAATTCCCATTCCCAGCTTTGTGAGCTGTCACCCATGCTGGAGTGGGCTTTGGCGAATCAGCCATCTTTGTATCATTTCTGCTCCTATAAGGAATCCTTGACCCATACTCCTGTAAATAACCCCAATAAAACTCACTCATTCTTCAAGTTGGATGTTGATGGTATCTGTTCTTTAGTTTGTTGTGGGTTCCCTCTCTGAGTCGAGAAGATGTGTGTGTAACATCTCCATAGAAAATATTTTGTCACATAACAGCATGATTGGAAAATATGCTAGATGCTACACTGGGAAACTACAAGGTGCCAATAGAGGAAGCCTGGGACCCATTTCTATCATGAAATTGGATGCATTAATTATCCATCACTGTACAGCACTTCACTACCTCAATCTCAGGTCTTGAAAAAAAAAATACCTTTTATTACCTTTTGTTTGGTAGCTGGTCAGCTAAAGCCTGATTTGGATATGACCACCTCATCTGGCTGTTGGTCATCTGAAGGCTTGGCAGTTCAGTCTGGGCTCTACTGGCATGGCTATTCTCCAAATGTCTCTCATTTTCTGATGATGAGTGGTCAGTGTATCTTCTTATGGAGTTATTAGAAGTGTCAGAGGGTAAGCAGGAAACTTCTGCTGTGGGGAGCCAAAGAAGCCCTGAGTGAATGAAGTCCTGAGCAAATGTGTATTGTTGACATGAGCTGGCCATGTCAAGGATGGTAAAGCCTCAGACCCATGGGAAAATGGCAAAGCCCTCCCCCTGCCCAGCCCCCAGGTAAGGCTCAAAAGGAAAGGCAAAGCCTTACTCTTGTCCCTGTGTGGATGTTGAAAGTGAGTGCAAAGACTGCTCCCTACAAAGACTGTTCTTCCCGAGATTAGCTGCTTCTGACCCCTTGATTGGGCACATGTAATAAATAGCCCAGCCTCCTTGTTTACCTGAATGTAATAACCCCACCTCTTTGTTCAGCTGTATGCAACAGCTCTGCTTCCTTATTCAACTGTAGACAATAATGTGCTAAGCTTTCCTTTTGCTGCATTTTCTCTATCAGACAGTCCATTCCACCCAATCCCAGCATTTCCGGGTGCCGGTGTATTTGTATTTTCGTCACCCCCTGCTGGCCCAGTCAGCTCCATCCCTACAGCTGTGATGGACCCGACATTCTTCTGACAACCAATTTGAACTGTCACCTTGGTTATTCATTGTACCTTGAACAGCCAAAGAATAATCTAGATAATTCTCTAAAGATAATTGTAGGTTAACATTTACAATCAGCTGACTTTAAAGACTGTACCTCCTATTGGGGTTGGCCTTACAAACCTGCTGTAGGCATTAGGAATGAAAAACCGGATTTTTTTTTTTTTCTGGAGAAAGAAATTTGACTGTAATATAAAAATTCTGCAGGAGTTTGCTAGCCTGCTCTGCAGACTGACAAGCCTCAGTTGCATGAGTCAAATCCTTAAAACAAATCTCTCTCCATATTCATGGTGTTTCCCTGCAGATTCTTGGCTGATCTTCCCATTGTGATCTTATAAGACACAGGCCCACCCTGTCCTGGTTACCTAAAATATCAAAGGCAGGGGAGCACTGTCAGTCACTGATGAGGACATAGTCTATGGTAGAAATAGGCGAATGAGACAATGATCAATCCAATAATGTGATCTGCCACACTGAAGATTTTCCTTTTGAAGAAGCCATTCTTAAGCCGTGATCTAAAAGGTAAATGACAGTCAGTACAAAGAGGGGTTGAAGAAAATTTTAGGCAGAGAACATAGGATAAAGCCAAGAAAGACTCGAAGGGGGAAATCTCATAAATAAGGACACTAGAGCTTATCAAAGAAGGATGGTCGGGCACTAAAGTCACAGGTGCTCTGTGAGAGTTAGAATTTGTGGTTCTTATTCTACCAGTAAATAGAAGGGGCGAATGTGCTTCAATCACAAGAATAATATAACAAATTCCTCTTATCACTGTAGCTATTGTATGGAAATTACAGAGCCACAGGGTGTGAGACTATTTAAAAAGGTCAGTCCAGTAAGACAGGAGCTGACTCTTTGATAACAGTGGGAAAGAATGCAGATATAAGGTACATGAAGCATATAAAGTAAATACAACTTGGTAACTTCTAGGAGAGGAGGCCATTTATTGAGGGAAAACAAAATGAAAGGAGAGCCGAGATTGAGAGAGATCAATAAATGTAACTTTTTACATCTCTACTCTATTGAGAGATAGGTTTAATTTTTAACCAAAATGATCATTTTCTTATCCTGTTAAATGTAAAATGGGAGGGTGAGCATAATAGTAACTTGAATTAATCTCAGGTTTATTTTTATTAGCTCACAAGCTCATTTTCAAAATTATTTCTTAATATGTAACAAGATCAGCTAATGTGAGCGAGCCCAGACTACTCTAGTAATTTATGAAGTATGTAGAATGAACTAGAGTTTTGGTTTATAAATATCCATTTCAACAATACAAGCCTATTCCAAAGCTATTCACAAAATATGGTGACACATTGAAAATTACTTTTGTAGGGTTCCAGGGTAATGGATTTCAATATGACCATTAGCTCTAGTTCTTTACAATAAGATTATTCCTATGACAACCAAGGAAACAAGTGCAAGAAAATGCTTTAAGGTTGGCTTGTGTCATGCAGCATAGCTATTATTAACAAAGCCGATAAAAAACAAAGTGGAAAAAAGTGCGAGCAGAAAAGCAGCTTCATTGCGTTTTCTGAAGGTATCTGATTGCATGGAGCATCCATACGCTTTGCTTGGAAAATAAATGTGCCCAGGATTCATGCTTTCTTCTTGCCTTCTGTAGGAACATTTAGAGATGTTATCTGCCGGTTGAAATAGCACCATTATTTTTAGTTCAAACTCTGCTAATAATACATGTTTTGCACTGACATATTTTCATAAATATTCAACTTTGAAATTTTTTGAGGGAGAAAAATCATGCTTTTCCATTTTTAGGACATGAACACCCAAGAGAATTTCCCACGCATAAAAATTAAAGAAGGCATAGATAAATGGGTAGATTTCAGCTCAGTGTGGGTGGGGACACTTTGGCTGGTGATTGAGTGGCAGGGAGCTCACTCTTAATGTTCTATTTTAAAGAGGTTGAAAGTTAAGCTTGAAAACAACAGATATATTCAAAATCTTCATAGCTATGTGAAATTTTCAAACTATATTATTCTAAGATCTTTGATAATGCACAGCATTTTCAGCCAAATAGTGGGGTCACTCCACAAAGAACCATCTTTTGGAAGAGGGAACTGTCTAGGTCTCTCTTCTAAGTCTCCATGTTATAGAATTATGGAGAAGTGTCTCACATGTCTCACTTCCAGAGAATTTGTCAAGTGGAGGGCTGCCAGTTTACAGCTGAAGCATCTTCAGAATCTATTGTGGTAGTCAAGCCAAAGCCTACTGCCTGGTTAAAATGAAAATATCTATAGAGGACTGGAAATACAGAGTACATGCAGAATGTTCTAGAAGAAAAGGTCCCAAACTTAATCTCAAAGGATAAACAAGGGATACTCAGGTAAGTGAGTGAAAAGGCCATTCTAGGCAAAACCACAATGGCCAGAAAGACCGAGTAGTGTGAGGAACATGGACGATAGTGTTCAATGATGAGCATGTTAGCTCAGTGCTAAGTATGTGCACATATGCTGCTAACCATGCTCGTTGCTTAGCATGTGCCGGGAGAAGCATTTTCAGTGCTAAGTAAGTTCAGTGCAAATCAGTACTAGGCATGCTTAGTGCTGAGTCTACTTAATGCTATGTTTGTTCAGGTCTAAGAAAGCGCAGTGAGACTTATGTTCAGTACTGGACACATTCAATACTGAACATACCCAGTGGCTAGCATATTATTTCAGAGAACAGTATGTTTCCTGCAAAGCATGTCCAATACTGATCATGTTCCACATATACATGCTCAGTGCTAAGTAGCCATATTGCACGTTCAGGATGTGAGGGGGATAAAACAGATGAGAAGGAAGGGGTTGAGTGCACTGTATGCCCAGCCAGGAGTCTCAAGGAAGTCTGCAGGTTACAGGGAATCCCCGAATTTACTGACCAACCAAACGCATGCATTTCCAATTATTCTTGAAATACAGTTCCCTAAAGATATAGCAAAGACACAAAGTCAGAGTTTTAGATAGATTGCTCTGATTACAGTGTGGAAAAAAAAATTTATAGAGGGATCTGATGAGAGCTAGGGAGAATACGGCAGGTTGGAGAGGTGGCTCTGCTGTTAAAGGTTAGCCTCCCCCACCCCCCAATGCATACTTTAGATAAAACACCCACTTTATATCCTGAGGGGAAAAAAATAAAGCTCCTCCCAAGGTTTTTTCAAATTCTCCAGTTTTCAGTGGAAGATTCATGTGATAGCCTCAGGTTCAAATTATCTTCGTGGATGAAATGGGTTCAATTTATAAGATGTCATGGCCCCTACCCCTGCCATCTTCTTTCTCCATGGTATCCACCTAGACACAGTATGCAGGGCCTGTTCCACGTCCTGCCCATCTCCCCCTCTGCACACACACCTAGCAGATTCCCACAAATGCAGCCTTTAGGTATATGGCAAATTCTGTTTAAGACTTTTGGGGGAGGGTGGGTGGGTGATGAAGGATGAGTTTGGGTTGCAAATGCTTTCTTTGGAGAAACCAAAAGCTTTTTAATGGTTGTTTTAATTCCCCAACTCTCAGTTTCTTAAAATGGTCTCAGTATATAACCCACCAACCAAATGCCTAATTATTTACTCAAAACTGGAAGCAGTTAAGTTGTGTGGGAATGAATATGCAACTGTTGGTAGTCTATACAAGGAAATAGATGCAGATCTAGAAAGCAAATTATTTCACAAGTTGTGAAGACATGGGGGAAACCTGGTAAGTCATAGAAGTTAGTCCGAAATGGCTCCACATCATAAGATTCCAACAAGGTGATATTTTGGGAAAAGGTTAAAAAAGGGTAAAGAAAGTCAACAGATCTGATACTGGCAGAGATGGGGGAGGGGAGAAATGAAGGGTCAAGGTGTGTGTTGAGGGTGGGGTGAGGTGGGGACACAGGTTTATAGGGCAGAGAAACTTCCAAGCACCGATCTAGAAGGAAGACACGTCATTACACATTTATCAAAATCCATAGGCGCAATGCAAAGAAGGAAGTTTAATGCAAATGTAGGCTCTGATTCACAATAAGTGTTATATTTTAATTATGACAAATATTATAAATTATTTTAATGTAAGGCATTATTATAATGTAAGCTATTAATAATAGAGGAAGTATGTGTAGGAGAGTTAATGGATGTGCTCCATTACTATTCTGTAAACCTAAACCCAGATTCTTTTTTTTTTTTTTTTTTTGGTTTTTCAAGACAGGGTTTTTCTGAGTAGCTTTGGAGCCTATCCTGGCACTCTCTCTGGAGATCAGGCTGGCCTTGAACTCACAGAGATCCACTTGCCTCTGCCTCCCAAGTGCTGGGACTAAAGGTGAGCGCCACCAATGCCCGGCTTAAACCCAGATTCTTAATTCAAAATGTCACACAAATAGCCATGATAGAGTCTATGAGGGACTCTCAAACTTCCCTCTGAAACTTCCCAAGCCTCCCTCATCTGCATTGCTCTCAGCCCTTCTGTCTTGCCAGCTCCCACAGAGAATAGATAGCCCAAAGCTCTTAGAGTCTTAAGCTCTGAGAACTCAATGGCTTTCCACCTCGTAGTTCTAAATATTCCCAGTCCTCTGAAAAACACTGTGGTAAGGTCTTTCACAGCAATACCCCACTTCACTTTTTGTACCTGTTTCCATATAAGCTTGCTTTCTGTTGTGATAAATACTGGCCGGAATCAACTTAGAAAACAAAGGGTTTATTTCAGCTTATAATGCCCAAGTCACAGTCTGACATTGAAGGAAATCAGGCAGAAACCCAGAGGAGGAACTGAAGCAGATACTATGGAGGGGTGATGTTTACCAAATTGCTCCAAGGCTCACACTCACCTTCATATTCCTCCAAAACAACCTACCTGCCCTGGGTAGCCCCACCCACAGTGGGCTAAGCCCTCCCACATCAATCGTTAATCAAGAAAATTCCTCAATAGACTTGCCTACAGGCAATCTGCTAGGGCCATTTTTCTCAGCTGAGGCTCCCTCTTCCCAGATGATTCTAGCTTGGGTCATGTTGGTGAAAACCATCTAGCACAGCCGTCTATTACATTAAGGAACACATGTTCAGGCTGGACAGGAAGCTCAGTCTGTAAAATGCTTGCAATGCTGATGTAAACACTTGGTTTGACTCCCATGTGATATGTTTCTAATCCCAGTACTTGGGAGGCAGAGCCAGATGGATCCATGGGGCTTGTCCGGGGCTAGTGGGAGATTACCTCAGAAAAGAGGTAGACGCACTTGAGGAGAAATCACCAACCTCATCCTCTTCCTTCCAAGCATGTGCCCACTCCTGCTCACTGCCTTCCACGTGTAAGCACACACTCCTGCTCACTGCCTTCCAGGTTCATGCACACACTCATGCTTATGCAGCTGTATACACATATGCTCCTGTATATACAGATTCGCGTGCATACACGGAGAACAGATTTTTTTTCTACAGCTAATTTATTAGGAGGTTTTATTACGGAAAGACTGTAATTTTTGTCAAGTGCTTCTTCATCTAATGAGACGATACTGTTGTCCTTTTTCCATTAATGTGGAGGTCATTTATATATTTGTACATATGATGAGGAGTATTTACCCATAAACCACCCTCTGGATAGTGGTAGGTGATGTCTTATTTGCTGTTGAATTTGGTGATTTAGGTAAGGGATATGAACCTGACATTGAGTCAGACTGAAACCTGGGGTAGTTTGGATTAACCTGAGAATGGGCTAGCTGGAGCATGATGCGGGCTTAGGGTTCTGGACCATGGGAAATATTTCAGAGTTTGTCTAGCCTAGATCCTATGCCTACTCCCGAGTCTCAAGTCTTACATTCTTTAATTCCTCTGGATTAGTGTTCTGGTCACATAGAAAACTTGGTTTTATTTGGAATACAAGACTGATGGCTGGGCTGCTTTGGTCACATTCAGACAGAAATAAGCTATTCAAAAGTGTGATCTGTGAGGTATGTTGTATATTGGGTTGGCTCAGCTAATACATAAGAATTTCATTAAAAAAACTTCAAGAATGTCTCAGTTGCTCTAATACATACAATTAGGATTGTGTCTACCATGCTTTAGACTGCTGTTTTGCAGTGGCTTTCAAAAGGCAACACGTAATGAAATAAATGGTGTTTTACTGAGTTATAATCATGTCTAACAATCCCCACATACTACAAAATAGGGTTGTGCTTTGAAATTATCTATTTAGTTAGTTTTTATTTATTTAGTTAGTTCAGTGGTTTAAATGAGAGATGTCTCCTATAGACTCAAGTATTTGAATATTTGGTCCCCAGTTGATAGGTTGCAGCCTTGATAGGGGAAGTACATCACTGAGGATGGGCCTTGAGAGTTGATTGCCTTGCCCCACTTCCAGGTCTGTCACTCTTCTTCATGTCTGTGGTCCAAGATAAGACCTCTCAGTTTCCTGCTCCTGCTGCCATGCCTCCTTGTCATGAGGGACTCTTATCTCTCTGGAACACCAAATCAAAATAAACTTTCTTCCTTAAGTTGCTTTTGGTCATGGTATTTTATCAGAGCAACAGAAAGGTGATTAATACAGTTAGGTAGGTAGTTGGTTGGTTGGATAATTGTGTCAGTAGTGACACTAAAATCATCTCTCATGGGACATCTCACTTTGTTTCTGTCTGGGATGGATGGCAAGAGAGAAGTACCAGCTTCCTGGCCTGTGAGGTCCCAGCTGTGTTCTCCATGACTTTTCTCACAGCTCCCCTCTCTGTTCTTGTTTAGAACACAGTCCACAGCACCCTCCTGGTCCTGAAGTAAGTCATTCTGTAGGTCAGTGTTCTCAACCTTCCTAATGCTGTGACCCTTTAATACAGTTCCTCATGTGGTGGTGACCCCTCTCCTTAAAATTATTTTCATTGCTACTTCAAACTGTAATTTTGCTACTGTTATGAATTGTAATGTAAATATCTGTGTTTTTTGATGGTATTAGGTGATCCCTGTGCAAGGATCATTCGATCCCCAAGGGTGTCATGACCCATAGCTTGAAAACCACTGCTCTAGAGGCTAGGAATATTAATATTCTGTCAGAGAAATTAGGAAGGCGATTTTTTTCAAGAACGTATTTCATCTTTAACATTCTACTTACAAATGAATACACATGCCTTAATTCACTGTGGTTTGGCCGTGGTATGTAATTTTTCTTTCTGAAACTCCCATGATTCAAGCACAAGGGAAAAATGAATTTCAAGTTAAAGAAGAGGAGTTTATGACACTATGTGAGTCACCCAAGAGCTCACAGGAAGTCAGTCCAGCTACTCCTCAGAGCATCCAGTACCTTGGAGGAATTGAGGACAACTTTTGTTGAGCTCATGCAAAGATCATCATGTGTTCCCAGCACTTTGGGGGTGCACAGAACAATGGATGACAGTCCTGTGGCTTTAGAACTTAGCATTAAGACACAATTTTCCTATGCATCAATTGACTGTATGGGACGATGGACTGAAAATAAGCAATTAGGAGGTAGCTCAGGGGAAAAACACTTGCCCAGTAGGCATGAGCCCTGGCTTCCATCCACTAGTACTTCTGCATATATACAAAATTCTACCACTAAATATAGTACTTTAAAAAGGACAAGATTTAAAAAGAAACTTCCACGGAGGAAGTGGAGTGAGTCTTGTGTCTGATTGCCTCAATGATCTAGCTTGGGGATTCTAGGAAAGTCTCTGAACTTATGTCCTTTAACTTCAGAATGAAAGAAGATAATGTCTACTTCTCAAAGCTGTGAAACAATGTGATAATCGATGTAATGTGTACTCCACAGATCAATAGATGCAAATTATGATTGAGGAAGAGTATTCAAAGTGGGCCAGAAGAGATTTGAAAATAAAAATGTATAGACTGGTGGGAGGACTCAGAAAGTGCCCTGATGAATGGCCAGAGTTGAAGCATCACTAATAATTTTAGGTTTATCTAAATTAGCATTTCTTTAGCATTGTCTGTGGACCACCAAAGTCAGAATCACCTCAGCACTCATTAAGATGAGATCCAAACCACGGCCCACACATCTCTGTTCTTCTGCAAGCAGCCCAGATACCTTCAGTTACCTAGCTACAGCCAACTAAATTCCTTAGGAAATACATGAGTATTCAATCTCCACTTCAGTGGAAGTTGAGTCAACAGAGATATGTCATTTGGATGGTTACTAGAACATTGTTGACTCACGAGAAAGCCATTTTCATCCTAACACACCACAAGAACCCACAATTTTACATAAGCCAAACAAACTGTCAAACAGCACTCTGACCTCCTCCGCCTCCTTGTCCACCTCCATCCTAATGCAAAAGCAGCTGTCATCAGTCTCTGAGACCTAACAGGTGACTGTAGGTCCATCTTTTCTAAATCTTTGAAGAACTTCTCTGCACCTGGTCCCAGTTTCTCAACATTCTCTGTCTTCAGTGACTCCCAAGATCTTTTCCCTCTTTAGATTTCCAGTGCCTCCACTCTAGTTCATATTATGGGGGCTGAAATGTATGTTGTTTTCTTTATTTTTAAGCAATATCATTATTCGTTTGTTTGTATTTTAGAAAACATACTGAAACTTATTTAGAAAAAACACCCTCTTGGGACATAATATATGAATAATACTGTGTTACTCTTGTGTTTAAAACCCTTGGACAGCACTCCACCATAATCTGAACATCATTAGTCTTTAATGTCATATCCAAGGGTTTTCATCATTTCTCACTTTGGTGCTTACTGCTCCACACTTGAACCCAATCATGTTAAAGCACTCCTGGTAACCTCAGTTGGTCATGCTATTTCCTGTTTGTATGATTTTAAATAAATTCTGCCACTTCAACAGAAACCATGTTCATCATTCAACAGATGTCTTCAAGGGTTTCTGCCTCTGTGAAGGATTCCCTAAATAACTCTGCTTCATTTTACCTCCTATTGAATAGTCTTTAAGAGTCTATTCATTCAAAAAATACCCATTGAGCACTCATATACCAAATATTATTTTGTGTGTTAATGCATAAGAGTATAAACACATACAATACTTTTGCTTTGAGGCTTGCATTGAATTGGAGTTAAGTGAACGGAATGTCAACAACTTTTTAAAAAGCTGGAAGGGGTGGATATATACATTGTAGGTGGTAAACATAATAGAGGAGAATAGACCAGGGAAGGGGAGAGTCCAGCCTTAAATAGGGTGGTCAGAATGGGCCCACTGAAGAGTTAATACTTATACAGAAAGAGTGAAGAAGATAAATCATATAGGTACATCTGGAAGAGGGGAAATTCCAAGAGACATTAAGACTCGAAACCTCTGAGCATAAGTAGGTCTTATGTGTTCTGGGAGTACCAAGATGGCTGGTGTGGCTGAAGTACCAAGACCTGTTTGAGGTGAACATATAGATCTTTTAAGGCTGTAGCCACAGAAGAATGTTGGCCTTGCTCTACGAGGTATTTGAAGATGTCTGAGAAATTAGAAGAGGGAATTGAAGGTGGTGTGAAGCAATCAGAGGACAACCTAAGGAAACTGGTTCTCTTCTTCCATCATGTGGATTCCAGGGATAAAACTCAGGTCATCAAGGTTGGCACCAAGCACCTTTACCCACTGAGCCATCTCATCAGCTCTAATTATATTTTATTACTATAATATGTTCATGACCTACGAAGCATGGGAACACAGAACATGAAAAATTTCATTCAAACTTAGTATCTAATGTCCTCTTTGAAATGTAGTAGTTCATTCTTTAAAAATGTATTTTATGAGTTCCTTGAGAATTTTGTTCAATGAGTTTTGATCATATTCACCTCTCCTCCAACTCCTCACAAAACCTCTCACCCTTCCCAGTTTTATGTCCCATCTCCTCTCCCCATCCATCAAGTTTAGTGTATGCTGTTCATATATGCAGGGATGTGTGATCTTCCATTGGAGTGCGGTTAACCCACCACTCTTTTTGTTTCATTTGTTTGTTTTTGAGACAGGTTTCTCCCTGAGGACTTGGTCACACAGCATCTGAAGATGCTGTGCAAGCTGCCAGGGGGAAGGAGCAATCAGTCGTCCCATTGGCTATAAAGCTTGTGAAGCACAACAATGCCTTGACTGGCAAGATAGCCACAGTGCTGCAATGGTGACACTTTTATTTCAAAGGTAATTAACAGAGGTTTAATTGGACTCAAGGCTAGAGCAATAGGAGGGAATCCATGGCTGGTACTGAAGACCTACCCAAGTACCTGGGTCTTGAGGGCTCATAGACCCTAGAGGAGAGCCCATTAACTGCCATGTTCCGAATCCAATACAATGTCTAACTGTCTTCTAAATAATCATCCTTATGCTCACAGATGATGTAACTCTTGATCCTCATTAAAGGAAGTTCTTTTTTCATCAGGTGGAGACTAATAAACACATTCACAACTGGCAAAAAATACAGACAATAGGTGACTGCAGGGCACCCAACCACAACTGATAGATCTGCAGTGAAACCCCTATACCTACAGCCCCAGGGAAATTGTGGAAATGAGGGCTGAAGTTTGGAAGAGCCAGAGACTAGCATGCCTGATGCTAGTATCTGATAGACATGGCAGGCAATACACACTCACTGAATCTCAACAATATTGTTGCCTGGATAAGACCATTATAATGACCGTGATTCACCTGCCAATGTGGAAGGTCCACAGGCTTCCCGCTCCAAATGAAGAGCTGCAGGGGGTCCAGGGGCTGCTCAAAGAGGGGGAGACAGCTTCTTACAGGGATGAACTTCAACACAGGTTATCCTATCCAACTGGTCAGCCTGGACACATGTTTACATGAGCAATACTAAATGGACTCAGTTAGTTTTGCATGGGTATGCATCAAAAATAGTTTAAATAGACCATGAAATGAATGTGGGCCGTGTGAAGACTTGAAGGTGAGAAAAGTGTGGAAGTGACATAGATGTAGTGCTCATGTATGAAGTTGTCAAAAATAATTTTTCAAGGTACCACCAGAACAGACACATTGATGTTTCATTAAAAAAAAAAGAAATACAAAAATCAGCATTAAAAATGGTGATCAATCTTCCTCAAGATCCAACTATACCACTCTTGGGTATCCACCCAAAGGATGCCCAATCATACCTCAAGGACATTTATTTGCTCAACTATGTTCATTGCAGCTTTATTAGTAATAGCCGGAAACTGGAAACAACCTAGATGTTCCTCAACTAGGAATGAATAAAGAAAATGTGGTCCATTTACACAATGGAGTATTACTCAGCTGTTAAAAAAATGACGTTATGAAATTTGCAGGCAAATGGATGGAACTAGAAAAAATCATCCTGAGTGATGTAATTCAGACTGAGAAAGACAAACATGGATGTACTCACTCATCATCAGTGGATATGAGATGTAAAGTAAAGAATAATCATGCTACAACCCACAGACCCAGAGAGTCTAGGAAACAAGGAGGGCCCAAGGGTGGATGCATAGCTCTACCTGGGAAGGGAAAATAGAGAAGATCTCCTGGGTGTACTGGGAACTTTACTGATTGAGTTGTGGGTGTGTGGAGGGGAAGAGTACTGAGAGAGATGACTGGAAAGAGGGGCTTTATGGGGTTGGGTAGAAGCCTGATGCAAGGGAAACTCCCATAAATCTACTGAATTGGAGAAGGAGGGCGACTTCTATTTGTGAACTTTCTAGGCTAGATGTCTCTAAGCTCCAGTAAGAAAACAACCACCCAAAAGAGAAATACACCCCCAGGAATGCATTTCAGCAAGGTGAGGACTGTCACCAGCCCATACAAAGGTCAGCTTAAAGCATGTCACTGCTTCACTGTGTACTGAGCCAGCTCTCCGATGCATCATGTCCCTGCTGCTTCATCATCTTTCTATACTCCAACAAAGCCCATGATTCCAAAATCCCATTATGCAAATGAGGCATACCTGAGGGTCTTGAAATCATCCTCCCATAGCTCCCAGTGACTTAAGCCTTTCTACCAGCAACCCCTTCCTAAGTTCTCTGAAAAGCTTCATCAACACATAGCAGCTCAAAGTCTGGAAATGTCTTATCTCTGTGAGGACTAGGTGTGAATGATGTTCCTGAGGTGTAGTTTCTTAAGCACAGCTCTTCAAGCGCAGTTCCTCTCAATCTGTGGACCTGTTGACACATCTATGAGTCCCATATGGGCAACGTCTTGTCTGTAGAAAAAGTGAGAAGAGTATTTGAGGAAAGAAAGGACCTGGTACCATTCATAGAACCTGTATCTTTTACTATTAGCATTCCAGATTTCACTAGTCACATCCAGTGAGGCAAAAGCCACAAAATCATAATAGGAGTGCCACATGCAAGGCAGTGTTGCATGGTTGTCTTTCAAAGTCAAAATATAGTTGCTTTTGGATAGGTGCCATCACATGACTACAGTGTCACCACTTGAAGTTACCAAACTAGTGCTATGGGAAGGAATCAGTAGTCCAAAATTCAGACAGTCTCACTAGATCCTTCAAAAAGTACATGGCCCACCATGTTCCAGAGACAGCCATCACTACAGGAGATTAGGACGCACTTTCATGGCTGCAAAATGCCATCATAGAGTCACCCACATAAGATGGCAGCCTAAGGGACCACCAAACACAAGTCCCAGACCAAGAGCTGCAGCAGAAGTGGAGTCTCCACAGAAAACTGTTAGGGCAATCCGTGTATTTGTTTATATTCAAGATGACTTTCTCTGCTCATTTTATGGTAGGGAATTCATAACGAAACCCTAAGGAAAAATGTCTATAAATCTAGTCACCATGCTGTTTTTTTTATACTACATTGTCTCCAAATAATTTAAAAAGCCAATTCATAGACTTTATCCCAATACCTACAACTTCAGCTTTCTGCCAGTATGATAAGAGCTTTAGAAATTTCTGGGCAAGCAATTATTCTTAAGTTGGAAGAATTTTTATATTTGCCTTGTTTGGATGGGATCTGAACATGGGGTATAGAAAGAGAAAGAAGTAATCAAGGTAAAATATGAATGGGGTTATGGAACAATAGGTCACAGAGAGGTGTCTTGGGGCGGGACAGACAGGAATGGAGGAAGAAGGAAGAGAGACTTTGAGAGCATGGATTACAAACTGTGTGTATTTAGAGAAAGCTTAGCTCTTCTCATACCACCCCCAGTGCCTCTATATCTGCTTCCAACCTACAGATTACTGCCCATTACTGCAAGGGATGTGCCTCACCAACTTCCTGTTTGTTTGGGCCCTGGGAAATGTCAGGTAGAGTGTGCAGTGACTTCAGACAGACTAGACTAGCACATGATCAGGAAATAAAGAAATCCTGAACCTTGGTTCCGATTCTAGGGAAACAGACAAGAGACTTTGTCAAATGGTCCATTTTTCCTCATCTCTAGATTGAAGGTCAGAGTTCATGACCTCTCGCACTGTCAACAGATGTGAGGGGGCCTTGTTTCTAGTGTGTTTGTCTTTTCCATCTTCCCCAAACTGCCTTCTAGGATAAGACTTGTGGCAGTTTCAGTTTCTTTGGAGGGCATTCCAGCCTCGAGCTTCCACCTCAAAGCTGGCGCACACTCCTTCCCTGGACCAAAGGGGCCCTGTTTATGCCAGACTGTCATTTTACAAATTCTTTACAATCAAGCTTCAGGGATCTTAGAAGAAGACATTTTAAAACTGCAACTACTAAATTATTATTTACTTTAGACTTGGTTAGAATGAAATCCATCAAATTATCTCTTAGTTCATGCTATGTTGATAAGTTTATCCAACATTTTTCTATTATTAATAAAACCTCAGGAGTTGCTGGGTGGTGGTGGCACATGCCTTTAATCCTGGCACTCGGGAGGCACAGGCAGGTGGATCTCTGTGAGTTCAGAATCAGCCTGGTCTACAAGAGCTAGTTCCAGGACAGCCTCCAAAGCCACAGAGAAACCCTGTCTCGAAAAACAAAACAAAACAAACAAACAAACAAACAAACGAAAAACAAAAATAAAAACAAAACCTCGGGAGTCAAATATGAGGGTAAAAACCTGATTTATCAGAGAAGCGAAGAGGTGACCAGAAACCTCCTCTCTCTCCTTTCCTGATCGAAAAGGGATCTTGGATCTATCTAAATCCCTACTACTTTCTGTGTCTCTCTATATGTATCCTAGGTCCTCCAAAATTCCTATGGCTAATTCTGGTCAGCTAGCTTTTAACTCTGCTCCCTGATTTAAGGTTAAACTTAAAACAGTCTCAGAGTGTCACTGGGAACAAATCTGCAACAATATGTAATTTATTTAAAGTGGTAATAAATAACCTTTCTCCTTTTTTCCTCTCCCTCTAAAATGTTCCATTGAAAAACTGAAAAAATTTTCAAAAAATATTTTCAGAAAGCTGCCTTAGATTTGAGATTGTCCTTCAGAACTTGGGGAAAGGAAGGAAAGTACAACCAGCTAAATGGAAGACAGACTGAGGCATCTTCTAAAACAGGCTTCAGATGACAGTGGGTAACAGGGACCCCTTCGTTCAGTGAGGTTGTAGCTGTCAGCCCCCGGCCCTGTTCCTATTAAGACTCCTCCTCTTACTGCAACGATGGCAACAGGCTTCTTGATGGTCTCCCGGCTTTTAGTTTCCCCAATGTCTGTCTATCGACTGCTCCAAGTCATCGGCCTACACTTATAGGTTCCAATCACTGAATAGAAAGGCCTAAGAGAAAACCATCGGGCAAGAATTTTGAGCATCTTTTGCTAAAAGTGTGGAGGACTCTGCTGGAACACAATTCCGGAGTCCCACGATGCTGTCTGTGGTTCTTCAAGATTTCATATAGTGCTGATTTTCAGGTGTTTCTTTTTAACTTCCCTGTAAGCCCTTCATTTTCAGCTGGAGCCAGGAGGCACAAGCCTATGTAATCTCAAGTCTTCTGGGAATTGAGGTAGGGCTATCACAAGTTCAAGGCCTGTCTGCACTACAGAGTGATTAGCCTGGGAGACTAAGGTGAGTTTACTTAAAAGAAAGTAAAAATGGGTGAAGATACAGTTCAGTGGCATAGAACTTGCCTAGCATGCACTGAAGTCCCAAGTTTAATTGCTAATACCACAGAAGAAACCCCTCAGTTTCCAGACACAGAATATTAAGCTTTATCACACACTATTGAACATATTCACCCTCCTCATCATTCGAGTCTGAAAGTTGTTTCTCTGACTGTAGTTTATCCATTCTTGAAGCTTCCCTCAGACCCTTTCTTTCCCTGACATTCTTCTTGATGGTCACAGACAATACAGTTCTTCTCTCCCAGACCACATCACTCATATAATCTTAAAAATTTGCAGTTAGTCATATTTTTCTTCCTCGAAAGCCATAAA
Source organism: Cricetulus griseus (assembly GCF_003668045.3). Lineage (NCBI taxonomy): Eukaryota > Metazoa > Chordata > Mammalia > Rodentia > Cricetidae > Cricetulus > Cricetulus griseus. The sequence continues at coordinate 23,001,124 of NC_048598.1, forward strand.
CTCCATACAACTAGGGAAAGAGTATGTCATGATAATTTTCCACACCCACTTGCACAATGTCTAGAACATAGTGACAGTTCAAAGCACATTTGATGAAATTTAAGACCATGCCTCAACTCCAACTCACTGTCTCAATTTGTCATATCCACATCCAAAAAGCATCAGATAGGGAAGCAATTCTGCAAGGAGACTAGCTCTTATGATCTTGCTGGGGACTCAGAGAACAAAGTGGGAAACCCTCTAGACAGGGGCTCCCAGGGAGACCCACTATTAGGCTAGTGGGAATCTTAGCATGTGGTCTTATACTCAGGAAGCTTGAGAGACTAAGGGTAGCAGATCGTCAAGGATGATAAGGTTGAGAGAGCTAGCTATATTTTGGGGTTGTTAATATATAAGGAATTCTTACAGGTGGTTACTGATGGAGAGGGACAGTAGCTAGGGATGGTAGCTAGGAAATGCTGGGAGAAAAAACATGAAGCCTGAAACATGGAAAATGTATTTAGAGAAAGTCCTAGAAAAGCACTGGAATTTTGGAAGGAAAAAAAAAAACCCCACAAATCCATGGCTAATTTGTAAATCACACTGGATTCAGCGTTTGGAGTTGGAAGAAGAGGGCCAGTGATGGTCATGCTCAAGTCGTCTTTTTGGAAGGGCTCTCTGGCCAATGAGATGAGGTTGCTATTGTATCCTTTTTCCATGGCAAAAAAAAAAAAAAAAAAAAAAAGTACTTCGATCACTAGGTGGGCCAGCGATAAATGTCATAGGCTCCGGGGATTAGAGCTGGGAAATCTGAAGAAGGTGTGGCTGGTAGCTGGGATCAGCATGGCTCCTGCCAAGGTAAATCATACACTTAAATTCCAATCCATTAGGTTTCAAACCATCTTCTAAAACCTGCCTGCAGCATCTGTGGGGATAATGGAAAATGTCCATTGAAAAATGTAGGAAGCACTCAGGGATCAGGCTACAATTTAGATGGAAATTTCACTTCTTACACACAGCCTCCAGGATCGATTTTTCAGCTCAGTTGGCACTGGAGCACAGAGAAAGGAAAAAGGAAGGGGTTGACTACTCTGTTAATTTCCTTGCCTATGTCACACCTTCTGCTTACTCCTAGGCATTTGCTTTTTCTTCTTACAACTTGTTTGAAGTGCCCCTGATGTAGCTGAGCCAAAATAGTGAGTGTGGACTTGCAATCTAACTCCTTCAATTATCTACAAACCTGCCTTTATTATCACAACATTAAGTTTCCCAGCTGACACTCAGATAGTACTCAATTCATGGGTTTTCTGTGGGAACAAATTATTGTTGTTGTTATTTTATTATTATCATCATTATTATTATTATTATTATTATTATTATTATTACTATGGAATGAGGTTGTTGTAATTATGATTATCAATGTAAAAGGTTCCCAAATGCTACTTGTGAGTAACCAGTACAAAGTAATCACTTAACTGTAAGACTCTTTTTGAAATAACACATTTTATACTTTGTGCAACAAGGCTTCAATGCTCCATTTTTATATAATTGTTATTATCTTGCCAGATCCCCAGGCACCAGTTTCTACAACAGTGAAACACAATTACAAAGCCTAATGGGCTTTTAGAATGCTAAAACTGTAATTATCTCCTAATTCCATATTTTAGTAGGTTCTCATGTCTAGCCAATTACTTTAAAAAATAAGTTTTTCCCAGTCATGGTAAGGTAGTATATGTCTGCAATGCCAGCACTTAGAAGGTCTAGGCAGGAAGATAGTGAGTTTAATGCCAGCCTGATAGCAAGACCCTGTCTCAGAAAAGAAAAATTTACAAGACTGGGGAAATAGCTATGTTGATTAAGTGTTTGTTGTGTGAGCACTGGAGTCTGGGGATTGGCTCTCAACACCCATGTAAAAGTAGGGTACGGGGGCATATGCCTGTAACTCCAGTGCCAGCTTGGCAGGTGGCTGCTGAGATTCACTGGCCATTCAGCCTAGCCAATACAATACAGTTCAGATTCTCTGGGTAGGCCCTTTTCCAGGAAAACCAAAAGGGAGGAGAAGAGCAGAGGAAGACATTCCAAAGTCAATCTCTGGCCTCCATGTGTAAATACGTAGACCAATGCATCTGCATGTACATGTGCACACATGCAATGCCTTAATTCAGAAAGTATATTAATTATATTCAATGTGAAAGTTAAAAAGAATAAAGTTAAAATATTCTGCATCCACTACTAATAATTTTCTGTGCCTTTTTTCTACTTTTCCCATGTGCTTACATACAATATATTCTATTCAATGCTGGATCATTGTACATACTGACTTTTACATACTAGTTCCCATTTCTTAACTTTTTCTATAATATGATAGTCAATGGACACAATATTTTATTGTAAGAACACATCATTTAAGGGGCTAGAGAGACAGCTTAGTGGATAAACTCAGGACCCGAGTTCAGATGAAAGGCAGATATGTGTTACCCATCAATAAACTCAGGGATGGGGAGGTAGACAAAGCTTTGTCTGCCAACCAGCATTGTGGAGACATCTCCAGGCTCAGTGAAAAACATTGCTTCAAAGAATAAGGTGAAGAGTGACAGAAAAAGATACCAGATATGAAACTCTGTGCAGATGAGCACATCTGCACACAAATATAACATACACACACACACACACACACACACACACACACACACACACACACACGCACGCACGCACGCACGCACGTGTGCACACACACATTCACACATGCATGCTCATACACATGTATACATACATATCACTTAATCATTCCCTATTTTGCATATTTTGGAGGAATGTTTCATGTTCATGCTTTGAAATCCAGATGTTATCCATGGTATTTTCTCTAAGACCTTCTTAAGATTTTCATGTCCATGTCCACATTCTCTGGAAGTCTTTTCCCTGGTGTTGGGAATATTTCTATGGGAATGGAATTCCTAGGGCCAGCTCTGGATCTCTTGCCTTTCATTACACCATATTAATCTAAATCCTGAGAGCCTACAGGATGATGCCTGTGGCTCTTTGACTCATCAGACACGTGAGACAGCCAACTATAAGTGAAGGTAACTAGTGAAGTGCAGTGAACATTTTATGTCTGTACAAGCATGTGGCCAACTTCACTTTCTTTATTTTTTAAATTCATCTTGTGGCTGTGTTTTTAAAATTTAAATTAGAAAGGAGATTATTTTACATGTCAGTCCCAGTTCACTCTGCCTCCCCTCCTCCCTTGCTGCCCCTCAACTAACACCCTACCTATCCCATACTCTTTCTGCTCCCCAGGGAGGGTGAGGCCTTCCATAGAGGGGCTTCAGAGTCTGTCATATCTTTTGGGATAGGTCTAGACCAACCCTCTTCCGTCTAGGCTGAGGGAGTATCCCTCTATGTGGAATGGGCTCCCAAACTCCATTCCTATGCTAGAGATAAGTACTGACCTACTACAAAGGCCCCATAGATTTCCAAGTCTCCTCACTGACACCCATGTTCATGAGGTCTGGATCAATCCTATGCTGGTTTCCCAGCTATCAGTCTGGGAACCAAGAGTTGCCCCTTGTTCAGGTCAGCTGTTTCTGTGGGTTTCACCAGCCTGGTATGGACCCCTTTGCTCATCACTCCTCCTTTTTTGCAACTGGATTCCAGTTCAGTTCAGTGTTTAGCTATGGGTATCTGCTTCCACTTCCACCAGCTGCTGGGTGAAGGCTATAGGATGGCATATAAATCAGTCATCAATCTCATTATCAGGGGAGGGCATTTAAGGTAGCTTCTCCACTGTTGCTTAGATTGTTAGTTGGTGTCATTGTTGTAGATCTACAGACCTTTCCCTAGCACCTGATTTCTCTTTAAACTTATAATGGTTCCCTGTATTATGGTATCTCTTATCTTGATCTCCTCTATTCTTCCCCCAACACAAACTTCCTGCTCCCTCATGTCCTCCTCTCCCCTCCTCTTCTCCCCTTCTCATTCTCCTAGCTCCCTCTCCCCTCCCCTCATGCTCCCAATTTGCTCAGGAGATCTTGTCCCTTTTCCCTTCTCCGGAGAACCATGTATGTCTCTCTTAGGGTACTCCTTGTTTCCTAGCTTCTCTGGCGGTGTGGATTGTGGGATGGTACTCCTTTGCTCTATGTCTAAAATCCACATATGAGTGAGTACATACGATGTTTGTCTTTTTCTGACTGGGTTACCTCACTCAGAATGGCTTCTTCTAGTTCCATCTGTTTGCCTGAGAATTTCAAGATTCCATTTTTTTTCCCACTGAGAAGTACTCTATTGTGTAAATGTACCACATTTTCTCCATCCATTCTTCAGGCCAACTTTATTTTCATAGCATACTATTTTATTTATACTTCCACTAGCAGTGTAACTACCCGTCCATGTCTCAACCACTGACTCTTAAGCTGAAATCCCACTATTTGTTCTTTGTCACATACCTCTCACACTTCAATGTGTCCCTGACACTACAATCTAGACACATCATTATTTTGTCCACCTCCTGCATTGTGCACAGATAGCTGTTATAGAACTAATTATATGGCCCCGAGTCATTTATGTATACCCTCTTCTTCAAACTGACTTCCTGAGAGTCATAGTCAAGTCCGTCTCTTTGCTGTAACCATAGCATAGGATATAGTGACTAAGCCTATTATTAACAATGATTCTGTATAAGAATAGAATCAGCATACTTATGTGTATGTAAAATATGTATTAATTGGTATTTATTAGTTTGGCTTACATGAGTAGAGAATGTATAATCTCCTACAATGACCAGAAGCATGACACAGAGCCTCAGAAACCAATAGGCACTCAGTCCAAAAGGATGGAATGAAAAGGATCAATGATGCATCCCTGATCCAAGACTGGTGGCCTGAAAGCTCCCTGGAGAGTTGATGGTATACGTCCATGTTGAAAGATTGAAGAATCTGGAATCTGATACCCATAGACAATGGTAGCAGAAATAGATTCATGCTCATGAAAATTGAACATCCAGGTGCTGGCTACCTTCCTACTTCTGCTTTAAAGCTCCATCTAGAGCTTGGGACCGTGGAATGGTGCTGCCCACACTCAAAGTAGATTTGTGCCCTTGCATTGCTGTCATATATAACACACACACACACACACACACAGAGAGAGAGAGAGAGAGAGAGAGAGAGAGAGAGAGAGAGAGATGTGCTTCATTCATCTACTAGGATGTTACAATCCACTCAGTTGGTAATTGATATTATCCATGACCACCCTCTATTAGGCCTTCTGTATCGACTTGTGGCAGATGTGGAAACTCACTACTATGAACCAGCTTCTCCTGGACTTGGCAGGGTCCTTACTTTATCTCAGGTTGTTTCATAGCATGGCAGTCGTTCACCTGATGATCTCTAATTCATCCGTCCCCTCCTTTGATGGGCAGGTCTTGCTTGGCTTTCTGACCATTTTCTCTCACCCCTACCTGTCAGCCCATGCTTTTTCATTGTTCAGAATGATCTTCCATTTTCACACCTGGTAATTTCTTCTCATCTCTCAAAAATCAAGTCAGACTTCACCTAAGTGCAGTTTAAGCCAACATCTCCCAGAAAGAGTTAGTCTATTTCTTTAAGGCCAAAGAGCTCATTGCTTGTGTGACTTTTAATGTAACCCACATTATGATGAACTAACTTACTTATCTAATTGCCTCTTTCTTTTCTACAGACGAAGCTTTGTACTCCAAATTATTAGTATCTTAAATAACTCTATTCATGGCACTCGATGTTAAAAGGCAGCCGATAGAGGTTAGGATAAAATAGAAAATATTGGTGGCAAGAATAAATGTTGATCTGTGGGAGTTTGAATGTGTTTTGTGTTCACGAAGTATGATGTGCAAAATAAATGAATTTCTTGTTTTGCATTGCAGTTGAATTGGTATAAAGTATGGCTCCAAATTTTGTCTTTGAAGGTAAGAATACATTTAGTATCTTTTAGTATTAGAGTCTTTAAGGGAATCTAGTTTTGCCACACAGTAGGCAATCCAGAAATTCTTTAATGGAAAAAATGAATAGATGTATTATATATAATGTAAGCCAGAGGAAGTTTGTCTCTGAAGAGCAAAATAGCAGTGAGACAAAGGGCTTGAAACTCATAGTTTAATGAACCAAAGGTCAGTTAAAAACCCAGCTCAAACTGATGTCTCCAAATACAAGATTTATTGAGATCACCAATACCATAAAACAATCGACCACTTCATTTTCTGCAACTTAAACTTTCTTGCTGTATTTGGAAATGTACTAAAATGATGCAGGACAGTCCCCAGTTCTGGAAGCAGGAGACAGCTCACTAAAGAGTTTGCTCTGCTTGTGGGCTTCTCCATTGATGCTCTAGCTTGGACACTTACTTTGTAAGCTCTTGTTTCTATATCTCCAAAGGAAGGAAATACTACCTACATCATGAGCCCAAAACTTTACACTCATCAAGGGTGGGTATTAACACATCAGAGTTGATATTTAAAGCAGAATTACTGTGTTGCCCACTCAAGACTAGATTTTTCTGTCCTTCAAACAGCACCTAATTTTCAACTAAAACTTTAGACTCTGCAGCCATCTTTGAAGGTACTCAAGAAGCATCCAGAATCCTCTGTAGATAAGGGACTATCTTGGATTTGTCCCTTAGCACTTTCCCTCCATGTCTTCCTTCTTCCTGGAATTTAAATATGGTACCTGCCAGGAAAGCTACTATACTATACTGGACCATTATGCAACCTTGGACATGGAAACGAGATGGTAAAGATGGTAGGTAGAGCAGAAACAAAGACACAGTTTTGAGAGTCTTGTTTCCATAGCAGCCTTGAATTGTAATGCTCCCAAATTCTCTCACATAATGGAAAATTTAAAACCCGTCTTGCTTCATTTGGCATATAGCAGAAAGTAATTCTGGCATAAAACCAACTAAATATTGGAGGTGTTTTTCCCACATTTAAAAAGTTAGCATTTAAATTAACTTCCATCATGTCAGAGATACCAGGATACCCCCCCCTCATTTAGTTATCATAAGACATGGGATTACTATTTGTCTTTTTCAACTTAGCAAGTTTCAGTGACAAGACTAAATAACATGGGCAAGAACACCTCCTTTCCAGTAGATATTAAAAATGTTTTAGGACATGCAGACTGTTCATTTCCAATGACATAGTCAGCATATATCATTGAAAATATAGGGAATAAAAACTATTGTTCAGAGATGAGCAATACGAATGAGTTAGAGAATGGAATAAAAAAGTATGTCAATTTTAAACAAATGTGAGGTCTTAACTATCTAGAGAAGTGTGTCTTCCAATAGGGATTCTTCAAGGGCAAAGTTGGCATAGCACAAGATCCTGCATATTGAGCAGGGGTGGTTCTCTGGATTCTCTAGCTGCCTACATAGCCAGGAGCCTCTGGTGGGTGGGACAATCCCCTGGGTGATTTACCGCTGAATCATCAGCCCGCTTACCGCTTACCTCTGCTTCCAGTTCTGAGGAATCAGTCCTCTGCTGTAGGTTTGCTGTTTCTGTGATGGAGCTACCTTGACCTTAGCCTTGAAAATGTGGTGAAAGTCTCGGTGTTGTCAGATGATGAAAGCTGTTATTATCATTGTTCCTAAGAGGAAGTGATGAGCAACTCCCTCGCTTATGTGGCTGTGGATCTCGGGTATGTCCTCAGCTCAGAGTCCCACTTCACCCTCCCTAAGCTCTCACAACCATTTTCCTTTGACAGACAGTGTCAGTGCCTGCCCTTGGAAATCTAATATACTGAGAAATGCATTGTTTCTGCCCAGGGGTATAAGATGTAGAAAATGAAGTCTGCTAGCCTATGACTGTGTCTCCTAAGAAGCAAACTACTTTAACAATGCAATCTCATAAAGTTTGTTATTATTATTATTTATTATTATTATTACTAAAGTAGTACATGGTCATGGTTGAGAAGTGAAATTCTCTTCCCTAGACCATTTGTGTATATCAGGGCACTGTCTGTTACACTCCATGAATTTGCTAATATGAGAGTGTGCACCAAAATACTGTATCTTGCCATTTTCTATTTCACTTGCTGTATCTTAGGCATGTTTCAAAACCTGTGCAGTTTGTCTCCTATTGAGAACAAGAAATATCATCAAGGTGTCTCATTGTATAGACAGACCCCAAGCTATGAACTTGGAACCTGTTGATGGAAACCCGTTCTGTTTTCAGCTGGCTTTAAATTAATAAAAAAAAAAAAATCAAGTACTTCACAAAGTCAAAAAAAAAAGGTTGTAACATGTGATCAGGTGTTACGATAAATCTTTCCGCCAAAAGCTGCCGAGCCCCACCCCCACGTGTGAGCTTTACACCAGCCGCCTGCCCGAGTTAGGGCCAAATGAATACACAGAAACTTGTATTAGGTTCAATGCTGCTTGGCCAATGACTAGGACTTCTCATCTGCTAGCTCAGTCTTAATTATCATAAATCTATATATGTTATAAGACTTACCTTTTCGGATGCCTTATTGGCGTCCCTCCTTGCCGGTGGATCACAATGTACCACTGGAGCAGGAGCCGAGGGGAAAAGGGGGACGCTTCCTGTTTCTCCTCCTTAAAAATGAGTCTCCTTGCTATGTCACTTCCTGCCTGGATCATCACTTCTCTACTACATTTCCCAGAATCCTCTTTGACTCCTAGTCCTGTCTAACTTGCTGTCTCATTGGCCAAACAGTATTTTATTTAACAATCAATAAGATAAACATACACAGAAGTACTTCTCCCATCAATCAGGAGAAAAATTACTCAAAATATTCAATATACATCTAAGTAGTAATTAAACCTCCTGCAGGAAATACAAATTAAATTCTCCTGATAGAATATCACTTTTCCCTGCCCAATTGAGAACATTTGCTGTATATAATACACAGTATTAACTGGGCCTGGGGGAAAACACATTCAACCATTACTGGAGTGTTGTTGATTTTGTACAACTATTTATGCAGGGCAATTCAGAAGACACTATCAAAAATTTAAAGCCAAGTCTTTGTGATCATCTCATCTCCTGGGTGCCCTTGCTCAGATATGCAGACATATATATTAATATATTCACTAATGTATATTACAGTTTATAATTGAGTTTGTAACCTAACCACTGTTTGGCAATCACTGTCGTATCTATAAGAAGGAAATACTAATTTTTGAAGCTAAGTTGTTTCAAGGGCAAGAGGTAATCCATTTAAAGTTCTTGGAATAGTGCAGGAGCATGGTCAGTATGCATCAAGTGACAGCGATTGCAGTTCTCAGGAAATGTGATTCCCATCTGATATGGAGACCCAGACGGGCTGTCTCCACCGCAGCATCACTCTGGGGCCAAGAATGAATGGGTGCCATGAATCATCTCTCGTCTCCTGACAGTATGGCTTGTTTTAACGGGGGAAGTGCCTTCTCCATTGTTCATGTATTATGGACGTTTAGAACTATGTTTCTTCATTTTAAGATGTTTTATTGTCAAATAATTGCATGTACCAAGAGGAGCCTTGCATTCTCATAGTGGAAAGAACAGGTCAAGTAAAAAATGAAAAAAAAAAAAAAACAAAAAAAAAACTAAGTAAAACTTCTGGCCTCGTAAGCTCAGCAGGTAGAGGGCAAGAGTGCTTGCCCGGAAGACATGAGAACACAAGTTTGATCACCCGGAAGCCACAAAAAAGTCAATCATAGTGGCACATACTTGTAATCTCAAGGAGATGGTTGACATCCTCCATCCTCCTCTGGACTCTGTATGGGCGTATATGGGCTCATGTACACACAGTTCCTCCATACATACCATAGGCATGCACACACACACACACACACACACACACACACACACACACACACACAGGCACGCACGCACGCACGCACGCACGCACGCACACGCACACGCACACGCACACAATCTAGCTGTAAATTCTAATTATACAAGCTCAAGTGTTTTCTCCAAAAAACTTCTGAAGGAAGCATTGCCTTAGCTCATCCAGAGCTACTGAGAATGAAATATACAAAGGGATGCTAGAGGAAGAGATGGGGCTTGAACGAAGACCTGAAAGATAAATAGGTATTTGCCAAATAGGAAGGTTAGGACCATTTCCAAGAGCAGTGATTTGAGACCATTTCATACACAGTGATGTCTCCATCACTTTCTTTGTGTGTGTGTGTGTGTGTGTGTGTGTGTGTGTGTGTGTGTGTGTGTCTGATGAAGTCAGCTGAAATCCATTATATGCCAACTCACTCAGGACCCAAAACATAAAACCAGTATTGTTCTGAAGATATTGATAACTCAATGATGAGAAAGAAATGCAAAAATTAACAGAAGGAAATACATATGTGCTATTTATAAAGATCAAGCAAGGTATGATAGGGCAGAGGGGAGAGTACCTTTGCTTTAGGGACTGACTTGGGGGAGGAGTCCAAGGAAGGGGAGAGTAGAGAAGCATTGCATTCTACTGCTTTCAGTTGGATCTGAATTCTTCTTTTTCCACTTCAGGGCAGCTCTGGAGGCAGTGACAAACTTCAAAATAGAACAGATGACCAATGAGTGAGGTTAATAATATGTTATTATGTATTAGATGATATCTTCATGCCTCTTTACTTTCTTTTGCCCAAATATTAATAACAGGGAGGACTAGCAGAGAGAGTGCATTGGAAGATCAGTTCCAGGGAAGGACTGGAAATGGTTGTGTAGTTAACTCTCCATTTTCATTTGCTGGTAGAAGGAAAGTGTCCCCATTAAACTTATGTAATGTTTAATGTAATGTTTTGTGCTTTGCAAATTAGTTTCAATTGTTCAGCAAGAACTTGTTACTACTTCATTTGGGTTAGAATCAAAATAGTCTTAAATGGTTGATATAAGACTAGATCTCCACTAACCAATTGTTTATTGAGAGAAAAAGAAATTCAGAGAAAATAAATGATCTGATACATGATTTTTATCATAAAAATGAGAGCTGTAAGGGACCTTCTTGCTTTGAAGGTCCCCACTCCATCACTTACCTGGGAATGTCGATTCTACAGGGAAGGTAGGGAGTGCTCAGCTGTAATCTGGTTCCCTTCATCACCATCTATACCATGGAAACTTGGAATCCTAGATTTCTTGCTCCAAAGGCCCACAGTCTACCTCCAGGGCATGTAGGTCTCTTCAAAACACTTGTCTTTCTTAGATGGAACATTGCTGCAATGTGTGTAAAATTAGGCTCAGAGAGTGGCTGCTAGCTAGTTGCAGAGTGGCTGCTAGGAAGCTGATTGCAGCATGTACATGTGTTTGTCTATTTGGCTTGGGTATTCACCTGCATGTCCTGGGGTCCCCTTGTGCATAGAGAATGAGAAGGATGGGTATCAGGATGGGAGAGAAAGAGTTGGCCCTCTTAATATTCCAGTGCAGTTTTCTGAGGAAAAATATCTAAACTCAACTTTAAGTTGGCAGAACAGGATAGCAACTCATTTACAGTTTTGAATGTCTTAACACTGAAAGGCTTGTAGGTTATTGCAAAGGTCGTAGTGTCGGGTTGCCTTTATGGTCTTAAAATTGTTGAAAACCTTTAAGACCTTTTGAAAATATATGTTGGCAATATATGTTGGCAAAATCTGCTGATATTTGATATTAGAAAGTTAAGCCACATTTTTAAAATATTTACTTACTAATTTTTCTAAAATAATACCAATGAATCCATTATGTTAGTGTTAACATAAATAACATGTTCTTATGAAGGAGCCCACTTTTTCTGCATAAAACCTTAGTGGGAAATGTGCTAGCACTTTTATTTTTGCAGTGTATTGCCTGACTTGAAATAAGACAGCTAGCTTCAGCATTCAACCCACCCTAATAAGTACTTTTGGCTGACAGCATTGAAGGAAATCTAGCCTAGTGCAGATACATAGTTGGAAAACGAAGGGCTGTTTTGATAGCCTTTTCACATAACTGTGAATATTTTTCTTTTTTTCTGCATCAAAACTTGACAAGTAGTAATTTCTTAAGGACTCTCCTGCATTGAAAACTCTGAATGTATGGAAAAGAACTGTTCAAATTTACCAGTCCACGGATCAGTCTTCTACAAAACAGAGGTGTGCTGGTTCACACAGCTCTTCTAAACACTGACAAGTTTCTTTATACAGTCTCTTTCATGTTAACTTTACTGAGTTATGATTATCAAGCAAACAGCTGTACACATCTTTAATGCATCTAAGTGGATGAGTTTGGAGACAGGTATGTACCTGGAAGTATCACAACCTATGACATAAATCTGACTATCAAATCCAAAATTTATTCCTGTCTTTTTTATTATTACCATGCTTAATCTGAACATATTTCAAGTATATAAGACAACATCATTAACATTAGCCACTATATTATACAATAGACCACTGAGACTTGTTCAGTTTTATTCTTACATATGTTATCTTTCAGATAATATGTCCTCGTTTGTTGGTACTATAGTAATTGACAATTAACACTCTACTCTTTTTTGTTGTTTGTTTTTTGAGACAGGGTTTCTCTGTATTGCTTTGGAGCCAGTCCTGGAACTCGTTCTGTAGACCAGGCTGGCTTTGAATACACAGAGATCCGCCTGCCTCTGCCTTCCGAGTGATGGGATACTCTACTTTCTATTTCTACAAGTTTGACTATCCTAGAAGCATTGTATGCAAAATGCCATATATTCTATGTACCTCTGTTTCTGGTCTAATTTTTTTTTTAACATAGTGACTTCCAGGTTCATCCGTTTTTGTCAGCAGTGAATATTACTCTGTCAGTGCTGAGAAATATTCCATTGCCTTTGTATGTGTGATTGATGTAGCCACTCACCCACTGGTGAATATTTGGGTTGCTCCTATATTTTGGTTCTTGTGCAGTGAGCATGGAAGTTGCTACAGCTCCAATATCCAGAATCCAACTCCTATGGACACTGACACTGAAGCATGGTTACTGGACTATATGGCAGTTCTACCTTGATTTGTGAGGAGTTTCTATACTAATCTAAATAATGCTTCATCACTTTCCCCTCTTGCCAACACTGTACAGGTCTTTCCATATTCTTGTCTATACTAGTTATTTTATCATTTTTAAAATAACAATAATTCTGACAAGTAGAAGATAAGTGTGGCAAGTGCAAGATGATGTCTTGCCATGATGCTGTTTTTCCTTTTTCTGATGATTGGAGCTCGCCTTTTTATACACCTGTTGACTGTTGGGTGTCCTCCATAGAGAAATACCAGTGCTGTTTGTTGTTTGTTCTTAATCACATTATCATGGTTTGTTACTGAATCTGATGAGTTTCTTATGTTTTAGATATTAGTCAGTTTTTATTTTTGCAAATATTTCCCCCATTATGTACATTTTCTTTTCATTTTATTGATTATTTCATTGTCCATGCAGAAGCTATAAGTCTGATGTTATCCTGTTTGAATTTTTCCTTTGTGCATCTAGGGTCAAATCCAAGGAACCATTACTATAATCAATGTCAAGAAACTTTCTCATACACTTTAATTTATGAGTTGTATAGTTTCAGCCCTAAACTGTGCTCCATTTGGAGTTGATATAAGATAGGGGAATGGTTTCATTCTTTTGCATTTGAACATAGTTTTCCAAACGTCACATATTAGAACTGCTACTCCTTTTCCATCTTGTATTCTTGGCACTCTTGTTGAAGGTTATTCATGATAAACATGAAGGCTTATTTTGGGGTACATGTATTGTGCATCATTGATCTAAATGTCTGTTTTTATTCATTTTCTGGAGTTACTCTTATTCCTTGATCCAAGTATTGCCAGAAACATCCTTCTGAAACTCAAAGCTACAGAAAATGTCTGTGTTCCTGAGCCTGATTGCTCTGACAGTTGACTGACTGTGGAGAAGCAGACTGCTGCTTTGTCTCAATCTCATGATCCAAACCACTTGGCATCCCTGGATTCACACACATAGTTCAATGCCTCTGGCTTTCCAGAGGATGCTCCTTGTCTGAAACATTTTTCCATTTATGTTAGACATTTGAAGATGCCTATCTTTCAGAATAGTGCAAGGCTCACACCCCTGAAGGCAAACAACTGACCTTCATTTGTACAGTCAACTGGATTGGTCCCTAACTGATACACATTATTGTTTTTCTTGTCCCAATCAGACTGTATGTACTCTCCTTAATATGGAAAACTTGTTTGTTTCTGTTTTATTGGCTAGAAACCAAATGAAGGTGAAATTATACTGATGAGGGTTCTTCTAAGCTATGACTGATATATTTACATAAAGAGAGAACCATGGTTGCAACACACAGTAAGTACTTGGCAATTGTTTTAAATACATAGATTTTAGCAAGTGATTTCTGGGTTTCAGGGCTACTGGCAAAAGACAAGTTAGCTCACTGTGCTTCAGAGGGCATGGAACTACCTCACAATATGCTCCCAAAGGCAACATTTGTGCTTAGATGACAGCTCTGGAGACTAGAACAAAACAAGGACACTCCAAAGGCACTAGTGAGTGGCAGTGTACCCATGTTTCAGGTTACCAGAATAATAATTTAAGTTTCTAATTTTCCCCAGGAGCTTCTTCTTTAGGAAAAAAGAAATTTCCTGAGCACATTCATGTGGCTGGACAATTATATTCTTTCAGATTCAGCTCTGTGACATGTACTATTCAAGCTGCTGTTACCACCATTTTTTATTATCTATAAAACTTGCACAATTTAGTTATCCTGTCTTAGAGATATTTCACTCATAGTAATACCAACATGAAGGCATAGTGTCCCTGGGGCAATGGTCCTAGAAAGCAGATGTTAGTCCAGTTCAGAGGAACTTGACATGTCTAAGAAGAAAATTTTGTCTAGCTAATTGTAGGTTAAATTTTACATTCAGAAAAGATATATTGTGACCTTTGCTCTCATGAACACAATGAAGTTGTGATTACCTTCAGGAGACCTGTGCAAGACTGGGCTTCCCTGTGTATCATCATGGGTGGCAGAGGAGCTCACAAGGCCCCAGCCTTCCCTAAGGATCTATAGGCAGTGAATAGTTGTGGAAACAAGAACTTTTTCTTCAGTGCTATAGCCACCAGTAAGTTGTTCATGCTTCTCTAAATAATTCCTCTCTTGTACCCTTGGAAACAATCCTAATGAAACTCATCGGGCCACTGACCTCAAAAGACATAAAAGTAAAAGGGGCACCAGTTGATAAAGTAAGGGGATCAGTAGGAGTTGGGGGCATGCAAGAGATGGTAATGAGGGTGAATATGACCCCAAAAGACATATAAAATGCCATCATTCATTACCAGATATGAGAAAAGTTGGGTGTACTGGCATATGCCCAAATGCATTGGCATTTGGATTCAGGAGGATTGCTGTGAGTTTGAGATTAGCCTGGGACTAAATAGCAAGAATTAGGCCAACCAGAACTACATAGTTCTGTCAAGATAGAGGAATAAAGAAAGAAATAGAGAGAGAGAGAGAGAGAGAGAGAGAGAGAGAGAGAGAGAGAGAGAGAGAAGATGAAGGGAGGGAGGGAGGAAGGAAGGAAGGAAGGAAGCCCTAACTACCAGTACCTGAACATGACATTATTTGGATAAAAGGTCTTTATAGGTATAATTAAATCAAGATGATATTATACTGGACTTCTCCATTGATATGACTGTTGCCCATTTAAGAGGAGAGAAATGTGGACACAGATATCTAGAAGGAGAAAGCCATGTGATAGTGCAGACAGACATTGGAGTCATCTGCCCCTAAACCAAAGAATGGTAAAGACTATGGAAATGATATGCCCCTTGAGGCTTCCTGAGGAGCATGGCCCAGCTGGCATATTGATGTCTGACTTCTAATGTGTAAAACCATGAATAAATCAATGTCTGTGGTTGTAAGCCATCTGGGCTATAACTTGTAGCAATATGGTGTTGTTCAGGTATGGTTTGAGTTTGTTCTACAGCTACATAGGGTGAAAGTTTTGTTCCCAAAGTGGCCATGTTGAGGCCCTAGAACCCTTAAAAAGGGTACCCAGGGGAAGAGTTAGGACATTGTGGATGCTATCCTCAGAAGAGATTCATGCTATTCTCCTAGAGTGGATGACTTACACAAGAATGGATTTTCATAAAGAGAGATGGCCTGACATCTCTGTGGGGTTGGGCTTCCTGTCTTTCCATGTAATCTCTTACCCAAATGCTCCTACCACTGTGACTTCATCCATCTGCCAGAGGCTTTCCAGAGCACAGCACAGGCCAGTTGCCAGGATGTAGATTCCTTAGAACTGTCAGCCAACCTTGAACATTTGTTATAATAACGTGAAGCAATACTAGAGCTCTAGGAAATGAGCATTTCAACTTGTCCTTATAAGGTTTGCTGGTTTTTGTCAGTTTCACACAAACTAGAGTCACTTAGCAAAAGGGAACCTTACATCAGATTGGACTGTGGGCCTGTCTATTGGGACATTTCCTTGATTAATGATTGATGTAGAAGGGCCCAGCCCACTGTGGGTGGTGCCACCCCTAGGAAGGTAGTCTTGGACTGAGCAAGCCATAGGGAGTAAACAGTCAGAAGCACTTTTCCATAGTCTCTGCCTTCAGGTTCTTGCTTTAGCTTCCATTGATGAGGAACTATAACCCATAGGCTAAATAAAGTCTTTCTTCTCCCATTTGCTTTGGGTAAGTATTTTATTACAACAACAGAGAAGCAAAGTAGGAAGACAGGGGATGGTAACTGGTCTTTAGGTTGAGATGATCATGCCTTTACTCAGAGGAAACTGGAAACCAGTGCTTCAGTCTCCCTGTCACCTAGAAGACAAAATGGAAGCTTCACTCGGGCCATTTGGGAGCTGCCTCCGGTTTACCTGCTCAGCTTCTTATGGTCACACTGTCTTTCTTCAGGCCCTCGGAACTACTCAGGTTCCTAAATTGCTTTTCACCATCTTTAAGACACACCACACTGTTCAAACTTGGAATAGCTGTCTCATCTCATGTCTACTTGGAGAGTGTTATTTACTCTTCATGTCTCAGCTCAAGTGTTCCAACTTTTGTGAAGGTAAATTTCCCTGGTTCTTTACAAATTCACCATGTATTGTGTGTACACTGTTAGGTCATTGTATTTCGTGTAACAATCCCTACCTGTTTCTCCACTCCAATGAAGGAAAATGTTCAGATCCTTCCTGGGAACATCTGCTTGATGACTGGAAGGTATTCCATATATGATATTATCTACCTTGAGAAACCACAGGTTTTGTCTTCATGATAAACACCATTGATACTTTGGACAGGAGAGTTTTTTGGTGTGGGAACAATTTTTAGGGTCACCTTCAACTTGAAAACAACTAATGTTTTGGACAGACCTGTTCTTTCTTGTAGAGACCATTATGCAGATTGTAGGAGGGTTAGTAGACCCACTAGAGATAAGTTGTATAGACCTGGTTGTGACAACCAAAAAATGACTACAGACATTGATCAATGTGCTTCCCCCTCCCAGGGTGTTGGGGGTGGAGGCTCAAAACACCTTGCTTGGGAATAGCTGATTCTGAGGGTTATAAACAATGCTCCTGAAGACAGATAGCAGACTAAAGCAGGACTGAGGAGATGAAGTATTAGCCCCCTCATATCAAAATACAAAATACACTCCTTATTCATTAAGGCAGGGTGGGGTTGTAAAGAATAACGACTTTGGGCTAAGCCAGCACTGAGTTCATATACTGACTCTGCTATTGAATAGCCTTGCAATTTTGGGATTGGGTTTTACTGAGGATGAATCTCAGCTTCTCATGTGTGCTATGAGGATGGAACAAATGAGAAAGTAACCCCAAGTACCTGACTAAACCCTGGCACATAGTGAGTGTTCAGAGACATAGGCTCATCTCTCCTCTCCCATTGTGTTGTGGGGGCGGGGGTGCACCAAGCTAAAGCCCAGGAAGTTTGGAAGCTGAGGACATTTCCCCCAGCAGCATTTTCCCAGCATGAATAAGCAGTTGAACAGGAGAGCTCTGTTTTTCTGGGCCAGAATGAGTGTGGATGGTTATGATGGTACCTGATTGGGTGAGAAGGGATGCCAGGCATTAGAAACAGAAGCAGGAGACCTCTTGGGAGCCCTGGGAAATGACAAAGTGAGTCAGAGCTGGAACAAGCAACACCAGGATGTGTTTCAATTGAATTTAAAAAGAAAAAAATCAAGGTACAGCAAACACTGTTCTAACAGTACACACTCATAGTCCCTGACAAACGCAGTTGGAGAGTTGGAGGTTTGGGTGTCTTACAGTCCCCCATATTCTTATTTTGCCGGATATGTGCTTAAGTGGGAGCCTGCTATATGATACAAGTTGGTAAAGGAGTTTGGAAGACCTGCTCTGGTGATACCCACATAACACACACACACACACACACACACACACACACACACACACACACCACCAGCTAGAATTGTCATATTAGGGAACCTCTGAGCACTGGGCACAATCAAATGGTAATCACTGGAAAATGACTGCATGAAACACAGACTCTCTGCTCTACTTACCTAATTACTCTGCCCTTGAGATATTTTTGTTTGAAGCCACTAAGATAAGAGTAGCGTTGCCATAACAACCTGCTATTGAATGTTGTTTGTTATCTCCAAGTAGATTGAATCACCACAGTCCTCATCAATGATGCTCCAGTGGTATAATTTCTGAAAGTCTGGGTCTTTTTCCTCTTGATCTTCCTATCAGGTAGACATGAAGCTGGGTGGCCATTGTGGAAGGTCTCACTATGTGTCTCTAGCCAGGCTTCAGAGACCATATTTCAGAAAGAAGCTGTGATTTCCTGGGAGGAGTCTTGGAATTGGAGTCAGAAGATTGGGACGCCTATATCACCAACTGAGAGATTTTTAATAAGGCCCTTTCTTGATATCCCTGAAACTCTGTTTTCTCATCTGAAAAACAGGCCCAAGATTGTTTCCTTTCTCCACTCCGGCCTCCTCATGATGTAGGGACTTCATGAGATTGTGTATTGGGAGCCTATGGGCACTGGGGTACAGCAGTGTAGAGAAAGTGGATTTTGTGAGCCTCTAAGGTGTGGCCCTTGTGTACTTCCCATTTCTTGGGGTTTATAAGGTTCTTCTGCATTGAATCAGTTGCAAGCAATACAAGCCAGACCCTGGTTATGATATAGACAGAATTCTGGACTATAGAGTAGAATTTCAAACAGTACAAGAATCCCCAGGTTTGTATCTTAGAAAAATCACGTGCTTCTTTCCAAAGGTTCCCCAGTAGAAAATTCATCTTCATTTTGCCCAAAGGGGTGGGGTGGGGGATTAGATTCTCTTTATCAAAATATGAAATCATCTCAAAAACTGGGTGAATATTTAGGGCTATTGCTGATGACTACACAACAAAAGCCATCTCCCCCTGTTCCTAAGAATGAACAGGACAGAATAAAGTCGATGCTTACATGTGCCCATCCTGTTGATGGGCAGCAGTGATGGAGATGAGGAAGACTGGCACGCGTCTGGGCTGCTGTGATTGAACGGAGAGTTTGACACCCAGGGAGGATGGGAAACTCATTTATCTTCTTGCCAACACTTCACCCTTCCATCCCACTTCTTAGCCAGCTTAGCGGGCCAGAAAGAGGGAGACAAAAATGATTAAATTGTCGGAGATGAGTATCTCTTCCTGCTGTGGGTTTGTGAAACGAATGACTCCTTCTAGAATCAGGATAGACCCTGAGACTGGAACTCAGGACAGTTCGTGTCACAAAGAAGACACGGAGGGTTTCTACCTCATACGGAGCATACCTCCTCCCCTTTCTACATAGTTACTTTACAGGTCTATGTTTTAGATTATTTTGTCTTTTCAATAACCATGATTCTTAGCACTGCACTTTACCTAGATTAAGAGCCCTACAAAAAGGTCATCGATAATTATTATGGCCACATTTTCCCAATTACCTGAAATTTAAAATAAAAAAAAATAGGCTCAAGATGTGTTATCCAAAAATATTTCTAAAATGCATTGGTCCACCTTGTGACTTAGGTGGGGAAGTGTAGAAAGCACAGTTTAATCTAGTGACTCAGCAGGGTACAGCAGCAGTGAAGGAGTACAAGTCTCTCTCATTTATTGGTGGGGAAGTAGAGTTCTTGGGATATGGTGGAAGGGCTAGAATCCAGCTTGGGACAATTTAATACTATTCTAGAAGGTTAGAAAACAACTAGATTTGAAAGACCCCGCCCCTTGGCTCGTTCTCTCTCTCGGTGACACTCCCGTACGCGCGCGCACCCACACGCCTGGTGGCTGGCTCCCTCCCAAGCAGGTTCACCCAGGCGGGGCGACCCAGGCCCGCCCGCCTGGTGCCGCGCCCCGGGGCTGGGGCCGAGCAACGAGCACCAGGTGGGCCGGCACGAGGGCGAGCACCAGGTGGGCCGGCACGAGAACGAACACCAAGTGAGCCGGCCTGGAGCCCTGCCCCTGAGCCCCGCCCGATGAGAAACACTCCGTCCCAAGGTCTCCGCCCCCAAGGTCAGCCATCTGGACGCGGAGGGGAGGGGGAATTGAGTCTGTTGTACCAGACACCAGACCTTGAGAATATGCTGATCTGGAATGGCTCTGTGTCTCATTTGAACCATCCAATAGAAATGATTCTGTATTTCGCCTCATTTGAAAGACTCTATGTTTCACCTCATTTGAATAACTCTGTACTTTGCCTCATTTGAATAACCCTGTATAGCGCCTCATATACATTGACCAATGGGAATAGCTCTGTACAATGCCTCATTAGAATTATCCAATAGAATCCCTGCTCCTAGCTTGCGCCTTTTTCCCTATATAAGGACCCCTTTCCCTTGGCTCGGGGCGCTTAGCCACACAGAAGCTAAGTCGCCCCGGGTACCCGCGTCTCCAATAAAGCCTCTTGTTTTTTGCATCCAGTTCGTGGCCTCGCTGATTCCTGGGTGTGGGTCTCCCTCTACGAAAGTACCTCTTCGGGGGTCTTTCAGATTTCTATTGTAAGCGTTTCTCCTATGATCTTCCTCCCCTTCAAAAGTTAACAATGGAACAAAGAGCAAAGGTTGATAAGGTCTAGCAACATAGGCTGTAGCCTCTTCCTGTTCCCTTCTTGGATACCGAGCACACTCAATCTCACCTGTTATTTTTTTCCAAAGAAAGCACCCCCTACACCTTATACTGCAATACCTCATACTGTCCTCTTTAGGACAAATTTAAAGCTGGGTAGGTCTAGAATAAACAGACAATGACTGACTTCTACCTCCTCCTAGACACAGGACTATGTGCTGCCTATTTTGTCTCCTTAGGACTGGAAAAACACATCAGCTTGTGAGTCAGCCCCTGCACCCTTCCCCACACAACCTTTCGGGGAGGGCCCTGTTCCCAACTCCGTAGTTCTCCATCTTGCATCAGAGAAAATGAGAAGAACGCACACAGGGGAGAAAATAGCAAGGTTTTTGAGACAGCTGAGCATCTAGGAAAAATGCCAGGAGAGTAAGATCCAACCTTGCCAAAAATGCAGAGCAAGTGGGTAAGACAGAATAGAATTTCACTTGGGCAATGATAGTTATAAGTTGGATAATGCTTCACATTGGAATCAGTGTTCGGTAATGCTTGCTTGGTCTCCTGAGGGTGTCTGAAAATGGCACCTCAAGGACCCTGGGTTCATCCGATTACATTCTGACTCTTAACAACCTAGTCATTCATCAAGGCCCACGTCAAAAGACGCACCACAAAAGCCTTCCTGCTTCTTTCTAAATGTATGCTAGCTCAATAGTTTACTCTTGCGGCCTCTCCTCCCTATGGAACTTGCCTAGCATGCTGGGCCTCTCCTGTGACTCTCATCCAACACTATTTTGTATTGTGCTGTTCAGCCTACTTGTTGCTTCTCTGTGTAACAAGACTGTAAAATGATTCAGAGGATAGCTTAGCCATTCAGAGGATAGACAGATACCATTAACTCACCTGTGCAGTCTACACTGCTGAATTAAATTTTGCTGAAATGAGAAAAAGCAAATGATGTATCCTGAGTATTCTACAGTGTCCACCAAACTAACTTTTCACCTTGAGTTCTGTCAGAAAGTAGAGCCTTTCATCTAATAAGCCAAGTTGGAAACACAGGCTAAATATTTGACAGCTCTCCTCAACGTCGAAAACCGTAGATCAAAATTCTGATTGACTTTATTCCTAATACATCTGATTTGCCCACACTATTCCAATCCCACTGTTTTTGTTCTAGTCTAGGGTTGGATTGTTTTTTTTTTCTTTTCTGTAAAGAGCCAGCTTGTAAATAATTATGGATTTTGAGCCCATACACAAGCTGTGTAGGATTTGCTTCACCATTGTTTGCTACTGCTGATTTCATGACTATCTTAGTTTGGTTTCCTATAACAAAACACCATACACTAGGTGACTTATAGAGAAGAGAAGTTTCTCCCCACAGTTCTGGAGACTGGACACCCAAGGTCAAAGTGACAGCCTGTTGGGTTCTGCTGAGCATTCTTTTCTAGCTGCAAGATGGAGACTTCTCTGTATCCTCTCAGAGGAGAGGGCACTCTCTAGGGTCCTTTGGGAAAGATCATAATCCCACAATTAAGGATTCTACTCTCATGACCAAATTACCTCCCAAAGATGCCACCTATAAAAACCACCACTGGGGGTGGAGCAATTAAGTATGTAAATTGGGTTGAGACATTTCATCTGTTGTAACAATGCTTCAAAGTGAAAAGATTTTTGTTGTTGGACCATAGTGGGCCAAGAGCTATGGTTTCCCAACTCTGCTTTAGTCTGAGTCAGTCTACCCTTTCACCCAGACCACTGTATTACCTTTTATTCGGTATCTCTATGGCTACTCTCTGCCATGTTTTCAAGGTATATTACACTTGTTAAGAAAATCTCTTTAGCCAGGCATGATAACACATGCCTTTAAGTCCAGCACTTGGCAGACGGAGGCAGGTGCATCTTTCTGAAGTACAAATTGAGTTCCAGGACAGCCATGACTATTGCACAGAGAAACCCTGTCTTGAAAAACAAAAAAGAAAAAGAAAATCTTTTTAGCTTCTGGCCAATCAAGCTGCCCGGAATTGCTCTCTCTCCTCTTGCCCTTTTCTTAGACTCTAAAGTTCCCAGAGTTTCAGGACACGTTGCCCTATCCTAGTCAAATTATCAATTTGACATAGCCTAGAATCACCTGAGAAGAGAGTAAGTAATTCCTTTTTTTGTTGTTTGTTTTTTGTTTTTCAAGACAGGGTTTCTCTGAGGCTTTGAAGGCTATCCTGGAACTAGCTCTTGTAGACCAGGCTGGTCTTGAACTCACAGAGATCCACCTGCTTCTGTCTCCTGAGTGCTGGGATTAAAGGCATGCACCACTGCTGCCCAGCAGTAATTCTTTTTTTAAATTTTATGATATTTATGTGTAAGAATGTTCCTCCGACTGAATGAGTGTCTGTGCACCATGTGGCTACAAGAGGGCATTTGATCTCCAGGAACTAGGGTTACAGATGGTTGTGAACCAGATCTGAGTTCTAAGAACCTCCATCCTCTGGAAGAGCAGTTGCCAGTCCTTTTAGCCATCAGGCTATCTGTCTGGCCCTGAAAAGAGAATCTTAATTGAGGGAATGCCTAGGTCAGATTGGCCTATCTGTTTGGGAGGAACATACCTTGATCATTAGTTGATGAGAGAGGGTCCATCCCAAAGTGGTCACTACCGTTCCTTAGGCTAGGTGGTCCTGGGCTGTATAAGAAAGCTAGGTAGGCATGGGTCTTCAAGAGAGTTATCCATCGGCGTTTCTCCATGGTGTCTGCTATACTTCCTTGACTGGGAATGAATTTCCCAGTCAATGAATGCAACAATGGAGACCCAGGGCTTCCCTGCCTACAGTGGATTTTCCTTAGCTTGATCAGTACAGTAGCCTAGAATGTTCCCATGTTCTACTGGTAGGAACAGTCTGGACAAAGTATAACATCAGCATAAATCCAGCAGTAGAATTCAGGGTCAGCAGCTGGGGAAACTGGTCAATCGTGTTCATTATAGTTAGATATCCGTGACATCATTCTCAACAGCCAAGACATCTAACCAGATACAATCACCAGAATTCAGCCTCAGCTTGACCAAGCATCTTCTTTACTTTCCTGTTGCTGAGATAAAACACTGTGACCAAGGAAATGTATATAAGAAATGGTTTACTTGGGCTTACAGTTCCAGAGGGATAACAGTCCATCATGGTGGCAGTAGGCAGGCATGAGGGCCAGAGCAGGAAGCTGAGAGCTCATACCATCCTGACAAAGCAGGAAGTAGGGAGAGTGGTCTAGGAGTAGCAGGAGTCTTTTAATCTCAATGTTTGCCTCCAGTGACATTCCCCAAACAGTGCTACAAACTGGGAACCAACTGTTCAAATGCCAGAACCTATGGGCGACCTTTCTCATTCAAACCATCACAACCACACCAAGGGAGCTCTGTAGGGTAAGTTATGCCCCTTTGTGTTTGTAGAAGGTGAGGAGGCTGAAAATCTGCTTTCTTAACTTGGGTAAGGTGCTTGATCCTTCAGCCAGCTCCCACTTCCACGCTTGAAGGTGACTCCCCAGCGAGTGTTCGCAGAAGAAGAGTTGAGGACCACACATTAGAAGCCAGGCCCTCAGATGCTTCGAGAGAACCTCAAATATACAGACAAAGGGAATCCAAAGACTCCTTTCACATGCCTCCTTCAGCTTTTCCTCCTTCTCAGGGTTTGATAACCTTGAAGAGATGTGTTGTTACTTAATGTCTGTATTGTATACAGCAACCATGGGCTGTATCTATTTTATTCTATTCCATGGACCTCCCATGCCACCTGGATCAGCAGACATCCATTCATGGACTGTTCAGTACTCAAAAAAAGCTCTACTCACAAAAACTAAATTCAAAATTCAAGTAAATTTTCCAGCAATGGGAAAATTAATGAAATTTAAAAGACAAATGTGAGCGAAGTCATCCTTAGCTTTCTCTATGCCCCATTAGTCCCTGTGCCAAACTTCCCAAGGCCTTTGGGCTCCTGATTGCTGGTATTGGAACTTAGAGTCCAGGTAATGGGGTTAGAGCTTTGTGCCATTTCCAGCATTCTCATCGCTTCTAGCATCCTTTAAAGGCAGTCAACAGTAGCTGAAGCTGTCACTTCCTGTATTTCCTTCTATGGCCACAGTGGATGCTGCTGCTCCGGTACAGATGATATGCCGAGAGAAGTGACCTTAAGCAGGCTCTTATCTTCGCTATTCTTTCCCTTTTGAAGGTCTTGGCAAGTCAGGTCAGTTCAAATGGCTAGAACACAGTTGCTTTTGGACATCCCAGCTCCGGACCCTCTGCTTTTTGACGAAGTATAAAGAGAGAAAACTGGATTGCTTTTCAAGTCCCTATTCTATCACTTGATAGTGTGATTTTTGATACATTGTTAAAATTCCTTATCATTGACTTTGTTATGTTTGCTACCCATTTAGGAGGAATATCACCATTACTTACAGCTCTTTGACATTAACTTTGGTAAATGAAATATAAACAGAAGTGTGTCCCTTCTCCACAGAAGCCTCCAAAGTGTAATTTGTTATGTTTTCTCCTTCTCTGCCATGAATACCTGCAATATTCCAGACATGAGCTTTACAGTCAAGCAGTCAAGACTAGCAGTGAATACAGCCATACTTAATAGAAAACCACATGCAATATTAACAAGATATAAGGCCCACATGTATGTGTGCGTGTGTGCGTGTGTGCATGTTTGTGTGTGTGTGTGTGTGTGTGTGTGTGTGTGTGTGTGTGTGTGCATGTGCACCACAGCACAATCTGTTATTCTCACTAAAACTAATCTTATTTCTGAGTCTTGGAATCTGTAAAACGTAGTTATTTAATAACACATTCTCCACAGATTTTCTCATTCATCTTCTCTTTAGCTTGAGCCTGTTTAAGCATGCATACCAGACACCTGTAAGCACCAGAAAATGCAACAGAATCAGCCTCTGGTCACAAGTAAGTCCCTAGGATAACAAAAGGAGGCATAATAGTATGATCAGACTGTGCATTGGAAGTTTCTCAATATCACTAGGTCTGAAGTGACTAAAGTACATGTTTGAAATTAAAGAAGCAAGATGGAAGCGGAAGCAGAGACCCTCAGCTAAGCACTGGGCCAAATTCCTGGAATCCAGTTGTAGAGAGGGAGGAGTGATGAGCAAAGGGGTCAAGACCATGCTGGGGAGACCCACAGAAACAGCTGACCTGACCAAGGGGAAGCTCATAGACCTCAGACTGACAGCTCGGAAACCAGCATTGGACAGAACCAGGCCCCCTGAACGTGGGTGTCAGTTAGGGGACCTGGGCAGTCTATGGGGCCTCTGGTAGTGGAACAGTATTTATCCCTAGTGTACGAATGGACATTGGGAGCCCATTTGCCATAGTGGTTACTCTCTCAGCCTACACACACGGGGGAGGGTCTAGGCTCTGCCCCAAATGATGTGACAGACTTTGATGATCCCCATGGAAGGCCTCACCCTCCATGGGGAGCAGAAGAGGGATGGGATGGGATGGGGTGTAGGCATGGGAGGGTGGGAAGGACAGGGAACTGGGATTGATATGTAAAATAAGATTGTTTCTATTTTAAATAAAAAATTTAAAAATGTAAAAAAAGAAATTTAAAGTATAAAAAAAGAAATTAAAGAAGCAAGCTCCTTTTAACTGAGTGCTCACGAAACTCTCTCTTTTTGGGAGCATTTGACTTTGATGATAGAGTGGCCTTGAACTTGGGAAGCTAGAATGAAGGAAGCATTTCTTCCTGGCATTTTTTTCCTAGATAAAAATGACTTAAGTGTAGGGAATTATAGGCCATTGAGAGATCAAACCAAATATCGCTGAGTGTTTGTGGACTGCCAGGGAATTAAATATCAGTGGTACTTGGATGTCATATCTTGTTAGATTAGGGTAAGAAATTCCATCTTTATTTTGAAGAAAATTAGCAGCATTAATTTCCAGAAGCATAGTATGACTATGGTTTGTTAAGTGAGTTTGAAAGAGAAGTAACATGGAAGGCCGGGGAGGATAATATGTATACATTTCCAAGGATTAAAGGTGAAGTAATTTTGCCTTTGGAGTCATATGGTCTGTGTTAAGACTATGCAGCTATGGCTCTATAATACAAAACGAGATACAGACACAGGAAATAAATAGGTAAACGAGTGGATGTAGTTATGTTCTAATAAACCCTAAGCCCTTCTGGAGATGTTCTTGGAGGATAAAAAGATACATATCTTTCCTTCCTTTTCTCTGGGTTCCGTTGCACTCTATACTGAAAACTGATATTCTGGATAATGACTTCATTCGAGGCAATAGTATTTCTACTTAACAAAAGAAGTGGTCACATCTGTTCTGAAGGACAAGTAAGGAAGGTTTAAACTAGTGTGGCAAGGGATGGAGAGGAGGAACAGGGTGAGGAACATTATTGGTACTGGGGGGGGGAGAGTTACGGTAACAGAGGGCCCTGAGGGTGGAGTATTTTTGAGAGAGGGAAATTATTGCAATTTGTACATGTTGAGTTTGATGCGAAAGGCAAATGAGATAATGTAGGAAAAAGTGCTTCACAGCCTGTGAAGTGTTTCAGAAATGGATGGGTTATTTTAAGAGGAAATGGCTAAGACCATTTTTGTGACTCACCTTAAGCCCATCAACACTCCGGCATAAACAATCAGAACACATGAGCTGTGAATTGTAGGACAGCCCTATCATATTTCTAGGTTAGCCCCATGCTATTATGTTATTTCCACTGCTGTTATTTTCTCTGAAACAAGAGGCAGCTGCTCCTATAGCTTGGTATAGGTGAATTAAGTCCCACAGCAGCCTTGGCAGACCCGAAAGATGCAGAGTTGTGTCTACACAGAGCTTTGACCAGCTCTGAACTGGGGAGTATAAAATGGAGGATGTGTTTTCTCCCAGCTAAAAATTATTCAAGTGTAAGAAATCACTTAAAAAATACTCCAGGACATTTGACAAGGGATTGGAAATTAATATAGAAATGGCCCTTGCATGCTCTAGCTGAGGTGGCACTGGGCTATGAAATGACTTTTATTTCATAGGACCTTAGGAAATGTTTGAAGCTGAGTGTGACAGTAGGTGCTATGGGGGGGGGTAGAGGGGAGATTCTCAGTACAGAAGCAAGGGAGAGAATTCTGTAAGTCCTCCTCAGATGAGTTTGTTTTCTTCGGATCTCATATCTGTGTTTCTTTATCTGATGCTTAAAAAAAGCATGGAGGTCCTAAAGGTTTTTACTCCAGGGGGTTTATCTGCTGAAAGTAGTAGATATGGCAGGATGTGTGCCATGGAATTGCCCCTGCCTTCTGATCTTACTTCTACTTTGATTTTGTTGCAGTTATTTTCGTGTCATTGGAAGCCAGATGGCCTAACCCATTAAACTCATTGCAAAATGGGGGAGCTAATTCCCTAACATGGGTAAGGTTGACTCTATCACCTTGCATGTCTGAAGGAAGAATGAATGTCGTAGGCGCATAGTAACTCTCAATAGAGCTGAACACACAGGAGACAAGGATGAGTCTTAACCTAATGCTGAGGGTTATCAGCGTGGCCTCGGAAAACCAGTAGCCCAGCTATAGTATTGAGCTACGCTTTTCTCAGCTATGTAGCTGTTATGTAGGTTATTGGTTTCATTGTGACTCAGGCCTCTGTTTTAAAGTGGAAAAACAACTGTTATGTTTTGAATATAACACACCCCCTCAAAGACATGTATGAAAGGCTTAGCTACCATCTGTGGCATTGCTGAGACAAGATTAGATTACTAGACTTCATCAATGATGAGTTCATTATTCCTAAACAGACAATGAGCAGGTGGAGTCTAGTTGAAGGAAGTTGGTTAGTATGGTGTATGGTGTATGGTGTTCCTGACCCTTCCTCTTTGTTTTCTCTGCTCCTGGTGACTTGTGGTGAGTAGTTTGCTCTTCAAAATGATGATTCCACCTGACCTTAGGACTGGAAACCTTGGAACCAAATGACCGTGGTTGAACCCTCTAAAATCATGCCTCTAAGTAGATCTTTCTTTAAGTTCTTTATCTTAGGTATTTTGTCTTGGAAGCAGGGAGAAAACAAACACATCTTGATGCCTACCTGGAAGGTAGTTTAAAAGTTACACTTTGCTATATTTGAAGCCCGAGTTGCTAAAAGCAACAGAGCAATGTGAATCTAGAGAAGGGGCCAAAGTTTGAAATGTTAAAATTTAGTGTATTTGGCAGAGGTAGAGTCAAGAGTGTGTCCAGTTTCAGGATGTACTCACTCCTAAGTGGATACCAGAAATAAAGCAATGATACCCAGCCTACAATCCACAACCACAGAGAAGCCAGAACCCTCTTTTAGAAACAAATGGAAGCAGATGCAGAAATCTACAACTAACCAATGGGCCAAGCTCTTGGAGCACAATGGAAGTGAGGGAAGAGCATTAATATGAACAAAGGAGTCAAGACCAAGATGGGAAAACCCACAGAATCAGCTGGCCTGAGCTAGTGAGAGATCACTGACTCAGGTCTGACAAATGAGGAACCTGCATAAGACCGAACTAGACTCCGTTAATATAGGCGACAATGGTGTAGTTGGGACAATATATGAGGCCACTGGCAGTGGGTCCAAGATCTATCTAACTCTAATGCACAAACTAAGTGGAGCCCATTCTATATGGAGAGATACCTTGCTTAGCCTAGACACCGGGGTGTTGGGCGGGGGGGGGGGGGGGGAGATAGAAAGGTGCCTTGGTCCTGTCTCAATGAGACGATGGGACAGACTTTGTAGACTTCCTAGGGGAGGCCTTACCCTCTCCGAGGAACAGATGTGAGGTGGTGGGGGCTTGTGGGGATTAGGAGGAGAGGAGGGAGGAGAAACTGAGATTGGAATGTAAAAAATTAAATTAATAACAAATGAAAAAAAACAAAAATAAAAATATGAACAAAGAAAATTCAGATCCCAGAACTGATGGAGAAAATAGAATAACAGTGTCACAAAGACACTGAAAAGTCAGGGTGTGGCTTTGCTGCTTATAACAGTAGGGCAACAATTCCTAATCCCAAAGATATTGTCCCAATATGTGTGGCAGGTGCCTGAAAAGATGGATAGCACTAAATGCTGCATAGATGGTATATATGCCTGTATGTCCTGCAGCTGCCACCTAGAATCAGAATTGAACTGTTCTCCAATGCTTTGTGACCTGCTGCAGTCTTTTAAATATTATTGTGGAACTTAGGAATTATTAAGTAAAATAAAGATTAGCTGGACACAAGCACAGGGATTCTATGGCAGTCTATCTTGAAAACTGAGATGGTCACTGTCTAATGGGTGGGTAGTGTGTAATCCTATACATGCTCTACAAAGGGGTGAATCATGTCCCAGTCAAGACAGGAAGGGATAACACAAGACTTTATTGTGCTACCCAGAGCAGTGTGCGACTTAAAATGTTTACTTCTGTAATTTTCCGTCTAATATTTCTAGCTGTAGTTGCCCGTATGGTTATTGAGCATCAAAGAAAGACCATCTTGATGATACAGATCATCACCAGGGAAGATGCTTGAATTGAATCCGTGGCCCAGAGTGAACTTAGCAAGTGTTTTATCACTGAGCCATACCCCCAGGCCTCCTTTACTTCTTTTTAAGTGCCAGCTATTCTCTCTGGGTGTGTCTCATTTCCTGCAGAGTTAGTCCACCTATCTTTAAAGGCAGAATCTCTAGTTAGCCTGATTTTCTCTTTTAAGCTAAGTTGGACACTGTAGTGTACAATCTACTCATGCGTCACAAAACTTAGGAGCTTTGACTTGCAATTAAAAAAATTATACTGCTATTTGGAACAAACTCCAGAGACAGGCATCTTTGAAAGAGTGACAAACCTTAAATCAGCTACCCAAGGAGAGGGTGGCATACTACTTCAAGTGGCACCATTAATGCTAAAAATATTCTAAGTCATTTGGTGTCAAGAAATCACTGAAAGTTGTCACTGTACAAAAGAGGCCAAAGGTGTTTGAAGAATTCACTAGTGTGTGGAGATGATAAAAACATGGATGTATAAACCAAAAACAGTATGTTTCATAAGTTCCTAGAGAGTATAATAGCCTGATTGAAAAGTTGACTTTTAACTGGAATATTTGGGGTAGAGTTAAAGGAGAAGCCACAGCTGGCCTTAAGGGGTCTGACACTGCAAGGGCATGAAAGGCCAAGTACAAGATTTGCTCCAGCCTCCATTCTGTTTCCTTTCCTTATCTTCATAATCTGTCCTTTTGACTGGCCAGACACTGTAAGCTATTCCCTGGCTGCCTCTGAGGTATTTTTCCACCCCACAGTAAAATCATCCCTGGACTGTTCCATAGTCAGCATTTTCCTGATGTTTGGATATCAATCATACTTTTTTTCTCTCATTTATTCCAGGCTGGCCTTGAACTAACTATGAAATCAAGAATGACCCTGGGAACAAGAATCCCTGGAAAGAAGTTGTTTCTACTGTATTTTTTAAGTGCCTTGATTTAGCTTTCTTTATTACACACACACACACACACACACACACACACACACACACACACACACACACACACGCACCAAACTGCTTCCATATTGGAGCATTTTATTTGGTGTGACCTAAATCCATGTTCTCAGGCCATGGTCACTTATATCTTGCTCCTGGATCAACCATGTCCTCTGTTCCTTTGAGGTGAGAACTGTTTCCTTCAATGACAGCCTTGAACTTCTTATCGTCTTTCATCCACTTCCCAAGTGCTGTGTCTCCAAACCCAGGGCTCCATGCATACTAGGCAAGCATTCTACCAACTGAGTTATGATCCCCAGGCCCAGCCACACTTAAAAATCTAAACCTTGAGAGTCAAAATAAGGACAGCAACTGATACTGAAGAAGTGTGTGGAGATCTTGTAACACATGACCCGGGTTACGTCAAACCCATTGCATGCACAAGACTCAGTTCACATAGAGTGGATGGATAGATGGCAAGTGGGTCAAATTATTAAAATATCAAGCTAAGATGTTAAAACTTTTACAGATGGACAAGCAGGAATCCAAGCCACAAGGGAAAGTGAAGATCAAAAAGGTTACTCTGCACTGCCTCCATCCCCCAGCCAATCTATGGAGGAGCTAGAATTAGAAAGTAGGTCTACCTCTCGGTGAGGTTCAAGCACTTAGAATGACATACTGTCTCTTTCCACCTGCACAATGCAAATGAACTCTTATGAAACTGCTGTTCTATCTTGGGCTAAGCACTTTGGAAAAAAGATAAAAATCTTTGGAATAAGGTTGTTTTGGCTCTTCCTCCACTTCTTGGAAAAGAAAGGCTTTGTCCCCTCGCTAGTTAAGTGTGTTTCTCTCCCTTCAGAGTGATTTGTCACCTGCTCTTGTCAAGTGTCGGGGTCAAAGTCCCTGGTTTATTGCATGTGGTTGCAGAGTCAGACATGCTTCCCAAAAGCCACCCCTACTGGGAAAGTCCCTGTGTGTCTTCCTGGCATTTGGGCCCTTTCCAACCTGATCTGTTTGCTTTTGATCCTGAAAAACTAATAATCATGAACCCTCACTGATGTCAGGGCCACTGCAGGAAACAATAAAGAGAGAAGGGGTTTTCTCACAGCTTAGAGGAAATTGTAATCTGAGACAGAGCAAATACAGCCTAACACTGAGTTCTGGACCTCAACCTGCCCACAAGGAACAACAACCCCCTCTTTAGGTCTGATGGAAGCCAGACCTGCCACGGTGGCTTATTTCCTTGTTCTAGATCACACAGATACTTGAAGTTTCTCTTTTGTTCACCAGGAACCAAGCCTAGGGGATTTCAAATTTTACCTGTACACACAGCTCCTATGCTGCTGTGTGACTTTGTGTGGCATGGTAGGAAGCCGCTCTCTGTACCTCTTGTCAACAGTTCCTCCCAGGTGAGCGGCAGTCCAAAGCTTAAGGAGCTCTCTTCTGTGCATGGCTCCATTTGAGTCTCACAGCCTGACTGGAGACTATTGTCAGCATCACTTTCAGTACAGGCTCTTTCAGTGTTGCTTTTCTCCCATCCAATATTTCTGTGGCTCCCAAATTCTTGCTTGAACACTAATTTGATCAGGATCAATACTTTGGCCATCTTAGACCTTCATCAAATAAATTACGGCCCTCAGAGTGATCAAACAAACAACCAAGCATCTTTCATGGCTTCCCTTTGGTCCCCACATTCATCCCCAGTAGCCTTTAAGACTAGCTATCAAAGAAGAGTTCCCAAACAGCCTCATTTCCCTGTGCTTTTCTCCCAAAGAGGCAACCATGACTACATAACGATAATAATGATACTATCCTTCCTGTAAGAAATGATGACATTTAAAGAGACACTTGTGCCCTTCCCTTTGGCTATCAGATTATTGAGACAATGAGTCCCAAGAATTTGGAAATCCCCCCCCCCCAGCCTCATGCTAGAAAAAGAAAAAAGCTGAAGCCTGGTGCCAGTTAGAGGTGGAATTTGTCTCCCAGGAAGAGATTTCACATAGTTCTGACACTTTGTCAAACCACCTTGAAGCGGTGGGAGCCAAGACAATGGCTTGGCAGAACCATACCTTGAGTACGGTTGTCCTGTATTTAAACCTAAACCACATGACAAGACTCAGCAAGGATTTGAGTTGCTCACTGGATTTCTTTATTTGTTCTTCTTCCAATGTGGTCACACTGCATGGATCTTTCTTTGCCTTTCACTATCCTTGTTAAGTGTGCATAGAGGATCGATGGCTGGGCCTAGGTCGTTAGACCTACCAAGGCCCAGGATCTGACCCTAAGAAATCCAGGAACTCTCTCCGATCTCCAAACAGTCCACTTTTCTTCATCTTACATGGCTATGATATCATGGATGGCAATACCGGGACCTGAGAATCAGATTGCCTGAGCTGGCACACCATTACCAATACTCAGATGTGAAACCTTAGCAAAGTCCTCCATGAGGACCCCTTTCTTTCATGAAGGATTATAGGAAAAACATGAGACAAATGTTATAAAATGCTTAAATAGTGTCTTGAACAACTAATGACCAAACAAATTAATAGTTATTATTGTCTCCTAAATCATAACGATCTTGGCTTCTTTGTGTAACAGGTGTGCCTCTATCCATCCCTCACCCATATCTTTTGTGAAAACCATTCAAGTTCCAAAGGTTGGGTTTATTCTTCATCTCCCAGAGTTTTCCTACAAGCCTGTAGATACTGAACAAGTTTGTAATAAGTGCATTTAACATTAAAACTCCCAGTGATTCACGCTTCTTACCCACCATCGGGTGAGCTGCTGAGAGGCATAAACCATTTCTGATTCCTATTTAAGCCACTGGGGCCTAACAGAATCCTTTCTCCGGTGTCTAAGAAATACTAATTTCGGAAATAAGCCTCCATTTTGTGTTGTAGAAACTAATTGCTTGGCATTCAACCTGCTCACTCTGCTAATCTTCCTGCTTACACACCTTAGCCCTTCCTCCCCCAGCAGCCAGCATGATCGGCTCCAACGTCCATCTCATCTTTGCACTTTGAGATTCAGCCCAGCTTCCTGACCACAGCGCCCAAATCCTTGCAGCATCCAGCTTCCATCTGCACCTCGGATCCAAGCCTCTGCACCCTTGTTGTCCATCACCTGGCCTACTGCCCCTTACGTCACTCTGCTCTTCCTTGGCTTAAGTAAAATGTATTTTCACTTCTGGACTATTATTTTCTAGGCTTTACCAGTCACTTTGGCAAAAAAGAAAAAAAGAAAAGAAAAAGAAAAAAAAGCCTATTTGCCCTCCGATTGCCCTCTGTCATGTCTTTTCTTCCTGGTGTGGGCCAAACCTTTGGAACCACCTGCCTTTGATGCTTTTCTGACTGTCCACTGAGTTGAGAGCTCCACGAGGGCGGAGGCTGTGTTGTTTACTCACAGTGTGAGAGGAGCTGCTGGGAAGATGTGTGCTAAGTGAATGCACACAAAATAGATCTTTTGAGAGAAAACCCGTCCACACAAGAATCATGCAGGGATGACAAACCACTAGATAATAGGATTTGATGTGTTGTTCCTGTCAGAGAGGGGAGGTGGGCTTTTGTCAGGGTATCATGATGTGCCAGTCCCGCCTCCTCAGCACAAGCAGCAGGTCCCATAGTAAAAGATGAGCTAATTTGTGGGGAGCTTTTCAAATGCTCTATGAAAGTATTAAAACTATTAGGCAAGCAAGGGAGAGTCAAAGAAATGGATGATATGCCTGGACAGAGAAAATAGTTAAAGAACTGGTTTTTTTTCAGAGAAGCAGTCAGAGAGTGTACAATAGCTCCTGCTTGTATGGAATGAGAGGAATCTGGAGGGGGGAGGGGAATGGAGGGAGGGAGGAAGGGATGGAGAGAAAGAGAGGTGGAGAAGGAGAGGGAGAGAGACAGAGATCCTTGAATGAAATGGATAAAATTAACACTGAGGTTTATTATCTGCTATGTATAATCTGACAATAAAAAAATATTTACCAAGCACTCTGCAGTTTAGGGACATTTTTATGTACATAGTTTATCTCATTTGATAAGACCATTGAATGACAGGACAGCTCAGTGGACAGTCTACACAACCTAGTGTCAAGATACCTCGGTCTGCATCCTGTGCTGTTAACAGCCAGCTATGGCTTTTGGAGAGTTCCTTTGCGTCTCAGGAACTTGAGTTACCTTTTGATGAGATAAGGGTATTAGATGGTGTGGTCCTTAAAGTCATTCAGTTCACGCATCACAGTGACTTCTGCTTAACTGATGTCACGATTCTTTCCTTCTAGATCTAAGACAAAATGTTCCCACTTTGGAACTTTCTCGAGCATCAGTGCAGCTTTTTGACTCTTCCACTGGTGTTCCCAAAATCCAATTGTCTGAGTGATCCCTGTCTTAGGTGCTGAGGTAAAGAAAGAACATTCTGGTTCTCTGTGGTGTAGCAGTCCCTCCCCTTTAACTGAGCTTTTCTGATGCAAGTTCTGACTGTACCCCGGGTCGGAGGTCTCTCCCACTTCTTCTTACACTGTGATCCCTCCCACACCGCCACCAAGGACAGCTAACAACCTTCCTATGTTTCACGTTAGAACTCAAGGAGAGGTCTTCAGTGACCAATTTAGTAAGTGTTTTTCAGTCTTCGTGGGAGAAGGCTGGGGGCTTTCCCTGTATTGACATACCTAGTTCCCTCTTTAATATTTGCCTGCCATCTCTGTACCCTGCTAGCCAAGGAAGATATGCATAGGGGTGTCTGGATAAAAAGGGATGGAATGTTTGGGCGAGCAACCTTTCTAGTCCAGAATATAGAGGAACATTACATGTTTCTATTTCCCCTTCTATATCCTTGGTACCTTTTCGAGAAACCAATCTATCGGTACTTTTCATTCTTTGTGCACATCATCTGAGGTCTTGTTTTGTCCTTGATCTCAGCCAAAGAGACTGAAGGGCAGTGATGTCTCTGTGTGTAAATTCCAGGTCCCTGGACTATGACCCGTGTGAACTTAAAGATGAAAGCTGTTATGGTCAGACATTGAAATAAATTTCTTCTTTCCAGTCACAGCTTTCCAATGTGAAAATGGTCCCTTTGTAATGCAGATGTGGGTATTTGAGCCATGATCGCAAGATGTCATATACTCTCATGAGCCTGAAGAATTCAACCCATGATATTAAATGAGAAAGATGCTCTGGAGTTCAGAAGCACCAGCAGGGATGGGCATTCTTCCACTGGTCCCCAGCCTGTTAGTATTCAGGGCAAGCTACATACCTTTCTGCCTGCTGCATCTTCTCTCCTCTTTTTTTTTTGAATAATAAATACTTAGAGTTACATAAGATATAAGCTCAGCTGCAATGAGAGTTGGTGTCTAATGGTTCATCTGCCGCCCCCCCCCCTGCTTTGGTCTTCAGCTGTTGTCTTAGGCAAGCTCCTTCAAGAGAGAATGTCAAAGCCAGGCTGAATTTTGTTCTTAATGACATATTTAGGAATGTCTCAAAGTCAAGTTGATTACAGACATACCGGGTTTATCTTCCTTTGGCTGGTTTTGCTTTGCTGCCGTGCTTATAGCTGTGTGCCATCCACACACATCCTCTGTGCCTACCAATCAGACAGGCTACTTCCACAGATCACTGCCTAGAGACCATGACCTTATTACCAACTGCACCTTAGACTGCACAGAATATATTTCTAATCCAAAGGGAAAAGTGTATTGAGAGTCAGTCGCAAGACAAGCTGAAGACTTTCTTGCTGGTTCCTTTCTTTCCGGGAGGCAGCTTCCTTAAACATCGTTTTTTACAAGTCAACGAAAAAGCCCCATAGTTTTCAGCACCATGGACTCTATATTCCCCTGCCTACAAATCTAGAACTTCACACGTTAGCGGAGACGTTAAGACAAACCTCATTTTCTATATGCCTCCTTTGCAAACGGCTTCTCTCTGCTCGGTCTCTTTGCATCCCTGATGCGTCAGCCCTTTCTTCCTCACCCTTTCTAGGGGCTCTCTGGAGAGGCAAAGCGCCGCCAGTGGAGCTGAGCCCGCAGACCTGCCTTCTGATTGGCTGCCCGGCGCGTGGCTGGGCTATAAAAGAGACCCCTACAGGCTTGGGAGCTAGAGGCTCCGAGGATTCTGGCCGCATCTTTGCCTAGCAGAAGCTACTGTGCTCAAAATAGAAACCAGCACTCCTTCTGCTGCCTTTCTGTCCTCGCTGCGAATCCCACAGTTAAACACGATGTGCAAAGGGCTTGCAGGTCTGCCGGCTTCCTGCCTGAGGAGGTAAGATTGCTTTCTGTTACTGGCTAAAGTTCTGCATAGACTTTCTCAGTGACTTGCATGCTTTGCAATAGCTTCTCTCTAGGACTATCCAGACACTTTGATTTAGGGAGCAGGATCCTCAGATGCTGCTTCCCGTGTGTTTTATTTCGCATGCCTTTAGTTTGGAGACTGGTTCTGACTTCTAAGCTTGGTCCTTTAGTCAAGACGTTTGGATTACAAAGCAATAGGAGGTTTGGAATGTATCTGCACTCTTTTTGGTGATTCTTGTCCCTGTTTGAACATTGCTGAGCACCCAGAATTACGGCTCTCTGATAACACACTAGTTCTTGTGTGGGGGAAGAAACCCCAGAAGGAAGTTTGGAAACATTGTTAGGAGGCTTTTTGTGGCATTCTGCAGTCCCCATCTCTACCTTCACACAAGCAAGTGTGAGAATAAGAGAGGCTTTTCCAAACCAGATCCTATCTCTCTACCCCAACTCCAGCTGTTGATGCGAGAGGTGGCTGAGAAATAAATACTGATTGTAACATATCAGCTTAAAGTTTTAGAGGCACCCCGTGTCTTTTTTTTAAGGGTATGAATAAATCATTTCACAGAGCACTTACATAGTAGCTGGTTTAAAATAAAACAGGAGGCTAGTGTGTATTACATGCTTTTCTCTTGAAATTAAAGATCATAAGTGGGTCCCTCTGTGGGTTTACCAACTCCTCCTACCCCCCCTCCCCAAAGCATAGCATTTGTGTGTTACTGAGCCTGCCTTCCCCACATTCTACCATTCAGGAGTATAAACACATCAATCACTTTTTTAAAAAGGGAGGGCATCTGGAGGAGAGCAAGAAGGCAGCAGATGCCTTTTCACCTTCACTCTTAAGTCCCGGAGTTAACTGAAGTGAGCAATTCCAAGCTCCTGTCACATTATATAAAATTAGCCATGCAGAACTTAAGAGTGTCAGGACTTAGGTTTGCCTCCAACAAATAGTTTTGTGGACAGATGGAAGGAAGCATGTAAAAGGCTAAGCAGCTCTCATCTTCAGTGCAAGGGGTTGCTGGGGGTCTTATGTGCTCAAGTCACATGATTGGTGGTGGCAGAGGAAGGACCCCATCCAGGTTACCTGCCTCCAGTGACTTCTGATGTCACTTTTGTTTTTATTTTTATGATTCTGTTGTGATACAAGGTACTGGCAAGCATACTTTCAGCTCTTTTAGAAATGCACTTATTTTGTTAGTGTTAGCAGCAGCTGCTGGGGCTCAGGCAGAGGCAGCACACAGAGATAGGAGGTCATTTCTCTTTGGGCTGGATTGCAATGCATGCAAAGCATCACTTTAGAACCGTCCCAGCTCTGGTGATTTTATCTTGCTGTCACTGGGGAGGACTTTGTCATCAGTCAGAAGCTGAGGAAAAAGAGAAAGGAAGACAGCCTTGTGAGGGATGGAAAAGTACTACTTAAAGGGCAGCCCAAGAACAGTGCTGAGAAAATCCACTGATAAGCTACTGTTGTGGCAGCATCCACCCTAAAATGCCACTGTGCAGCACCCTTCTTTTTTACCTTCCAGGCAAGAACAACTCATTCTTTGTTGCCTTGGGAACACCATTTTTCTTAAACTATTTCATGGCTTCTGTAATAAAAGAGATAACAATAATAATAAAAAACTATCAAGAAAGAACGACGGAGTTGAGCTGGAAGTTTAAGTAGTCAGAAACTCTGCTATACCCTGGTTGCCTATTAAATGGTGGCAGTAAACTGGAAACTGCTCTAATTAAATAATTACTCACCTCAGTGATGACTCTGTCTTGCTTCTCCTATCCCAAAGCCTCAAAGACCTTTCTAGTGTGCATCTCTGTGTAATGCAGGTTTTTCTTCTCTCCCCACCCCCCTCTCTATCTGTCTGTCTGTCTGTCTGTCTGTCTGTCTGTCTCTCTCTCTCTCTCTTTTATTGCTTTTGTTGGAGATTGCTTAGAAACAAGCCTGATGGGGCTCAGCTTTCAGCCTGAGCATTTGTGTCATTTCTGCTCCTCTTTTCAGGGATACACACATAAGCTTATGCTCTGTACATGTGGGCACATGCGCACACATGGGTACACACACACACACACACACACACACACACACACACACACACACACATGCTTAGGAACTGCTTGGCTACCACACTCAAGGCTGGCTGAACTCATTTTCAGTTTATTGAGGTGCTTCCATAGCTTGCTGGAGGAAATGTTCCATAAGGAGAAGGTGTCATGTTTTGCAGTTTCTGCATGCATTTCAAAAGAGCAGCCACTTATTAGCACTGTTTCACCAAAGATATCAAAGGTCAGAGGCAGACACAAAGCAATCTTCTCCTGGGAGTTCATGCTCCTGCAGCTCCCCTAAGGAAGCTGCTTCTGACCCACACAGCTGTCATGGACTCTCAAGCACCCACAAGTCTCTCTTTTAAAGAAATCTGTTTTTCATGTCAATTCTTGTCTTCTTTCTTGCAGTGCAAAGGATATGAAACACCGGCTGGGGTTCCTGCTGCAAAAGTCTGATTCCTGTGAACACAGCTCTTCACACAGCAAGAAGGACAAAGTTGTCACTTGCCAGAGGTGAGAGAAATGGCTTTGGTGAGGTGCTATTGGGTATTAACTGTCTAGTGATAGAGATGATGCACAAGAAGAGTGATTGCCAGGAAGGCAGGCCCTTAGTTGAGCCAGATTTGGATTAAGATGGCCTCCATTTCCAAGGTGAGGGCACACAATTATAATTTCAGCACTTGGATCATGAGTTCAAGACCAACCTGAGATTTATAACAAGATCTTACAACACACACACACACACACACACACACACACACACACAGAGAGAGAGAGAGAGAGAGAGAGAGAGAGAGAGAGAGAGATGGGGGCTCCATTTTCGTGGCAATCATAATTAGATTTTAAATCTCTACATATTTTATGAAAAAGGTATCCTAGTAAACAATAGATCATATCTCATCTTAGATTTTTGTTTTTGCTTCAGTTCCATGATATGTATTTGAATCATTCTTTTTTCTGTATTATCTTCAGGGTGAGCCAAGAAGAAGTCAAGAAATGGGCTGAATCACTGGAAAACCTGATCAGCCATGAATGTAAGTAACCATACCTCTTTCTCTCATCACAAAATAAGCACATCCACACAGAGAGAGGGACAGGATGAGGACAGCAGTACTCTGTATTAGGCAAAGTCATCTCCTAGCATGTCAATTTAGAGGGGACTGCAAAGAAGGCCTGGGTTGCCTCTGTCTTCCAAAATCAGGTCTGAGCATTTTAGTTTTATAGCTGATATGTTTCCGAGCATTGTCAAATTCAATGGAAAGTGTATTCAGGAAAAATCTGGATCATCAGTAAGAAAACCATCCCTCCCATTGCATAGACAAAAGGGCAAAAGACAAGATTCATATAATGAGATCTTCTAGCACAATGGACCACAACTCTCATTTCAAACCCACTTTGGCAGTTGGGAGCCACAGAGCTATTTCAGAATTACAGTTCTTTGTAAAATGATTCAATCTTGAGAAGAAATCCCTGTATAAAATAGGATCTTCTAGATATCAAATATTAATTTGGGCTTCCCTCTTTGACCTCCAAAAAGGGAATGAAGAGGGAGTTTCTTCACCTCACACTTGACTTCCTGAGTACCTTGGCTTTATTTGAAGTGTTCTATCCAGCTAGTCAGCCAGAGTGGTGACTGTGGCTCTTTGTCCTCTCTCACAGGTGGCCTGGCAGCTTTCAAAGCTTTCCTGAAGTCAGAATACAGTGAGGAGAATATTGACTTCTGGATCAGCTGTGAGGAGTACAAGAAAATCAAGTCACCTTCTAAACTAAGTCCCAAGGCCAAGAAGATCTACAATGAATTCATCTCAGTGCAAGCAACGAAAGAGGTAAGTTTCCATGGCAGAGAACTTTCTAGATCTTAGTGAAGATTCCTAGGAGTGGCATTCAGTGTCGGGGGAATCTTTAGATGTCCTAGTTAAATGAAACAATGGGATAGATTTTTACAAACTGAACAACATTTCAAGTAAATGTATTAGGAAAAGAAGTTAATTTTTTCATGTGATTTCAATGGTTCTCCTTAGTAAATATAATCATAAATCTCTCCAATGTGAAAGGCAGTAAAGGAAAATAAAGTGCTCTTCCCACTTAAGAGCAGAACAAACCTTTTATATTCTCATATATGCCAGGGCAGAACCAATGTCCCGAGCTTCATTTCTGGGAGGAATATAAAGGAAGGTTCCCTGCCATTTCTGGTTGAGTATAAAAGCCTTCAGCCTCCTCTCTTCAACAGGGATCTAGATCTAACACAACCTTGGTCTTTGTACTTCAGGTGAACCTAGATTCTTGCACAAGGGAGGAGACAAGCCGCAACATGTTAGAGCCCACGATAACTTGTTTTGACGAAGCCCAGAAGAAGATTTTCAATCTGATGGAAAAGGATTCCTACCGCCGCTTCCTCAAGTCTCGATTCTATCTCGACTTGACCAGTCCTTCTAGCTGCGGGGTAGAGAAGCAGAAAGCAGCCAAGAGTTCTGCAGACTGTGCCTCCCTATTCCCTCAGTGTGCCTAATTCTCACACCGAGGCAGAGAGTAGAAATACCAAGACTCTATGCTCTGGAAAATCTGAGGCCAAATATTGATCTGTATTAAGCACCAATGCTTCATCCACATTGTAGCCTAGCGTCCATGCTGCCTGCTGTGTGCGAGTCACTCCCATGTAAAACTAGACTTAGTTGCGGTGTTGGGGTTTTCATTGGGAAATGACCCAATTCATGTCAAATGTTCCCAAGTTTCCTTAAGGGTGTCATGTGAGCAAGTCTCCAAGTAACAGCCCTGTAGGTGTGGATTTTCAAAGATTGCTGGCAGTCCTCCCCTTCCCAGCAGTTTGACCTCAAGTTAGTTGGTTGGTCCACTTTATGTGACCACACGTGCACATGCAATGTCAGCCAGCAGCACTTCCTGTAGATTCTCGATGTTTAGGTGAGATTGGTGTATGTGTATATGTATATATTAAATATATATAATATATGCATATACATTTTGTATATATTGTACTTATGTATCCAAATGTATGTGAATGTATATCTGTATACATTCACACATGCACACACATTTCTACAAGAGTAGATGGGAAAGACCCTAGGTGCTCAAATTGGAGTATGTATACATGCTTCCACGCATGTTCTGATCTCTGGTCCTTCATACTTTGTTTGAACAGGGCAAACGAAATTAACTGCCATGTGGGCTAAGAAAGGAACACTGACTTGTGGAAAACAAGTTCTGTAAAACCATTGGGTCTTGATGGGGAATAATCAGGACTTCATGTTTAAGCACTGATGACAGCCTCCACATTGAGCACTAAACTAGGGGGTGAATACTCTGGAAACTCTACTGGCTGACACAAAACTGCCTTGTATCAATATCACGACTGGCACTTTGAAGTCCCTATGCTGATGGCCTTCCTCCTTTGCCTAGGTGCTCAGGGCCTGCCAATTAGCAGCTGGATTGGTCTGGAGTTGGGAGATGGGATATTTGAGCTGAATGAAGGAAAGAGGTCCAGGCCTTGATGACTATCCCTCTTGTGAGCCACAGGCTATGACCTAAAGATTGTCCTATTTCTTTCCTCTCTTGATAAGGTGCTTGCCTATTCCCACCCCCTGAGAGTGTCAACTGTCAGATGAGCCTCCTTAGTTTACTGTGGTTGGTGGTTCACTTTCAGATCCATGGCCTGGCTCAAGGCTACATGCCTACATTAGCAAAGCTTCGTCTTGGAAAGGTTTTGTTTTATAAGGAGGAAGTTTTCCCAAACTGAAAAGCCCTCCTTGCTTTTCTGCTTTGAGGTAAGACCTTGTCCATCCTACCCCAAACATCGAGGCTAGCAGAGAAAATAAAGAGAGAAGAGGACAGGATATCAGTTGGTAGGACTACTGTTTGGAACTTATCAAGGCACGTGAAATACTTGAAAATTTCTCATTTGTGTTATTTATGATGTTGTTTTGTACAATGTTTATATTATTGTGTTGTTTTATAAATGGAGGTACAGGATATTACCTGACTTACTGATGAATGCCCAGGAAGTAATTTTCTTCTCATTCTTCTGAAACTACTGCTTTTGAGAGCACACACACACACACACACACACACACACACACACACACACACACACACACACACGGTACCCATTGCTCCAATCTAAATCAAATGCATGAGAACCACTGTGGCTAATAAGCCAATGTGCTGGGCTGCAATATTAAGACACTGGAGTAGTGTGTATCCAAATCTCATTGTATTAAGGAAATTG
Source organism: Cricetulus griseus (assembly GCF_003668045.3). NCBI lineage: Eukaryota > Metazoa > Chordata > Mammalia > Rodentia > Cricetidae > Cricetulus > Cricetulus griseus. The sequence continues at coordinate 23,045,090 of NC_048598.1, forward strand.
CTTTTCTAACTGTACCCTTCTTGTCTCTCTGTCCTGCTTGTAATGTCCCCACAACTTCCCATCAGTGTTCTCCATCCCATTTTTGTTAAACACAGTTCCACAATCTTGTTTGTACAACTCTTTGGTCTGGCCCCAATATTATATCTTTGAGATTGTGCCTGTACTCACAGACTGCTGTCTCACAAATAGGTCTGGAAAGTCATTCCGAATGAGAAGTAAATTATTTTATGTAAATACATTTTGAGTGTGTTTTCAATTGTATTTCCATTGCTCTTTGATATGGTGATCCTACCTGCTGCTGGGCCATGCAGAGACACTCCTGCCATATGCATGCCTGTTTCCATCATGTGCTTTATGGGCCTCAACATTGATGCTTCCAATGAAGCACACATACCTTGATATTAAGAATAAATAAATGCTTCCTACAAAACAATCTGCTTGGAAACATTAATGACCTGGAGAGGCACGTTGTGAGAAAGAGCAGGGTATAGGATGCCTTTAGAAAACGACTCACACTGAGTCTTTGGCCCCTTCCCTGCCAATTCTGGGAAGGAAAGCAGAAATGGCATCGGTTATGCTCTGGTTCGTTTCACTGCTCTGCCTGCTTCTGTTCACAGACCCAGGGCTGCTCTACGTTCGGAGACTGCTAGGCAGATTTGGTGGTCTGTTTGCAGGTTTTCAGTGGGCTTTAAAAACAAACAAACAGACAGACAGACAATAACAACAGGGTCTCATGCTGTATTCTGGGCTGGCTTGAAACTCAACTGTGAAGCCTAGTTTGTACTCAAATTCATTTTGATCCTCTTGTCTCAACCTCCCAAGGGTTGGAATGACTGACACAAACTTTCCCTGCCCAGACTCAATAGGGTTTTAAGGGATAGGGCCCACATTCTGAGCAGCTGTCTGCTTTCATCTACCTGTCTGAGTGACAGAAGGTGGATCATGGGGAAACCGAGAAGGCTGAGGTAGCTAGATGTGTCCGGGAGGCAGCTCCCAGCCACAGCTGCTCAATATCCTTTTGGCCCTTTGCTGATTTCTGAGGAAGAGGTCACAGAATCTGGAATCAGTGCTTTATCATGTCATAAGACCTCCATTTTCTGGTTCTTTCCTTTCCTATTATAAGAGTTGTGCTCACAGGGCAATAGGCATAGATGACTGTAGACATTTTTGAGTAACAATCCTTCTACAGTTCTGGCAGAAACCCTGGATCCTATACTTAGAAAAGTACACAAAGGAAGCCAAATTTCTCATAAATATTTATACAAAATGTTTTCAACCCACCTCTCCAAACATGGATTGAGATCTCTCTGTTCTCCTTCTCATGTGCTCTTGCTTCTCACAACAGCCCTGAGGTAGAGATGTCAATCATGAGCTCTTTTACAGATGAGGTAACTAACACAAAGAAAAAGTCACTTGCCATCATGCAAGCAATGGAGCTGGGATGTGCACTGAGGCATTATGGTCCATGAAGGACAAGCCAGAGATTCGCAGCACCCTCCAAATAGCCACATACAGATGGACTAAAAGCACCAAAAGGTGTCACTTGTAGTCATATCAATCAAGAATGGATACAAAACATATTCACTAAGGAAAAGGGAGACCTTTTCCTTTCCGGCAATTTCTCAGGCTATACATTCCAGAATGTGCAGGCACACGATGGAGGAGTGTTGGTCGTTAGATAGTGTGTGGGTTCTTGGCTGTAACACTACTACACTACTACTCAGATCAATACTGAGATCTGCCTTTTTAAATACTGCACTATTAATTTGTGTGTTTGGTGGTAGTGGTGGTCGTGGGTTTGGGTGGGGGGGTTCCAAAATGCGGTATCAGATGCCTTATTCATCTCTATAGTGGTCTAAAAACACAAACTAGACTTTGTTGGGGGATTCTTCACAGTGTGCCTTGCACTGTGTTTTAGAAATTTAAATTTTTATAAAGATGACAGGAATAGAAGAAAAGAAAAGGGGAGAAAGAAAGAAAAGACATGGGGAATAAAGAACCAACTATGTTTTAGCTCAGGTGAAATACATGGGCAAAAAAAGGAATCATTCCAGCAAAGTAAATCTGAGTCAGGTCATGTAATGGATGTGACCAGTCAGCTGCAGAAGCCAGCAGTAGATCCACTAAATAGCCCCAGCCATCCCCGTTTAGAGGCTGAATTCAAACCAAGAATCTGCACAGGTCTTTAAACACAAGATGATAAGTTAAAAAAAAAAAAAACTGTTGTTTTAGTTGATACTGTTTTGCTTCTTTTATGCCTACATGGTTCATAGAAATGACATGAGAAAGGAAAATACTGGGATTTTTTCCTTTCTGTTAGATATGAGAAAATTGGGTGTGATGGCTTAGTAATCATTTACCTTTAGAGCCCAATTTCGATTGTTTATGCAAGGGGCTAAGGGAGTCAATATGAAAGGCTAATGGCTAATACTGATGAATGATGCTTGGAGAGAGGATAAGGCTTCCAAAGGAAGCTGACAAGTGCAAGGTCTCACCTTACATGCACGCCATGAGTTCTGAGGGCCAAGTAGGGGCCAAAGGCTACATTATCTTGTTTAACCCTGGAGCAAGATGGTCTCAGTGCTGCTTCATCACAGATGGGACGTCTTGGATACAGGAAAGTTCTGAGATGTACCCAGTAGTATATACTCAGAAAAGAGGTAGAGCTTGAGTCTAATCCAGTGTTTACATCTTTCATTAGTTGAGAAAGAAGAAAGGGAGAGGGAAAGAGAAAAATAGCGAGATAAAATGATAAGACAAATGGAGCAAAGATGGAAAGAGAAGAAAAAGAAAGGGGCCAAGGAAATGGAAGAAAGGGACAGGAAAAGGAGAGGGAATCAAAGGTAGCTTTTTATGAAACAGGACGAAACGCAAACCACCCGTCATCTCCATACATAAGCTGGCTGGAGCACTGAGCACTTCTGGGGTTTGCCTATGTCTTGTCTGCAATGGGGCAAGTGGGAATTATCCCCAGATCTTGTCAGAGGTGCATTTTGGAAGCCAGCATTAGATACTAAGGACAGCTCTAAGCGTCACTTTCCTGGTTCCTCTTTGTTCTCTGAACTTGCCAGATTAAATACCATTCTTAGAGCAGCAAATAGACAAGTGCATAAAACAAAATTTAAAAAGGATAAAAGCTATCCTAAACTCTTAGACTCTGATTTGAATTTACAGGGGGTGGGGGTGGGGGTGGGGCATTACACAACAAAGCATGCAGGAATTACATGCAGCCAGGACCACAGCTGGAAACAGGCATGAGCCCATGGTCCTCCTCACGTTCCTGCCTCCCCTCTGGGAGGAAGTCAGTAGGTTAAAGGGCCCTGTCTCCACTCCAGGAGTTCAGTTAAGGCAACGGCATGTGCAAAACAGTGAGCTAGGCCGTGGGAACCAGAGAGTGGCAGTCTCCCAAGATTCTGCAAGTCTGACTTTGGGTTCATTGCTGAAGTAAAGGAGACTGCCTCCCCTCAACTGCTCTTCATGGGGTATTTGTAGTATTCCCAGATTATCCACCACCCCATTTGGGGTTTCTGTAGCTGTCTTCTCCCAGGACAACATATCCCCAAAAGATGTCCTTGATGCTAATGAACTGTGGGAAAAGAGCTAGTATCCTTAAAGACAAATCATAACATTTTGTCTCCCAGCCCTGTTACCAGCATTTTCTCTGTCCTCTTCTTCCCACTAGAGGACTAGGTCTTTTCAATCATTTTGTCTGCTATCTAATATTGTCTTGCCTTTTTGGTGTTGAAGAAGACAACTGTCAGGAATGTCAGGCAAATTCCAGCTCAAAGGTTTCTCTACCTCCTCTCTATCCTACCTTAGCAATGACCCTGACTCTACATGGAGTCAATCCATCTGGAAACTCCACACACCCAATAGACATCTAGCTGTGTAGCATTTCTCTGGATGGAACTTCTCAAAGATTCTCCACATCTTCAGGGATATCCCCACATCCAGGGCCTTAGAGGGCATGGCCTGGATTGTTGATGTATCCTGTCTTCTGGCCTCTCAGCCTCCAGCCTGGGAGCCTTTAATTCATTTCAAGTAACTGTAACCATTATGGTGTGCAAAGGTATGCATTTGGTATACCTTTTCCTCAAAAATTATAGTGTTTCAAACTCACCTGGCTGGTGTTCTAGACTCTATGATATTGAAGTCTCTCAAGCTTTCTGGTCTTATCTTCTACAATTATCTCTTTGATTCTGCTGTGAAGGTTGGCAATTTCTGAAGTGGTACATGACCAGAGGCTTCTGTTAAATTTCTGGTCAGTGTATCTGCTTCATTTAGTTAGTTCCTCCATTTACTTTTAAATTCAGTTGAAAGTCTATACCCCTTGAGAAACTTCTCCCACTTTATGGCATGACTTAAATCTTCCCTGGGGATTTCCCTTACTGCCCAGCATGCTCTTATTCCCAGAACATGGTTCAGCAATCACTAAGTTTTTTCCTGGAACTAGCTCTTGTAGACCAGGCTGGTCTCCAACTCACAGAGATCTGCCTGCCTCTACCTCCCGAGTGCTGGGATTAAAGGAGTGCGGAGTGCGACACTAACACCCGGCCAGCAATCAGTAAGTTTTGTCTTCCAAATTATACTGCCAAATTCTCAAGGCCATGGACCATGTTTCATTGATTTCATAAGGCCTGCACCCAGCCATGAGCCTTACATTTACTAGATAATGCTTGTAGAATGACTGACAACAGTTTACATATTTCTGGATGGAAGCAGGAAGTGGTCCTTCTGGCTCCTCCAACTTTCCTGAGTGTTTACTGCTTCCTGAGTATTGTTGAGATGTATTCGTCTCAAAGTCTACTATGTTTCTGTCCATTTCTTGTAAAACACAAGGATGTTTTTCCCAGCCTTGTGATGGAGGGGTGGGAATGAAATAGAGTACAGAAGATATTGTTGGAGTCACTTACAGAGAAAAGATTTTGTAAAAAGTCACAAGTGTACTCACAGTATGTTTGTGCATCTATTTTACATAGGTAATTAAAGTTAGTTCTATTTCATAGACAGAATCCATTCTGATTGTGTTCCTTTATGTACACCACCCCTTCACTGGTATTGGCAGCAAATTCACCGGCATTCATTGTTTATTTTGCATTAGTACCACTTTATCTGCTCTAACTCTTTTAATCCATAGCACCATCAAGATAAAGAGACTGTAAAAATCCATCACCTTCCTTTCATAGTTGAGAAACTGATTCACAGATAAGCAAATACTTACTCAAGATCACATATCTCATGAGCAAAAAATAGCAAGGCTTGACCCCAAGACAATATGGCCCCACAGCTTAAGTATATTACATAAAAGCATGGAGTTCTCTCTGGAATGCCTAACATATGGTGTATAAGGCAGAATAGACTTAGCAGGACTGGGATTTACAAGAAGTTTTAGATTGTGTCTTAAGACATTTACAATGCAATCTGTAAACTTTTAGGAGTCATGAAAGGATCTTAAATAATAAAGTGTTTGCATTTGTAAAACAAAACAAAAAAAGCATGGAGTTCTGTGATTGCTAAATATATATACACATATATATGTATATATATTTATTTTAATAGTTATATTAATATATATCACATAAATTTTATGTAAATATTTACATATAAATATATATTTTTTCATTGTCTACTCTTCTCTCAAAATTTTTTCCTCTGAAAGTTTCTCCTACTCTCTTGTATTATAGTTACACACCCACATTTGTGCATCTTCTTTGTTTCTTACAGATGTCTACACTTCCTGCCCTAGACTGTCTCTTCTAACACCCCATTTCCTTCACATCCCCCTTCTTAATCTGTGTAGATATTCATGCGTTCCCAATGATATTTAAGACTTTTAAAGCTGAACTAAATCCAGATCACAGCTGTACAGGCATTTTCATAATAGCCAGCTACTTAGCTTTGCCTGTAATTCCTATCATCCCATTAGCATTTGGACACAGTCCATGGAATAATTACCAATGGCAGGTGGGACAGTCTCCACACCTGCCTCCATTTCTATTGCCTGATGTATGGAGTCTTCAGCTCACTGATAATAGAGAAAATAACATGGATACTCTGTGACCTCAGCAATAAAATGAGTGCTGAAAATAGGCTTGAATACTGTTTATTTTTGAGACTAAAATTCTACGGGAAATTTGAAACACATGGGAAATTTTAAGTATAAATAGGAAGGTTCATGTAAAATAAAGGGAAATGAGGTAATTATTGGAAAGTGATCTTCATCTATATGTCTTAGGAATTAATAAGAGTTCCCATTTGTTAGGGTGGCCAGGAAGCCTGGCACAGGAATTGTACTCTATATATGTTAACCCATCCAGTTTTCCCAATATGTCCACTTCATGAATCTCCAGATTTGAGTGAAGTTGAGTTCTTTGCTCAAAATCTTATAGCCAGTGATAAGACTTGGGATTAAAACGAGTTCAATTTGAGACCCCAGGCTCTTTGGTTCATAGAAGCTCTAGTCCCCTCCCTTGAATTACATTATCTTAAGAAACCACCTCAAATTGATCTTTCACTAAGGGTATAATATCATCTGAGGCCATTTCATGAGATGTTATACTTATCTAGCCTAACATAAAACTGATTCAGAGCACAAGAAAATACCTACCTAAAGCAAAAGTTTGGGAAATTTAATGAAAATGAGAGATTCAGAGGCCCCCAACCTAGAGGCTTGGTGTTTTGGGCATTATCTTACTAGCTCTCTATTGCTGTGATAAAGGCCCATGACCAAAAGCAACTTGAGGGAAAAGGGTTTATTTCATCTTGCCTTTTATAGTCCATCACAAGAGAAAGCCAGGGCAGGACCTCAAGGAAGTAACCTTGGGACAGGAACTGAAGCAGAGACCAGGGAGGAAAGCTGTGTACTGGCTTGTTCCTCCTGGCTTGCCCATTATGCTTGTTTATATGCCCCAGGACCACCTGCCGGAGGATGTTACCACCCACAGTGGTCTGAGTCTGCCTACATCCATCATCAGTCAAGAAAATGCCCAGTTGACTGGCCTACAGGTCAACCTGATGGGGCATTTTCTTAACTGAAGTATTATCTTCCCAGATGACCCTAGATTGTGCCAAGGCACTAACCAGCACTAGTAGTAATTACTAGAAGAAGAAGAAGAAGAAGAAGAAGAAGAAGAAGAAGAAGAAGAAGAAGAAGAAGAAGAAGAAGAAGAAGAAGAAGAAGAAGAAGAGGAAGAAGGAGGAGGAGGAGGAGGAGGAGGAAGAGGAGGAGGAGGAGGGGAGGGAGGGAGGGGAGTGAAGAGAAAGGAATGGAAAAGGAAAGAGAAGTGAGGAGAAGTGGGTCAGGGAGGGAAGAAAACAGATTTCTGTAAACAGTTAAGTTTACCACATGACAGTTTCAGTTAGGGGTTATTAAGCCAGAAGCCAACTCTGACGCAGGGAGCTGAGCCCATGTACCCACCCATATAGGTAAGCTGCCATCATTCTCTGTATTTTCACTGTTGCGAAAATGAACTTAGGAAGCACCCCATCTGTGACTCAATGCCAGGAGCTCTGCAGGGAATACAGTCTCCATGTAAGGGACTTGAAGGCTGGTGGGAAAGGGCCCTTGGCCCAGTTACTTACCCTGATAGAGGCCAGGAAGCATAATATTTTGGAAGGCACATTGGCTGAGTCTATATTCACAAAAACCCGTGAAGTGGTTATTATTGTCCTGCGAGAAGAGGAAAATTCACATAGCTAATAAGTGCCAGAGTGTTCAGCCATTTAATTCTATGTTCTTCCCATAACACCATAAAGCTTTCTAAATTATAATTATCATTGCCTGAGTACAAACAACAAGATAAAGGGAGATTTGATAGGGACACTGTGTGACAGTTAATTGAGAGGATATGACTGTTGGGGGAGCTCAAAAGTCATGTATCTTTAGGAGTCATAGGTCCAAAATTTTTGGCTTACCTCAGGGTAAGCAGGCCTTTGTGGGGTCCTGGAAACTCAGAGGCCACCAAAGCTGAGCAAGTGGCTTTGGGGTTCTTGTCTCAAGGAATTTGAACAGTGAAAGTCATGGACCAGAGAGGGCAAGTCTTATAGCGAAGTTTATTATACATTCATAGGTTGAAGCCTAAGAGGGAAGAGGAAGAGGAGGAGGGGAAAGGGGGAAGAGGAGAAAGAGGGAGAGCGGGAGGAAGAAAAGAAGAGAGAGCACAGTTCATCTGTATAGCAAGACAGGTGCCAGTAAACGAGGTATCATTAAGCTGCAAGTCTGGGTCTTTTTTTTTAAGGACTTACAGTAGAAACATGCATTGACTTGTTGCACACGTGGAGGTCAAAAACAACTTGCAGGATTCAGTTCTTTCATTCCACCACACAGTTCCCGGGGGTTAATAGTTCCAGCAACAAATTCCTTCACCTGCCAAGACTCTGAAGGCCCTGTCTATTAACATTAATCTAGCACTTGCTATTGTTTCTTTGAAAGATTTATACAGGGTATTTGAACCAACTTAGGAGATTCTGTATGGTTGACATCAGGCAATGCACCACTTCAAGACAGTCCATACTATATAAACCAGTGGGTTTTCGTGTTGTGTCCTGCCCTTAGGAGCCACCATTTTGCAAGCAGCGTTTGACTCTGTTTGAGTGAGAAGGATAACTACAGCCCCCGAGTGGACTGTAGTTTCTACTGCATCATCTATCAGACAGCACCCACTGATGGGAGAGGTCCTTCTGTATGTTGTGAATATGTGTTTCTCTTATTGGTTGATGAATAAATGCTGACTGAGCAGTAGCCAGGCAGGAAGTATAGGTGGGACTACCAGACTAGGAATGAAGAGAGGGGCTGCCAGGGAGACTCCATGTAGCTACTGGGAAAGTAGGATGCCCAGGCATTCTCTGGTAATATAAGGCTATGTAGAAATACATAGATTCATAGTTAGGGGTTAATAATTAAGAGACAGCTAGCCAGTGGGAAGCCTAAGCCATTGGCCAAACATCTTATAATTAATATATGCCTCTGTATGTTTATTTAGGCCTAACGGGCTGCAGAACCTGGCAGGAAAGAAACTCCATCAACCAACCAACTCAACAGGGGCTGATGTATGACTTATTCTGTGGAGTAAAAGATGAAGCACCCTATAAATTTACTGGGGTGAGTTGAAGCAGTGAGGGTACGTGGCATATTAAAATCATATCAAGCAAAGAAGGTCCCAAAACTTATTGAACATGGTTATCTGGCGCTCATAAAATGATGAACACTAACACAATGATGTCATGGCCCCATACCAATCAATAAGTAAAGGAATCCAAGTCTATCCCTGGACCGATGGCTTGTCTTGGTTCCCTGTGGTCACTGTAGCCTAATCATATGCCTACCCTTTCATTTGGTCATCTGTCCAGGCCTGACCTGCTGTTTCGTGCTCCTGACTAGTGAGCTCCTGATCTAGGCTCAAGCTTTCCACGTTGGAGGTGAACTCTGCTGCCTTACTCTCAAACCCCAACCCTAGTACTCCAGCAGCAGCTTCCTACTCACCATGTGGTTCATTATCCAGTCAAAGCAGACTGGTTCTCAGCCCACTTCTGAAACCCCTGGAACTCTGCTGGAGCCCCTTTAACTTGTATATGTGTGCCATGTAACATGAGAGTTTGTATTAGTAATCAGGATTGTGGTAAAAGGACATGCATGTGTCTAGAGGTGGGTGGGGTTATATGACAGATTGCTGCCACTGAAACCACTAAGTCGTGTTAATCCATTATCATTCAGCAAATTGTGCTGTCGTGGAAAGGCACAGATATGTTTGTGGGCATTTTTGGCATAAGGAGTTCTTGACAAGGGATATGGATGTAGAAAAGTTAAGGGGATACAAAGTGGGATAGGAAGATAGGGTCAGACATGTGTGACTGTGTCAATGCTTAGCTCTGGGACCTCTCAACAAAGAAGAACCATCCTTCAAACTGCCCCGGACCACTCTAAAAGTTGAGCAAACCTCCAACTAAGAAAATCAATTGCCTACAACAAAGGAAGGTTGACCCCTTCAGAGAACTCTTCTCATAAAAATGCCCTGGGCCCCCCAAACAGAGTTCTTGAGCACTATGATTGCTTAAGCCCACTGTCACTATGTGGAATACATTCATACTTTTTACTTACAATAAATCTATGTGCATATTACTGCTATCCTGTATCTCACTGATTCCTTGTTCATACACGAAGAACCTAGAGGTTGAATCATGGACCACCCCTAAAACACCCTCCAGGAACACAAGCAGCCTGTGTGCTTGCAACAAGAGGCACTAGCACAGAAAAGAGTTAGAGAGAGTTTTGCCTTTATTAACCAACCCTGTGATTTGTTTCTTAGGACAAAGGTCATGTTCTGATGGTTAAGTAACACCCATGAAATATGTTTATTCAAGCATAATGGATCAAAGAAGAGACTATATCAAGGACATACCAATGGGTCTCTCATATAAACAAAAATCAGTAAATGCTACCTATTATCCTGTCAGAGAAAAACACACACTCTCTCTTAAAAACAAAGCAAAACAAAAACTCTAGAAAGACACAGATTTGAGAAGAGAAAGAAAATCTCATTGTCTTGGTAATTTCGTCTCTCCTCCTGGCTGTCCCTTCTTTCATCTTCTCTCTTAAAACCCCCTATCTGTATTTTGTAATTCTAGTGATGCATGACTCTTCTAGGAAAATATTAACAAGCCCCACTGTTTCCAGCAACTCATTTCTGTATGCTACTATACACAGCTTCTATAAAACTCAGTTCCATGATGCCTTATATCATTTGTTAGTATCTTCCTAAATTCTCATTTTCTCTAGAAAGTAGTATGGTTATTGATGACAGCTTTCATATGGAAGGTTTCTTCTGTATACTCCACAGGTAGTAGGCATAGACTCCAGTGGTCAGCATGTGATCCTATGGTAGCATGGACTTGCAAAGGCAATCTTGCAATGCCCTTTTGATTACTGTTTCTGATGCAGGCAAAGAATTCCTTACACAGTGATAACTCAGGCTCTTGGATTGGAGTCACAGTCTTTGGAAAACAAAGAGAACTAAGGTTAGTAATGTCTGTTTGATGCATGAAGGGAAACGGAATTTGGAAATAATAATAAAAGAGACTGAGTAAGAAGAAAAGGCAGGCAGGAAGGAAGGAAGAGAGGGAAGATAGATTCCTAACAACAGAACTTCAGGGAACATACAGGCAAATTGGACAGTAAGAGCGCTAACATGACCTTCAGACATAATGTGCCTGGTGACCATTTGGTGCTTAAGTGAACACACCACCTGCACAGTGAGTTAAATGTACTCACACAGTTGAATTAACAGAGAGCCTGATTTGCTGGAGAGTGAGTTGTCAGCTGCCTTTCCTTATCACATATCCATCAGAGAAAAGCCTATACAGGGCTCCCACTGGGCAGACAGAGTTGTCAACGAGCTCCTTCCTTGCCTTCAGTCTTTTTCTTGCATTAGCTTCTGCCAAGAATTCAGCCAGTCCAAATAAGTTTAGGTATTGTTTTAGACACTTATTTTAGGTGAGCAGTTCTTCTCAAAGTTAGGTCTGTCGACTCCAAAATAGGACAAGGATTGTACTTGAGAACTTTCTCCTTCCCACCAGAAACCTCTGGCTTCACTCTAACAGCTTTCAACTTCTCTTCAACAGGTGACGATGGTGAAGTCACTATTGCTACCATAAAGTCTCAGGTGTACCTTTCTTTATGGTTCTAGGTGCATCTTCCCAGCATGGTTCTCTTTGAGACCTTGAGATAATAATGTGTGTTTTTTTCTTCCCATCCACCAGCATTCAAGAGTTCACTAACTGCACGAGTTCAAAATAAAACTGTATCTTAATAAATCTCTCATGTGATTCTTCATTTCTAATTTGGTCTGGGATTTGGTCCATGATTCCCTAAGTTAAGCAGAACTGCTTAAGCTCCCATGAGTCATGTTTGCTGGCTGGGTCACCTTGCCTTGACCAAATCACTGTCTTGTCCTGTTAGCAATGCCTCACTATTTCATCTTCCATTCTTTGAATGGGGTAGAAGGAGCTTGATTTAAGCCAATCAACCATATCAAAAGCCATTCTAGGTTCATGTTTGTTCTGCCAAGTTTTAGGCTTAACTACTCAAACTTCAGGTACATCTGGATGCTGTAGGCTCAGGTTGATGCACCTTTAAGCATCTCTCTGGGACTGAACCCTAGATGTCTCATTTCTAAAAGAAAGACCAGATTCAGAGAGATAACAGTAAAATTTCACAAGGAAGTATCTGGCCAGGTCATGTCACATATTAAACGTTTCATCAAGATTCCTTAGTAGGCCATTATTTGGGCTTTATGTGGCGGGAGTCCCATGTCAGCTCCCACACACATCATAGCACTGCTAGAATTTAGGTAGCTATTTACGGCACTTCCAGATATTTGGATTTTTATCCCTTTCTGTTTTTACTTTTGGAGGGTAGAGTCTTGAGATTCTACTCAACCTATTGAACTCTGAATGTAACAAGTCTTTGAGTGATACAGCTAAAGATGAGACACTGAGAAATCTAGAAAGAAGGCACAAAGATGTTTCATTAGGTGGTGTTGTGGTTTGAACCTGAAATGTTCCCAAAGTTGGTCCTCAATATAGCATTGCTCACAGTTAGGGTTTTGGGGAAGGTGTTTGGATGATGAGGGCTCTAGCCTCATCAATAAATCAATCCATTGATATAGAGACCTAATTTGATGTTATTATTGAGAGATGGTGGAAACATCAGGAAATGGGGCTGAGCTGTGGGAAGTACATCACTGCAGTGTGTGTGTGTGTGTGTGTGTGTGTGTGTGTGTGTGTGTGTGTGTGATTCTCTTTCTTTCTCTCTCTCTCCCTCCCTGTCTCCATCCTGATCCTTCTCCCTTCCCCCTTTCCTGGCTACAAGATCTTCCCACCACAATTCTCTGACTTCTATAGTCTCAGAAATATTTGTGCCAGCCAGCCATGGATTGAAACCTCTGAAATCCTGAGCCAAAATAAATCTTTCTTTAAGTTGTTTTTCTCAGGTGTTTTGTCCCAGTACCAGAAAGCTGACTAACACCAATGATCTCACTAATGACTCTAAGTGAATCATTTTTTCTGACCCTCCACCCCTTCCTCCATCCCTTGGGCAAAATGTTAACCATATTATGGGATTTCTGTGAAGTCTGAATGCTGTTATGTATTAGCTGCTCCACCAACAATGTCTCTGAGGCCACAGAAATTGCATTTCAGTGCTGAAAGCCCAGAAAAACAAAACAAAACAAAAACCCTGCATTTTTCTTACCCCTTGGAGCAAAACTTCTCAATGCAAATTGAGATCTACCAAACAGAGGGATGCTTGAGAGTCTTTAATGTCAAACGGACATTAAATAGGAAGAAAGCCAAGATATGACACCATTGTTTTTCTGGCAAGACAGGGGAGCAAAACAATAGATCCAGCACTGTCAAGGTGACTTCTCTCATCCATCAACTTTGTGCTCATGGTAGAGTGGCCTTGTCCTGACTCACTGAAGCTATGACAGCTTCTCTAACTCAATAGTTCCTGGGGAGGGGGTATGGAGCAGCTCCTTGACTGACTGTGGTATTGAAGTCATTTTGGAAGGCTGAACTGAGAGTCCAAGTCTGTTTTGTTAGCTTGGCCAACAATTTTGTGAGCTGTCTACAGCTATTAATAAATCTATTTTTCCTCAAGCAATTACAGCAGATTTTGTTTTTACAATTAGGAACATAATGAATAGAATTCCGTCTGAAGGTATATCTCAAGGGCAACATTCTTTTAGGGAATAAAGCTTGTGATAATGGAAAATTCTTGTCTTTGGGATCATTACATATTCAAATCCAGAAGCCTCATGAGGCATGGAACATAAGGAAATGACTTCACTAGTCTGCTATTTGGGACATTCTCCTGTAAAATGTTGCATGTATCAAATATAAAGAGTTTCCTACTTATTAAAATATTTATTAGCTATTTACTATCATTCTTGGCCTGCTATGGCTTAAATTCTAATATAACATGAGAGAATAAAAATTTTGTGAAATAAAAGTGTGCAGTGGATTGGTTGCTTTTCTTGTTGATGTGACAGAGTACCTTATATAAACAAGTTATGGGATGGACAGCTTGTTTTGGCTCAGAGGTCAGTGAGTAGCATCCTCAGTGGTGGTGAAGGCAGCTGCAGGGGCTCCGTCCTTATGGTAGCAGCTTGCAGTGTGGCTTGTTCACCTTTTCTCAGACCAGGATGTAGGGAGAGCTTGAACAGGAAGTACAACATGGCTATAATCCTCAGGTTCCTCCCACCAAGGTTGGGACCAAGCCTAGAAACACATGCACCTATGGAGGGTGTCTCACATTCAAACCATAACAAAGAGCACCTTAGAAAGAAGTACTCAGTGAAGACTAAGCCAAGAGAAGAGGTAAGACTATGACAGACAGGAAGAGATGGGTGACTCCTGTTTTATGTGGAAGGACCACAGGTAAGATTTCTCTCCCGGCGGTGGTGGCGCACACCTTTAGTCCCAGCACTCTGGAGGCAGAGACAAGTGACTCTCTCGTGAGTTCGAGGCCAGCTTGGTCTAGAAAGCAAGTTCCAGGACAGCCAGAGTTGTTACACAGAGAAATCCTATCTCAGATAAAACAAACAAACCAAAAGATTTCTCTGAGCTGAGTCCTGAAGCAGATGGGAAAGAGACATGTGGATACCTGAAGCTAAGGAGTTTTGGATGGGAGGAAGGAAAGCATTGCACATTTAAGGACAAACTGAGAGACAATGCGGCAAGGACAAGGATGGTGGACAATGAGGCTGGAGCAGTAGCAGGGATGACCGACCATGGTTGCTGGGCTTTTGTGCTACTGGGTTTGAAAACGAGAAAATACACACATCCATGAATGATCTTCGAAGGATCCTCTTTATGATGGCAGCCCAAACTAGTATAGCTTCAAGGTGTGGTTGCAGGGTGTTTTGTTTTTGAAAATAACTTCTTTCTTTATATGGTCTCTAGTAAACTATAAACTATATGTTACATATCTTCACAGAGGGCCAACCCATGGTTCTGGGAACAGACTCTGCTTCAGTAACCCAACAGACAAGGAAGTCCAATAAAGATACTGGTAGAAAATTGAAAGAAGTTGATGTTACTCAGTGTGAGAAAAGGACTGACAAGGATTTGTATCACCAGGCAAACGTATGTCATCAATTTCTCCTACTGAAGTCAACAGACTGAATTTTCTCTTGGGCCTAGAGCAGACCCAGCTGTTCCTGTCTTACCTGTCCTGTGAGGCTGCCATGGAGCGCTGTTCTTTTTTTTTTTTTTTTCCACAATGTTGCTTCTGTCTCAATTCTTCCTGGCAAGTTCTTCCTTCATCCCTTCCTTTTCTCTTCCTCCTTCTTCTCACTTTCTCTTTCAGGAGCTGCTTGTCCATCCTACGCCACGGCTGGACCAAACAACTGCATCCTCAGCTCTCCATTCTCTTCCTTCCAAAGAGTTGAGACCTGGCAGCTTCCGGGCCACTTTCCTGGTGACATCTTCCTGGATTCCCTATGGCAGAGCTGGCCACCTCTGTTCTCTGCTTCCATGGGTTTATTGATACGTTTAATAGTTACTTCCATCTGCCCCTCCCCCCCCCCAGGCTTCGGGCCTCAGAAGATGCCCATGTCTCAGTCACATCTGAATCACCACGTTTTTATTATTACCACTAATTTCATTATTATCACTCGTACTTTTGCCCACTACTTGACAAAAATGTTTGTGGACATGCCAAGGGGTAAAAAGGTATGCATGAAGGAAAGAAGGAAGGAAGGAGGAGGGAGGGGCGGAGGGAGGGGCAGAGGGGAAAGAAAGGAGAGGAAGATAATTTATATCCTTCATGACCCACTTCACATATTTGTCTTGAGAAATGTGTGTGTGTGTGTGTGTGTGTGTGTGTGTGTGTGTGTGTGTGAGAGAGAGAGAGAGAGACAGAGACAGAGACAGAGACAGAGACAGAGACAGAGAAAGAAGCCTAAAATGGCCTCTAATTCCATTTTCTCCTTCCTCACTTTCCCCAGTGGCTGTGATTACAGGTCACCAGCTCATTTATCCCAGAGGAAGAATACATGCAAATCTGGAGGAAATCCAGGGCTCGTAATGAAACTGTAAACATAACTGGGCATCTTGTGATGATGATACACAAGGATTCCTGCAGGTGATGTAAACAGTTTTAGCTGGCGGTTCCCTTTTCCTAGGAAGAGGATATTTGCTTGGAAAGCATTCCTAATTCAATATGCTAAACTCCCTACGCTGGAAAGGAAAGCAGGTCTGTGTGTTTTCTTCCTGATGAGGGGGAATTTTGTCCTTATCGTTATTCAAATAAAACATTAATTTGAAGGGTCTGATTTGCTTAGTGAGAATATGAGCCCTGGTTTATTCCATCACCCGACATTCTGACAATTATAATAGAGACCATTCCTGCTGACTCACGGTTTCTTTTCCAGGCTATTTTGTCTTTCCTGGGCCTTGTTTCCATAATGTTGAACCATGGATATTGAAACGAGCCAAAAGCAAAACAAAACAAAACAAAACAAAACAAAAAACAGTGCTAACAGAAATGTAGTTCATATTTATGCAGGTTTTTCCCCTCAAAGGTTAGCAAGTCAGATGGCATTATTTTATCATTTCTAAAATTACATTTATTTACTTGAGGGAATGGGGTATGCCACAGAATAGCTGTGGAGGTCGGAAGGACAACATTTCAGGTTATAATTGTTTTTTCCTGCTGTGTGAGTCCCTGGAATTGAATTCAGGTCACCAGTCCTGGCAGTAAGCACTATTGAGCCCAATCATTTTTTTTCCAAGGGGAAATAAATTCAGAGATTACTATATTTGCTTGCCTAGGTACTATAATTCTCTTCCACAACAGTGATTTTTAGCTGTTTGTGAGCCATTGGTTTGTCTTTAAGTTTTCCATCGACTTTCAAGTACCTTTTTGTAATGTATTCTTTACTCTAAATCTATACTCATCATACCTATTTCTGTTGGGTGAAGCCAACAAGAAGGAAACTGCCATCATGGTTATATTTGCCATCTATATTTAAAAGACTGTACAAGAATCAGAGAAATAAGGTCAAATGACAATTATTTTTTTATAAATGGGAATGAGTCAAAAAACTAATGCCAAAAGGATGAAAGGTATTCATATAGAACAGGAAATAATATGTTATAGAGAGTTTCATATGGTGGCATTGATCCTGATGAAGTCAACAAAACCTACGCCAGCTTGAATCTCAGCTAAAACCCAGAAATCAATATGATGCTGCCACAAAACTAATAACTCTGCTTTCCTTCTGCCCTGGGCTTGCTGCCACTCAGAGCAGCTGCCTGTGTATTTGCTGCACATTTCCGTGGCCTCATGCGCTACAGCTAGAAGGGATGCTTTCCCCTCTCCCAGCTACTCAGGCCTTACATTGATAGGGTTAGTAAATGAGGAGATTTTTGTGCAGAAGGCATGAAGGCCGTGAGAAATCAGCAGAGAAGTGTGCTGTTCAAGCCGGAGGCAACAAAGCTCATCATTTTTCTTTTTCCTCTGACAGTGATTCCACTGTGGAGGAAAATACTACCTTGAAGTTAAGACAAATGTGTTGGGACTGAAGTCTTCAGCATTGTTAATAAAATGAGCTGGGATTCCCACGAGACTTTGCTATGTTCTTGGAAAAGTGTTAAATGCTTCAAAAAATAGGATCTTGGGTAATTATTGCCACCTTAGTGTTCCTGCTATTATTTTGACTTTACAGAAGTTAAAATCGAGGCCCAGGAAGACTATAAAGTCTCTGAGTGAATTCATAGGCCAATGGGCAGGCCTAGGCAGAGCTAGACGGTGCTCTATTTTGGCAAAGAGAAGAGTGCATATACTCAAAGAAATTTTAGTGTGACTCAATGTTGTGGAAAGCTCTAAACTGGAGATGACTCAAAGGGAGAGTAAACAAAAGGACACTAGCCACACAGAAGGAAAACAATGTATGGAAGGGACCCAGTTGTCAGTGAAAATGACTGATGCATTTGGAGATGAACCTCAGCTTTGTAAGTTCAAAGAAGACTTGGTCAATGACCTGAATCACTTTCACTCAGAAAACTGACTCAGAATTCATATGAGGCTTGTGCTGATAAATAAAGAGCAGTGAGTCGGGCGTTGGTGGCGCACGCCTTTAAGCCCAGCACTCAGGAGGCAGAGGCAGGTGGATCTCTGTGAGTTCGAGGCCAGCCTGGTCTCCAGAGCGAGTGCCAGGATAGGCTCCAAAGCTACACAGAGAAACCCTATCTCAAAATAACCAAAAAATTAATAAATAAATAAAGGGAAGTGGGCATCTGCATTGTACTGATTAAAGCACTCTGCTCCTGTAGACAATAAATAAATAAATGTCCTGAAACCAGATAGGCAATTTGAATCTATTACCCCCACACAGTTCTATGTTACCACTCATAGTTCTGGGTTATGTACTCTTCCAGCTCCTTTTCTCCTTCCTCAAACCAGCCAGAATTGACCACCTGTCAGAAGCATACACACACACACACACACACACACACACACACACACACACACACACACACCACACAAGTGGGGGTAGGGAGAGGAAAGAGAAGGCGAAAGGGAAGGAGGGAAGGAGGGAAGGATAGACAATATTTGGAAGTAATGTACTTAAGATTTTACTAAAGTTGTTGGGATGCAGTGGGCTTGTCAGTTTAAGAACATATAAAACTTATAATCCCATATTTAATGTCCCCATTCTTAAAACTGCTTCAGCCCCTCTGCCAGACTACCCAACAACACCTTCTTCTCTTGCATTCTCCTCTTGTCATTATTCCTCTGCCATCCAAATTTCATTTCTCTGTGTTTTTGTTAATGCTGGTTCTTAAATTACATATAAAACTCACTAAGGCATTGAAAACAGTAATGACATATGCATGGCAATAAAGGCCATTCTCAAGCCAAAATACTTTGTTCTGTATTTCTTGAGCATAAAATTTTCTTCATTTTCCTTGTTAGTATTGATTCATACTTGGAGAGTTTCACCTCTAAACTCAACCTTGTAAAGGTATTTTCCTAACAGTCCCAGTTCCTTCCCAAAGAGGCAGTCTCAGGCGTAGGAGCAGTTTTAACCCATGTGATGAGGCTTGGTGGTGAGCACAGAGCCAAAACACAAGGACATTCTTGATTTTCTCAAGAGCTTGTTGGCCTTTGTGTTGGAGGCACTGACGTGATACAGCTTTGCTCACCCAGCTGTGGCTACTGAGTGCTGTTTTCATCCGTATCTAGCACTCTTAACTATTTAGACTTCTACTGAGCTCTATTGACCCAAATGAGTTTAAGTTTCCATATTCAAGAATATTGTATTTCAGAGTTTTGATAATAATAAACCGAAATTATGGTCAATGATATCAAAACCTCAAATCAAAAGGATTATCCTCTAATCTTAACATTATTTAGATGAGGTAGAAATCCATGCAAGAGTCTAATGAGCTCAGGAAAATTAAAGACATTCAGGAAGGAGATTGTTTAGAAAGCCAAGCAACTAAGGAGTTCCCTCCATTACCAGAAGAAAGCAAGGTTTTATCATGAGCAAGTCAAGCAATGGATTTTATGTTTCATTAGATGATTTACTGGAAGATATGTGTATGTGGTATGGGTATGTATGTATGTGTGTGTGGGATATGTGTGTGTTTGTGTGTGTATGCATATGTATGTATGTGGGGTGTGTTTTATGCATATGTATGTGTGGGGGATGTGTGTGTGTGTGTGTGTGTGTGTGTGTGTGTGTGTGTCTGTGTGGGTGTGGGTGTGGGTGTGGGTGTCGGGGGGGATATATGTGTGTGTGTTAGATCACTCAGGCTGCAGTGTGAAGGATGCGTGAGAGAAATGGAGTACAGAGATTGAAGAAAAGGTTGTTTCAGATGAATAGGGAAAAGATAATTTGAATGTTTTCGGCTGAAAATAGAGTGTTTTTCATACAATATATATTCTGATTATGGCTTCTCCTGCACAAACACCTCCAAGATTCTCCCTCTTCCCCACTCACCCAAATCGATACCTTACTTTCTCTCAAAGGAACACTTTGATGGCTTGGGAAAAGGTAGGAATGGAGGGGTTGAAAGGTGGACAGATCGAATGTAGCTTTGAAAGTGACACGATAATATTTGTAAAGGGAAGGAGTACAATGTGCAGAGAAAAAAAAATAAGGATGGCTCTCAGGTCTGGCCAAGTTGATTCCAGGGTGGTCGGTGCAATGGGAAATAGTAGAGAAGGGCCTCAGGAACGCTGAGCTGGAGAACAAAATGTCTGACTGATTTGAGTTATATTTATTTTAAGACACCAATTTTGCCTTTTAGCAGAAGGCAACATCTCAAATCAGTAAGAAAAATCTGATCATTAAGTAAGTAGTTTGGAGAGAAATGGAGAGCCATATGGTAAAATTAAAGTCTAGCCTGGACCTTATGTGAAGACACATGCCAAGTGAGTCAGTTTTAATAGCAGAGGAAGCCATGAAAGCATGTGAAGATCATTGGAAAATTATATCATTGTCTTAATTTAGAAGACAGTCTAATTATGTCATAATTTTCTTTTATAAGCTCTCCAACCTTGTCACATTCAAGGTACATTGCTCTAGGTTTCTTAGCCCCCATTCCAGGAACCTAACAATAACCTCTGGAAAATTATATTTGGAATTTTGGGTTCATTTTTCTGCAACTTCCCTTTCAGTGCTGCTGGCTTATCAAATTCCGACTGTCTCCAATCTCTTTTCTCAGTTTAGTGGCCAGGCTATGAAACTCTAGGCTACATCAGTGCCTTTTCAGAATGTATGCTCTATGAGGGATCCACACATCTCTGAGGGGAAGTGCAATAGAGGAATGCCAGGGTCTACAGTCCCTCCACTCTATTGTCTTCTTTCCTGTCCCTGACTCTGTGATGTTGTTTGATTATTTCATACACTATTTTTCATTTTGCCTACATTAAGTAGTTGTTCTCCGTGAGTGGTTTATACAAGTTCCTCTGTGGGTGGCTGTCTCTTCTCTTGGAAATTAGTTAATCACACAATGATCTGAGGAAGATATATGTGATTTTTGAGCACAGTGCCTACACTTGACCATCTATGGCATCAAAACTAAAGTCATGCTGGAGAATAACTTTTCTTTTTAAGCTATCTTATAAAATCTACAAGAATTTGCCATATGCTAGAACCTGTGGGTTGAGACCTATTTGGGGAGTGGTCAAATGATCTTTTCACAGGGCTCAGATATCCTGCATGTCAGGATATCTACATTATGAGTCATAACACCAAAAGTACAGTTATGAAGAAGCAACAAAATAATTTTATGGTTGGGGTCACCACCACATGTGGAACTCTATTAAAGGATCGCAGCATTAGGAAGGTTGAGAACCACTGTGCTAGAGCATAAAAGTGAACTTCAACAAATTTCCATGACTGATTTTTGTAAAAGTGACACATAATTAAAGAATATAGATTAAATATGAGTGGGCCGAAAGAAAGAACAAGAACGAAGAGATAGAATACATGTGGAAACAGTAGCATGCATTTCCAGCACAACAAGCAAAGGAGAACTGTAATGGAAAGAAAAATCTTCTTAGAACTAAATAGCAATAAGATCACAATTTTAAAAATTTGCATAATGGCATTAAAGCAGTACTTTGCAGATGTATCATTTAAAAAAGCTACAGCCAAAAAAAAATAGAAAAGCTAAAAATAATGAGATAAACATCCAAGTTTGGATGTTATGAAACAGAACCAGATAGACCATAATAAGGATGTAGTCATTAAGCCGATGCAGAAACAAATGGAAGAGAACAATTAAGTCATAGAGGTAGTCAGTAAAGCCAACAATTTGGTTTCTTTTAGAAGCTAATAAAAAGAAATGCAATTCATGGGTGATTGATGACCAGCAGAGATCACAAGCCAGTGATTTTAGAAAAAAGCATGTGTGTGTGTCTGTCTGTGTGTGTGTGTGTGTGTGTGTTTCCAACAACCACAAACTAGTTACTAAAATGTGATAAGAAACATTTTAAGTAACTATGTAATGTTCTGGAACATATGTTGTTCTTAATGTAAAACATGCACACAAAAGTCTGACTCATGAGAAATTAAGATCCTAAGGAATCTCAAAGCCGCTAACCAAACTGAATCATTCTTGGGTGGTTTCCAATGATGAATTCTATCCAGTGTTAAAGGGATGGACAACTCCTTTCACACATAATTTCTTCTCAAATACATAAAATTATAGGGTGTTTCTAATCATAATTTACAGTTATAATTGTGACACCAACAGTGAAAAATTAAAGGCAAATGTCACATACGTGGACAGAAGTAAAAATGACAAGAAAATGCTTGCAAAATAAATTTCACAAGAAAAAAAAAAAGATCAGCATCGCATTCCAGTTATGTCTATTTTAAAATTTGAAGTGATTTAGCACTATAAGCTCAGCATTATAGAATTAATGAGGAAGAGTGTGAGTGTCCATATATCAGAGATATATTTGAAAAAATTCATCCCTCATTCATCATGAAATCTTTGAACAAGGTAAAGTTTTAAAGTATTTTCTTTATTTTATAAGTGACAAGTGGCATGGTGGTACATGTCTGTAATCATAACACTTAGGAAGAAGCAAAACCAGTAGTGTGAGTTTGAGGCTAGCCTGGACTACAGAGTGAGTGCTAGGTGAGCCAATGCTATCTAGTGAGATCTTACCTCAAACAAATTAAAACATAAAACAAAGAGGGAAAGGGCATTTACATAAACATTTCTCCTGTGTCTGTCTCATGGTTTTTTTTTTATTGCATTTTAGGTTTAAATTCCTTATGAATATTGAGATTGGACATCTTTGAGTATTCCTTCATATATGTATGCAGTATTCTTAGCTAAGTAAATGAAAGTATTCTATAGTATTTTATTATGGGCCAGTACAATTAATAAACCAATGCAACACGTATCAGCATGACTTACAAAGCTTCATTTGAGTGGCAGAAAATCAAATCACAGTAACAAAACATGCATCATTCACCTTGATCGCATCAGTTTTCAAAATTGACAGGCTTTCAGCATTCTTTCATTCGTTCTCATTTTCTTTAACTTTCTATTTATTTTGCACTCAGATTTTCATTTCACACACAAATTTCCCTCAATTTGTTATGCATCTTTACTTTTTTCCTATGGGAATAATTGTTTAAACTGTTTACTTTAGGAAGGATGGGGTAAATTCTTCCAATCTAATCTAAGCAGATAAATTCTAAATTATTCTCTAAGCAGAGACTTGGTTACCTCTCACAAATTTTATAACTATTCAGTTAAAATGTTTTCCAGACTTCTTTTTAATATATTTTAAGTGTGTGTGTGTGTGTGTGTGTGTGTGTGTGTGTGTAGGCATGGTGAATGCATGCCACCATGGTCATACAGAAATCAGATAACAACTTCTTGAGTTGTACTACTTTTCCATTGTCGTGATAAAACACCATCACCCACAACAACTTATAGAAGGAAGAGTTTATTTTGGCTTATGGTTCCAGATGGCGAGTCTATTGTGGCAGGAGTTATGGTAGCAAGATCAGAGAACTGAGAGATCATGTCTTCAAACATGAGCAGGAAGCAGAGAGGTTCGCCTGGAAGTAGCAGGGTAAAGCTTTTAATCTAAAAGCCCTCCACCTGTGACATACTTCCTCCAGCAAGCTACACCCTCCAAATCTCCCTCACACCACAGTGCCACCAACTTGGGACCAAATGTTCACATATCTGGGGCTATGGGGAATATTTGCCCAGTCTCTCCCTTCACCATGAGTTCCAGTAGTTCAACTCCAATCACCTGTATCTTTAAGGTAAAATTAAAATTAGATATGAAAAATTCTAGACTAATAATAATATTTTAAATGGAAATTAGAAATACTTGCCAGGTGGTGGTATACACCTTTAATCCCAGCACTTGGGAGGCAAAGACAGGATGATCTCTGTGAGTTCAAGTCCAGCCTGGTCTAAAGAGCTAGTTTAGGACAGCCAGCCAGGACAACACAGAAAAACCCTGTCTTGAAACATCAAAAGAAAAAAAAGTTAGGAATAAATTTAATGAATGACTTACTGATTCCTTCTACAGCTGATTCTTGATGGTTCAATTTATGATTTTTTTAAAATTTCATAATGGTTTAAAATTAAATCCATACAACTATTCTCTATTTCACTTAAAAAAAAAAACTTATTTGGGCTTTCTGGGTTAGGTAGAGAGACAGATTTCAGGTACTCGGGTCTCTAACAATGCAGGTTGAGGAGGCTGGAGTTAGACATCCAGTGTCATCCTGCAGAACTCAGAAAAATCCTTACATTTACAGAATTCTGAGGGTAGGGGTCTCTGAGCTTGGATGGGGTGAGGCCTCTGAGGGCTAAGTGAAAGGGTCTGAGTCTGGCAGATAGTGAAGTATACAGGAAAGTTTATAAAACAGTAAGTTAGGAAGTTAATCCTATCTCTCATCTGCTTTGGGTCTGCCACATGCTAGGAGGTAGGCAGCTAAGGGAAGGTATTAGATAGAAGCCCTGTGTGACCAGTCTATAGAGGGAGGTCTGGGACCTAATAACTTTCTGTACTGTATTCAGTCAGTTCCCTGAGATATGCAACACTTCCTTATAAGCCTGTGAGATAGTTGTGTCTGCTGTAGCAGTGTGGGTGTTCTCTAAGCTAGGTCTGTGAGATGGCTGTCTCCTGCTGTAGTAGGGTAGATGCTCTCCAATGACTAGGAGTTAGACCAACTCTCTGGTAGGCAGACAGATAGGGAGAGTGACCACAGCTAGGTAGTAAAGGTGATGAATTTCCAAAATGACCAGGTTCTTCCTCACCCCCCTGACAAAAGCCTGGCTGCTTAAAACAAAGGTTTTGTAGGCTTTCATCTCCCACCAGCGGGCCCCTGACCGTTTTTTTTGGGGGGGACATGTTACATAACCGTTCTGGGCCAAGTCACCCTGTTAGCTGTCTTTAGACTGACCAATCCTAAGTTAGGGGAGGAAGACTCTTCAGAGGCGTTAAACCTCCCACTTTAAGAAGAGACTGGATTTTTTTTATTTTTAGCTTTTTATGTCCACACTCCGCTTCACAGAAGGTCTTTGTCTCTGTATGTCTGCTGTGTGTTGGTATTTCTTCATCTCCAACAAGCATCTTTCTTCAACCCTACCTCATCTGCACTGTGTGAGATTTCTCCTCTACCACCTGTTTTGCTCAGGTTAATCCTGCCTTTTAATTCTTTAACTAGCAGATAAAATGAACCTGATCAAGACCCAAAGACACTCTGAGCATGCTTGAGTTAGGCAAAGTAAGCCTTAATATTCAGCAGATGATTTATTGGACACAGTTTTTGCTTAATGATATCTGAGATCAATGATCAGGTTTTTTATGGCATAGTCCCATCAGACCTTGATGAGTGTCTGTGCTGAAGATCATATGAGGTCCAGAAGACTGATACAAACCAATATAACCAGTTGCTCATCCCCAAATTTGTCTATAAATTCAAAACAACCCTGACTGCCTTCTCAGAGTATTTAAGAACAAAAGTTGATATATTGATTTAAAATTTACACAAATGTACAAAAGTCCTGTAATAACAACAACAACAAAAAAACTTTAAAGGGATCAAGTTAGAGGACTTAGCTTGCTTTCTTTCAAAATTGTGGTAATAAATGGAGGTCAATACTATTTCCATAGTGACACATGGAAATTGATGAAATTAAAATCAAAATATCTACATGCACATCTATGTGGAAAAGCTTATACCAAAACTCTAAAGACATCTATTGAGAACAGAAAAGCATCTTGAACAGATGTTGCTAGAGAGTCTGAGTATGTAAATGGGATAAAAATACACTTTGACCCCCCCAAAACATACATGAATTAAAACTAACTTTTTAAGAGGATAAAATAGGACAATATTCTCACGATCGATCTTGTTTTATATCAAGATACTTTAAACACACACACACACACACACACACACACACACACACACACACACACCACTAGCCATGAATGAGAATAATGAAAATGATTTTGTATAGTTTAAGAATTCTTCTTAGTAGGTGATAGCTATACCCCAGGAGAATATTTGAACAAACCTGGCACATGGAATATAGAAAGAATTATTTCATTTTAATGATAAAAGGCAAGGCATTAAAAATTGTCTACAATATGAAAAAGCATGGAACCAAGTAAATTATCTAAATAGCTAATAAACATATGTTTTAAAAGTGCTCATCTGGGCTGGTGAGATGGCTCAGGGTTTAAGGGCACTTCTGCCAAACTGGACAACTTGAGCTCAATCCCTGGGACCCATATGGAAGGGGAAAGCAGACCCCCCCCAAGGTTGTCATTGGGTCACCAGTACAAAGGTGCCATGGGGCACCTGAATAAATGTACACACACACACACACACACACACACACACACACACACACACACACACACACACACTAAATGAGTTCATCATTATGTGCAAGCTGCTAGCTGCTAAATCACAACCCAAACCACAGCACATGTACTGCAATGTAGAAGTCACAATGATCCTTGGTGAGAATCAGGGGCAATTTATTCTTGCATATCCTACTGATGACATAATAGTGGAAGTATTTCTGAAAGCCACGCAGAAGTCTCTCATGGAGTGACAATGTACCAAAGTAAGGTGTCAGCTTGACCAAGGTATCTTTTCTAGTTGAGTTGGCTCTATGTTTTACTAATGACTTCCTTTCAGCAAAATGGATATCACATGCATAGCACATCTTTGGGTAACATTCTTAATCATGAATGTGTTGAGCATCACATTTCTACTTAAATTCCTAACATTACAGGAATGTGAACTCACTAAACATGTGGAGGTGCTGAGTGCAGAACTTGACCAGGATGCAGCAGCTCTCTGTCCCACCCCCGTATCTTACCGTATCCTTCCCTCCTATCTGGGTAGCCATTGGGTTCTTTGTAAGTATCCTCTATCATACATCAGCAATTGTACCATCCTTACGTCTCTGAGCTAAGCTATCAAATGATTCAAACCCAAGAATGGCATGGGAGGAAACCTGGCTTAAAGCAAGCTCACTAGCACTGTGTGGATGATGAGTGCTCACAAAAGCTATTGAAGTGGGGATGGAAGTGGGACTGAACCTTCAGGCTATAGGCTTTGATGTCATTGGCTGTGCCATAGTTGATTTGAAGGACATAATCTGGTGTCTACTGGAGAACTAATGGGGCTATGCAGAAAATTCCCACATCAGGCCACAGCAGTGTTCTGTTTTTTTAATTTTGAAAGTAGAGGGAGAAAAGTTTGTTTGCATATACATGTCTGTCTGTCTTTTGTTGACTTGCCCTGTCTGCTGCAAGACACTCACAGCATTAAGCACAGAAGCAAGGCCTTTGGTCTGCCTCATGGTCTTCAGCTCATGTGGAGGGAGCATTTGTTCTTGCTGTCCTCCACTTTGCATCTGTTTGCTGCCAACAACAGCAAGAACTACCATTCCCTCCACATATCATCATCACTAAAAACAGCAACTTGACAGAATCTGCTGGATGATATGCTAATTTCTGGGAATAACTGGCACAGCTTTACTCCTGAACAATAAAATACTTTTGTTTTCTCCAGATATTTTCTTATAATGAATTAAACTGTCTAGTAAGATTGCTTTGAATCTCAAGAATAACTTTAAAAATTATGAGATAAATTTAGTAAACTGTAGTTGAAGTTTCTTTGGGTCACCAACCAGCTCCAAAGTAAAGACACAGAGACTAATTATCAATTATGAATATTGTAGCCTTAGCTTGGTCTTGTCCTGCTAGCTCTTTTAACTTAATTTAACCTGTCTATTCATCTATGATTTGCCTTGAGCCTTTTTACCTTTCATTCTATATGTCCAACTTTCCTGCTTCCTCCTGTCTGGCTAGCTGGCCCCTGGCGTCTCCCTGTTACCTCCTTTTCTTTGTCCCTAAATTCCTCCTCCTCCTTACTCTCCCTTCCTGGAAGTTCTGTCTATACCTCCTCACTTGCTATTGACTATTCAGCTTTTTATTAGACCAATCAGGTGCCTTAGGCAGACAAGGTAAAACAAATGCAACATATCTTTACATAGTCAAACAAATACAACACATCTTTACAAAGTTAAACTGTATGCAACACATATTCCACAACAATAAGCAATGCCAATTGTCAAAGTAGCAAATTGGCAATTATTGGTACATTTTCACCTCTCCCCCCACATATCCTACATGATTATAGTTAAAAATAACAATTTAGCAGAATCTAGTTAATTGTGTACTAATTACTTTTCAAGGAACCTAACTTGGCTTGGTAGTGACTTGGGTCCAGGAACTCAGAACAAGCCTAAAGGTTTTTTAGTCAGATGCCTGAACCAGAGAAATCCTTTGTATCCATCCAGAATTGTTTTGTGAATGCCTGGCATTGAGAACAAGGTGTGGCTATAGAATATTGATGGATATATTTTATGGATATATTTTATATATTATATTATACAATATTCCGTGTTGTGTGGGTAGGAGACTGCAGCAGTGCAGTCATGGGATTCACTCTGAATGTTGGCATTGATGACAAGGACCAGCCCTGCGGATCAGGTTGTATGAGAGGCCAATGGAACGGCAGCTGGTTGTCAGGGTGGGCCATGGTTGTGAAAAAGCCTTAGACTAGGAATCATTCCACATCCTTTCTGCTTATGGAATTTTCATACAGTGATTATTTATGATTCTGAATTTCTTCAAGTGAAATAGGAAAAATTATCTGCTTTTCCTATCGTATCAGGGTCCTTCTATTGACTCACTAAACAAACACACTTTAAGCATCTAATGTATCCCAGTTTTGCAGTCCTGACCCATTTCTTTGGAGTATACTAGCAAATAAGACATGGGTGGGTCACAGTCTAGAGACAGTTAAGAAACACTGTGGAACTTATTAAACCTCTTTTACAGTTTCAAAAAGGAATGTTAATACTACCTCATATTTGTTCCTTTAAGCTATTGTGAAGAGATGCAGCAAACGCTAGGCAAAATGTCTAATTTATAGGATAAACAACGATTTTATTCTTATTAATATTGGTACTTTAGAGAGACTGAATTGAGTAAAATCTTTGGAGGAGGTGTGGTCAGTATCTCTCTATATATAAGTCACCTGTGGCTGTGTCTTTAGCGAATAGATTGGGAAGGAAAGAGAGAGGTCCTGTACCCAGTGGGAAGGACTAACCCTGTGAGTGAGGAGAGTGGGTGTGATTGTCTGTGCTCCAGCACCTGTGTAACTCCTATAAGTAGGAAGTCATCAGTAATGACAGTGCGATGTTGGCAACACATTGAAATTCGCTCATGGGACTGACTACGCAAAAGAGGTCACCTGGAGGCTCCCTTCTCTAGGATCTCCACACCGTGAGCTTCAGCATGTCATTTATCTCTTCACTTTGGCACTCACTCCATCTGTACACAGATCTTCTCAACAAACTCTCAAGTCCCTGGAGAGCAGAGACTGAAATTTCTTCATGGACTGAAATTTCTTCATGGCTGCATCCCTAGCTAGCATGGAGCCTACTACACAGTCAGAACCAAGTTCATGTATACACATGAGACAACTGAAAATAACTGAGTTTAGGGCAAAGTTCTAACATGCAGAAAAGCCCAGAGCCCTGGGCTTTGCTTCTCCAAGACTTAAAATCAAATTGGGATTATTGTGTTTATTCTTCTAGACTGCCATTCCCTAAAAGATTCTTTTGGCTCCATGTGACTTGTTCCAGTGATCATTTGTAATCCAGAAATTGAGCCGTTTGTCTTCCAGAACTTAGGAATGTGTTTTCCTACAGCTGCTGATTGATTACCATTGCTCCGGTTATACAAACATGGTGTCTGGGCAAAGTCAGAATGTAGCTGAGGGAAGCATGGAACCTGGCCAGGGCACTTAGGATGAGGACAAGAGCATATTTGACATGGCAGCTCTCATGGAAAAATGTCTGTAACACCTTGGAGCTCTCAGCATGGCCCTTGCTTTTATAAGCTACAAGAATATATGAGTTTCTTGGAGTCATGTAGGTAATGCGCCATCAGGATGGGTGAGGATGGTTTTCTACAGAGGGGTAGGGTACTGACCAAGAGCAGTTGTTCTGGTAGGTAAAGCAGGAGAGGTGCTCTGAACACGCAGCTCTGTACCTAAGAAAACCTAAGCCTCCTTGTACAATGTCCTGTTCTGAAGTTTAAAGCAGGGAGAAATAAAAGTAAGACTGAGAGGGAGCACTCTATGTTTGTTGCTCTTCTCCAGCTGTGGGTCTTGGGTCACTGCAGACTTTCTCTGAGTCTAAGTTCCTTGTGAGAAAAATGCAGTAAGAATATTTATACAATTCATGTTGTAGAGTCTGGAAAGATGGCTGGCAGCTAAGAGTACTTGCTGCTCTTGCAAAGGATCTGAGTTTGGTTCTACAGCTCCAGGGCACCTGACACCCACTGAGCTATCTCCCAGCTCCAGTAAGAAAGACTTTTATTATTTAAAAATTTTATTTGTGTTTATTTGATGGTGGTGGATGTGCCAAGGTACACTTGTGAAGGTCAGAGGACAGTTTTCAGGAGTTGGGTCTCTCCTTCTACCACATGGATTCCAGGGACGAGACTCAGGTTGTCAGGCTTAGGGTCAAATGCCTTTCTCCATGGAGCTATCTTGGTGGTGTCCTAAATGAAAAAGACTTTTAAAGAAGAAATTAAATCTATTGTATACTTATAACCATGTCCACCATGGATTGTCAATACATAGATACCACTCAGACCATTATTCAGGAGCTGCCGCATTATATTACCAGCCCAATACTGTAAATACTGAATTTATTAACAACACTACATAGAATCTGACATAAGAAAATGAGCTTCATATCTGGGAAAAGAGCATGTAATCCCTGCACTTATTAAATAGAACCAGGGTACTGTCAGTTTGAGAACATCTTGAGCTATATAGCAAGAGTCTGTCTCAAAAAGAGAAACAACAGAAAAGTAGGCAAGGAGAGAGAAAGAAATAGAAAGAGCACTCTGGCCACAGGGCCAATCCTTCATTCCCCTGCGCTCTCCATGTTTGGTTTCTGTTAATTCTGTTGGTATTAACAAAGTGACTTTGCAAAATCTTAAAATTGCTAAGCTTCAGGATATCTTATATATTAAGTAAGCATTTTGAATACTACCCACTTACTTTACCAAGTTAAAATGGTGACCAAATGAAATAAAGTTAGGGAAAATGGAATGGGCTGTAGTTATGATGAAGTCATAGCATAGTTGTAATTAAAAAGTCAAGGCATCTCCAGCAGACATCTGGTAGACCAGTTAACCACTTGAAGTTCTGTATAAGCTGGTGAGATTATGTTCTTGGGACATAATGAAAGAAACACAGCTCCAGGTTTATTGTAGTTTGCAGTTAGGAACTAGTAGTAAGATGGAAATAATGACATATTGTATTTGCTCTCTCCTGATAATAACTAATGATGTACCTCTTTCTCTGACAGTGCCTTAATGATTCATATCAGAAAGATGGTGCCTTGGTTAGCTTTAAACTGTCAACTTGACACAGCCTAGAATCACCCGAGGAACGACCTAAATCAGGCTGGTACACAGGCATGTCTGTGGGAGGTTGTCTTGACTGTTAATTAATATAGGAGGGCCCAGCACATTGTAGGCAGCACCACTTCCTATGTAGGTGGTTCTTGGCTATAGAAGAAAGCTATCTAAGCTTGATTCTATGGGTGAGCTCACAAGCAATGTTGCTCTGTGGTTTCTGCTGCAAGAACTGCTTGAGCTACTGCCTTGATTTCCCTCAAAAAATGGACCATGACCTCAAAGTGTAAGCCAAACAACTCCTTTCTTCCCTTGGTTGCTTATGGTCACAGTGTTTTATCACATCAAATTCAGGGAAACTACAATAGGTAGTGAAAGAAGCAAACTGGCCTACTTAGGGAGGTCGGAAGGCAGCTTCATTTCACAGCTCACAAGCCTTTTGTATATTTAACTAATTTCATTTACTCTGGATCACTTCTCTGTGCTACATTATACTCTTTTGGGGGAAGAGTGAAATGATTCAGCTCAGGAATTATTCGTGTCCTGGAGAGGAAGAATGTAGCCTACAACTCCAATTATGTGAGTCTAAGCCACAGAAGACTGAGTCAACCAGAGGGAGATGCCAGTGTGACTAGAAATCCATTCTCCCAGCCCTAAGGTCATCTTCTGATGCCTGCACTTAGAGTTCAAAGAGCCACAGACTTGGTTTTTTATCAGTCCCTGTATCTTTACAATCTCCTTTTAGTCTGTCGCTTGGTTTGAGGGGTTAGGATGTAAATAAATGCTTTCATTTGGATTTCAACTACCTTGATCCTCATATGCCAATGCTTTATTGAGTGCTGATTAATAAAATAAAAGACCCCTTCATGTAAGCTAAAAAATATAGGCTATTTTACTTCCTTTACTTACAGTTAGTCATTGTAAGAGAGTACACTGGGAAGAAACAAATCCCCAATGCCATTAAGCCTTTTTGGAGGAAGCAAGCCGGGTTTCAAATGAGTGAGATTAGCCTGCTCTCTATGTTTACCCCCACTGTGAGACAGAACTGGTATCGGAGTGAAAAGTCACGCAATGGTTACCTGCCAGAAAAAAGAATCTAGACAATCCATTTACTTTTCTCCCTTTCCAGTTCCTGCTTAGAAAATTGGCTGGAGATGCACGGAAACAAAGAGTGTGATAGATGCCTGACCTACTTACTTAGAAAAGGTGCCAGTGTCAGAGCCCAGAGAGTGCAGTGCAGACACCTTGAAGAAAACAAAGTAGGGACTGGGCCCAGAGGATTCTGTGGTTATTGATGGTCCCACAGTCGCCAATCTGCTTTGGTAGCAGCATTTGCTGCTCTTCTCTGGGTTGGTGTTTATCAACATGAATGTCAGTGTGTTTGAGGACCATTGTTCCTTGAGGGTAGAGCTAGAAGCCATATTCATTTTAATTTTCTTCATCTGTCTGTCTTCCTAGGAATTTAGGAGGAGATGGTATCTGCACATTTTTCTGCATGCCCTGTTCATGGATCATCACCTTTGTTTTGTTAACATTCTTCCAAGAGGATTTCCTGACCATTCTAGAGGCGTGTCATCCATTGTACTTAGATGAGGTCTGGAGGGGGTTAAGACAGTGTCTCTTCAGAAGGTGACATTGGTTTGCTAAATTCTCCAAAAATGTCTGTGTGTTAACTGGGTGAATTCAGTGGAACATAATGAAAGGCCTTGAACAAGAGAGAGACTGGCATGGTGGGGGCTTTAAGAGCTTTATACTTAAAGCTTGCCAGCTTTATACTTATACTTGCCAGCTTAGAGGGCCATGTGTGACAGCTGAAGACTTAGGATACTATTCACTGGAGTGACAGCGGTCACTTTTTAGTTATGACAACCTGTTCAATGTACAGAGATTTCTAAGGTAATCCATGGGAGACTATCTGCAATATCACTGCGTATTGATTTAAATTATCCCAAATGGTGGGCAGTTAAAACTTAGGAATTTTAGAAGTAAATTTGTATTTTGCATTTAACAAAATTTCTGGATTTTCCTTTTCTCTTTTTGAGACAGGGTCTCATATAGCCCAGGCTAGAGCTGGACTTAGATTTGCTACTTATCTGAGGATGATCTTGAACTTCTAATTCTCCTGCCTCTACCCCTGGGTTCTGGGATTCTAGGAATGTACTACCAAGCCCAGTATACACTGTGCTCAGGATTGAACCCAGAGCTTTGTGCATTCCAGGAATGCACCCCCAGCCCTTGAGTGAGTTTTAAATGAGTGGGTATGTGAGGTCTTATTCAGTCAATGAACAATGAAGTTGCCTGTATGGATCTACATGCTCCACTCTGCAAGATCTTCTGTCTTTGGGGCCTGCTGTCGAAGGAGAGCTACAGGACATGGGACGCCATCCAAAGTTCAGAACAATCTGATCCAATACTCTCAATTTTTTCTTCCTTGTCTCAAAAAGCTCCTGGATTATGCATTGTTCTTCCTATGAGAACTTGTACAATGGAGAACTTTGAGTAATGGACAGTGAGTTGCAAACGGCAGCTTGATAGATACACATGGGAAACAGCATGGGAATGGATTCGGTTCTTCATCTCTAGGTAGCAGCTAGAGGAATAGTCTAAAAGACTGCTTCTCTGCCCCCAGATTTATTTTTATCACCTGGTACTGTCAGATAATGAGGACATGGACAGCATGTATGGATCACCAATGGTCAAAATACAACATTGGTCAGAAATTTTTATCCCTCAATCAAAGCAATGCTCCCCTAAGATTACCCTAATCCTTCTTTTTTTTTTTTCTTTTGGTTTTTCGAGACAGGGTTTGTCTGTGGCTTTGGAGGCCACAGAGAACTAGCTCTTGTAGACCAGGCTGTTCTCGAACTCACAGAGATCCACCTGCCTCTTCCTCCCGAGTGCTGGGATTAAAGGCATGCACCACCAACGCTCAACTTACCCTAATCCTAAGGCTGTCTTGAGGAATGTTTTTAAAATATTTACTAATTTGTGTGTTGGGAGCAGGGAAGGTGCCTTTGCCATAGCATATGTCAAGGTCAGAGGCCAGTCTTTTAGGAGTTGGTTTTTTCCTTCCATCTGGCTGAGGTAAGGTCTCTTTCCTTGTTTCTGCAGTGTTGTGTACCCCAGGTCAGCTGGCCTATAAACTTCTGGCGAATTCTCCTGCCTCCACTCTCCATATCTCCATAAGAGTGCTGAGATTACAGTTATGTGCCTTCCTATATGGTTTTGAGGGGTGGAAGTGGTCCTGAGAGGATTATGGGGGTGGGGTTTGAGCATAGGTCATCAGGCTTGTACTGTGTATTTGCATACCTAGCCATCTCCCTGGCATGGGGAGATTTTAAGAAATAAGCAATGTGCACAATCCAATGAGAGCCATTTATATTAAAGTAAAATGGTTGGCAACTTTGTAACAGGATGTTCTATACTTAGAAGAGTAGCTTGTTGAGGAGTCTAAGAGAGACATACATGGTCCCTGGGAGAAAGGGAAAGGGATAAAATCTCCTGAGGAAATTGGGAACATGGAGGGAGGGGAGAGGGAGCTAGGAGAATGAGAAGGGGAGAAGAGGAGGGATGAGGAGGACATGAGGGAGCAGGAAGATCGAGCTGGAAGAAGAATAGAAGAGAGCAAGATAAGAGATACCATAATCGAGGGAGACATTATAGGTTTAAAGAGAATTCAGGCACTAGGGAAATGTCTGGAGATCTACAAAGATGACACCAAAATAACGATCTAAGCAACAGAGGAGAGGCTACCTTAAATGCCCTACCCTGATAATGAGATTGAAGACTGACTTATATGCCATCCTAGAGCCTTCATCCAGCAGCTGATGGAAGTAGAAGCAGACACCCACAGCTAAACACTGAAATGAACTCTAATCCAGATGCAGAGGAGGAGTGATGAGCAAAGGGGTCAAGACCAGACTGGTGAAACCCACAGAAACAGCTGACCTGAACAAGGGAGAGGTCTTGGTCCCCATACTGATAGCTGGGAAAGCAGCATGGGACTGATCTAGACCCCATGAATGTGGGTGTCAGTGAAGAGACCTTGAAAATCTATAGGGCCCCTTGTAGTAGATCAGTACTTATCCCTAGCATAGGGATGGACTTTGGGAGCCCATCCCACATAGAGGGATACTCCTTGAGCCTAGACACACAGATTGGGCCTAGGCCCTATCCTGAAAGCTATGACAGACATGGAAGACCCCCTATAGAAGGCCTCACCCTCCTTGGGGAACAGAAAGGGTGATAGGAAGGGTGTTAGTTGGGGGGGGGAAGAGAAGGGAAGGGAGACGGAACTGGAATTGACATATAAAACAACCTTGTTTCTAATTCAAATAAAAAATTTTTTAAAAAAGAAGAGTAGCTTGCTAATGCTAGCAACTGTAGAGTTGGGGGAATTGTCTTAGCAGCATTTCTCTGAACCAGATTTATTTAGCATTTTGTCCTATGATGTCAACTTTGAGAATATTGTGTGTGTGTGTGTGTGTGTGTGTGTGTGTGTGTGTGTGTGTGTGTCTGTGTGTGTGTGTGTGTGTCTGTGTGTGTGTGTGTGTGTGTGTGTGTAACATAAATTTGCAATTGTTTTATCTAGAAGAATACTGGCATCCATGATGGTAGATAAATCTCTAGACCTCTACAGAACCCAAGTTCCTCCCTCATTGATGAACTGGAGACAGGGTAGAGGAATCATCAGGATGGTAGGGGTGTATCCTTGTTTGTGACCACTGCGGTCACTGGGGGATTTGGCTGTTCAGGAGAGTCCATGCCAGACTCCAACTCTGTATGCTCCCAGCTTCCAGTGTCTCAGCTGAAGGGAACCTTCGAATAGAGAAGAGAAGTGACTCTCCATCCTGAAAGTGACAAGATTTTCTGAACTTGTATTTTTAAAAGTCTTTATCACTTCCATCTACTCATTGTCAGTTAGTTGCTAGAGAAACCTGAGTAGAAAATGGAGTTTTAGTTGCTAAATTAAGAAGTCCAAATAAATGTTCCGTCAAAAGAAACAAAGATGCATCAATCTCTACTAGCCCCTATTCATTTAAGCTTCTGTTTGTGCTCTAACACCTATTTAAGTGTCTTTTATGTTTTCCAAGAATTCTGCTTGGAAGCAAATTGGCTTTGAGCATCTAGCAGTATAATTCAAGACAGATGTCCATTCTTATATGTCAGGGTTCTTCCAGTTGCACGAGGCACCATTTCTCCAAGCTTGGTGGTCGTCCTGCGTGTCCACTTGATACCCCACTGTGAAGACTACTTGGAAATGTGGTCTCAATGACAGCAACCTTACTATCTGGCCAGGAAACCTGTCTGCCAAACACACCAAGGACTCATAAGCTTGTCTTTAAATAAAATTACCATCCATGTCTTTTATTATTTTAAGACCTCAAATCATTAAGAGGGTAGGATTTGACCAAAAAGTGGATTATTTGAAAAGACCAAGAACTGGCCTGATGAGACTCATTCAAACAAAGACTGCACCCAGAAGCCATGAAAAGAGAAGCCATGGAGAAAACTGCGGTTGAACAACCCTGACTGTGGTGGTTTGGATGAGAAATGTGCCATACAGTCTTGGGCATTTGAACACTTGGTCCCCAGTTGGCCATGCTGTGTGTCAAGTTTCAGGAGATCTTTGGCTGGAGCAAGTAGGTCCCTGGGATGGACTTCAGGAGGTCACAGCATTGTCCTGCTTGCAGTTTGTTTTCTCTGCGTTGAGCTTGTGGTTCAAGACGTGAGCACTCAGATTGCTGTTCCAGCCACCATGCCTCTGCTCGATCATCGTGAACTCTCATCTTTCTGACACCATAAGCCAAAATAAACCCTCCCTTCGTTAAGCTGTTTCTACTCATGGTGTTCTATCACAGTAACAGGAAAGTAACTCATACACCAATAATTCAGAAAACATCAATTTATCCCCACCCCCCAAAAAAATGCCTAGGAGATTTCCTAGCTCCGAGAGCCTGCCTTGCTGACTTGGTTTTCCTGACACACAGTAGGATTGGGTTTCACTTGGATCTGGGTTCATTTGGCCTCATTTACTCAAATTAAAGCCCATAACGCCCAGGTCTCAAGAGAGTCCATGTAGTTCCTCAGATCCTACTAATCAATCAGGAGTGTGAGAGCTGATCAGATTTCTTCTAAACTGCTCTGCCACTGCTTCCACGGTGACACTGACAAGGTCACCTGCAGTGTCTGAAGTATTATTAATAATACTTCTCGTTGGGAGCTCATTCAAGACAACTAGAGTCACACGAGTAATAGATGGTATTGAAATGAATTGGGGGCATTACAGCTGCATTGAATATAGTTAGGCCTTACGACAACTTACTTCAGTTGCTCTCCAGGCCTCTCTCCCATCTTTGTTTCTGATCTTATTTATTGCCTCTAGTTTCCTTTTCATTTTGCACACAAGCTCTGCCCCTATGCAGTCCCAATTCCACCAGGTTTGACCTTAACTCCTCATCTAAGTTATCTTAGTATAAAATTCAGAATCATAGGATTTGAAGTGTTCACAGCTGCTCTGGGATTTATGCCTTTTCACCAATATGGGGAAAGAAACGAATTACTATGTGCACTGAATGTTACAGGATCCAAACTGCCCTACACCACCACATGCTCAGCCTGCTTCTCACAGGGGCAGCAGCTGGGACAACAGGTAATTGCTACCCCTAGCTAAGGGGAAGTGGTCACTAGAAGATTCGATACTTTGTGCTTTTTGCTTTCTGAGTTTTGTTTAGCAGCCTCTTTTGGGACTGACTCTTGTTGGTGGGGCTCCCTTTCTCGGAGCAAGGTTTCCCCTGTTGTAAGTAGTGTGGAGAAGAAATTATCCTTTCCTGAAAAGGGGGAAAAATAATGCTTCCTGAAAGAATGTTTGGAAGTCAAGAGAATGTGGGAAACCATTCCATAGATACATATATTTAACATGTGATTAATATGTGATTTCTGTTGTAGGTTAATATTTATTTTATTATCAGTAGTAGTGAGTTACATATTACATAAAATATTGGATACTGTTAACAGAAAACAAACATAATTGGTCCAGAATTTAAAACTTATGAGAAAAGTGCCGGCACAGGACTTAATAAAACCTCTCATTTCTATTCCATTCCACCCCCAAAAAATGACTTCCCAAGTTGTAGAATTAAAAAACAAAACAAAACCAAACTGTATTCCCTGACCTCCTGATGACTTCACGACAGAATATTTGTCAAACATTACCCAGATTACTTGCCTCCTGTGGTGTGTTTCCCAGCATTCCCCTTTAGTTTGTCTATGCTTTTGCCTGTACCTCTTCCTAGACAGGAACTTCAGTGCTCTTAACATATTTATATATTACCAGAGTACAGTGAGACACAATGCTTCAGAGAGGGGAAAGAGGAGGGGAAGTGAGCGAGGAGGAAAAAGACATGTCAAATGAGGGAAGGGATAACTTGTAAGAAGCATGTTTAACTGGCAGTGAGTACCATGGCTACATAGCTTCTCTACTTGATGTATATGATTATTAGGAAACAGTTAATTAAGTATAAAACTCTAAAGATTCTGTGTGTTGTAGTCACCACTCTCTCCTATAAGCTTCCATTTAGTGTCCTGGATATCTCCAGTGGGGAAAGTCAACCCTTTCAGTCCCAGGATGGTTTACTGGGGCTACAGAAAACTCTTCTTTGGTTATCAGTTGCTCTCCTTAGCCACTGGACTTATTTATAGAAAGTGTGTTTAACAGCAGAAGTGGCTTTGAAATAGTTCACCAGAGGGCTTTGTACTAAGAGGACGTTAAATGGATGCTAGACTACATGTAGAATAGAGAGACTCAGTGCTCGAGAGACTTGACACCAAGACTCTGTATCCCAAACCTGCCTAGAGTTCCCTGGCTCTGAGGTTTGGATGCTTGGCTGCTCCAAACTGACCCCTCCACTCCCTGCTTTCTGGCACCCACACGTTTAATGGAAAAGAAGCCCTCCATTGTTGTTCTTTTCTCTAGTCAGTTTCCTGTAGGATTTTAAGATGAACTTCCTTGCCTTGCCTCATTTTGAGCCATGCAATGCCTCTCTGTAAACCCCCAGGATGACAGTAAGATGCAGTTTGGTTGTCTTTCACATGGGCTGTTCCTCTCTGTTTCCTAGTCAGAGGGCTGATATCACAGGACTGGGTGCTTACTTCTTTGCTATTTCCTCTTTTTGCTTTATTCCCTTCTCCTCGTGTCCCATTAGCTTCCAAATCTGCTAAATTCCCAGGAAGTGAAGGAAATGCCTGTTAAGGGGTACAGTTTCAGGAGTGAAAGTCATTCCTCCAAATTAACTAGCCACTTAAGCAATAATTAAACCACCACCTGTGTGATGGCATAGCTTGGCAAAACCCTAGAAAGGAGTGCTTATTAGTTTATTAATTGATTTGTTAATGGATAACCACTGATGTTAGGGAAATAATCTAATCTTGTTGGAATGGATTTTATACAAAGACCGCATCAGTCAAGTGCAGTTCATAGATGGGATAAAAGAAAAGCTTTTTTCCATTAAGTTCACCTCCTGCGTTTGAAATGAAAACTTGCTTAAAGTTCAATTTATACAGTAAAGAGTAGTGGTGCTTGGAGTAGGAGAAAAGAGAATAAAATATTTCCATACATTTGAGTCTGCCTTTCAAAAGGTGTCCTTTATATAGAAGAAAGTGTGTGTGTGTGTGTGTGTGTGTGTGTGTCTGTCTGTCTGTCTGTCTGTCTGTTTACATGAACAACCCTGTTCTAACAGACACACATGAGACACAGCCTCCTCAGTTTCTTTTGAACTGAAGGTCTCTTTTTGCTGATTTGATTTAAATATCAATCTGATACTCAACCCAGAACTATACCAAAGTCAGACAGAAGCCCAGATTATGGGTCAGTTCCGAGGCTAATCCCAGGCTTCCTTCAAGAACGAGAAGCCAATCCTCCTGTCCATTGACCACAATTTAGTCCCAACACTTCCCTACATCCCAGACCCACTTTCAGCTACTGGCTGTGCTCTCTGGAAGAGTGAGACACAAGCACTACAGGCTCACACACTAAGTTTCAGACTTTCTCACGCAATTTGCTCAAGGGAAACTGGAGAGCAGGAGGAGGGGGGAGGATTGCTAAATAAGTGCTACACATTCTTTTCCGCCAAAGGTCATCCCACTTTTTCTAATTTCTCAGATGTAAAAGAATGTATTTTCTTCTCGTTACCATAGAAACTGCTACTAACACAGAGAGTTCTTTCCTCCAAAAGTTTCTAGGTCAATTTTAATACATTTGGCTTCTCTTTTGGTGCCAGAATACTTAACTCCCATCTATTGCCTTATATGTTAGAAGAATACATATGTGTATATATTGCTTTAAATTTTAAAATTACATAGAGATATGGCAGCTATATGGATAGATAACAAGGCTGATGACTGCAGAAGCATGCCTTCCTGCCTTCTTTTGCTTCCTTCCTGCCCACCTCACCCTCCACTATGAGCCTAGCCACTCACACAGCGTGTAAGCATGGCCACTTGAGGTCTCCAAAACAGGAGCCGTGTGGGTGAGTTTGTAACATCTAGTTACAAACTAATTCTTTGGGTATTTTCAGACATTTGGAGATTTCAACTAATACGAATACAATATTTAAAGTCAAAAAATGTTTTTCATTATTCAATAAACAGTTCACTCAAATTTTTTGGGTGCTTAGCATTTCTAATTGAGAGAGTCAAAGGCTAACTTGGAGGTGTGAGAGCTGAATTTAAATGAATTCTCTTCAGATTGATTTTGCAAAGCATACTCTGTTCACTGTATCTCTTTTTAGAATGTCCAGCTAACACAAAGGTACTCTAAGAGGGAGATCTCAGTATGGTAAATAATGGACTTGCTTAAAAGCCAAGTGATGGCAGTCTTGTGGACAGCTTCCTACTTTTCACTAACTGAATTCAGAAATCATTAGAGGATGAGAATTAAAACAATAAAGAAAACCAGCCAAATCCCCCTGAAAGGGGACCCTTGCTTCTGTTTTTCTATTCATCCCAGTTAAAGAACAATCTATCACCTATTCTTTTCCCAGACTGTTTTTATGTTAAACAGGATTTTTTTCCTGTGACTCAGGTGGGCAGAAACTTGGTAGACAGACCTTCATTACAAAGCAGTCAGAAATAAGAAATGGGAGTGAAGGCCCTAAATGGACAATAGAGCCACACCCAAGTCAACACGAGCAAAAGAGTCAGCAACACAGTCTAGGGTCGCCTTTGGGTATCTTGGAGCAAAGCTTCTGTGAGGAAATGTGAGGTACTAGGGGGATGCTGTGTTCCTATAGAGGGTGTAACTCAACTGAAGGTTGATGGTTTGAAGCCGGATCAGATTACTACTTGATTAACTCCTTATAAAACT
This sequence comes from Cricetulus griseus, assembly GCF_003668045.3. NCBI lineage: Eukaryota > Metazoa > Chordata > Mammalia > Rodentia > Cricetidae > Cricetulus > Cricetulus griseus. The sequence goes on from NC_048598.1 coordinate 23,086,981, forward strand.
CAGAGCGCACAAAGCGGGGCAGCGAATCCTTCTCCATCAGGGCATGGATTCTTTTCTGGGCTAGGTCAAAACTTCTCGGGGAAGGGTCCACCAGGTTCTTCATGGTGATGCCTTTAGTGAAATGATCGATGTTCACCTGTGGGCCAAGAAACAGGGTCACTGAGTCAGCTTAGGCCTCAGGATTTGATGAGGATGCCAGAGTGGCAGAATTCTCACCATCGAGAGGCAAGGTAGAAGGGATATCATGCAAAGTAAGAAAGACCACTGCTGTTTCAGAAGCAGTGGGGCGAGGCAACTGACGCTGTAGTGAACACGTGACTTAGATTCAGAGTCACTGGGCATAATTAGCGTATGTTATTTCATCATTCAATGGCCTAAGAATATATACACACATTAAGTGGCTCAAGATCATCTCTCTGTTAAGTGTTTTAATCAGATGGATTTGAATACAGGTAAACTAATGCTTGATTTCACAGACTTTCTACCCATTAGATTTCCTCCCTTCTGATGACAGTGGAGAACAATTGGTGGCCAGGGACCCTTGGCATAGCTTTAGAACCAGTCTTTGTCGAAAACAAACCAGGAAGCAGCAATTTAGCCATAAAACAAACAGTGATGAACCAGTGCTTGATCTACTGTGTTGTTAGTCTGTACCAGGAGATTGAATCTGGGACCTGTCGCATGCTAACAAAGCACACTGCGATAGCACTGAATCTCCACACCCACATCTGCTTCTTGGAAGGACCAGCTAAGGATGCAACACAGCCACAGGAGTAAATATCTCACACTGCCTCCATAAGATTTATCAGATACACAAAAGAAAACAGGTGAGAGGACTCTTTCCCTTTACAAATCATCTGTAACAGACTACTCAAAGGACTCACTCAGTCGACACGCTTTCCTTCAAACCTTGCTGAGAATTCAACATGCACATTGGAGTCAAGAGAACCATTTGGGACTACAGGAACTGACCAGATAGACAGGTCTGGCTGTGGCCACCAAGGATTTTTCAACAAGCTTTCCAGTTTGGTTTCATTGATGGCAAAGATAAGCACAGACAGACTTCCCCAAAGCTTTCTTGAAACCTGAATATATCTGGTCTTCTGCAGTCGATTAGTGGCGTATTTGTTGGCTTCAAATACCTTTTGTGCCGGGCATTGGTGGCTCACGCCTTTAATACCAGCACTCGGGAGGCAGAGGCAGGCAGATCTCTGTGAGTTCGAGGCCAGCCTGGTCTCCAGAGTGAGTGCCAGGATAGGCTCCAAAACTACATAGAGAAACCCTGTCTCGAAAAACGAAAAAAAAAAAATACCTTTTGCACTGTTACCTTGTATTAAAAAAAAAATACCTTTTGCACTGTTACCTTGTATTATTTTGGTTCCGGTGAATGGAAGTTCTGTTGCCCCCCACAAAGGACAAATGTCAAAGGCTAGAGACTGGATTCACAGGCATCAATTAGTTGGCACATTCATGTGTTTTTTTCACATCTACTGTTTGTTTAATTCTCATAACTTTACATTTCAAAGGGATGAAACTAGATTCTACATTTCATCCCAAATCTAACATTGGCTTCCTTCTTACTTAAGGTTGGTTGCATGGTACTGAAGAGAGGCTCCAATAGGCATCAGTTACATAGTGATCTGTATAGCATTTAAGTCAAATGTGCTTGACCCTATCACACTGACCTTGTATTCAGTAGGTGCTTACTGGTACTTACAAGTGCAGTACTGTACTTACAAGTACAGTAGCTTTTAGCTCCAAATGTTGTGCCTGGGAAGCGTGCTGATCTGGCTCTTAGGTGGATGCACTCAGCTACCTGCCCCCCAGTACCAACCTCTTTAGGAGCCTCAGTCTGGATGAATTCTTCATAAATTTGCTTTGCCTTCTCCGCCATTTTGACTGGGGACTTGATCTTCTTGTAATCCTCACAGGCAACCCAGAACTCAAGGTTTTCCTCACTGAATTCAGACTTCAGGAAGCTTTTGAAGGTGGCACGCCCATCTAGGAAGTAAAAAGTATGCAGGGGGATTTCATTCATTGATTTGCCAAACTATGGCTAAATAACTCCATTTTGCTTCTAGTGCATTCCGCTATTGATTTAAAAATCTTCCAAATGGAAACGCACTTAATTCTCACCATATACCCAAAGAGCAGGAGCTGTAAGTGTCCTCTTTTGTAAATAAGGTCACAGAAGGCAAGTGACTGCTCCAAAATGTCCAGCCACTAAGTGCAGGGCTGGGACTTGAAGCCAGGCTATCTGATTCTGCAATTTCTCACGCAAGTGCCCATTATCCCAAGCCACTTTCTCAAGAGAAGCGTGATTCTGTTTCTTGGAAAAGGAACACTCCATTAGGAGTCCTAGTCCCTCCTGCACTTGAACTGAGAGAACAAAGATGCTAGAGATGATATGGAAAGATTCGACCACGCTGTCCATGCGTGCATGGACTCTTAGTTCATCCTCATCTGCCTTTATCCCTTCATTCAAATGGAGGCAGGCTGGGACTGAGATGCAGAGGCAACAGAGAACAGCTCTGCTTATCATCCACTCAGACAGTGAAGCAAGGGCTTCACCTCACTACCTTTTCCACAAGTGAATGCAGTATACATTCAGGTGACAAATGTTTATGACACCGAGGAGTCTCATCAATACTGATGACATTCAGGATACACATCAATTCCAAAGAAAAATTTTAGTTTTAGTAGTGAAAACTGAATTAAGAGCCTCATGGATACTACACGAGCTCTACCACAAAACTATATTCATGGATACTACACAAGCTCTACCATAAAACTATATTCCTAGCCCCAAAGAACATCTTGATTTGTTAAAAAAAAATAAGTAATATTTACGATGACTTTCAGGAACTATTATCATGTTTCCTCTTTTTACAGCTGAATTTTGAGTGAGGGCAATATATCACTTTGGTAAATAAAATACGCTTAGTTCTCTATCAGAGCTCAGAGATTCCAAGGAAAGTAGAAAGAAAAAAAATGAAGAGACTCATTGAACATCTATACAATAAAAACTGTTGAAGAGCAGAAACGGAGTCACATCAGGAGCCTAAGTTCAGTTCAGACTCAGGGGAGGTGAACAAAGGGACAGTTATTGTGTCCACCAGTTAATTTTAAGTCAGTGTTTAGATGACACCAAATGTAATAGAACAACAGTGAGTCTGTGAACAGTTGTGGCTGCTATTTGTGCACATATGATAATTCCTGGGCCCTATCCTTGCCTGCTTCCTTCCCTCCCTTCTAGTGCAAGCCTCCCAAATGGTAGATGGAGAGAGCTTAACAAGATGACTTAACAAAGTATAGGAGATAAATAAAGAAAAAGATATCCAAATGTAGGCTGTTCCCTTCATCTTGAAATAAGGAATGTGCATGTGTACACATGTGTCTATACATTAAACTATTTAAACCAAGATCCTAACTGTATCTATAAGCATTGAATTATGTTATTATGAAGGAAAATGAAGGAAGGAGAGGAAGCAACTTGCTCCAGAGATCCCCTGGCTCTGCCTTCTGAGTTTGGAATCACCGCTGGGTCATCACTCCCACTTGGTAGCTAGTTACATGGATTCTGGGGATCCAAATTCTGATCCTTTACATGACAAGGCAGCACTTAACTGCTGAGCAATCTTCTCAGTACATTTTTATCCCTCCCATGCTGTTGTTCATGGTCCTTCTCTGCAGCCACACTCAATTTGAAAGGAAAAGAATGGCCAGGCTGAAAATGAACTGGGATTAGGTTCAGTAGTGATTTCAGGACCCAAGAAAGACACTTGGCGATTTAATCCTTCCTCTGTCCTTCTAGGACACTATCATCGAACAATGCTAGGAACATCTGGGAACATGAGTAGACATGAACAACTATTCTTGTCTTTTCAACAGTTTTCTCTACCCATGTTTCTTCTTCTTACCCCCACTGTAGTTTCTACTGTGTTACTAATCATAATTTAGTGCTAACTGAAATTCAACATGAGCTATGCAATCAGCATATCCCTCCACGGGATCAAAGAACATGAACTTTAAAGGAAAGTAAATACCCCAATTTTGTTACTGCTACAGTATTGTGTGTCATAGGCAAGCTATCTAGCTCTCAAAATAATGGATTCTTTTCCCTGAAAAATAGAAATTGTTGTTGCACTTAAGAAATAAGAAAGAAATAAGACCCAGTTTTATCGTTGTCATGGCTAAACTTGTCTTTGATTTTTTAACAGATGTGTTGGATGCTCTCTATTGCAATGGAAAAAGTCTCAAGTCACCTTTTAGCTACCAGGAAATGGGGTCATATAAGCATCCATATAACCAGATCTCAGACTGCAGAGGACAAAGTATTTTCATGGAATGTGCTTGTGGCAACCTCTCAGTTCCACAGCCCCACAACCCTGCAACCCCACAGTCCTGCAACCCTGCAACCCCACAGGCCTGCAGCCCTGCAGCCCCACAGCCCCACAGCCTCATACATCATCAGACACTTGGAGTCACCCATTCTACTTCTATGTAAAATTTTGAGATCAATCCTTCCAAACTTTGTTATTTCAGACCTGAGGATTCATGTGATCTTAGCACTCAGTTCACAGCAGGAAATGAACTTGTGAACCAGCTTTCCATCTCAGAGACCCAGGGATACTGGTTCCATGTCTCTGGTGAATTCCACAATACTATTGCAAGGCTTTTTGTCAATGCATGCAATTTAAACCGAAACATATAAAACAGCATTATGCCCTACTTGTCTGGGAGCCATTTAAAGCTACTCTTTTCTCCCATCTAGCTTTTGAGCATCTAGGGATTCTCTTAGTAGACTCCTCCACAGTCACATCTAATCAACTTTACACACACTGTTTTTTTATTGGTCCTTTCCTTAGAGACTTTTTCTGTTGAATTCTCATCCACTCTGCATGTATCTTTTTTGAGTCAGAGTTGAAAAGATTCTAGGCCAAATATCTCTGTTCTACAAGGTACGCATATCTTTCTCACCCCACTTTTTTTTACCTGGGGACTTCATACTGTGGAACTCCAGCACACAACCTGAGAAAGCACTATGTTGCCTGTACGAGTCAGCACAGAGCCTCAAATTACCACTCAGCATACCCAGGCATCCCACTATTCAGGACTCTGATGCAATCCATCTGACGACTGGCCATAAGCATTCTGTGGGTTTGGTACCCATACATCATATGGCAGCCATACATTATAATCTCAGAGCTGGCCCTAATGAGTGATAACAATTTTTGACATTAGGCAAATCAAAGTAGCAGCTTTATATAAGGGGGAGGGGGACCACCTATAAAACCCCTTGAAGAATAAAAGGAACAGTAAATAAATCCTAGAATCTAAGCCAGATGGTTATAAACTATTGAAAACAAGAAGAGTACAAATAGTTCAGAGAAGATGGATTGGGGGAGGACACTGGAAGAGCATTGGTAATTTATAAAAAACATGGCATGATTTATAGGTTCAAAGCTTAGACTTTCAGACCCAAGATTGCTTAGTGGTGTCTTGACATACTTCATTAAGAAATAACACAGACAAGTCATTTAGCCAATTGGAACCTCTGTTGCTTTGTATGTTAAATGCAAATACTGATGAAACCTGCATGACAGGGCTGTGGCAAGGGACTAAATAATTCACACATGGCCTTTATATGCTGCCAAGCGTAATTTTCATGAAGTTCAGTACACATTGGATGTCTTCATCATTATTTATACCAAATTAGAAGTTACTATTTGTCACCTATATGTTGCCTCATCTGTGACATCATCTTTTTCCCACTGCCACCTGCTCACTCTTGAGGACTTTGTCAATGGAGGGGAGACATCACTTTCCTTTTTCTTCTCCCCCACAGCAAGTGCTGCTATCTGCTTGTTCAGCCATCTTTTCCATGAGATTGTTAATTATCTGAGTGTTCCTTATCTTCACTTCCCCTTTCCTACCTCCCTCCTCAATATATGCCCCTAATACTTAATAGTGGGTCTCAGTGAACTATGAAATCACCATATCTCTCCAACCCACAAGACCAAAGAGCATGAACTTAAAGGGAAAAGAAATAACCCAGTTTTGTTACTGTTACAGTATTGTGTGTCATAGCTACCTAGCTCTCTGAATAATGGATTCTTTTTCTGAAAAATAGAAATGGTTGCTGTACTTAAGTATCAAGATTATTGCAATCACTAAATAGAACAGTATATGCAAATTATTTCTTACTATATATATGTGTGTGTGTGAACAAGTCATACATGAAAATGAAAATATCTTTCATATTATTTTTCTTATTATCATTGTCATAAGTGAAAATGTGGCTGTCCATCAGTGAGGTAATGAGAATGATGAATCAGGACTCAGAATGAAGAAAACTGGAAGCAAAGAAGCCAAGACAGGCTGTGAAGATGAGAACCAAAGGATGAGCCTGAAGCCAGCTGCATTGTGCCCTGAGGGACAGTCCAGCCCATGGGGGTGTCTGAGGAAATGCTCTGACCTTTTACAACTCTTGGGAAAAGAGGACCCAAATAAAATGTGTGCTGCCATAGACTGGCTTTATCCCTGTTTGCTCTCAAAAATGCTCTTGTGGGAGAATCAGTGTCCCTGACGGTGCTAGGGTAGAATTATATAAGCTCCCATGTGCAATCTATTTTTGTTTTTAAAGATCAGCATACTTGTTATGTGCCCTATAGACCTGACAAATGAAAACAGATGTCTCCTGTTTTAGAATTGAAGGCAAAATTTATAAGAATGCGATGTAGTTTAAGAACAAAGCCAAAGACCTCAAATGATTAAAAATCATTTTTAGGTCCAGTGAGAAGGCTAGCTGGTGAAAGCATTGGCTGTGTCAACCTGATGAGTTGTGTTCCAGAAACCTCAGTGAAAAGAGAGAGCTAACGCCTGAAAGGTGCCCTCAGGTCTCCCCACACATGTGCACACATGCATGTGCACACACGCACACACACACACACACACACACACACACACACACACACACACTACCCTCATGCACGCATTACTAACACATAAAATACTTTAAAAATGAATTTGAGTACGTAGATCCTTGCTAATGAGAAAAGATTGAACAACAGCTTGTCTAGAGTTTATTTCTACCACAGAAAATTTTGATTTAATGAATGCATGGGTAATTCCATCAACTCTGAAAGGCAATGGCCTATATTAACACAAAGAATTCCAAATGTTCATTATGAATCAGCAAAAATGCTACCCCTAACCCTTTCAGTGTGTGTGTGTGTGTGTGTGTGTGTGTTTGGTTTTGCTATTTTTTTTTTAAGGCAAAATCTTATTCTGTAGTTCAGATGGGTCCAGATCTTACCATGTGTCCAAAGCTAGCCTTAAAACACACAGAAATTCTATTGTCTCAGATGCCCAACTGCTTGAATTACAGGTATAAGCCACCATGTCCAACTTTAAAGGTTTAAATTTCTCAAGTCAAGCATGCAGAAAGGGATCATTATGTTTTCAGTAGTACATTTTTCAAGTATCTGCCTTTCTTACTTGTTTTACATCAATAACAGCTAATACCAGCTATTTCTGAATATGGATTCTTAGCTTCAGCAGATTCAAAAAATTATATGTTGTAAGAGGCATTGAACAGCCATAGCTTGATTTGCAGTTATCCGTGAAGCATAGTGGCAGATATGCAGGTAACAGGCCATGTATTGCTTTTCTAGGATGCGGCTGCTGAAATGTCTAGATGCTGGCATAGAACTGTTTGGGAATACCTGTACTTCTATGTTTCCTCCTCAGGAATGACTGGAGATTAAAAGAGCAGAGACAGAACAGAAAGAAAGACATGGAGAAAGAGGAGTCACAGAAAGAATTAGAAAGAAGAGACAGTGAAAGAAATATAATGGAGAAGTGATGGACAGACAGTAATTACAGGCAGGCTATCTTATCTGTTGGGTCTTTCATACCCATAACTTAAGCCCTTTATTGGGAGCTAGTTTGAATGGAGAGGTATCACGTTTAAGGAAGGTGTTGTCTAAAATAGTTACTGAATGCTTTTCCATATATGCTTGGAAGAAATTATACATATATATGAGCAAATGCATAGATACAAGCATAATTTCTTCTCTGAGAAGTAGAAAACATTACTGTGAAATCCTCAGATCTCAAATTCATATCAAGACATTCATCTCTTTGTAATTGTAAAGACTTTGGCTCCTCAACAATGTTAAGGGGTTAATGTTACCTACTTCTGGATTAGCTCCCACCCTAGATTTTTTTTTTGTTTTAGTAGCCCCTTGTCCCCTTAAAATCAAAATGTGTGAGTGAAATTGCAAATGGACACATTGATATTTATCTTCCCCCTTAAGAATTCTGAAAACAGTTCTTCTAACTTTTGTTTTTTTATAACAGCAGTGAATATACCTATCTAGGCTACTTAACATTCATAATTTATCAGCTCACCATGTCAAAATTCGATTGGCCCCAAAATTACTAGAGTAAGATGAATCGGTAAATAAATACAAAAATTTTTGTTCTACATGGCTGTTCTACATTCATGAAGTTTATAGGTCCCAAGAAACAAACTCAACTAACTTGCTCATTCATTCAAAAAAAAAAAATGAACACCACCTTGTATGTGTCAGGCCATGATGAAGGAAGGTGCTTTGTGTCTGCTCCCAGTTTGACCCTGATGAGAATCATATGGACTTACAGTTGTTGTGGAGAAGTTTGTCCAGGGAATGGCGCCACTGCAGGGCCTCATCCAGCGAGGGCCTAAATCAATGATAAGGACAGAGAAGGGTGACGGTGTAAGAAGGAATTTAACCACAGGCATGACAATGACTGTACTTTGTCATAACCACCAATTGTCTTCTCCCATCAGAATGTACCAAGGTGAGCTGCTGTTGTCTGAGGGAAAACAGCGGACTTTGTCTTCCTGAGTTCACAGTGCTTGTACCCTTGACTCACTATATTTGGTCTTTATCATCCAATTAAAGCAGACTGGCAAAACATTCATAATGAGATGAAGTTGATGAAGTGTTTCTTCCCCAAGGTCTTAGATTGTTTAGTGACTGTTCAGGACAATCCAGAAGCATTCATGTTTCTGGTTTTTGTGAAATAATACCTTTGGGAATTTAAATCATTGACATTAGCAACTGATTTCAGTGAGACAATTTTCAATCTGTGTTTTCTTTCCCAGGCATATGCATCCTCATTTTTATCTCTATAAGGAATCTGAGACCGGCCCAGTGTTGTTGTGACCACCCCCTAACCTCTCTTTGTAGGGCATGTGTGAATGAAGTCCTGATTTTATCTTAGTTTTTTAAATGTGTCTTCTCTCTTTTAAAGACAAGCAATAAAACCAGGGAAAATAAATCTTGTGAAATAAACTTAGATGGGTTCTGCTTTCCTTACTGGACACATAAATAGCAGACCAAAAGCACAAAATTTCTCACAAATGTATTTCTAACAATTGGACTACCATCCCTTTCCCCTTGGTTACTACATACAAAGCAGCAGAAAAGAGGAGAAATGGCATCAACAGGCCTTACAAATATGCACCCATATCTTTTCCATTCATTTCAATGGTAACCACAGTTACGGTCAATAACACCCTTTGGCTACTCTATGTTGCTTAATACCAAACACCTATATTATAGACAGAATTTTTTATATTATATTATATATAGGAATAACATGTATATCCTTCTGTATATACATGTTCACAATGTGTTCAGTACTTTACACATAGCAGACAACTGTCAAGTCCAGATGTTCTCAGGACCAAGAGCCCATTATACAACTAACTCAGAGCAAAGGGTAGGCCTGGTTCACTCTCTGAGCCTCCTGATTTTATAAATATTCTCATAAAATGAAATAGCTTTTACGGCCCTTGTTCTTTGGTTAGCATTAAAGCACACAGGAAGAGACAATGCCATGAGCAGGTGCCCTGGACTTAAACATGTTACCAGATGCAATTTGTCCCAAATGGTCTCATTATAAAGCCAGTAATGGTCAATAGCAGCAGCACATCACAGCCAAGATTAAATTCCTGAAAGGGACATGTGCCCAGCCTGCTTGGGGGTGAAATTAGTCCAAATTGATTTGAGGGCGTAGTTGAGCAGGACAGATCCCCCCACGGCATGTAGCCCAGTGTTCTGATTACCAGTCTAGGAGGTAACAGGTTCATCCTGTCCTGATTCTCAGAATTTGCCAGGCCTCATTAAGGGTGACTTCTTTGGAAACAAGATAGATGCAGATCTAAATGGCCAATGAGCATCCTGGTCAGCAAGGCCATTGCTGACCACGGAGGGTGAGCACAGAGTCCCCTCTCCCTGTGTGGGTGTGAGTGACAGGGAGGAAGCTAGCTCAGATGAAAGACAAGGTAAACATTTATAGAAGTGATTGACTATGTGTTTTATAATGCCCAGTGCAAACACCACCTGATTCAGGAAGTGACCACATCGGTTTGGAAATGACAGCTTTTTTCCATTTTAGCTGTGTTTCACTTTCTGGATAGTTCATAGGCTAGTAGCACACACAACCTCGGCAAATGTCGTGTACCATTCCTAGAGAACTTTCCTATTTTTCCTATGCCCACAGCATCAGTCTGAAGTAATAAGTGAGGTTGGCTGCAAAGACCAAAGATATGTGTTCAATTTGGGGCCTGAATGTGGACATCAAACTGTGGCAAGTGACTCACCTATAGTTTCCATCTGTTGGCCATTGGATAAAGACTCAGTCCATGTTCATGGACTTGACGGTTCATGAGCAAAATAAACTGTGTAGGAATCTTTTAATAAACAGGTGCCAAATTGATAGGTTACCAAAGTCTGGCTTAGTTTACCCAGAGTCAGCCTTGTTGAAAGCCACAGATGACTCACTGTTTAGATTTGAATGAACAGAGCCGTAAGTCATTGCTACACCTGCTGGCAATACTGGCCAATATTAGCCCTGGAGAAGAATTTAACTCAGGAGCACCAATGGTTGGATTTTGTAGGTGTGGTTTCCTCTTGGTTTTGGTTATCTACACAGTGTCTCGTAAATACTCGATTATCCTTAATCATGTCTTCCCATGCCCTTGTTTTTGACAAAGAAAACAAACCTTGAGTTCATTGATGTCATTTATGAGAGCCTGCTATGCTCTTCCTCCCTGTTCTCTAGAGCACACACAGGCTCAAGTCCATGCCTATTTACTGAGCCCTTACCCTATGGCCAATGGTACTCTTGGCATAATGAATAAGTTACATACTTCTGAAATTCCTGTTCTTTATATCTATAAAATTGTACTTATTTCCTTTCAAGGCTCACTCTGCAGTTAACCAGGTTAACTTTTCAGGAACACACAGGATCATGGGCTGTGACTTTTGTCATAAGCCAGGGTTCTTCGGACTAGTTAACTTGTGGAGGCAATACTGGGATTTTAAAGTGGTCAACACATTAAGATCAATGCATTCAGTTAAAAATTGATAAAAGATGTCAAGGAGGGACATTTAGAATATAAAAACCTACTTGAAAGAGCGTCTGTCCCTGACATTTTGTAATTCAGCATATTACAAGCCATAATGTTATTACAAACTCAATGTATGTGGCTTACAAGTTCTGGTTATTCTTCATTCTGAGGACCTGCAGCAGAGCTTTTGGGAATTCAGAGGGTGGGAAGAGCAGGAATGGGAGAGGGAGGACACAGGACCAAAAGAGTTCTGATAGAGAGGAAGCCATGGCAAAACAAGTCAACTCTGCAGAGAGTTCAAACACCCAGGAGCAATACCTTCAAAAGGAATGGAAGACTTACAGAGCGGATGAAAGTCTGCAAGCCTCAGCCAATGAAAGCAAAGAGAAAGAAAGGCACAGGACCAAAAGGATGAGAGAGAGATTTATTTCTAGCATGAATAATACTTGTTTTCTCCTAATGGAAGAAGACCCAGGACCAATTTTTGAACATTAAAATGATAAGAGAAGCTGGGGTTTGGTATAAGACTAAGAAAAGCTTATTTTCTGCTCTTTTCCAGGGACTCATTTTTTTTAAATCAGAAGAGAAGTTAAAATATATTAAAAAATAGAAAGTACTTCCTCCAAGCAATTGCCCAAAGAAAATGAGAGAAGCTAAAAATACATACCTTCCATCAAGAGATTTATTTATTTTCCTCAGAAAATGTGGGTTTAAAAAAACACAGAGAAATATGTAAGTGAAGAAATGAGTTTGGCTGAGCTCATGAAGAGCAAGGTCATTCCCTGAAGGTAAAAGCACAGAAATTTACCCAATGTAAAGAGGTAAAAATAGAGCATGCGTGTTTGCAAGGAGCACTTGTTCATTTTGAGGGTTGAAAGCAGCAGTCACACACAGTATTCCCTGGGGATGGGAAGGGTTGTTCTTTTTCTCAAAAACAAATATTTTTGTAGAAGGGAGGGAATGGAAGACAAGGAGAGTAAATATGACAATAAATACCATCCCCGAGTTTTCTCCAACCATTTCTCCCTTGAATACCTAAGAGCCAAGTAGTTCAAGCGTCTGTGTGGCATTCTAGAGATGAGATGGAAAGCAGGAAATAGAGAGCTACATGTGAAATGTTAATCCCAACAGATCAATAATTACCCCATTGGTTGCTGCAAAATAGACCTTTTGACCTGCTGGCTATGCAAGGTGGTTCTTGCTGCCCACTAGTCCAGGAAGCCTGCTGCTTCACATGGAATTAGTTTCTCCTTTTTAAATGTAGAAAATTCAATTATGCCTCACTTCCGGTTTGTGAACACTTTGAAGTAATAAAAGGAGGAAAATGGAAATATCCACTTAGGATGATGGAAAATGACTTTAAAACAGAATAACCCAGTTCTGTATCTCCCAGCCAATCAACTATATTAAATTGAAGGTCATTTGGACAAAGGATGAGTTGGCCAATTTATACAAATATTAAATTAAAAAAGAGAAGTGGAAGTTAAAAGGGACGCCTGTACTTTCCCCACACATCTATGATCTTGAAGCTTTTAGGTAGCAGAATGAAGGAGTTGGCATCCTTTTGACTGTCTGGCGTCCCTTCATCATTTCCATGGGTACCTCTGCTATAAAGGGAAAATTGAGTGCATCTGTCTAGACAGTAAGGGTCTAGGGAGCTAATGAAAGATGATGGACAGGGGTGATGGTATGGATGGTGTTACTGAGTCAAAGTAGGTGGATTCATGGGTATAGCCTCTTGACTTTTTGTAATCATACCTTCCTGCCATGACTACACTGATGGAAGGGTCGGGGTGGGGACGATGTACACAGCTGAAATTGAGAGACAGAGGACTGTAAAATCCCTATCAGAAACATGATTTTTATGAGTGGGAAAAGAATGCTTGGTGTGCATTAAGTGGGAACAGCTAGGCAAGTGTTCACCCCTCCCTGAAGTTGCAGCTTTTCTGTTGGACCTTGAAGAGAACCTTGTATATTCAAGAAGAAGCCATCGAGTCCTAGTGTCTGTCTTTTCGTCAGCATGATGTTGCTCACATCTCCCTCTCAAGGAAAAGGCCTTGGCTATTACTTCCTGGTGAGTGTGCAGGACTCATAATTAATTGGATCAGGGTTACTTGACCCAAGCCAATAAATTATCAGATGTTTTGACCTTACAGTCAATAACTGAGTGGCTAGTGCCATTTTATAAAATACAATTCATCTTTCCAAAGAAGAGGCAAGGCTCTGTTTCTTTTAATTCTGCAAGTATTTAATGTTTAATTTAATATATATGGTCTATATATACACAAAGTGTTAAAAATTCACTATTTATGAACCGACTCTCTGGGGACTCAAATGATCTTCAGTGAGCAGTTGAGAGGTTTGTCCTACAGATGAATGACAGTGCTATACACTTGAAAAACAACAATCGTCTGAAGGAAAATGTGAGGAATCCATATTCATGACTCACTTGTGAGACTTGGCTGGCTTCTCCGGCTTCTCATTATATGGAATGACAAGGTCAACAGCAGAGTCTGGCTTCTGGAGAAGAATTCCCAACTTGATCTTGATCTCCTTGGCCCTGAAAGGATAGATGTCAGGGAACAAGAATGACATATGAGCACACAAATCTAAAACAGTGATTGCTTTCTGCATCAGAGAAAGAAAAATGGAAAGAACCTCATTTGCTTCTTTTATTCCTGTTGCAATAAAAGGAACTTCAAGGTAGAACGTAGGACACCCGAGTTCCAACAATAGTGTTTGGAAGACACCAATTAATTTGCACTATGTCCAATCTTAATTGTTCTAGTCATATTTTCTAATTTCCATATGGTAGGTAATATAGTCTTGTTCCCATTCTACAGAGGAGAAAACTGAATGACAGGAAGTTTAAATATCTCAATACAGCCCAGTCAAGTATATGGTGAAACCCAAGCAGTCTGTCTCTAGAATTCTCAAGTGAATTACTAACTGAACTGTCTAGCTGTCTCCTGAAGGCTCTGGCTTTAACCTTCAACTAGATGCATTACTTTTAAACAACTGTGATTTTATTTTTACTGCCAGATCTCTGTCTCCTTTCTATAACATGATAGAGTAAAGCTAGATGTCTTTGTAAGCCATTTCCAATCCTAAAATTAAACTATTTTTTGTTTAATTGTTCTAAAAATCCTCGATCACTGTCCTATTGTACTGTTGTAGTGTCCTCCTTGCAGCAGCCTTCATAGAGGAGAGCAATTTTCAGTGGACAGACTAGGGATTTAATAGTCCTTTAACTTCAGTGTTTTAGTGAGCAGATATGGTCAGAATTCTGGATAGTCTTCTATGATTTTCATCTAGTTTTAAAGCCAATCTTTGAAGAAAATCTTCATTGTTCTATACTTTAAACAGACCATGGAAACTGTATACACATCTATCATCTATCTGTTTATGTATGTATTTATATTGTGTGTGTGCATGCATGCATGCGTGCATGCGTGCATATGTGTGTGTGTGTGTGTGTGTGTGTGTGTGTGTGTGTGTGTGTGTGTGTGTATGTGTGTGTTCACATTTACCACGACACATCTATGGAGGTCAGAAGACAACTTTTAGGTGTTAGGTGTCTCCTGACACTTTGTTTCAGGCAAGGTCTTCCATTTCTTTTACTCCGAGTGCTCTGATCAAAATGCTCTTGGAGATTCCAGGTAATTCTCCAGTTTCCACCTCCCATCTCATCATGGGAGTGCCAGGTTACAGCTGTGATCCACAGCATCAGGCTTGTTGTGTTTTCCAGGGATGGAACTCAGGCTATCAGGCTGTGTTGAAAGTACATTTACCAGCAGAGCCATCTCGACAGCTTTACAATCCTAATTTCAAATATGAATTCCCAGGACACCCCAGACCTGTCTTCCTTCGTCACGGTGGCACTCCACATGCACTTTAACATAGGGTTTATTGGGTTACCATACTGCATTATGGTTATTGATCTGGGCCTGTTTTCCAAGCTCCATAGAAGAACCCTTAAAGGAAGAAGTTGAGTCTTAAATGCCATTTAATCCTTGCACCTGGTACAGTTGCTTGGCAACCTAGCAAATATTCAATAGTATTTGTCATGGTGAGCTAAAATTATCTTGATTTTGTTTCTTACCAATCTATTACCATTTGTCTCCAAGTCAGTGCCAATCATAAGCAAAGCCTCAAAGAGCTATGATTTTGATAGTGCAAACATACTTTAGTTTGTGCATAGATATGGCAAAGAGGTGAAGTACATGGCCAAGGTTAATAATTATGTATATTAAAGTCAAAGTTAAAAAAGCCCCCTCTTGTAACTTACAAACCTCACAAATATACAAAAATATGATGTTGAAGCTGACTTAGAAATAGTTAACTCTGTGGTATCTTTTCATTTATATTTCTTTTGGCTTCCATTCTTTCTCTAGAAGATTCTCAGTGAGTGCGCAAAGCCAGTTCCAGCACTCTGTAACATCCAGTAGAGCTCAGAGGAACAAAGCATCACAGTAGAAACTGAAAATGTTCTGATGGGGGTGTTATACAACACATCGAGTAAGGTAAGTCTCCCTTGATTCCAGGCTCTACAAGTTATCTAAATTATCTGATGCCAAGTTTTTCTGGCTTGGAAGTTGGGGCTGATGAAACGGTAAGTTCTGAGACTTTTGTGATGATTAAATGTGCTAACATGTGTGAGTCACTAAGCACAGCATTTTGAATATGATTCTACTTCTGTGACATTAGCTTTAACTGAATACTCATTTTCAACCAGGTTTATCCCATGTTTCCTACCTATAAGAACCAAATAGAAGGGTCAAAAAAAAACCTATGTATGTTATTTTTAAATCATGAAAGCATTCTCAAATATTCTAGCTCTGGAAGTAAGACTATCCATATAATATTATCTGGAACAAAATTATTATTGGGAGTTGATTGGGAAATGTATGCAGCACTTGTGACTGTCCCCTGCTGGTCAATATGTAGCATTATGGGGCAGTCACAAGTGCACACTCCAGGATGAAGAGAGTCATCTGCATCATGGCCTTCTCGTGTCTCTTCCTTCGTGAACATAAGGAGAACTGTTACCAACATCGGCCCTGACATCCACACACGACATAACACTAGTGATAAGCTCTCATGTTTGGGTTTTTTATTATTATTATTGTTTTGCTGATCCTTTAGAATTTAGGATTACTCCTCTTCCTCTCCCTCCTCCACTTCTATTTCTTTGACTTTTTCTCCTTTGCTCCATCTGAGCCACACACTTTTGTAAAAGGCAGAAAGATGCTGGATTATAAACCTTCATGCATGAGTAATAGTCGTGCATTATAGGGTAGTTAGAACAAATGCATCAGGCATTTTTAAAATATTCATTCATGCATGCATTCATGCATTCATTTGTCTGTCTTACTAATTCACAAGTTGATTATGTTTGCTATCAGGTAGCACGTAATAAACAAACAAACACCCACAGGCCTTGGTCTTTGCTTTCCAGTTGCCTAGAGCCTATTGAGGTCTTACACTGGGCTTTCTAGAAGGGAGCAGACCATGCAGAGGAAGTCCCAGTTCCTTTTAGGGTGAGTCCAGGGGACTTCTCAGAGGAAGCAGAGGTAGAGTGGGAGAATGGTCAGTTATCACCCAAATTAATGAGACCTTTTGCATTTCTCACAAGTCTGCTAACATTGATCTTGCAGGGCAGAGAGAAAGCCATGTGAATGATGGACTGCTTGCTTGTGAAGTGTGATGTAGAGAGATCAGAATGCTGTATTAGATGAGGCCATCTTGTCTCCCTCTTCCCGGTGGAAGGATGACAAGGGACTGCCATGCTGCATCTAGCTTGTAGCGTATGTGACATGAGCACAAGAAAGAGTAAAAGCTAAAGAGAAGGCTCTCCGGAAGCACTCCCAAAACCCCAAAATATCTTATCTACATCATTGGTTCAGCGGGTTTAGCCTTTTGTGTGTGGAGTGACCTAGAGAAGAAGTACTGTTGACAACATCACATAGCAAACATAATCTTTAAAAAATCACCTTTTGAGGCTGGAAATGAACCTCAGTTCGTTGAATGTTTACCTACCATGTGAGAAGCCCTGGGTTTCACCATCAGAGCTGCGTAAACTGGGTGTGGTGGCAAAGGTCTATAATCCCACCACTTAGGAGGCAAAGGCAGGTAGATGAGAAATATAGGATTACTCTTGGCTACATAGCAACTCGGATATGATATACGATACTCACAATATCTACACACGTGTATGTTTGAGTGTGTGTTCCCCTTCTCGGAGCTGAAAGTTGTTCCTTTTGTTGTCTTGGGAATGCAAGAAAGGAGGAACAGTGTGCTTTGGAAAGCACTGTTTGGGAAGCACTGCATTGCTGGCTTAGTACACAGGCTGAAGGAGAGGGCATTGGAAAGTAAGTGGGAAGTCAACTGACCTAATTATTCATTTGCAGCCATGCAGTAAAGAATGAATGTTATTGCATTTATGCTCATCAAGCAGTAATTGTTTCAAGTTGACAAATGATAAAGTTCCAACCACTCTGAATACTTGGTATCTTACAAAAACAAAACAAAGCAAACAAAAAATATCCTGGAGTTGCTACTCTGCTAGAGAGTTCCTGGAAAATGGCTTTACCCTCGCTTGCCTTCCCGTCTCAAATTAACAGGAAAACCAAATAAGCTTCAACTTGCTGAATTAGTCTCCCCTATAAAGATAAACTTGAGTGCATCTGACATCCATTGGATTTCAGAAGCATCTCTATCTGGGAAAGAAAACTTTCTAATTTATTTACCATGTTAGCCACAATCTCTAGGTTTCTTTGCACACTAGACATTTTTCCTTGGTTAAATTACATTAATGCCGATTAACAAGAAATGATTTGTATCTCCTCTGGTCTTCCTTCCCCCTCTTTTTGTTATCCTTTTGTGGTACAAGGGAAAAAAAAACCCTTGTTTTGAAGTAAAATCAATTGGAAATGCCTGGCTGAGAGTTTAATTAGAGGCTCAGAGGAGGGTAGTTCTGGAGATGAGTCACACTAAGCTGCAACCGTCTGAATAGTGATAGCCTGTGCAAGGCTAAATCTGCCCCCATGTGGGTATACTGGCCAGAGGAGTGGGATTCCACAGGCTGTAGACCACCTTAGTCCTTCCTGCTAGTCATTGCACTGGTGCAAGCTGTAACCTTCAGATGTGTTTGTATGCAAGGCCAGCACCAGGACTCATTACAAACAGAAGCACCGCAGCCTCTTTAGAAATATAACTATATTCAAGATTTGATTGACAGCCTATAGAGAGGTTCGGCTTCTAGATGTTTCAAGGATTAAGATGATGTTTCTGGTCCTGGTGATGTTTGGAACAACTCCAATAGGCACCATTGTACACCATGCAAACTATGTCGTAGATGTTTGTTCCATCACTGAAAAATGTGGATGGGATGCAAGTGAAAAGTCTATGTGCTTTCTTGCTTCCTAAAACAAAAGAAGCAATAAATACCCATGGAAATGCACACACACACACACACACACACACACACACACACACACACACACACACACATCCCCCAATGTTTGTTAGCCAGCATCTTCAGCTGCGCCCCACCAACTCCCTGACATCTTCTGAATATGACGTCTAATTTGGTTGACTGGAGAGACTTGAAGCCACAAGTTCAGTTTCTACCTTTAAAGTAACTGGAGTTAGAGACGTATGAGGCTGAAGATGAAGCGTGGTGAGTGCCTGCCTAGCATGTGGTGAGGGCCTGCGTAGATTTCCAGCACTAAAAATAAAAACAAGAAAGAAAAGAAAATGGAAAGTGAGGAGAAAACAGGCAAGCAAGGCTTAAGTGGAACATACATTCAGTTATTCATATCACTTACATAGGGTATATTTTAATGAGAAGAGACAGCTGAAAATAATGCAAGACTACACCTTGCTATGTTAAAGAGACAGAGGGACCGTCAAGACTCCTGTGCTTGTAACACATACATAAAGAAAGACACTCAGTAGGAAGCTTGGGATGTGTAGAGCAGCATTTTCCAAACAGGTTTCCAAAAAGGCTTGATCTATTATTATTGGATGGTTAAACTCAATGCAACCCAAATCTGTGTTGCAGATGCCCCCTGCTGGCCACAAGAGACATGAGCTACAGCGGCTGTAGAAAGAACCCTGGAGCTGGCTAAGAAAACCCTATACAGGCTGCTTTCCACAAAGGTGAAAAACTATATGCTTCTTGCTCCTAAAAAAGCAATAAATACCCATGGAAATTCATGAACGAACACACACACACACACACACACACAGAGTTCTTCTGAACATGACTGCTTTAAATCATGATTGACCTTCAAGGCTTTGGATACAGCAGGGCTGAGCCATTTGTATGGAGAAAGACTATCACTCTGGCACCTACTACTTCCATCTGGCTAAAACGAAACCACCCATTCCTTTTGTTTCAGCCATCTAATGCAGTGTGGTACATTAAAATACATACCTAACTTCTTACCTGATTCTCATAATTTATATTTGGTACCTTAGACAAATGACCCTAGAGTTAGTTTGCATAAAATAACCCTCAGTGATGGAAGTGGTAGAAAGGTAAAGAAAGACAGCAAGAAATATTCAGTGCCATTGCTGTTACGGAACTCAGATGTGGCTCCAGCAATGACAGCTGCTTCCCAAGGCTCACGTGATTAACTACATTATACAACATTCTCAGCTATAAGATGGTTGAAAAACTGGAATTGACAATGCCAGCTGTCAAATATGGCATATTTATAGAAAACGCATTTATCTCTTACGTCCTTCAAGCTCTGGTTATGTTCCACCATTTCCCGTCAGACTTAACAACAACTATTGCCATTTTTGTGTGTGCCCAAACTGTTCTCACTCAGATGCTCTCAACGGCAAATGCAACAAAGCAGTAGGGAGGGGCTCAATAGATATATCACTCACTTTGCAAGCATGAAGAATACAAAAACTAGGTTTTAAAAACTGTCAGGAACTCCGGCATTGACTTACCATCCCAATTTGGGACAGCGGGAGACAAATAGTTTCTTGAGTACTCACTGGCCAGCCAGACTAGCCTACTTTATGAATTACAGGCCAGGGAGAGGACTCTATGTCAAAAAATAAAATAAAACCCCTGAGGGATGGCAGCCTAGGTTGTCCTCTGGCCTCTATACAAATGTACACACACACACACACACACACACACACACACACACACACACACGTGCACGCATAATCAATAGGACACTTGTTCAAATAAGCTAACTTTTTCATAAGACTAAGGCCAAATGCAGTTTCTTCTCACTTGTTTACTTAACAGACTAGCAAGCAGTATCTTTGCTGTGTGCCTGTCCCAGGCCACACACTACTACTTGTTTGGAAGTCTCCTGTGGAGTAAAAGGCAAAACCAAAAGAGTTAGAAACAACGGAACCTATTAGCCCATTACATTTTTAGCTGCCTCCAATTGCTACAATGTGAGATGGGTGCAGGTCACTGGGTATTTGCTCTAGTCAGATATTCACTTCTCTGTGGTGATCTGCAAGCTTGTTTAGAAAATTCAGCTCCTGTGGGGCCACCAATAACTGTCCCTGCTGATCTGATCAAGATCCATGTTTGGTACAAATAACAGTCTCTCTCTAGTCACAAGAGTGAGGCTCAGATTTGGACTGGGGAGCCTATTGTAGTGCCCACTGTCCATGTTAAAGTGAATTTGTAAAGGTGCAACTGATGTTCACTCCTAGAGATGGCACCTGTGGCTTGATCCCTGCTTAGCCCCAGATCCAGTCACTGTCTCTGAGGTTTTGGTCGTCTAATATCAACCACAAGGGCATAAGAATCTCAACTCTCTGATCCTATTGTGGGTCAACGAATCTTTCATACAAGGCACAAGCAGAACACAAACAACTGGGACTTTGTTGATATTATGGAATAAATTATATAAACAGTTTACATCAGCTTATTAAGTGTTTGCTCAAAAAGAATGTGTTCAGTTTGGTTTCGTTGTAGGTACAGTGATCTTGCTTTCATACACCGATCACGAAGCCATTGAGAAACAGCCACCCATAACTAACCATTAACATAAATGGTTACCTACTGAAAATAACCTAGAATTGGTCTTGAATAGATCATCTTATTCTCCAGTAGCCACTTACGATCTGAGTGAACTTACAAAAGCTGGGCCTTAACAACATGATCTGTAAAATGAGGATAAAATAGGAAATGGGATAAGAAGTTTCTATGAGGAGTGCAAGTGACAATGATAGTAAAGGCTGGTCCAGGCCTGGCACATAAGCAGGATGCTGTATATGTCAGCTACTGTTATTATCACCATGGCAACCACGGCCATCACCCATCTACACCATCACCATTTGTACTTATCTAACATCTGTACCACCCGGTGCTAGTTCTAGCTCCTAACATTCCTTTGACTTGGGGACTTGTGAGCCTGAGCTTTTGAAAAAGTGGGACATGATGGAGGGCTGTATTCTGCTTCAGTAACTCTTCTCCATAAATCATTGAGGAGACACTACAGCTTCTTCCTGATAATATTGAAAAAATGTTTGAGATACAGAAAGAAACAGAAAAGTCGAGGGAGAGGAGGGAGGGGGAAGTAGGGGGTAAGGAAGGAAGAAAGGAAGGGAGGAAGGGGAGAAAGAGACTCCCCTGGACAAAGGGCCACAATACTGCCATTGAAGGCTCTAGAACGGGTTGTTTCCCCACTTACAATAGCTGCACATCTCTGCCCATTGTCACACACACACACCAGGGCAAAGCGGGCACTGCAGAGGGGGAGGATGGATACGGTGGTGTCCATAGTGACTCTGAACACAAAGCAGCTGAGCTTGCAGCTCAACCTAAGATGGATACCTACACCCAAGCAGCAGCCCTGGATCAACTGCCAGAGACTCTGGAGCTCCAAACAAGAAACTTAAAAATAACAGTGTCCATTTAAACTGATTCAAAAAGCCAGCTTTTTATAAGTAGAAAAATGCTCCTGCAAAGGAGAGAGAGGTTGTTCAAATTCAAACAGGAGGCGTTTAGGAGGATTTATGAACCATAACTGTGGTGAAACCATGGAAATAATGAACAATAAATATGGAGAAGTTTCCATTACCAAGGAAAGCCATCAAGGCAAGAGTAGCAACCAGCTGCTGTGGATAGCTATGTCATGTGACCACCTGGCTCCATCTCAGTGACATCGTAAGATACTTTCCAGATCTCCAGTCCGTTTCACACTCACAAATAATACACGGACCCGTTTAATCTCGTCCCTGCACTGGCAGGAAAGACCTGTCTGCCTTTGACTCATGAGAATCCCATCTCAGATTACAGGACTGAAAGCAGCCATCTGCATACATGCTGAAAGGGCTGTTCCTTGAGAGACACCAAGTAGAGCACTGAGTGCCTGTCCAGAAAACTCAAACCCCCAAAAACTCCTTTTCCTTAAAGGAGACAACGGGATAGCATAGTGACGGAGGGCAGGCATGGCTGCCTCAGACGCCTCAGCTCACTCTGCCACACACATGATTTTGGGTACTTTCTGAACCCTGTTTGCTTGTTTTCTCATCTCCAACAAGAATGATGGCACCTACCTTCCAACTATCTTTTGTGATGGTGAAATGGGTTACTGTATGTGAGGCGTTTCTCTCGGTGCCTGGCACATTTACCATGACACACATATATACACATATAATTTCTAATGTTACTACAGGAGGTCCTATGCTAAGGAAGGAACATATCTAGTATAGTCACAGAACAAAACTATTTGGGCAGTAAAGGGAAACACATCATGTCTTGTGACAGCGTGCCTTTGACTAAACCCCTCCCGCCAAGCTAGTCAATTTGCTAGGTGATCTTGAGTGAGACTTGAGTTCTCTGTTCTAGTCCAGAGAGGAGGGAAGGGCAGGGAGGAAGAAAGGAAACAGGTGATAAGACTCCTGGTATCACTCTAGCTAATATAGTAAGATTTTACAGATGTAACATATGACATCATTGGCACACAAATGAGAAAAGCAAGGAACCAAGATCTCCATGGCCTGTGAGTGGTACCACCATTCACCATACCGTCCACACCTTCCCAATACCTCATTCCATCTGTAAGTACAACCATCTCATTGTCATAACCTGTACCCCCTGATCCTTATGGACCGTCTTCCTCGTTCCCACAGCTGACTGGTCACAGGATGCTCCTTTTTCCAGAAAATTCTTTCAATGTGTCCTTCCTTCTCCACATTTAAATTTCCCAATTCTGAAGAACTGAACTGCTGTGCCATCTGCCTCACTAGCCTTATCCTCCCCTCCCATGCCCTGCTTGGTCTACCCCAAACTCAAAACGTCACTTTCTGGCTTTCCATGTCTCTCTTGTTAGCAATCTTGTTTCCCATTATCCTCGGCAGTTTCTTGCACGCCAAGTACCTCCTTGATAGTTTGCACGCACTGCCCCTTGTCTCTCCTCTACCACACACCAGGTTAAAACCCTTCTGATTTCATTCGTTTCCCCTAAAGTCTGCTACCACATCAGCCTATCCATTTGCTTTAGCTGTTGGGATGGAGTGGGAAAATGAAATCAGAGTTGCAGCAAAATGATGGTGGCGATCCGTGGTGAGGATGACCAACTCTCCCACTCAGGTGCCCACAGTAGCATTTGGATGCAGAGTGAATGTTTAATAAGCATGGGTGTTATTATTACTACTGCTGTCCCTATCATAGCATTGTGTATGCAGGATCCATACATTCATTCTCTAGTAATCTACATGTCAGACTTCAGCAGAGCAATGGCTGCCTGTCATGGGCTGTGTGGGTTGATAGACATGCATTGAACAGGGAGATGGAATGTGATCAGTCAATCTGTGCTTGATTGACATGAAGGTAAGCTTCTTTCAGATAGATAGTCTCTATCTCATAACAAGGGCAATCCTGCAAGTATGAAGGATGAGCTGGCATTGTCTGCATTGAGGCTGCTTTTTCTAAGGCCTCTGTAGCTGCCCAGCACAATGCAGCCATGCTGTGATATCTCTCCCCTTGGGATGCTGCTTTACTTTGTATTTTTACAATGGTATTGTTTTTCCCAAGCTCTGTCCACTCCTTTCTTAAGGATTCTCATGGAAACTGGGACATTTCCCAAGATTTTATGGCCTGTCTCTGACATAATTATCACTCAGGGTAAGTTATTGGGGGTAATGAAGAGACAGTGTAGGGATGAGACGGACAGGCCAGAAACAGCTCATTTCCCCTTGACCTTCAATTCCCATCTTATTCAAAATAGCGCTGGCAGGAATGCCGGACTTTTGGTAATTCAGTTTGGAAGCTAGATAATGAATAGTGGGAAATGGTCCTCCAGTTGAGGAAGACAGATATTTGTGGAAATTTTGAGTTCCAAAGGTGGAAGGGTCAGCAAAGTTCCCACGAGAGCTTCTATGGACAGCGGTGGTACCCACAACAGCCAAGCATTCTTTTATGTTCAATTACAGAGAAACTCTGCAGGCTAAGCACTTGTTACTGCATGTGGCTCCTACTTTAAACGTCTTTAGCATATCCCAGAGAAAAGGTGAAAGAATAAATAAAGGGTATTAAAGAAGGAGAAAAAGAAAGAGAAGAAAGGGAGAATACACCAAGATTAAGATCTTACCAAACACCAATAGGTGGTCTATCACTTCTCTAACTCAGTGTCTTCTCTCATGATGCTTTAGTACCTTGAGAAATCAGAGGTCTTATTCAGTGTTTCTCTTTGCCAAAAGATTAAAAAAAATGGTTTGTTGAGAAAATAATGGCACAGCAATGAGGACAAGAGAACTGTCTGTATTGCTAGAATTAGATTTCAAATGATCTTTCCTCTTTCCCTGGAAAAGAAAATGTTGAAACAGAAGCTTTTAATTTCTCAGATTTCTATTTTCAAGAATTATCTACTGTTTCATAAGTTCATTTCTATAATAATTCATTTGGCTGACTTTAATGGAACAATGGATGCTTGGAATGGTTTGGAATAGACACTATGGGAATACTTTATGATATTAATAAGCATTTCTGGCTTCTGGTAGCTTCTGCTTTATATAGAGACAAGGATGGGGTGACTTATTGCCATACAGCTTTGACATGTGCTAAAAGTCATTGATTTGGAGTTAGCATACCTGTGGCTGAGCTGAGGTTTGTGTGCTTCACTTTCTGACTCTGAGCGGGCATTTATTGGTTAGCAAAATAGTGACATGGTGATGTCTATATTGTATGATTGCTATGAAAATGTGATGCCAAGTATCAGCCAAGGGGGAATTTGAGGGCATAGGGTAAGATGTGATGTTCACTAGGCATGGTGCTTCATACCTAAGACCTTAACACAGGGGAGGTCAAGGCAACTGGATGACAGGTGTGAGGCCACCTCTGCCCCACTTCCCACCCCTAAGAAGTGGTTTGAGCTATGGAAGCAAAGAATTTTTGTGTGGGAGTGCAGGGGAGACAGAACGGCTTCCCCCTGGATGAGGGGGCATTCTAAGGAAGTTCTGAAAGGACCTGTGTTTGGAGGTGTTTGATTTGGCAGGGGAATGCCAGGGAGAAGGGTTTTTTTTTTCTTTTGTTTTTGACCCCAGAGATCTCAATCTTTTCTTATCCTTGACCTAACTCTTCAGAGATTCTCCCCAAACTTTCATGTGAAAGTTTGCACTCTTCTAAAATATGTCTTAAAATTTTCAAAGTAACCAATGCATTCTGCACTATAGCTTTCACACACTGGAGACTGAACAATAAAAACTCCTCGAAGTTGTTACTAAATTTTAGATCTGGTCTTGTTGTGGCAGCAGGGTCCAGGAACCAGGCAGGCAGTCACTCAGCTTCCACAAGCCAGGAGCCATGATGTTGACAAACATGGGCAAATATAGCTTCAGCCTTCAGGCTGAGAGCCTTTCTCAAGACTGGGGACTTAGCTGTAAATCTAACAGGTCTTGCAAATATAAGTCAGGACTGATACAAAGCACATACAAGAAAAAAGGCCTAGGGACTTGGAGGAGCATTGCCAGAGGGGGTCTGTGAGCAACCCACAGAAGATAGAAGTTATGAGCAACATCTTCTGGGTGAAAAACATCTATGTAAACCCTTGAGAAGACATGGCCTGTAACTGACATATTTTCACTAAAGATTATGGACAACAGCCAGAAAGAAATAGAAACAGGATGAGGGGAGACTGAGTCAAACCAAGCTTCATTCCCATAGCTCCTGCATGTAGACCAAAGAGTGACTCTTGAAGGAGGTTCCGTCTTGGCTTGTAGGACCTGTGGCTATCTTATGGGGCAGATGTGGTAAAGTTAAGGTGGGCTCATTGTAAATTGGTCATTGTATAAAGAAGGCAAGAGGATCAGGGTCTTAAGGTGATGTGACAATGAGAACAGAGATACTGGAAAGTTGCTGGCTTTAAAGATGAAGGTAGGGCCATAAGCCAAGGTCATCTCCTAATGCTATAAAAGGCAAAGGAATAAATCTCCCTTAAACCTCCAGAATAAAAGTGGCTCCTGGGATCCATTTCAGACTTCTGAACTGCAGAAAAATAAGTGTGTATTGCTTCAAGCCACCAAACCCGTGGCACCTGTTACAACGGTGATTGGAAATGAATCCATCACTCCCTTTTGCTTTTTAGATATGGTTAGATGTACATAAAGGATAGTTTAAATGCCAGTGTTCTCAGATCCAGGGAGATCTGATGCCTTGGGCCTTCAAGGACACATGCACTTAACCCATCACACACACAGAGGCACACACGTGTACACACACACACACACAGAGAGAGAGAGAGAGAGAGAGAGAGAGAGAGAGAAAGAGAGAGAGAGAGACAGAGACAGAGACAGAGACAGAGAGACAGAGAACAGAGAGAGACACACACACACACACAGAGAGAGAGAGAGAGAGAGAGACAGAGAGACAGAGAGACAGAGAGACAGAGAGAGAGAGAGAGAATTAAGAACTTTAAGGAAAGGATTGAGTGGATGAAAGAGACATTAAGAGGGTTAAAAACTAAGGTCCCAAGGTAACACCACCAGCCCTGTTCACCACCCAATATGAGAGGGTCCTTCTGTTTACCCAAGTTTAGAGAAATTTATAATTCAGCGGCTTAATGAAACCCTCACTACAACTGCTTGAAACAAAAGTAAAGATAAAGACCAATAAAGGTTCCCTAGGGCCAAGTCTCTGCTGGGGATCCAAATTTTGTTTTGTTTTTAATGTCATTGGATAAAAGTGATCATGAAGATATGTTTCCAGGACTCCTTTATATGGGAGCCCTGTGACCCCTGGTGCCTAATCCCCTCAACCCCCAGCACACTTCCATGACACTAGCACTATATGACGATAAGTGTTGGGTACAGTTGATTTCTGAGGACTTGATAGAGATCGCCTTCATCCTATTTAGCAAAACCGGGGTCAACAGTAAATGTGGTGGTAAAAATAACCCACAATAATAGTTGTGGGTAAGCAAGCAGCTTAGCTTACTGGGTAAAGGTGACTGCTGTCAGGCTTAATGACTTGAGTTTCTCAGGTCCACAAGGTCAATGAAAGGGATTTACTTTTGTGGGACAGAGACCTTATCCTGTGGAAGTTGATTTTAACTCCAGGTAGATAGTGTCAAAATTGCATTCAATTGTAGTGCATGGCTGTGAATTAAATATGTGTTCTCCTTTTCAAACTATAAAGTGCAATTTATCACCCCAAGTAACAGTGCTGGGAGGTGCTGAGGCCTTGAATGGGTGACTAGGTTATCAGTGGGATTAACTCTGCTTTCCAGGGCTGGATTAGTCACTCTGAGTGCAGGTTGCGCACAGCAGGGCTACCCCCCCCCCCCGCCCAATTAGTTCTTCCATAGGCCCATAGGCACTTAGTTGACATTTGCTCTGCCATTGGGCTGTGATTCAGTATCAGAGGCTAGCGCCATGCTCTTTGACAGCTCAGCCTAATGAATCATGAGTCTAAACAAGCATCCTTCTCTTACAAGTCACCCCGTCTCAGACATTCTGCTATAGCAACGAACTCTTGACTAAGACACCCAATTAGTGTCCACAGAAAATGATTTTCTTAGTGTGGTCCACCCAAGTGGTGCCAGAAGTGATGAGAAGTGTAAAATGAAAATTATGAAATAAAGCAACATCTATTTGTCTGAGATCAGAAAATAGCTTACCAATTTATAATCATCTTTGGCAAAGAAGTTATTCCCTGGGATGGCTAGATTAATCAGTGGGTAAAAGCACTTGCCAGCATAACTGAAGGCCTGTCCTTCATCCTCAGGACCCATGTAATGGAAAAAGAGAACAGACTCCCTCAAATTGTCCTCTTACCTTCACATGTGCTCTGTAGCATATACCCTCGCGCGCGCGCGCGCGTGCACACACACACACCAACCTACACTCATAGCACATGCACACATAAATGTACACACAAATAAATGGAGTAAGGGAAAGCAATTCACTTCTACTAAATGTAAATCTGAGTAAATTCCTGATTGCAACAAAAGATATGTCTTTTACCAAAGTAATAAAAGTACCATACAAGGTCTAATTCAAATAAAAAAAGTTGAAAAAAAAATACCATACAAAGATGTATGCCTTCATCTACCCATTCAACTGCTATACCTGTGTTATACATGGGGGATTCAGGAGCAGATGTAAGATTCTAGAAATCTGTCACACAGAAAGGGCCAGAGCACCAGATTAGATAATCTAGTTAGGTCTCACGCTTCCACAGACCCAAGTGTCACTTGTAAACCACCACGTAAAACAAGTTGCCAAAACACAGGAAGCCACTTTTTAGATGGAACATCTTGATTCTTTCCAAACTTCTTGAATCCTGTAGACGAGTGCTTCATCAAGAAACACACACAAATCAAGAAAAGTCACAGCCTGACCAAAATAGCTGTCCACACTTCACTGCTAATAATAAATACTTGGGGAGTGAGGTGCTCTGTGCTGTCGAAAGCAGTTTACTTCATGCTCCATCTCGTCCTCTGACTCTAAAGGGACAATTCCAACAGCTTTCTAGAACATGGGGTTTAAGGGGTATAAGTGAGAATCCATACAGATGAACTTGATGCTGCTTGAGAAGTGTCTGGAGAGGCAATTGGAGTTGATAGGACACAAGTCTGGGTCTCATTTGTTATTCATGAAGTGAACCTGCTCAGGTCGTTACTGTCTGGAGGATTCCAAAGCTGTTTGGCACAATCCTTTAAGCCCCGAAGCATTTCCTTTTTAAATGAAAAGTGCCTAGTTACACTGTCTTACCTCTGGATAGCCCCAGAATGCCTTGCCAGGAAACATCCTGTGGATGTTCTAGGAGCTCTACAGCCAGGTGAATAGCCCAAAGCTGCATGTGGAATAGCTGTGCTGACGATGCAGGCTTCCAACCTTCAGGCTAATTAGACCCACTGAAGTTCCAGAAAAGACCCCTCTCCCCAATCTTCTCTCTGTGTGTATGTGTGTGTACCGATCTGTGTGTATGCAGGTGTGTGTGTGTGTGTGTGTGTGTGTGCCAATACTGGTGAACCTGCAGTAAATGACCACATCCACCCTCATGCAATCAATATTAATTAAACTACCTGGGTGGGTCACACACACACACACACACACAAAAAAAAAAAAAAAAAAAAAAAAAAAAAAAACCCACGGGAAAGTAGGACCAAAATTTGTTGGGTTGAACACAAGGTTCATGGAAAGTGGGAAGAAGATGAGAGACAGTAACCGAGTGACTATGATCAAAACACATAACATACTCATAGAAAACTATCAACAAATACACGTAATTTTTTTTAATTCTAGGTTGCACATATCTCTGTGGACAGGTACTCATCTAGCAAAGCACAATTGCCACAGCTTTTAAATATATGACTGGATTTAGGTACAGAAAATAATTCAATTAAAATGAAAACAATTAATAATATGTGAAGTCCAAGTTCAGAATAGCAAGGTGGGTGGGAGGAGGAGTGTAGAGGAACATACATGATCAGGGCACGAAGGAATGTAGGGGACAAGCATGATCAGGACAAGAAGGAGTGCAGAGGAACATGCATGACCAGGGTGAGGAGTAGAGAGGAACATGCATGACCAGGGTGAGGAGTAGAGAGGAGCACCCATGATCAAGTCTTGTAAGTGAGAGTGATCTCCAGAGAGGGCTCAGGGCTGCCCTGTGGCCATTAAAAGGCAAGATCTGAGTTCAGGCCCTCTTGCCTGCTCCACACCTAGCAACTTATTATTATTTTGGTTTTTCAAGACAGGGTTTCTCTCTGTAGCTTTGGAGCCTATCCTGGAACTCACTCTGGAGACCAGGCTAGCCTCGAACTCACAGAGGTTCGCCTCCCTCTGCCTCCCAAGTGCTGGGATTAAAGGCGTGCGCCAATTAGAGTCTAACATACCTTCCTAAATTATACCTGCAAATATTGTGTTAAGTGATGGGGGTTGGAGGGTTGTTCATAAGACCCAAGACACTTAAATTTCAAATGTGTCGAGTTTGGGATCCTAATTCAAACAATCCAACTGCAAAATGGTCACTAAACGTTTGCATGTTTACTGGATAGTTACAAGTGTTAAAGGGTTTTACTGTTGATTTCTGAATAAGAGTCGTAGTTTCTAATGTGCTTTCTAATGGGTACACAGTGTATCTTTTAAAAAGGAGAAACGTGAAGGATACTTTGTGCTTTCTAATGGGTACACAGTGTACCTTTTAAGACGGAGAAACATGAAGGATACTTTGGGAAGGCAAACAATTATTAATGAAATAAATGTTTGTCAAAGGTTTTAACACATAACTGACTAAATGGTGTTTTCTGGGCTGTCTCTAATACAAAGGTGTGTGTGGGTGTGTGTGGAAGGATTACTCAGTAGGGTCTACATGTGAGCCTGTCACCTTGTGGATTTTGTTGTTTCTTGTGCCACTTCTTTCCAACGGGATAGATACTTTCAGATGAGGAATAAGACTCAAAGAGAGCCAGGGCTTTCCCAGTTCCCACAGGAAGCAATCAAGAGGACCACTGTGGTCACTGGTCCATCCATGTCTCTGTTACATTCCAGGGCTACTGCAGAGACAGGGATGCACTGCAAAACCACCCTTCCTGCCTGTGCTGCAGCTGCCTTCTCCTTTGTGCTGCTAATGTGTTAGTGTGTCTCCCCAGTCACTTTCTGGAACACTCACTCAGAGGGTCAAGCTATTGCTGTCTTTATCCTCCTGCAACTGGACAATGTCTTTAAAATACAGTCCAGACCCCACGTTATCTGAGAACTGATTGAAACTTTAAAGGAAAAAGAGACACAGGAACCCATTATTGGCTGGTGGCCATTCACATCCTGCTTCCTGTTGCTAATGATTGATCCTGCCTGAATTAATTAAAGTTTTGTCCCCTTTCTCTCAGGTCTGCAAGACAAGCCATTAATACTGGCCTGAGGAAAAAACTTTATTTTGTAATCATCTATCCACTGTAATCTGACCTCTTACTAGAAATTGACAAAGGGATTAATTAGACAACCTTCCAAGGACCCTTCCTGACTAAGCTTCTGGGATCTGAGAGCCTGTGACTCAGCATAACCCAGACTAAATGAGAAAGAATGGGAAGAAGTGCTTTGTTAACATAGGGAATGCAAGCCACTAAAAGAGCTATGGCATTGGCTATGGGAGATGCATCCCTAGCTATGAAGTTCCTTAATGGCCAAGAGCCAAAAGCTTGCCATTCTTGGAAACAACCTGCCCTCCCCTGCTTACCAAGCGTTTTCTTCCCAGATTATAGAAATATTGGGTTTCTTTTCACCTCCCCCTTTCCACCCTCTTCTCCCATCCCTGCAGGAAACCCTCATCACCTCAGTATTTAGAAACAGATCACTACTAATGTTTGTTCATCCCCACCCCCATGGAAAGCAGAGACAAGTGCCAGGCTGACAAAGGGCAGACCTGTCTCCAGCTACTATCAATTATTGCACAAAAGATTTATCAAGAGCCTACTACGTACCAAATGCTGATTGTCTTTTTAAAATTCTTTTAGACAAAGTAAGAAAAAGAACCTTGCTTCAAGCAAATATCTTCAGTCCTCAGAGTCAGGAGTTTGGGTGAGCCTAGGTGTTATTAATCTGTTCTTTGATAACTACAGCAAAATACCTGAGACTTCCAGTTCTGCAGGATCTACAGGTTTTGGAGCATGGTCCCTGTATCAACTTAGACCTAGTGAGGACCACGTTACAGATGGCATAATGTAAGGGCAAGCAACCATGCAGTGAGTAGAGGGGTTCCACAAGAAACATCCACTAAGCCCTACAATGGTTTGTATCCTGAATGTCTCCACAAAGATCCAAAGATCCATGTGAGAAGCTAGGTCTGCAAGAAGTGCTAATGGGAGATGGTGGGATCTCTAAGAAGCAGGAGCTAGAGAGCCACTGGTGGTCCTCACAGTAGGGTGTGAGGCCTCCACCCTTCCGTCTTCTTCTTTGTTACATGGGAATGAGGTGAGCGGTTTTGCTCTGCCATACACTCTATCTTGTAACAGGTCCAAAAGCAGCGTAGCTACTTGATTATGGATTGGAGCCTCCAAAACCAGGAGCTGCAGAAAACATTTTCTCTTTGTGAGTTGATCTTCTCAGGCAGGTGTTTTGTTATAGTGATGGAAAACTACCTACCACAACCATACCTCTTAAATATCCTATGGCACTGTTAAGACGGTCTCCAACATACTCATCCTTGGGGGATAAACCAAATCCAAATTGTGCAATAGTGAATGAGGTGTGCTATCTAGGAGGTTGTGCCAAATGTGGTTGAAAACTTGAAGGTTTCCTTCCTTACTTGCCTGAAACTTGGTACAGATTGCATTTACATTGGCCAAACTTCCTGTCCCCTTTCACATTCATGTCTGTACATGAATAATGCCTGTCTCCTTGGCCTCGAAGGCATTATTCACCTCCCTTTCTCCTATATAGACCTACCTGACTCTTCTCTCTTGTAAGATTAGTTTAAACATCATTTTCCTAACTCCCGTGAAGTCCTCTACAACAATCAAAAGCTCTGAGGCCCAAGCAGTCCCTACTTTGTACTTGTAGCTCTCTGTATTCATTCCTCTCTGCTGGACTACAGCACGAGGTAATATGCATCCTCGTTTACCTTCCTACATCGGGACACTGTCCTGTGAGCACGGTATGGTTTGTCACGTAGATTTCTGAGGGGTGTGTACAGGCTTAAAATACCTGAAGTTGTTTCATCAGGAAGAATCCACAATTTCTTAGTGACCTCTTCCAACATTGTTAGCTTACTGTATTCTTAACATTATGAATTCTGCAAAATGCTCAATTATGTCACTAGCCTGTCCACCATAGTGGGCCCCAAATGTATACATTTCCAGCAAGACTAACACTAATCTCCAACTGGAAATAAAGTGAATAAATAATAAATGTGAATATAAATAAATTCTAATGTTGACAATGAATCTAATACCTGACAGTAATAGAAATCACTGCAAGAATCCCATCATTGGATCCCGGCAAACACTGCGTGTTATTTACATAAAAACAAAGGACAAGATGAATAACAATGTCAAGACACCCAAACTCCTGCAGACTATCACAGTAGTGGCATCAACTGTTCTCCAGGGTAATGAAGTAAGATTGCTCAACTGCAAATACCAAGTGGGCTAAAGGCATCCATCCGTGCTGTGCACAGTCAATGTGTGACTCTCACAGTTTAAGGGCAAGATGATCATCTGATCGTCAAAGAAGTTGGGCTGCCTCTCAGCTCTCTACATGCATCCTATTTCCGGAGCTTTCTATAGAGGAGGTGAGTGGAATCAAAACAATCAATAGTTCTGAGACCTGGATCCACCTTCTGAGCCCTGGTCCAGTGATGATGGACTACTGAGTTACTAGCCAGCTACCACACACTCCACTGCTCCTCGGTTAAAATACCTGTGCTTTTGACTCGGGGAATATGCTGTATTGTCTTTTTATTTTTAATTACTTCAAATTTATTACTGTGATGGAAATCATCAAAGAAAATGGAAAGTTTTAAAAGGGTAAAAAGTCCTTGATGGCCCACTAAGCAATATGATCATCTCAAACAAGCATCACCATTGCCCTAAGGGACAGAAGCTGATTGAGGGTCAGTGTAAATCTAACCAGACCCATTCCCTAAGAGAACAGAACCCTTCTATGCACCCAGCTCACATGAGCTGTTGGGTTAAGATGTTTCTAACAAGATGTTTATTTTAGATGTAAAATTCTTTGCAGACTATAGCACAGTCCTGGGACAACGGTGTGTTTGAGAACTCTAGATAACAAACAAACCTTGTATCCCAGGAGCTTTCTACTTAATGAAGTTAGGGTACTGGGAAGAATGCGAAGCTCCCTCTGCTCCACAGCAAACCTGCATGCAGAGCCTGAAGCCCGATCTCTACACTGAATAAGGGTCATTCTTTCCATAGTGCCAGACGTTCTTCTGAGCACTTCACACATGAGCACTTACACGACCCCCAAACCAGCCTGTGAGATAGACATGCTTCCTACCCCCACTTTACAGATACAGAAAGTGAGAGGTTAGGAAACTGTACAAAGTAATAAGTAGGGGAGCTGGAATTCAAACCCAGATGATTTTATGTTGGGAGCTACCTTTCGAACACGAACACACACACACACACACACACACACACACACACACACACACACACACACACCTATAGAGTAGGCATCTTCTGGGAGGAAATGAAACTCTTGTGTACTAAATGACACATGAATTATCTCCTGTTGGATCTCCAGCTCAGATCTTTCCAAATTTCTGTACTGTTACAGATGAGACAACACCAAATCTGTCACCAAATAGCTGTTTCATCCCTGTGACCTCATGCCACGGTGCTCCGGGCATCCTCCCTGGAGTAAAGGCTCACCACAACCTTATGTCTTACACTGGAGAAGCTCAGATCTCACCTTTCCAGGCATGAGTGCGGCAGAGCGGCCAGTCCCTTACACATTTTGGCAAACGGCTTAGGTCCTCAGCCTTGAGCACGAACTTTTCAACAGCTGAGTGGATGTCTGGAAACTTCAACACTGTCTGGGGCAGCCTTTCCCTCTGAGGATTATATACAGGCTCTGTGGCTCTGAGGACCAATCCCGAGCTCTGGAGAAATTGTGGGCTGGAGCACAGAGGCAATTTGCCTGAGGCGGGGGCTGGGAGGCTTCCCTGGCTGCAGGCACTTCTGGGGCTGGGTTCTGACTGCTTGTGTTACAACAGTCTGTTGTTTGCTTAGTCAGAGCTGAGTTGGACCCTATACTGTGAGGTATAATGGACCCTATAAGGCCATTAGTGCTTAAAGTCTGCAATCCCAGGTTAGCCAGAAGAGTGATGTGGGCTTTCTTCAAAAGCCGAGTACCTGGAGCCACTTCTGGGCTGCCAAGGATTCTGGGATACATCACTGAACCCACCTTTCTCTCACAGTGGAAGAAACCATGCTTCTTTTCATGGTGGGGAGAATTTGTATCCAAGGATCCCATGTGCTGGGCACTTCGATACATGTTAGGAATTTGGAGCTAAAAGGACCAGCCCAGGCTCTGATGGCACAGACCTCGGGGCAGCAGGTGTAAGCAACAGAGGCAGTCCTGCCCAGGCTGCTGTGAGCTGTCTGGACACATTGTTACCAGACTCAGGGGTCACAGCTGTGCTCCCAAAGCCCCACGAAGCCTCCTTTCTTCAATGAGTCAGTTAAGGAAGCCAAATTAATAGTGAAAAGCAGAAAAAGGAGATTTGTTCAATATGGCCCTGTAAAGACAAAGAAATCCAGTGACTTTCCCAAGTCCATTTACCTGACATGAGGATAGTGCAAGGATTCACGTAACTGGACAGTCAAACAAAGTGTGGCCCCCTGCCCACCAAAGTCCAGCTCTGAGTCTGTCTTACAAGTCAGCCTACTGTGAGGTCAAGGTCATTGCACAAGCTGTAAATCTTTCTCCAGGAGACAAATTCCTGTTCTGGCTGCCCCCAGGGCTTCAGCCATTTCCTCTCCCTGCAAGAGAATGCCAGAGGGGGTCTAATTGCTTAGAGTCCTTTCTTTCAACAGTCTGTTAGCCAAACCTAGTGTCTCCTTGGAATGTCTGTTCCTAGCAGATAGGTCGGTTACATTCCCCAACTCTTTGCTTTGACTAAACCTCAGTCTTGAGGTGAAATATGCCTGTGACTGAAAGCAAATTCACTGAGGGAATACAAGTAGGACTCAAGGTCAAGGTTCCCATGCTGAGAAGCATTTCTTCTTAACTCCTGGGTTTCGTTTCTTTCAGAAGGCTGGAACAAGCAGCTCCATCCCATTGATTTGAAAAATGATCTGGCTATGAAACTTGGTCTGGTCTCAAACTTCTGTTTCTCCTGCTTCAGCCTCCCAAACTGTGGGATTTCAAGCAGCCACTTCTCTGCACAGTGTGACTCCGTTTCTATACTCTCAGCTTTCCCCTGTGTCTCTGCAGTGTTCTCTGAAGAGTAATCTAAGCTTCCAGTCCCTGGAATCCATATACCCAGATTCTGGGATGTAATGTTGGAAGCTTCACCCCAGCCCCTGGCATCTGTATACCCAAAGAGTCTGAGATGTTATGGTGGAGGTTCCACCCACGTCTCCCTCCCCCATCTCCCTTCAAACCCTGCTGCATCTCAGAAAGCCTGCCAAATGATGGCCCCTCCCCCAGAGATACTCAAGACCATTCCCACAGGGTATTTAAACTGTCCCCCAGAGAAAAGACTGTGACAGCGCTTCCATCATAACAAGAATTCTAACAGCTATAAGGTTTTACAAAATCATAACCAACAGGACTAAGACTGGGAACTGGGCATTGATGGTGCACGCCTTTAATCCCAGCACTAGGGAGGCAGAGGCAGGCAGATCTCTGTGAGTTGGAAGCCTGCCTAATCTACAAAGTGAGTTCCAGGACAGGCTCCAAAGCAATACAGAGAAACCCTGTATCAACAACCAAAACAAACAAACAAACAAAAGGAATAAGACTAGGGGCTGGAGAGATGGCTCAGCTGTTAAAACACTGGCTGTGCCTTCTGAGGACCAGGGTTCAATTCCAGCACCCATATGGCAGCTCCTAACTGTCTGTAACTCTAGTTTCAGGGGATCTGAAACCTTCACACAGACATACAAAACATAAATGCACACAAAATAAAATCAATAAATTATATAAAAAAGAATAAGACTAATTAAAAATGAAATACAGAGAGCATGGTCTGTGGACTAAGAGGAGCTCAGTGTTATGATAATGTGTGTGGGGGACCTTGATGGATTCCATGGCAGGTGAGGGTGACCATACCAGGCAGACAGAGCTCAAGTGAGAAGTTTTATTAGAAAGAGAAAGGGGGAGGTAAAGAGACACAGAAACAGAGAGAAGACAGAAGAGAAGAGGGAGACAGGAAAAATCCTGTCTGCCCCAGGAGAACAGCAGGAAAGAGAGGGGGAAACAGGGCATAAGTGGGCAGGGGTCTTTCTTTTAAAGCGGTCCTTTGTACCTGTGTGCAGACAACACAACCATGGAACCCTGGGCTGACCAGGGTACTGTCTGAGTGCATTCTGCTGGTGACAGGGGCAGTCCCACCCAATGCCTGAATCCTTACGCTTAGCAATTAGAATGTGCACATGCTATTTGACTTTTAAACATACTCAGTTTACTCACATAAACATTCCTTATAATACCACGCTAATATAAAAGTTAAACAGACATCTCACCAAGCAAGCAGGGGAAATTTGGTTGGGCAGAAAATCCTGCAGCAGGTTCCATTGGGGGAATGCCTCAGTGAGGATGCTCCAGAAGCTTGCAGGCTCAATCCACATTTGCCATGAAGTCAAAAGTCCTTCTGCTATGATAGGCCAGGAGGATGGCACTGGTGGAGGTCCAGAAGGTCCTTGAGAGTGTCCAACCAGCAGCTAACACTGACAGGCAGCCACTTGTGAGCACAGCGATAGTGCTGGAAGTTCAGTGGACACTGAAGTCGGGGACACAGAGAGGCCATTTAAAACACACAGAGCCTTCTTGCCAATGGGTATCAACAGATAGGCTCTAGAAGCCATGTCTGAGAGCAGAGCAGTGCTATCCTAGAGACCATTTACAAAGATCCAATTTCTATATATCTCACTGGGCAGTAGCTTTGTGTTATCAGGCCCCACAAGTTGGGGCTGGTTCATTGTGTTGTGCCAGGTTTGAGGAGCCAGTCGATACTGTGATGCAAAAGCAAAAGGTTTCTTTTTATTTCAAGCTGGCCAGCTGGGATCTCACTGCATGGTGGGCAAATGAGATGCCAACCAGCCAAAAAGAGAAGCTTTTAAAGGGACAGACCATAAGGTTGAAGGCAACAAATTACAAAGTTTCCATGGTTACTTAAGGTCATACAAAGTACAGAGTTAGTAACTATACATTTTAAGGGAGATACATTTGACTGGGGTAGGCCAGGGCATGGGCTTGCAGGGTTACAGAGTCACAGGGTCTGTCAGTTATCCCCTGGGCTGGGGGATCTTTATGACCAGCAATTAGCAAAGGAATGTTAACAGGAGTGGTGGACAGTTACCTCTCCTTCTCTGAGAGCAGGGGACCAGGTGCCAGTCATGGCACTCCTGATTTAAAGAGTTAAATGTTCCCTTATCATTAGAAGTTTCCTTTTCGGGGCCTAAGTTTTTAAATTTCTATTAATTTGAATTTTTGGTCCCTCAACTGACCTGTCAATGCCACCTTGGGGTTAGTTCCTTATAGCATATCAAAGCCTATCTTGGTCTTGGCTCATATCTGAGCTGTCCCATGGCCATC
The DNA here is from genome assembly GCF_003668045.3 of Cricetulus griseus. Classification (NCBI taxonomy): domain Eukaryota; kingdom Metazoa; phylum Chordata; class Mammalia; order Rodentia; family Cricetidae; genus Cricetulus; species Cricetulus griseus. The sequence goes on from NC_048598.1 coordinate 23,126,105, forward strand.
CATGAACACATCAGATCTTGCCTCTAAGGCCTATATCTTATCAGAACTGCCTAGTGGCAAATTCCTATCTCCAGGCATTACATGACTCCAAGTCACACAAAATGGTTTTTAAGTTATACAAAATGGTTTCACTTATGTTTCTAACATTAAATGATTGGGTACAGACTTAGAAACACCCAGTGCCTACCAATCCTTACAAGGTTTGCACAGTACAAGAACCTTCTATACGTAGAAAAGAGCCAGTAACAAGTGGTCTCATTATACAGAAGAACTAGATAGAAGCCTATTATATATGAATTTAACTTCTACTTCTAAAGGAAAATCTGGGGCCTCTGGTTTAGCAGATTAAGTCTATAGTATTATGTATATGTCATATATTAAGTATATGACCAAAACCTTAAATCTCTTACAAGTTCAGGACCCATGTTAGTTATAAAAACCGCTATGTGCAAGTGAAGCTCACACATTAAAATGCTCATTTAGTCAAACAGGATTATACCAATATTTCACATTGTCTAGATGACCGTTTTCCCAGATTTTTTTTTTTTTTAATTCTAAAAGTCTTGAAGACTCTTAAGAGGTCAGCATTACACCACAGGTATAGTAAAGCGTTTCTTTGGAGGGTGGCTAGGCCCTCTGAAGATGCAGTGTTCCCCATTTTAAGCAGGTTCCAGGTGGTTTCTGGAGTCAGTTGTTAAGGGAACTAAAGAAAAATTTTAACAAGTCTCAGTACAACATGAAAACATTCCTTCATTTGTGTCAGTTGTCCCTAAAGGATCACCATTATTTAATGTTGTGGACAGGAGGAGTTTCTTTCCTAGCTACCCATGATCAACAAACTCCATGAGTTGTTCTTCTTTCTTAGCCAGGGTACTGCTATGGGGTTGCCTTGCATTTACCCATGATCACCAGGCACAAGTTACTCAGCCTACCTAGCCCAGGGCAAAGGAGAAGCTAGGCCACTGTAACCGATGCTCAGGCTGCCTCTGGCTGCAGCTGCTGTCATTGTCCTTCCTTTAGGCATAAGCAGTTTGTGAGGAAGCCCTGTGTTAGGCAACAGTACTTTGTGCTCATTTTCGATGCAATGAACGTACATGCCTTTACCACTGTTACATTTTTTCATATGTAAAGTTCAAATACACAGCCCTAAATGCTTGTAGTCACAGATCCTAGGGAACTAAATGTACTGAAATAGTTGCTTACTAAATGGTCATCTAAAAGACTTCAACACAGACACTTAAATGAATCTTGACTTTGTTACAACAATTGCATAAGAAGATAAAAGTCTGAAATGTAAACATAAAAAAATGATTTTAACAAAACATAAAAATCCTGCCTTTCAAGTGAATCACAGGATGTTACCGACGTGAGAAACAAAGAATAAGGTTGGTATCATGCTAAGGAACACACACACAAAAGTGAAAGTAGTTGGCCAAGGGAATTTTTTTATAAAGGGGGGTGTACCAAGGCCCAGACTAGGTTAACAAGCACATTCATTCAAGATGGCTTCCATTCTTATCCCTGATATAGGCAGTGACTGTGCCTCATCCCATTTGTTGGAGCTCAGATTTAACAATCTGACAGAACTGGCTAATGTGTATATAGGATAAGGTTCAGTTATTATGAATCCTTGCTGCACTAATTGCCTTTGACAGAAACAAACTTTTCTCACAAGAGCAGAGAACATTATATCTTTTTAATAGGTAAATCTTACATATTTAGTAATAGGGATATGTTGTGGAACAATCTTTAGACACTGTAAATATGTATTACTCTCATTGGTTAATAAAGAGCTGACTAGCCTAATCTGGGAAAGCCAGATTAGGAGGACACTGGGAAGAAGAAGGGTGGAGTCTCAGGAGTTGCCAGCCAGATGCAAAGGAGGCAGGGCATATACAAAATGAGGTAACAAGCCATGAGCCACATGGCAGCAAGTAAAGGAATAGACATGGGTTGATTTTAAATGTAAGAGCTAGTTAATAACAAGCCTAAGCTATTGGCTGAACATCTGTAATTAATAAGTCTTTGTATGGTTATTTGGGAACTGGCTGGCAGGACAGAAAAACCCACCTACAAGTATCCTAATTTTTCTCTTATATTCTTCTTAGCCTTGTTTTAAAGGTGGATCAAAGTCTCCAAATATCCTAGTCAGGGTTACTATTGGTGTGATGAAACACCATAACAAAACGCAAGTTGGGAAGGAAAAGGTTTATTTGGCTTACACTTCCACATCACTGTTCATCATCGAAGGAAGTCAGGACAGGAACTCAAACAGAGTGGGTATCTGGAGGTAGGAGCTAAGGCAGAGGCCATGGAGGGATGCTGTTTACTGACTTGATCCCCCATGGCTTTCTCAACAGGCTTCTTATACAACCCAGAAATGCCAGCCCAGGGGTGGCTCCACCCACAATGGGCTGGACCCTTCCCCATAAATCACTAATTAAATTAAGTAAATGCCCTACAGGCTTGTCTACAGCCCTAGCCCAATCTTATGGAAGCATTTTCTCAACTAAGTCTTCCTCCTCTCTGATGACTCTAGCATGTGTTAAGTTGACATAAAACTAGCCAGCACTTGCCCCCCCAACCCTATACAGAAAGATTCATCAGCATTAACTATTAATATTTAAGTTTCCAAATGTCAGAAGATAATAGGTGGTTATTTACAGAAGTAGATTGCCTTGTATTTTTTCCAGTGTTCCAACAAACAAAACCTGTATAAAGCACATAGATTGTTTTACAAACAACCACCCATATATACCTGCTACATGGTTTAAGCATCAAGCAACTGACCATCCATGGGTCTCAGCATCCTCATGACTTCCACTGTAATGAAACAATCCATGGATAACTGGAAAAAAATCAATATAACAACATTTAAAATTTTTGAGATGGGGAAATTAAGGACATCCCAGAGCCCGAAAGCCCCTTGCCACTGAGAAGCAAGAGTTCCAGCACAATTAATATTTACTGTGAAGACTTTCCACAGAAAGTTGAAGTTCTTTTCACAAATGTATTTTTCTTCATTTATATTTGGTCTTTGGAATTTTGAATGATGTATTTAGATTATATTCCCTCCTTCCTCAAACTCCTCCAAAACCCACCCCAACTCCCTACCCACCCAACTTTGTGTTCTCTTTTATTTTAAACCTACCAAGTTCAGTTGGCACTGCTCATGGAAGCTTGGCTGTGTGAGCTCCCGCTGGAGTGTGGTCTATGCACCTGGACTACATCTTAAAGAAAGCCGGTCCTCCTTTTTCCAGAGGCTATAAATTGCCTATGGTTCCTTGGTGAGAGGCAGGACTATGCCCACCTCCTTGCTCTCTACTAGGATTTGTCTGGTTTGTGCAAGTCTTGCGCACACTTTCCTAACAGCTGTGATTTGTTCAGCTGCCCTGCTATGTCCCACAACACAATTCCCATCCACTGCCTTTGGCTCTTGCAACTTTTTTGTTTCCTTTTCTGCAATGATCCCTGAACCTTGGTAGAATGGGTATGATATGAAGACCTGAATACATATGCTCTTGAGCAAGACCACATTCCTTTTCTCTGACAGTTTCCCAAAATCTTAAACAAGAGTAACTCTGTTAAAAAAAAAAACACCTTCCCAACTCTGTCTTACCGCCTAGTATTAGAATTCATTTCAGCATCAAAACGAAGGGGCCTGGCTAGACCTGAGTTAAGGTCCCTACAGCTCTAAAGAAACACTTTGACTACAGAAGGCAGGCGTGGGGAAGTGTGACTTTTCTGCCTGTCCTTAGGAACAGTGACAGGATTGTGTGCAGCCTATAATCCACAAGTATTAGGACCCTGATAAAGACTAAGAACTCAGAACAGTCAGCAGCAGACTGAAGACTGTTTTCCATCCAACAAGGCAATAGAATCACATGAACAAAGTGAAAACAGAGGAGAGGACCGACTGACTCCTTGAATCACAGAGAGGGAAACAGGGTTTTATCCAAAACAAAAAGCAAGCTCCCAAATGGGATTTTGATGCTGAGATTCTATCACAAGTGAAAGACCCCCAAAGAGGTACTTTCGTAGAAGGAGACCCGCACCCAGGAATCAGCGAGACCACAGACTTGGATGCAAAACTGCAAGAGGTTTTATTAGAGACGGGGGTACCCGGGACGACTTAGCTTCTGTGTGGCTAAGCGCCCCGAGCCAAGGGAAAGGGGTCCTTATATAGGGAAAAAGGCGCAAGTTAGAAGCAGGGATTCTATTGGATAATTCTAATGAGGCATTGTACAGAGCTATTCCCATTGGTCAATGTAAATGAGGCGCTATACAGGGTTATTCAAATGAGGCGCAGTACAGAGTTATTCAAATGAGGTGAAACACAGAGTCTTTCAAATGAGGCGAAATACAGAATCATTTCTATTGGATGGTTCAAATGAGACACAGAGCCATTCCAGATCAGCATATTCTCAAGGTCTGGTGTCTGGTACAACAGACTCAATTCCCCCCCCCTCCGCGTCCAGATGGCTGACCTTGGGGGCGGAGACCTTGGGACGGAGTGTTTCTCATCGGGCGGGGGCTCAGGGGCAGGGCTCCAGGCCGGCTCACTTGGTGCTCGTTCTCGGGCTGGGCGTGCGGCGGGTGGCGGGGGAAGGCCGCAGGGGGTGGGGATCAGGGAAGCCGCCGACAGGAGGAAGAGGAGACAAACTTGAGAAAGAAAGGGCTAAGGGGCAGGGGTCTTTCACAAGATGCTTGTACCCATATTTGCACATTTGTAGTCATTGTATTTTAGAAAAATACCTGAACAAAGTATCTGATACCATTTTCATCATGTTTTATCTGCCGATGTTATATATCCTGCATCCTAAGAATGTCCTATCTGTAAATATGAATACCAAGTATAAATAAAGAAGAAACTAAGATTGTCCTTCTGTGAACAATATTTTTTTCTTACTTATTTTGCTATGCACAATTCCACCTACTAGCAGGCTTGGAGCTGAGCGAGGATGGACCCGCTCCTTCATGGGACCCCTTCTCGTATTATTTCTGCAGGTTACACACACACAGAGTGAAGTTCTGCAATTGCCCTTTGTGAAGACTGCCCTTTGTATAAGCAGTGGAGGAGAGGAGGATGGAAGTACAGAGCTTGCCAAGGACCATTAAGCAAAAGCAATTTCTCCTGATGAAAAGAAGAGCCTCTGAGTTCCATCTCTGCTCCTGGTCCTCACACTCCAATCTGTCCCAAGGATCACAGCATTGCACACACACCATGGCCTCCTCCCTCCATGCCGCTATTGGCAGATCTTCACTGTTAACCCTGCCTGCTTTCCTCATTCCAATTCACAAAGGAAACTTTCCTCCCTCTCCCTTTTCCATCTCTTCTTCAGACACTGAACAAGACGCCAAGCACGTCTGTCTTGACCCTGGCCATTTTGAATTAGCCTCTGAAGACACCCTCAGTCTTCCATGTCTGGCAGACCTGCATTCCTGCGGCTACCTGATCTGCCTTTCCCTCAGAGTAAACCACGCCCCTCAAGCTTCCATACCAGCAACACTAAGAATCCCTAGAAATGGGATACTGATTCCCTAGCAGCATATTTATATATAATAAAGTATATAATTTTACAACATTGTTTACAGCACAGTGTGTAATCTCCCCACAATCGTCTCAAAGGCAATTAATTAATCCATGTCAGTCCTGACAAAACAGACACAGGTGTTAAATGGACCAAGTCAAAATTATCCTTACATACAAATCAATCCTAAAATTAATCTTTTAATTATAGAGTTTAGTTTACCTAGCAAAAGCAGTTCAGAAATGTTGTGAGCATTTAATAAAATTATGTTTTAACTGTCTCCTAAATCCTGTAATCAAAACTCTGCCTCCAGCCGGGCATCGGTGGCACACGCCTTTAATCCCATCACTCGGGAGGCAGAGTCAGGTGGATCTCTGTGAGTTCAAGACCAACCTGGTCTATAAGAGCTAGTTCCAGGACAGCCTCCAAAACCACAGAGAAACCCTGTCTCAAAAACAAAACAAAACAAAAACAAAAACAAAAACCACAGCCTCACTTTCCAAAATTAGCATATAAAAGCACTGAACCCAGTCATTAAGAAGTAAACTTAAACTGGTTAGTGGTGGCACAAGCCTTTAGTCCCAGTGTAAGACCCCCAGAAAGCTCAGGCCTCCTGGGACTCAGGCCAGGACCTCAGTCACCCCAATCACCAGACAGATTCGAAAGCTTGATGCAAACTGCACAAAGCTTTATTGTTGTTTAACGAGCTAACCCCATGTTAGCTTGGGTCATTCACCCACCCGCCATGGCGGATGGCTAGAAAAGACAGCTCTAACTGGCTGCATAGAGATCTTGTAGGGCAGCTTAAGGGGAGTGTCTAGGAGTAAGCACAGGCTCAGGATTGGTATGCCTCCAGGCTTGGAGGGCTTGCCCTGTGTTGATTGGCCAACTGGTTGTTGTGGCCCATAGGCCCTCCCAGGGTGGTTGCTATGCTCTGCATGTCATTGCTGTGTACTTGTCCGTAAAGCACACCCAGAGCCGTAAAAGCATAGCACTACCAGCTAAATTCTGATTGGTTCCTTGCCACGAGGCAGGCACCTGACCTCTTAGTGACCAAGGCAAGGTCATGGCAAGCACGTGTTACTGTCATGGCTGCCAAAATGGGGAACTGGTCCCTTCACCAGCACTTAGGGGGCAGACAGGGGCAGGCATAAATTCCAGCCTGGTCTACAGAGCAAGTTCCAGGACATCTAGGACTATACACAGAGAAACCCTGTCTTGAAAAAAAAAAGAAAAAAAAAAAAAGAAAGAAAGAAAAAAAGTTAGAAGTAAGTTTAAAATTAACGTTTCAATTAGTATTTTAGCTAAGTCTACCAGAGGGAACATTGGGTAAAAGCAAGTCGTTTTTAAAATTCAGTTTGTGTCTAAATCCTTACATTTTAGTGAATGAGAAAAAAGAACAAGAAAGAAAGGAAGAAAGGAAGAAGAAAGAAGAGGGGCTACTGCTAAAGTTTGGAGAAGATTTTTATTGTAGATATGAGGGAGAAGGCAGGCAGAGGGAAGAGTCTAGGCTGAGCATGGCAGGTAGAGTAAACCAGACCATAAGAAGAGAGAGGAGGGAAGAGAGAAAGAGAAGAGCCACCAACCAAGAGAGGCAACTGGGACAAAGAGATCAAGAGAGTGGTGTAGCCAAAATGGCTGTGCCGTTTAGAGAAGAGCAGCTCAGGGCAGCCCAGCCTCTGGGCTGGGGAGTTCAGGGTAGGGAGTTGGTTATATCATCCAAAGGACCTTAAAACAGATTGGGACTGAGGATTGCTAGGAGAGCAGATGGCCAGCGTCAGCTTTGATATGCTAATGAGAACCTTAGTTGGCCATTTGTCATGGGTTTGATACAAACACTTAGCTAGCCTCAAAAACAAAACAAAACAAACAAAACCCAACAACAACAACAAAAAACCAAAAACCAGGTATGGAACCAATTGTTCTTATTAGTCCCCAAATTGCAAACACATTCACATATACTTCAAAGTCCATGTGCCAGCTGTGATTTTTAGTACAAGAACTTTTTTTGTTTGTTTGTTTTTAAAGAAAGGGATACAAGAAAGAGGGGCATGTGTTTCTTACTCTAGGGGCAGAGATTGTAAGTTTAGCCCCAATGTTGTCTGACAGGGCATCTCAGATTTATACAAGGCCAGTCAGTTACAATCTCCATTCCTGAGGGGTGCCAAGATAGTAAAGACTTTGTGTTTTCATAGCCAGACAAATCTCAGCTCCCTTAGTTTCTCTGTCTCAAATGGTCAACAGAACCAGAAACCTTTCCTGTCACATGCCAGATGCCCCAAACAGTTCATCAGAACTCTAACTTGGTTGAAAAGAGTTTCTGAATGGACAAGGCCCAGACTACAAACAACACTATTGTTTGATTATGGGCCTGTTTCTTCAGATACTTGTTCACCCTAAAAAGTCAGACCTCAATTCTGAGAAAGCAAGCCATGTTTCCTTCCGGCCGGCCTCTTCTTATAAGATCTTATTAGAAATAAGCTCAAAAAAATAATGACAAAAGGGGGGGGGGTCAACACTCCAATTAAAGTGTTTCAAAGGGCAAAACTATTTCTGACCACAAAGGTGTGCTCCCCACAAAAGCAGAGGGAATGCATGCAAGACCAGGAAGTGTACTTGGTTTTTATTCTAACCCAGGTAATGGCTGTGGCCTTTTTCATTGGTTGAGGTACAAACCCCACAGTCTTTCTTGGTTGGCTAGTTACAAAAAAATAAATATAAAAAAAATGACACAATAGAAATGAAGGAAATCCAGGAAAGGGTTGGCCACTTAAGCTGCCAACTGTCAGCTGCCCAGATAGTTTGAAAGAAGTTGTTCAAAGAGTCCCCAAATAAACAGGAAATCAAAGCCCCAGATGCATCAATTGTGGAGAGATTTAGCCAGCATTTGACTTTCTGAGAATCCAAACCAAAGTCCAGACACTCATTTTTCTGCTTCACGTAGGAGAGGTGGAAGGCAGCTGGTGCCCGCTGAAGTAGAAAGACAAGGCAACATCCCTGGAATAAAATAGTCCTATAGCGTTGGGAGCATCCATCTTTGCTTGCCATCTGGGATCAACTTGCTGTGGGCAGCAGACTCCCAAATGTTCCTGCTGTCCCTTCAAGGACCTCTTATTGTCACTGGACTTTGGGGTCACAGCCTGTGGCCCCCACAAGACAGGTTCAGCCACCCATCTTCAATAAGTTCACTAAGGGAGCTGAATTAATAATGGATAGCAGACCCAGGAGATTTAGTCAGTGTGTCCCTGAGGAGAGGAATGAAGGAGGAGGTGATATACATGACTAGACACTCAGCAATGTGTGGTCGCCTGCCTAAGGCTGCCTCAGCTCTAGGTCTCTCCTGTCAAGTTGTCCACTTTGAGGTCATCTGATAAACTGTTAGTCTACTGCAGACAAGATCCTGCTCTGGACGTCCCCAGGGCTTCAGCCATTTCCTCTCCCAGCGGCAGACACCTGGGGAGATTTTAATTTATTGGAATCCAACTCAAACATCTGACAGGAAAGAAGGAAATGCAGGTGTCGCCTTAGAATATATTCCTTCCTGCCAGCATCTGGGAAGATTTTCTGGAGCTTGGTGGTAGAGCACCCCAAAATGGCCATCAATATAAATCAAATCGAATATGGATGCTATTTATGAATTCATATGTACCTAAAAGCATTTTGAATTGTGTGGAAGGCCACATATCAAAATCTGACAGGGACTAAGGGTGATACAAGTGGGAAGAAAAAGATAATTCTACCTACTGGATATTTTCCCCAAATGCTTCTAAATGTGTGTTACTGTGTTACTTACTTTGATGACTAGGTAGGTAATTACTTGGACCTACCATATCTAGCCCCTCTCCTGTCTATGCTTCACTTCTGTCTTTCCTCTCTCTCTAATTTCTCTCTGTCTTTGTCACTCCAGGAGTATTTAGACCAAATTTACCTTAATTGTGCTTTGTGCTCTTGAGGGTCAAGATGCAGATGAAACAATATGTAAATATATGCAAATACACAGATAATATTAATATGTCAACACATGTAAATATAGATGCCTAAAGTAGGAGTGACTGAAAGAAGACAATGAGTGCATTTCATAACCCCAAGAAAAACTGAATCTGGTGTTAAGTTTTAGTCTCATGACCCCATTTCCCCCCTGAAATTATTCATCTTAAATAATTTCTTCCTTGTGCAGGTTTTTTTTTTTCAAACCTCTATGTATAAACTGACTACAAGACTGCTCCATGGAATGGTTAAGGAGAAGATCCTATTGTAGATCTGGGAGAGAGAACATGAAGAGTCATCTAGAAGAGTCCAGAGCAGATAGAGAATAGACTGAACGTGGCCAGAAGACTGGACCCGGCCAGGGCTATCTGTGAGAGACGGGGGACGGACAAGAGAGAAAACACAGTAAGAGAAGCAGGACAGAGAAGAGAGAGAGTGAGAAGGGGGGTGGTGAGGGGAAGAAGGGAAGAGGGAGGGAGGGAGAAAAGGCAGGAGGGATAGAGGGGGAAGAGTGAGAAGAGCAGAGTTATATGGAGAATGAGTAGCTAGCAGAAAGGTTGGATGTGAGCTGGAGGGAGTTTCAGATAGGGGCGGGGGTGAGAAGGGTTAGGATGCTAGCTGGACTGAAATGTTGAACAGGTTCTGTGATAGTGATGAAGCCTTCTGCCCCTTTTGCCAGAGGTAAGGGAGTGATTCCTTTAGGCAGAGGGGAAACAGCTTCACAGGTTCCCGAGGAATGCTGGCTCTCATCTAACCAACAGAAACCCTCCTACCCTCCAGGTTGAGCTCACTTCTGAATATTTGAACTGCCTCCTAGAGTTTGGGGAACTGGAGTTTACTTTGGACCTGATGCTCTTCAAGAGTTTTATTAGCTTATGAAGTCAGTGTATTCTGACTTAATGTTTTAAATTAATGAAGAAAGCAAATCCTCAAGTGCATTGCACATACTGTAGCAAACCCAACATTTGTTTCCCCAAAACTGTGTTTAACTTATCACCATGTATGTGTGCACAGGGTCACTAGGTACTGTTGACACAAAACACAGCTCTCACCTCAAACGGGAGAAGAGATGGTTTGTTCTGGAGCCAAATATGAGTGAGCTGGCAACATAGACTTACATCGCCCCAAATGCCATGTAGAAACAAGATAGCAATTTCATGAAGTTTTTAATATAGTGACAGAACAACAAAAAGCCATAAATCAAGACACTTTTCAAATATGTGAGTGGGTGCACTGGGTAGGCAGATCATAGGAAAAACTGGGTAGAATACTGCTTTAGGCCTTAGATGCTATTTGTCATCATCCTTGGTCCTTTGGTTGGTGCAATTCAGGGTTTTATTAAGTTACTACATTCCAGAAGTTATTTTTAATCTGTTAGTCACAGGATGTTAGATCTGACACAAGGGTAGGTAAAGAATGGTTAGTTAGGAGCCTAAAGATAGTTCATGATAAGTTATAATTTACCTCTGGCTCTGCACCATTCCACCCCCCACCCCACCCCCACACACAATCAGTTACCCAGTCTTGTACAGGACTTCAGTTTGAAGGTACAGTTTCTTCCTGGGAATGTTTGTTCACAGCAACACTTTATTTCTTTCTGTGGGTCATAATCATGATGGCTTTTTAAAAGTCACAACTAGTTAACTCTCTCTCTTTCTCTCCCTCCCAAGTATGCATGCAGTAATACATCTCAGAAAGGAGTGCTATTGTTGTCCCTTTCATCCCTCTATTTCAGAGCACACTGGGACACTCTCAGGCTCACTGATGTCTATAAATACTGCCTGAATGAAACAGACTTTCCAAGTGCTTCCATTCACAGCTGAATAAACAATAACAAATCCACTAGCCTCATGTTTGCTCGTTTTTGCAGCAATGTGAGACCACTGTTAACCACTGAGTTTAACACTGAATTTGACGTATGAATGGGCCATTCTTTGTCAAATGTTTGACTTGCTTTTTGATAGGCAAAGGACCCCGAGGTGGTAGGAATGTGTGCCAGGGAGGGAGGGATGCAATGAAGAGCAATGGCGGATGCTCTCTCAGTGAGGGCTAAAAATTAGGTTTCTAATTGATTTTCCAAAGTCCAAAGATCAAATTTACTAAAAGATAGATTAGAACCCAAAATACGAAATTCAATACAATGTATATTAATTTTAGAGAAGAAATGGGGCACCTCTTGATTCTGAGACCTAGCCATCTATTATCGTATTATTAGGAAGGTGCTGTGAGGGGCCTGGGAAAGGGAATTGAGAACTTGCTACACAGTAGTGCAGAGTTCCGGCTATGGAAGATGGGAACTCTCCAGAGATCTGCTGGAAGCATTGAGTTTACAGGGGTCAACTCTACTGTACAGCACACTAAATGATTTAGTGAGAAATTCCATGTGTCTTAATCACACTCAGAAAAGAAAGATTACTCATGGTAAATTAATTTGAAGTATTTTAAAATTAAAGTGAACTATTTTTGTTTACTTTTGCCTTCTAATAATCCCTTCAAAGTAGTAAACGTGTAGAAAAGGTATAGAGTCGGGGGTGGGGCCTAGCATTTATGTGATCTATATAGGGATTTTGGTGGCTTAAAGATTATGCTTTTTATTACTGAAGACCAGTCTACCATAAGAAAACATGGCTGCACTTCCCTATAGACCCACGGATGACCAAACATGTAAGTTATTCATAATGTTTTGCTTCTGGCAAGAAAGACTTTACTATTGCTACATTTTTTTTTTTTTTGAGAAGTCTTCCCATAATGTGGTTCACAAAGCAGACTTATTGGATTGTGGGATTCAGCATTGCAAGATCATAATGCAATGAGACCAGTTTAGACTCCTAAGCCATTTCTTCTCTCTCATTTCCCCCCAGTATTCAACAGTTGCCAGGCTTTCTGTGACAGACAATAAATAGTTTGCCATTTCAATGTGCTTAGTTTTGATTATTTGTGAATGTGAGTTTCAAGTCACATTTATACAGACCATTGGGTTTTTTTCTTCCATTTGTTATATTTTCCTTCCTGTGCTTTAAATGAGTTTTACTAACTTGTGGTTTGGCTTCTCAAAATTGGTGTGAAGGGCCAGGTGTGGTGGCCCACACCTTTAATCCCAGCACTCAGGAGACAAGGGGCAGGGACAGGGGGAGGGGCAGGGGCAGAGGCAGACTGATCTCTGTGATTTCAAGGCCAGATCTAGGAAATAAGACCCTGTCTCAAAAGAAATGGTCTGAATATTTCTTTATATAAATAATAAAGCTAAAGATATTGGAAGCTAAGACTAGTAGAATTAGATCACTGATTTTTGTATGGACACTAGGTTAATGTTAAAGGATCCGATTAAAATCAAATAAATGAGATAATAATTTGAATGAGAAAACAAGAGATGAAAAATATTTACTAATATAGTTCATTGGTTAAGTTTCTCTTTCTCCAACATTTATTTAAAGGCTATAGCAGTAGGATAATTTGTTGGCTGATTTAACTCTCTATACAACCAATAGCCCTCTATTCATGAATAGCAAATTATGTCTTCTATTAAGTGGGGATATTATGTGTGTAGTGGTTTGAATGAAAATGGCCCCCATAGGATCAGATATTTAAATGTTTAGTTATCAAGGAGTGGAACTTTTGAAAGGATTAAAAAGATTAGGAAATGTGGTCTTGGAGGAAGCATGTCACTGGTGGTGGGCGTTGAGGTTTCAGAAAGCCCACAGTAGACTCAGTGTATATATCTCTGCCTGTGGATCAGAATGTAAAGCTCTCAGGCTCCAGGGCCATGCCTGCCTGCATGCCAGCATGCTCTCTGAGACAATAATAGATGAATTCTCTAAAAACTCTAACCAAGCCCCCAATTAAGTGTTTTCTTTTATTAGTGTTGTCTTGATCATAATGTTTCTTCCCAGAAACAGTACAGTAACTAAGACAGAATTGGGCAACAGGAATTAAGTACTGTGTGACTGACATTGACTGTAGAAGAATTTTGGTACATTGAGTGTTAAGAGTTCAGTAGGCTGCTCTGTAGGAGTTTGGAAGATAAGAAACTTGAGAGTGATTCATATGACAGAGGCATGATCTATGAAGTTTCAGAGGGAAGTTTCAGTACTCTATCTGGTCCATTTGCTATTTTGAATTAAGATTCTGTGGTTCTGGTTAGCTGGGGCTGAAGAATCAGCTGTGATTAACAAGATACCACAAACCACTAAAGTGAAACCTTTGCTTTGTGCAGATAATCAGGCTGATCAGCTAGAGCTGAGAAATAACTATGATTAAGAGACCAGCACTGCTGAGGTGAAATTTTCTGGGAAGTGTTTCCAGGGAGTTATCACACAGAAGCTGTATTCCAGAGGTGGCCAAGGATGTACCTCATTCTGGCAGCCCAACTTAGTAGTCTTAGGGTCACCTGGGTTGTGCTAGTTTTGAAGGCATGAAGGGGTCATGGAAAGTAGATGTGGCTTGGCACTGTGTCACAGGGTTAAAGTGTCTGAAGAGAGTCTATGAGAGGCTATGAGCAAAAGGGCAGTCCAGTTGCAGAGAAAACACCATCACTTTTGGAGATGCCAATACAGTGGGACAACAACCAAGGATAGCAGCAGGTGTGGAGTAGAGCCAGCCTGAGCCCAGGAGACCATCCATGTGTGCTGCAGAAAGTAGAGCCAGAGATGTGACCCAAGCCCCTAGGAGGAGCCCAGAAGACTGTGAGTGAATTCCACATAATTGGACATTGAGTGATTTACACTTTTGGAATTTGGTTTTGTTTGTTCAGATTGTGAGTTACACTTGTTCTTCCATCCTGAAGAAAGTATTTAACTTATTTTTTTTTTTTATTTTACAGGAGCTCATAGTCAAGGAACATTGGAAATTTTAAGATATTTTGGAATTTTCCAAAGACTTTGATTTTAAGAGGCTGAATATTATAAAGAGACTGAATTTTTAGTATTTCAATTTGTAAGTTTTGTGTCAACTTGAGACAAGCTAGAGTTATCTGAAAGGAGGAAACCTCAATTTAGAAAAGGCCTCCATAAGATCCAGCTGTAAGACATTTTCTTAATTAGTGATTGATGGGGGAGTGACCAACCCATTGTGAGTGGTGCTATGCTTGGGCTTGTGGTTCTAGGTTCTACAAGAAAGCAGGCTGATCAACCCATGATTACAAAGTCAGTAAGCAGCACCCCTCCCTGGTCCCTGCAAGAGTTCCTGACTCCAGGTTCCTGCCCTATTTTGAGTCCCTATCCTGACTTCCTTCAATGGTCGCCAGTGATGTAGAATTGTAAGACAATTAAAACTATTCCCTCTCCCAACTTGCTTTTGGCCATGGTGTTTTATCACGAGAATACTAACACAACTTGTGGGAAGCTGTCTTTTTGGGGCTGCAGTCAGAGCCAGCCGACTTGACCATGGTTCATACCTGAGAGAGAGGGTGTGGATTGAGAAAAGCTAGGTAAAGACTCTAAGAGAAAGACAGAGACACAGGATAAATTCAGGAGGGCAAATCCAAGTCAACACTGAATGCCCTTAGCTTATTCTTTAACATTCTTGAGTACCCAACCAAACGTGGGGACAATGGCAGAAGGCTTCCATTATCATGGTTAAGGAGCAAGATTTAATCCTCCAGGTAATTAGTAGCCACACCTGCTATCCAGCTTTCAGGGTCAAGAGTAAACACACCTGAGCCCAAGTCTGCTGTCATTGAGATAAAGACATCCACTACCAAGGCCAAAACATCCTGTAGCAGCCAAGCTTTAGACCTTTAGGTCTAAGGACAGTTTTAAACTTTCTGATCTTGAGGCAAGATGAAAAGGACCCCTCTTTATGCGCACTAACGACATCTAAGACAGAGATTGGTACTGTGAGCTGGGTATTGCTGTGAGAATCCTAACCCTGATGCTTGTGGGATGAACATGGTCTTTGCAGCTTTGGATTACGAAAGCAGTTGAATGCCTTTAGTGGGACTTAGTGGCTATACTAGTAGAAGCATGGCAGACAGTGGTACTGAGAGCAATGTAGATTATGATGGCCCAGCTCAAGAAGTTTCAGAGGTAAAGAATATTAGAAGTGGCCTAGATACAATTCTTGTGATGTTTTGTCAAAACTTGTGGCTGCTTTTTGCCCTTGTCCTAAAAATATACCTGAAGATAAATTGAGGCATTTGGAATTAATGTCATTTGCAGGGAGATTCAACACAGCCAGCATTATCTGTTTCACATGGATATTAGTAATTGTTCTTATGCATATCTACAATGAAAAGGAGAAAGCTAGACAAACAGAAATACAAAATGTATAGTTTGAGGAAAAAAGGAGCACCAGGAAATGTAATAGAGCTAAGTCCAGCATGCAAAGGAATATAAAATTTAAAGAAAAACCAGATGCTAAATGGAATAAAGGGAGTGGTGACCTCAGGGCAAGACTCCACCCAGATAAACTTCCAACTTGTGAAAAGAGAGCTAAAGGAAAGCTTAAGCAGACAAGGAAATGAAATATTAGGAGTCATAGAGTAGCAGCCCTGAGCAGCACACATCAGAATAGCATGGTGGTGAGAGGGGATGTTTCTGGGTGTATGTTGTGTGGTCTCTGCCTTGACCACACAAGAAAAAGCTGGGTGTAACAACCTGTGTTTTTAATCCTACATGTCTCTAATGCCAATCTCCCTGCAAATGCCATCAACAAAAGAAAGCTTTTCAAATGTAATTGAACCAGAGGGCTAAGTTCTAGCCCCATCAAGCAATAGAACTTAGTAGCTTTGGTCACAGGCAATAGAACTTAGTAGCTTTGGTCACAGTCATATGGTTCTGGCTTTAGAGTCAAGAGGACAAGAAAGAGGTTGTGGAATCTCCCTCTATGGCTAAGGAAAGCCACTAAGGCCAAGTGTGTGTCAATGGAGTCCCTGCATGGAAGCCTAAAGAGGTCATTTGCATGAAGCTGTGAGGGTGAAGCTTGGATTGTATTGGAGACTCCATGGTGTTTCAGATGTCAGGGTCATGGGATACCTGCAAAAGAGAGCAACAGACTGGGCATGGAACCAGTCTAAGAGAAGGAAGTGTGTTGCAGTCAACAAAGCTGAAAGGAGTTTGAGATCTGAAGAGACCTTTGACATCAAAGAGACACAGAATTTGGATTTTGCTCTTCTGCTTTTCAGTCTTGCTTTAGTCTATTATTTCCTTACTATGCTTACTTTCTTCCCTTTTGGAATGGTAATATATATTTTGTGGCATTGTATGTTGGAAGTATGTGATCTGCTTTTCATTTTGATTTTACAGGGGGTTACTGTTAAGAGATTGTCATGAGTCCCTTAAGAGACTTTGGACTTTTAAACAGTGATAGCTTAACTTTAAAACTGTGATAAGGTATGTGAGCTTTTGAAGTTGGACTGGATGCTATTTTGGATTATAATATGGCTACAAGCTTATGGAGGCCAGGGAGTAGAATGTGGTGATTTGAATAAGAATGATTCCCATAGGCTCATATATTTGCATGTTTAGTTACCAGGGAGTGGAACTGTGCAAAAGGATTAGAAGGACTAGGAGGTATGGTTTTGTTGGAAGAAGTATGTCACTAGGGGTGGCCTTTGAGGTTTCAAAATGTCTACACTAGGCTTAGTGTTTCTCTTTCTGCCTGTGAACCAAGACGCAAATCTATCAAATAAGGGCAGTGTCTGCCTGCATGTCACCATGCTTTCCATTATGATGATATGATGATAATGCATTAACTTTCTGAAACTATAAGCAAGCCCCCAATTAAATGTTTTATAAGTGTTGCCTTGGACATGATGTCCCTTCACAACAATAGGACAGTGACTAAGACAACAAACAAGAGTCATAGGTTAAAAAAGTAAATGTAAAGGAGTAAATAATAATTTAGTCACATTAATGTGACATTAAGAAAAATGTTTTCAGAATATGAAATTTTAAAATTTGATATAGCAATATATTTAGCTTATTTCAAGAAAGAATCTACAATGTTGCAAAGAACTGATTTTATAAATCTTAAAGGAGATGTGATTAAAATGTCTTTACCTTTTCTTGACTTTTTCTCTCAAATGCTTACATCTTAACAAATGGCCAATGCCATAGTTTAAAAGCCCAATTGTTGATAAATAATTAAAGCACAGATAAAAATGTAAGTAGTCACCATTTACCACCATATAATTTTAAATGCAGTGACAATGGCTTGTTTGCAGAAGTCTTTGATGAATCAGAATCTGTTGCTTGTGAATGTTCTTCTTCTTAAAAATGGAGTTATTCTCTCTAGATAAAAATTGTGTAAAGAAAAGGTTTTGTATCAATAAAAAGAGGAATGTATTTCAAATGGGTTAAGCTTCCAAACCTATAGATGAGAGCCCCACTAGACTTCCTAGCTAAGACTCAAAACCTGAAGACAAAAGGGAAAATATTGCCAAATTTGACTACCTTCTTAAAAAGTAAAGACTAAAGTCTAAAGGAAACCAAAAGAGGAGTGGAAGATTTCTAGAAAACTTACAGGCAAGTGATTACTTTTCCTTTAGATATAATACATTGTTTAAAACATTAATAGCAGAGCCTGGCACACACATGTGATCCAAGCACATGGAAGAACCAGGCAGGCGAACAGCATGTTCTTGCTCATTTTGGATAATCTCACAGTGAGAGCCTATTTCCAACACAGAAAATGAAAAGGGTTTAAAAACAAAGACTAAGGAATCAAAATACAAATGAAAGATGCTCCAGCCTCCTCCTCCTCCTGAGTGATGCTGAGTGTGCAGAATGATGGATAGAACCCAGCACTCAGTGCATACCTACCCAATAACCCTGTGAACTGAGCCACAGCTATAGTCTTGATTCTGTTTTAGCCTTCTGATGGCTAGAATCCTCTTCTGCAGATGGGCTCACTGTGTCTACACAACAGTAAGCTGCACAAGATGACTGTGGCGGGAATTCCAGGACTTGCTCACTACACACACTAAACTAGATGCTGCTGGTCTCTTCCTGCCTCAAGGAGATACTAAAAACAAGGACTCCCATTCCATCTCTAAAGGGAACAGAGGGCTGTCAGAGTTCTCTGAGAGCTGCTCTGCTGGCATAATTTCCCTAATGCAGTATTTATCCTCAAGGTCAGCCGTGGCTGTCAAAAGGCCTGTCCCTCTCTCTAGAGAACAGCATCATTCCCTGACAAACAATTCCTGCAGCAAGAACATTCTGTCAGTCCGTGTTCTCAAAGTACACTATTATCTGACATACTATTGGGGGACAGTTTTCAAAACAAAGCCTTGATTGATTTTTTTTTTTAAGGCAAAATGTCTTAGACTTGATTCCCACAAAGTAATCAGGATCTTTGGATCGAAGGTTAAGGTTTGCACCTTTAGTCTCTACATTCTCAATATTTCCTAAGGTTTTTATTCCTCCATGTGAATGAGGGCTTTGGGTATGTGGCCTCCAAGTTCCCTTCCATTTCTAACAGGATGGACTCCTTTGAATCTGGGTCATCACAGAGAACTGTGTCCTTATTCCTTAGTTTATGCTTGAGTGGATACAGGACTGGTTTTACTTCTCGTTGCCTTTATTATCTAGTCTCTGCTACTGAAAACACTAGTGCTGTGATCGGGTTGTGTCCCGGGCAGTTAGTTCACATTGTATAAACAGTGACTTCTCAGGCTGTGCCTTGCCCAGAGAGACACCTTCCATGTAGCAATGGACTCCATTTTAAGGATAGAGGATGACTGCACCTCAGGAGACACATAAATAGCATGGTCTGTCCCCACACCATCCTCCAGACACAAATGGATAACTAGCTTATTCCAAAGAGTTGATAGAATACTTCCCTTTAAATAACCCAAGTAAGCTGGGCGTTGGTGGTGCACGTCTTTAATCCCAGCACTTGGGAGGCAGAGGCAGGTGGATCTCTGTGAGTTCGAGGCCAGCCTGGTCTCCAGAGCGAGTGCCAGGACAGGCTCCAAAGCTACACAGAGAAACCCTGTCTCAAAAATAAATAAATAAATAAATAAATAAATAAATAAATAAATAACCCAAGTAAATTGGGCCCATAGGAGCACATAAGTGTATTAAAAATCATACTGGGAAAGAGAGGCTCAAGAATTGGACAAACCAGGCTGAGGAAAGGGGAGTAATTCCCTCACTGCACCCTCATAAAGAAGAGGACATCTATAAAAATGGAGACGGCTTCACTGACCTGTCATCTGACCACTCAGTGTGTAAGCCAAGATCCAGGGAGGAAGAGAACTTGCAACTGTCCTATGGACTCCAGTCAGCCCCTGCTTTCTGACAGTATCTGCCGCAAGAGACCCACCCAACCCTCAGTTTGTTTATCCATCTGAACTCACCATACACCTGCTGCTCTGTTGTGTGCTTGGGCCTGGTCCTGCTCTTCAACTCTGCAGTCTCTGAAGTTTCACACTTTCCTGCTGAAGCTCAAGTCCAACCTATTTCTTGGCAGCAGCCTGACTGTACAGCTGCATCTTTAGTGGACCACTGATAGGGTTCTTCATCTGACCCCCTCACACTCCCTACTCCCACCTCACATACACTGTTTTTGCTTTTCAGTCTGCTTCTAAGATCTTCTTGAAACTCTCTGGACTCTGCTCTGGCCACTTTACCCCTAGGTAGCTATTCTATAACCTAGATATAGAATATATATATATATATATATATATATATATATATATATAGAGAGAGAGAGAGAGAGAGAGAGAGAGAGATGTGTGTATAGATGATAGATAGATAAATAGATGATAGATAAATGTCTACTCAATGGTATATAATGTATGAGCTGAAAGTTAATATTAGTAATTAATATTGGAATAAAAGAACCTCTGCTTGCCATGGCTGGCTATCAAGCAGAGTAAGACTGCTCTGCAAGTTGTTACCACAGTACCTTGTGAATTTGTTGATAATGAATAGATTTTGGCTTTGTGGAAATCAAATGATCAGTGAAATACTGGCTTTAATTTTGATCCTAGAGCTGGGCTGAGCACATCACATCTTCCCTCTAGAGACAAGAAGAACAGGCTCTGTTCTAGATCCCTAATTAGTTTGTATGTGTCAGGAGGGAATGGCTGTCCTAGGGTCACTAACTTTGGCCACAAAACTATGTACGTTCTCCTCTGAAATATCATTAGTGTTTAATATTGTTATGCATTGTGCTCCTGTTATAGTTTCAGTATGGCTTGGTGAGGACCAAAGTGGCAGAGTAGGGAGATGTGGTCCAGTCTCAGATGTTGGGCTCAGGACAGGGAAGCCCACATCAATAGAACAACATCTTTCTCATATGAGCTTCTATTGTCACAGGATGTTCTCCAGGGAGCTGTCCCTTATGCTGTACCTTTCACACATCCCTACTTGCTCTTCTGCTTTTTAGCAGAGTTGAAGGTGAACAAGACCTCACTAGACGTAGCTTTCTAAACTTGGACTTCCCACTCTCTGACAGCACATGTAAACTCCTGCTGTATTTGTACGTTTCCCAGTCTCTGAAAGCACATGTAAACTCCTGCTGTATTTGTAACTCTCCCAGTCTCAGGCAGTTTTGATAACAATGGGAGGCAGATTAAGAAACTGTTTACTCCAAGCTCCCACGAGAAAAGCTGGGCTCTTTGGCTTTCTTCACAGCCTCTTCCCCTGACATCCTGCCACCAGCTCTTCTGCCCCTGCCCTGAGCGTCTCTTTTCCTCTCTTTATCGTCCTCTCTGATCATTCTCCTACTTCCTGGATGAAACAGCAGCTGAACTAACTGTGCCTCCAATCCAGTCTTTTCTGTTGTTTGTTTTGTAGCACGTATGCTACAAAATAAGGGGCTTTCCCCTCTCTCTAAGTCACCGTACCCGGATTTATAAGCGTCCTTGTTTTCACAGAATCAGTTCATCCCCAAGTCACATCAGGTAGGTAGGTTCTATCAGACACCTGTGTGTCACTTTTTTCTATTTTTAAAAGACAAAATTAATTTCCTATATAGTAACATGGCTGGCCCTGCACAAAAGTAAATTTCTATTGTGACTAAGATTGACCAAGTCAGATGGTTTTAGCTAATGTGGAGTAGACAGAAAGGCCTGTTTAGAATTTGGGGGAGCTCATTTGAAAGGGGTGAGTGGGAAACTCAGCTGTCTCTACTTTAACTCTTCTTGATGAACGTGATGCCAGATCTTAGTAGCCGTGAGACAGCAACCACGATCTCAAAATCTACAAGCTAAATGTGGTTTCATTTAGACAAAAGAACAGAAGTTTAGTGGCAACTTTTGAAGGCTGCAGCCAGAATTCTCATCACACAAGTAAGCAAAAGGCACCGCTTCCCTAACTCAAACTAAACACAGCTAGATTCCCACTCCTGACTTCTTCTGATCCCCCCAAGGGCTACAACTGCAGATTACAACCTTCCAAATGCTGTGACACTGGTATCCAGAAGGAAACCTCAATCAATATTTACATTTATGGATTGGCGCTACTTAATAGTGATTATCAATTTGACAGGATCAGGGATCATCTAGGAGAAAAGCCTCTCCACATACTTATGAAGAATGACCGTGATTTTATTAGCCTCTGCCATGCCAGTGAGGGATTGTCTGGACTAGGTTAATTGGTATAGGAAGCCCCTCCCTAACAGTGGGTAGCACCATTCCCTAGACTTGGGTCCTGGACTGAATAAACAGGAGAAAGATAGTTGAAGAGCAGCAAGCATTAGCACTCTCTCCTCTCCCACTCAAGACAGTATGTCTAGATTTTCAGGTTCCTTCCAGCCCGATCTCCCACCAAGAGGCTGTACCCTCAAATTATAGTAAAATCAACTCCTGTTTCTATAAGATGTTTTGTCTGGGCATTTTGTCACAAAACAGGAAAAGTTCCTCAGACTGGATCTTTTAAAAATTTGTTCACCACTGGCACTGCTTCATTCCACCAAAGACATACCAGGGATTTTGCCATTTCCAGAAACTGACCCAGCTTCAAGCCTTGAGTTTAAATTTTTCATTTTTCTGACAGTGCCTCTTGTTCATCAAGATTTGTTGATCTAGTAATCCCATTAAGATCATCCTTTGACATCATCAGAAGTGAAGACATTGAATTCTGACCTTCTCTCTGGCCTAGAAGTCCATCCACTGCTTCCCTGCTTAGCAGTTACATGGCGTGAAATGAACAGTGTTTGCTCTTTTGTAAACACCAGCTCACCTGGTTCCTGCTCCCTCCCAGTTAATCTTGTGGCAAACCACTGTCTCATTTCACCAGGGAGTGAGTGTCCTGGAAGAACCTCACTCAGGTTTTAATGCAGAGAGCAGGTTTAGTATAAGGCTGGTGTCCAGTAACTTCAAACAGGTTCTAAGTCCACCTCTGAAACTATTCTACACAGATTTACTAAATTTATTTCCCCACCTAGTACAGTAACTGTCTCATAGCTTTTTCTTTGGAACCTTGTATCACACTCCAGGAAAGGTGTCTTTGTCACTGTTAACGTTGCTGTGAAGAGACACCATGACCACAGCAACTATTACGAGAAAACATTTAAGTGGGGGCTTGTTCTTACAGTTTCAGAGGTTTAGTCCATTATCACCTTGGTGGGGAGCAGGGCAGCATGCAGACAGGTGCGGGAGGGAGGGAGGGAAGGAGGGAGGGAGAGAGAGAGAGAGAGAGAGAGAGAGAGAGAGAGAGAGAGAGAGAGATTGGGCCTAATGTGGATTTCTGAATCTTCAAAGCCCATCCCCAGTGACACACTTGCTCCAACAAGGCCACACCTCCTAATCCTTTTCAAATAGTGCCACAGTTCGTGCCACTGTATAATGGCTAAGCATTCGAATATATGAGCCTATGGGGGGGGGCATTCTTATTCAAACCACCACAAAAGTAAGAAGTGGGCACTGACTCTTTGCCATATTAACTTCTTCACATTTCTGCTGTCACATCTGAAATTCCTCACTGGCAGCTCACAGGACCTTGCTTCCTTACACCTCGTCTTCCTTCTTGCTCCTCCTCAGTTACTATACAAAGGTGTTCCAGACTCTAATGTTCCTCCCTGGATCTCACTCCCTTCCTCTTCCAAAACTACTCCGTCTCTGGCCATCACTTTATGCTTAAAGTTCTCTGAAATGTTTTTCTACATCTGAACTCCACACCTTTCCTTGCATCCTGCTTAGTATCCATATTTGTGTTCTTTTGTGTTTTTTGTTATTGCATATATTTTTTTGTATTTTTTTAAAGAATGGCACACCTTGTTTTATTTTTTTAAAGATTTCTTTATTATTTATACAGGGTTCTGTCTGCAGGTATGCCTGCAGGACAGAAGAGGGCATCAGATCTCATTACAGATGGTTGTGAGCCATCATGTGGTTGCTGGGAATTGAACTCAGGACCTCTGGAAGAGCAACAAGTGCTCTTAACCTCTGAGCCATCGCTCCAGTCCCCTATTTTATGTATTTTTAATTGAGTATTAAAATGCTTGTTTAGTTCAGTGGATGCTATGAAAGCACTCCAGCACTCATGACATAGATAGAACATTGGGAATTTTTATCTTTTTCTCCAGATTCATCATTATTTTACTATGTTAAACAAATAAATATTAAAAGTAAAATCAAATCCCCTTTATTCATGCTGTGGTAGTTTGAATGAAAATGACCCTCACAGGATCATAGGTAGGGATAGGAGGTGTGGCCTTGCTGGAGTAGGTGTGGCCTTGTTGGAGGAAGTATGTCACTGGGGGCAGGCTTTGAGGTATCAGAGGCTCAAGCCAGGCCCAGTGTCTGACTCTCTTCCTGCTGCCTGCCAATCTAGATGTAGAACTCTAAGCTTCCTTTCCAGCACCATGTCTGCCTGTGTCCTACCATGCTTCCCTCCATGACAATGATGAGCTAAACTTCTAAACTGTAGGCCAACTGCAATTATATGTTTTCCTTTTGTAAGAGTTGCTGTGGTCATGGTGTCTCTTCACAGCAATAGAAACTCTAACTGACACTTGTTTTCAGCAAAAAGTTCTCTCTCTTATCAGGAGTATCATTAGAGCACACAGTTTATTTCCAAATCATAATATATTATCCACAAACAGAAACACACACACATGTACACACATACTCATATACAGACACTCAAACACACATACAACACATAGTCAAACACATACATGCACATACACATTTTGTATTAAATGAGTGGACATGTGAAATGCAAAAGGCCTCTCTACCGCTTAATGAACCTGCAGGACAGCATGTTAGAAGGAAAGGTTGTCAGCACTCAAATTGGGATAAATAAAGAAACATTCATGTTTACATAGAGTCATTGCCAAAGTATAGGAAGAGAATGGGGAACCATGAGGAATAGGCCAGTTTGCAATGGCTATGACAGGGAGTAGGAGCTGCTGGCTCATCTTGGACAGAACAAAACCAGGATTGCCCTTAGGAAATAGGCTATCACTGAAGCTTGGTGACCAAGCCACTGTCAGTGCTTCCCTTTGTTGCTGACAAGAATTGGTATTATTTTCAATTTTGATCATTACTAATACTCTTTCTGTGAGTGCATCTTTTGAACACACATTTTTGTGTTCAAATATATATTGTCAAGGAGTGATGCAGTGGAATAGATCATGTGTCGTCTAACTCTTTGATGATGCCATCAAAGAGTTTTCAAAAACGTCTGCACTTTATTCTAAGACTTTCAGGCATTCGACACTTTCACCAATATTATTGTTATTGGACATGTTGGTCATTCAGCTTAGTTGTTTATTAGCATTCTATCAGAGTTCTATTGTGTGTTTCTATGGTAACAAGTAAAAATGAGAATCTTTATAAATGCATATTGACCACTTAAATACCATCTCCAAAAGTTCTTCACTTATTCTGCATCTTTTTCTATTTGGTCAGGCAGCTTTTTCTTATTATTACTTACTTAATTTTTTTTTTTTTGTAGCTCAGTTAGTAAAATGTCTGCCTAGTCCGAACAAAGCCTCGATTTGATGCTAGCCCATTGTAAACCAGGCAAGGTGGATACCTGTGAGAGGATAGCCCATGAGAGGTAGAAGAAGGATTAGGAGTTTAAATCTTCCTCAGATACACATCCAGTTTAAGGTCATCCTGTCTCAAAGGAAAACAAAGTTTTTATGTATTCACTGAAATGATACTGCACCCCACGCCCTCTCTTTCCATCCCCCTTCTCTCCTCCTCCCCATCTCTCCTTTTCTCTCCTCCTCTTCTCCTTTGCTCCCCACCTCAACTGCTCTTTTGATTGTCTTTTAAAAGCTAAATTACCATTGCTCAGGACTGCTGTCTGTTTTGAAACTTGACTGGATTTAATGCACTAATTCTTCAAAGTTTTTTTTCTCCATCTATGTTCATAAAAGAAATTAGTCTGTATTTTTCCTCTTTTATAATGTCCTATGCAATCAAGATTATGATGACATACTAAAGAAAAATGTAAAATGTTTGTTCCCTGACTATTTTTAGCCTTGTTGGTGTCATTTCTTCTTAAATGTCAGGATGACGTCATTTAGGATCAGGATGTTTTTACAGGAAGGTTTAATGAACAAATTCAGTGTTTCTGGTAGATAACAAGGTGTTTGGGTTTTCTTCTTCATCTGTTTATCTTAATAAAATATATTTTGAGGAAAATCTAAAAATTACCAAATATGCATATACAAAATATTAAAATAATATCTTCTTTTTAGCTTTTTGCTATTCAAACAATCTCTATAGATCTTGTCTTTGTATCTTTTTTTGTTGTTGTTGTTGTTTTTTCGAGACAGGGTTTCTCTGTATTGCTTTGGAGCCTGTCCTGGAACTCACTCTGTAGACCAGGCTGGCCTCGAACTCACAGAGATCTGACTGCCTCTACCTCACAAGTACTGGGATTAAGGGCATGCAACACGGACGCCTGGCTGTATCTTTTAACTTTAGTTTTTTGTCATTCGAGGTGTGTGTGTATGTGTGTGAATGTGCAAATTTTTGTGTGTGTGCTTTCAGTAGAAGATTAAATCTTTCTCTTACATTTAGTCCTAACCTTCATCAAGTCTGTGAGGGCTGAGGAAGTTACAGAAGTGTGAAGTTAGCAAAGGTTGGTTCATAAGTTTAAAGGAAGAGCCTACACCTATATGACAAAGGCACAAGGCGGTGCAGTAAGGGCCAGTGTAGGAAGTATGTCAACTTGATTAGATTAACAACAGCCAGGGAACTAGTGAGCCTCTACTTCTGAGTGTACCTATGATAGCACTGGTACACTATGGGCAACTAATTTGTGATGGTTCTGGCTTAATGAGTGGATTAATCTCTTGATGGATTCATAATATGATGACATTATTGGGAGGTGGTAAAAGACACAGGTGGGGCCTCATTGGAGGAAGTAGGTCACAAAAGATACCCCCTAGAGCTGTATCTTGCCTTGACCCTTACTGTATAGCCCCTTCTCTCAAGCAACTTCTAGGACATACATTCTATCACTATGATAATTTCCCCAAGCATAGAGGGCTAAGCAACCATGGACTGAACTCTCTGAAGCCATGAGTCTACAAATGTGTGTGTGTGTGTGTGTGTGTGTGTGTGTGTGTGTGTAAAATGTATACCTGTATACATATTTATTCACATATATGTAAATATATAAAAACAAAACACCACCCTACCTTTGTTCAGTTACTTATATCAGGTATTTGATTTAATACTAGAAAAGATAACACAAGTAAATTATCCAGATCTAGCTAAAAATTACAGATGAAGATAATACATCAAATTTTGATATAAACTGAACAGGCTTAGATTAGAAGGAAACCACCCAGGACTTTCACACCTTTGTAGCAAAGTCCATGTTCATCATCAGAGTTTCACAGGGCAGACTGACTCACGGAGGTTAATGAAGCTGGTGGCTTTAAGTTGAAGTCAATGCTTATTTAGAAGGCAAGAAAATTCTAGAGCTCTTAATAGTTAGATGAAATCAACTCTCCCTATGCTTTGTAAGTGAAATAAAGATGCTCAGATAACAATACATCTGTTTACAGCACAATATTTTAAATTTCTTGTTGAGAGTTACTGCATGTATCTTTTTGAAAGAATCCTGTTCATTGCCTCTACACCTGGCACCAAAGAATTCAGCTGGAGAGGTGTAGAGAATAATGCTGTTTTCATAGATGGTCATACAACAACCATTTTACAGCCTATGACCAAGCAATCATTTTGACTTTCAAGTTTTATTATTTAAGAAGTAGCTTGGGAGGCTATACAGCTGCCACAAATAATGTATTGACACAATTGAGGAAAATAAACTGAAAAGCTTGTAGAAAGATTTTGTCATTGCAGGTGCCACATTGCAAACACTTGTGGTTTGTAGAAGAATGCCAAAACATGAACATTGGCTGGAGCTGGGAGAAGTTGACTGAACCTTCATGGGTGATTTCTAGGGCTTCAGGATTTCAACAGGGGAAGTTATTAGAGATGGGATAAAAACATAAAGGAAAATAGAGCTAGACATAGAGTTTAAGATATGCTTGAACAGCAGCAAGCTCACGAGGAAGCTTCTGGGCATGAGAGCTGCTTGTTGTGGATGAACATAGAAAGTAATTTTGTCGGAGGGAAGACCTGGTGAAGTTTACTTGCAGTTTGCTGAGAGGACAACGAAGGAGTTAGAATATCACATAAGCACCATTGATAGGCAGGGACAGAATTGGAGGGTATGGACTAATTTGACTGTGGGGAAAGGGCTGTGAAATTGCCCAACATGCTCCGGGAGATAGAGAAGGGAAGAGTCCACCAGTGTGGCAAACTTCTCATCGTGTTATTTTAAGAAACTGTCCCAGTCACTGTAGCCTTCAGCAGCCACCGTTCTGGTCATCAGTATCTAGTCACCACCCTGATGAGGCAACAGTCATCATCATCTAAGCAAATCTGCCACTAGTGAAAAGCTGCAACCGACAGAAGGCACAGGTAAACATCTGCATGTTTTAGCGGCAAAACCTGAAATGTAAGGAACATACAGTGTAGACATAAGGCTAGTGCATTCTTCATAGGCCACGGTGCAGTGTAGATGTAATTTTCACATGCACCAGGAGACAAAACATTTGTGCGACTCCTTTCACTGCAGTATTCTGTGGAGGTGCTGTAGAATCAAACCCGTAAGAGTGCTGAGGTATGCCTACCTTAGCCAAACTCCAGATCCAATTATGATTTTACTAAGCACTGAATCTAACCCATAGTCATATATGTTTGCATTAAATAATTAAATTATATTAATCTCCTCCTTCTATAGTAATGCATTCTTTGCTTTCTTTTATGTCTTTGACAGTTTTAATGGGTTCAACTCTCACTCTGCATGGTGACTTTCACCCTTAATCCATCTGATATTTACATATGATCAGTGCTGTGCTCTGGTAATATAGATAATGTCCCTTCTTTCCCACTGCTAAAATGTCAATATCCTAATTTTGCCAACCTGCGAATATGTCACTGTAATAGTGAGAGACAGCTGTATGCCATTAAATTAAAGATAAGGGTCTGGAGACTAGGCAATCACCCTCAGTCATCTGAGTCTCTCACTATAAGGATCTTTGTAAGGTGGAGTCAGGAGGGTCAGAATAATCACTAGGAGATGCTATGATAGAAGCAAGATGTTGTAGAGATATGAGAAAGGGTTATAGATCAAAGAATGTGCACAGCCTCTAGAAGCTTAAACAACAAACAACACCTCCCCTATTGCCTTTAAAAGCAAATCCATTGATTTTAGACTTCTAAAAATAAATATAAGCAACTACATTTCTGGCAATCTGTTACAGGAAATTGTCAGTAAGAAACCAATATAACTCTTATCAGCCATTATATCAGGAGACTCTGTTGGAGTTTCCTGGCATTTGTATGCAAAATGATACCTTCTATGGGAATGAATCAGCTCTTTCCTGGTGTAGTGTTATACGGAATATGAAGACAATTAAGCTCTCTGTAGACTCTATTACAGAAGCAGAGTGTATGTAGCCCCAGGCTGGTCTGTGAAGTGGCTCCATCAGTGACACGAGACAAAATAATTTGTTTCTGTTGTTCCAAATTGGTATACAGAGAAAATCATTTGGAAGCTCACTTGCTGTGTGCACAGTATCAGGGCGTTGTGTTGGTTTATTTGGGAAAATATTACAGTTAGAATAGCAGTTGCAAGTGCTGGAGCATTTGTCTTATCAAATTTGAGATCTGAAGTCTTTCTGTGAGATGCTTTTGCACTGGACAAAGGTGGAGATAAGAGAACTGTGAATGACTTTGCACCCTTCATACCTTTGATAATGAGGTTAACATATACAGCTCTCTCACAATCCAGTTCTGTGATGATTTGCCATCCTAGGATTAAACCGATGTTCTGTGTCTTTTACTCGAATCTTTCTGTAATAATTGCCAGCGGTCCAGTGTGGCACATCTGTCATGGGACAAGATATATTTTTCAATTTTATATTTAGGGACTAGATGAGTAGTGATAACATGAGTGAAAATTCTGGCTTGACCAAAATTCCAGGTATTACATGATCCTCACAAGCCCTACTTTGATTCATGGGCTCAAAAAGGCATTGCAAAATCACCCCTAAAAAACTGGTGCATTCCTTTTCCCTTGCAGATACTGGCTTTCCTAAGGAGTGACAATGTCTTTGGGCAAATACTGAGGAAACTTCTACAGCTATGTAATGATGTTAGGACCACAGGGAATGCTCTGAGGGAGGCTCAGTTTCTGATCCACAGGATCCTGAACAGACATAGGTGTGTGTACTGGGTCAAACATTGATTCTTCATTGACCTGTGGGACTGAGCTTTTCATGTCACATCAGTCAAAATGTAGTGGTCTCCTTCTTTATTTAATTCCTAACATTAATTAGCAACTACAGAGTTTTGTAAGTTAGAAACAGCTGATTACACAACCTTGTTTCTGATGCCTGCTAACAATAAAAACATCTGCTTTATCATAGACAACGTGATTGCTAAGGACCTCTTATATCCAAAGATCCCAACATCCTTACTGACATCAGAAAGCTCCTTCTAACAGTAGAATGGCCCCCTACCACACTGAGAGGGCAGAAACAGTTGTAACAGACTATCCAAGTATACTGGTACACCTAACACTAATAAATTTTTCATTGCTTCAGGGAGCAAATTGTTATCTGGACTGTATAGCAAAGGATGAAATAACTGGGGGTTTGTAGTTCACAAATGATAAATACACTTCATAATTCTGGTATCTCCAAAACTTTGGCTTCCTTCTTCCATGTTAAACTGGGGAACATCAGACATCTCTGCTTCATTATGCTTAGCTGAAATTTCATTCAGTCTACCAAATCAATTACTACTTCTAACTACAACCCAGATATCACACCCCGTATACACATTCATGTAAATGAATTATATCCAATCTAAGGCTATTTTCATTATGTTCTTTGCCCCACTTAGGAATCATCCTACATGTATCCACCACTTTAAATCACTTAATTAGTCGGAAACATCTGACGCCAGGGGTCTGTTCACCGGATCTGAACTGGGTAGTGGGATCCAACACACCCAGACACTGCCAAGACCTGGTAACAGTGCCACCTCCATCCAGGATGAGAGGACAGACATCAGAGTATTGGATCTGTTTGCATCTACCAGAAGGGAACCTTGGTCCCATACCCACCAGGAGAGGAAGAGACTCCTGCTACACCCACCAGAAGGAAGAATGAGAAGAGGACACTGTAAAAGCACATTCAACAACAGAAAACCCAATATGACACCACCGGAGACTAGGAACCATACACCAGCAAGACCTGAACATCACAATGCAGATAAAGCAGAAGAGAATGCCCTTAAAAACATCTTCATGAAAATGATAGAGGACCTCAAAGAGGACATGAGAAAATCCCTTAAAGAAATGGAAGAAAAAAACAAACCAAAAAATACAAGATATCAACAAATCTCTCAAGGAAACAGTTCAAGACCTAAAAACTGAAATAGAGACAATAAAGAAAGCACAATCTGAGGGAATGCTGGAAATAGAAAAGCTGGGTAAATGATCAGGAACTACAGATGCAAGCATAACCAACAGAATACAAGAGACGGAAGAGAGAATCTCAGGAGTTGAAGATACACTAGGAGAAATAGACTCATCAACCAAAGAAAATCTTAAGTCCAACAAATCCCTAACACAAAATATCCAGGAAATATGGGATACCATGAAAAGACCAAACCTAAGAATAATAGGTATAGAAGAAGCTGAAGAAATCCAACTCAAAGGCGCAGAAAACATATTTAACAAAATCATACAAGAAAATTTTCCCAACCTAAAGAAAGACATGCCAATGAAAATACAAGAAGGCTACAGAACACCAAACAGATTGAACCAAAAAAAAGTCTCATCACCACATAATAATCAAAACATCAAACATACAGAATAAAGAGAAAATATTAAGAGCAGCAAAGGAAAAAGGTCAAGTAACACATAAAGGCAAACCTATCAGAATTACACCTGACTTTTCCATGGAAACAATGAAAGCCAGAAGGTCCTGGATAGATATTCTACCTACACTAAGAGACCACGGATGCCTGCCCAGACTACTATACCCAGCAAAGCTTTCAACCAATATAGACAGAGAAAACAAGATATTCCATGACAAAACCAGATTCAAACTATACATATCAACCAATACAGCCCAACAGAAAGTTCTGGAAGGAAAACTGCAACCCAAAGAAGTTAACTACAACCAGAAAAATGTAGGCAATAGATAATCCCACTTTACCAACAGCCAAAAGGAAAAAGGGATAGAATCCCACACATAATTTTGCCACCATCACCAAATCAAAAACAAATAAGAATGAACAATCAATGGCCATTAATATCCCACAACATTAGTGGTCTTAACTCGCCTATAAAAAGACACATATTAGCAGAATGGATAAGAAGACAGAATCCTTCCTTCTGCTGCATACAAGAAACACACCTCAACATCAAAGACATACAGTACCTAAGAATTAAAGATTGGGAAAAGATTTTCCAATCAAATGGACCCAAGCAACAAGCGGGGGTAGCAATCCTAATATCCAACAAATTGAACTTTAAACTAAAATCAATCAAAAGAGATGAAGGAGGTCACTTCCTACTCATCACAGGAGAAATCCATCAGGATGAAGTCTCAATTTTGAACATTCATGCCCCAAATACAAAGGCATCCAGGTTTGTAAAAGAAACATTACTAAAATTCAAATCACACATAAAACGGCACACACTGTTAGTGGTAGACTTCAACACCCCACTCTCACCATTGGACAGGAACACCAGACAGAAAGTTAACAAAGAAACAAAGGAACTGATAGAAGTTATGGCCCAACTGGAGTTAACAGATATCTATAGAACATTCCATCCAAATACAAAACAATTTACCTTCTTCTCAGCACCACATGGAACCTTCTCTAAAATCGCCCACATACTTGGCAACATAGCAAACCTCAACAGGTACAAAAAAATTGAAATAACCCCCTGTATCTTATCAGACCACCATGCTTTATAGTTAGAATTCAACAACAACATAAATTACAGAAAACCTACAAACTCATGGAAATTAAGTAACACCCAATTGCACAATTCCTGGGTCGAGGAAGAAATAAAAAAAAAGAAATTAAAGATTTCCTAGAATTCAATGAGAATGTGGACACAACATACCCAAACCTTTGAAAGCAGTGCTAAGAGGAAATTTCATAGCACTAAGTGCCCACATGAAGAAACAGGGGAATAATCACACTAGAGAATTAACAGCACAACTGAAAGCTTTAGAACACAAAGAGGCAGATGCCAGGAAATAATCAAATTGAGGGCTGAAATCAATAAAATGGAAACTAGGAGAACATTACAAAGAATCAATATAATGAAGAGTTGGTTCTTTGAGGAAATCAACAAGATAGATAAACCTTTATACAAACTTACCAAACAGTAGAGAGTGAACATGCAAATTAATAAAATCAGGAATGAAAAGGGGGACATAACAACAGACACAGAGGAAATCCAGAGAATCATCAGGGCATACTTCAAAAACCCATATTCCTCAAAATTGGAAAATCTAAAGGAAATGGACAATTTTCTGGACAGATTTCACTTACCAAAATTAAATCAAGAACAGATAAGCAACTTAAATAGACCTATAACCCCTAATGAAATAGAAGCAGTCATCAGAAGTCTCCCAACCAAAAAAAAGCCCAGGGCCAGATGACTTCAGTGCAGAATTCTACCAGAAATTCAAGGAACAGCTAATACCAATTCTCCTCAAAGTATTCCACACAATAGAAGCAGAAGGGTCAATTGCCAGACTCTTTTTTATGAGGCTTCAATAACCTTGATACCCAAGCCACACAAAGACACAACTAAAAAGAGAACTACAGACCAATATCCCTCATGAACATTGATGCAAAAATTCTCAATAAAATACTGGCAACTCGAATCCAAGAACACTTCAGAGAAATCATCCACCATGATCAAGTAGACTTCATCCCAGGGATGCAAGGATGCTTCAACATATGAAAATCCATCAGTGTAATCCACCATATAAACAGACTGAGGAAAGAAAACCACATGATCATCTTACAAGATGCCGAAAAAACCTTTGACAAAATCCATCACCCCTTCATGATAAAGGTCTTGGAGAAATCAGGAATAACAGGAACATACCTCAACACAATAAAAGCAATATACAGCAAGCTGACAGCCAACATCAAATTAAATGGAGAGAAACTCAATGCAATTCCTCTAAAATTGGGGACAAGACAAGGCTGTCCACTCTCTGCATACCTCTTCAATATTTTCCATGAAGTTCTAGCTAGAGCAATAAGACAACAAAAGGAGATCAAGGGAATACAAATCGGAAAGGAAGAAGTCAAAATTTCACTATTGGCAGATGATATGATGTCTACATAAGTGACCCGAAAAACTCTACCAAGGAACTCCTACAGCTGATAAACACCTTCAACCAAGTGGCAGGATACAAGATTAACTCAAAAAAATCTGTAACCGTACTATATACCCATGACACATTGGTGGAGAAAGAAATGAGAAAAACATCACCCTTTACAATTGCTACAAACAACATACAATACCTTGGGGTAACCAAAAAAGTGAAAGATCTGTACCATAAGAATTTTGAGTCTCTAAAGAAAGAAATTAAAGAAGATAACAGAAAATGGAAGGATCTCCCATGCTCTTGGATAGGTAGGATCAACATAGTAAAAATGGCAATCTTGCCAAAAGCAATCTACAGATTCAATGCAATCCCCATCAAAATCCCAACACAATTCTTCACTGTCCTTGAAAAAACAATTCTCAACTTTATTTGGAGAAACAAAAGACCCAGGATAGCCAAAACAACCTGTACAATAAAGGAACTTCTAGAGGCATCACCATCCCTGACTTCAAGCTCTGTTACAGAGCTATAGTCCTGAAAACATCTTGGAATTGGCACAAAAATAGACAGGTAGACCAATGGAATAGAGTTGAAAACCCTGATATTAACCTACACACCTACGAACACCTGATTTTTGACAAACAATCCAAATTTATACTATGGAACAAAGAGAACATCTTTAACAATTGGTGCTGTCACAACTGGATACAGGCATGTAGAAGACTGCAGATAGATCCAAGCCTATCGCCATGCACAAAACTTAAGTCCAAATGGATCAAAGACCTTAACATAAATCCTGCCACACTGAACCTATTAGAAGACAAAGTGGGAAATACCCTTGAATTAATTGGCACAGGAGACTGCTTCCTGAACATTACACCAGTAGCGAAGACACTGAGATCAACAATTGATAAATGGGACCTCCTGAAACTGAGAAGCTTCTATAAGGCAAAGGACACAGTTAGCAAGACAAAATGACAGCCCACAGACTGGGAAAAGATATTCACCAACCCCACATTTGACAGAGAGATGATCTCCAAAATATACAAAGAACTCAAGAAGCTAGTCTCCAAAACACCAAACAATCCAATTAAAGTGTGGGGTACAGAACTAAATAGACAATTCTCAATAGAAGAATCTAAAATGGCTGAAAGACACATAAGAAAGTGTTCAACATCCTTAGCCATCAGGGAAATGCAAATCAAAACAACTCTGAGATACCATCTTATTCCTGTCAGAATGGCCAAAATCAAAAACACCAATGACAGTTTATGCTGGAGAGGATGGAGAGAAAGGGGAACACTTCTCCACTGCTGGTGGGAGTACCAACTTGTACAGCCACTTTGGAAATCAGTATGGCGATTCCTCAAGAGAATGGGAATCAGTCTACCACAAGATCCAGCAATTCCACTCTTAGGCATATACCCAAAAGAAGCACATTCATACAACAAGGACATCTGTTCAACAATGTTCATAGAAGCACTATTTGTAATGGCTAGAAACTGGAAGCAGCTTAGATGCCCCTCAACCAAAGAATGGATAGAGAAAATGTGTTACATTTACACAATGGAAACACTCAGCGGAAAAAAAGAAAAAAAACAATGGAATCTTGAAATTTGCAGGAAAATGGATAGAACTAGAAGAAACCATTCTGAGCGAGGTAACCCAATCACAAAAGGACAAACATGGTATGTACTCACTCATATGCGGATTTTAGACACAGAGTAAAGGATTATCAGCCTGCAATCCACACTGCCAGAGAAGCTAGTAAACAAGGAGGACCCTAAGAGAGATATACATGGTCCCTTGGATAAGGGGAAAGGGTCAAGATCCCCTGAGCAAATTGGGAGCACGGGAAAAGGGGGAGGGAGCTAGGAAAATGAGAAGGGGAGAAGTGGAGGGATGCAGAGGACATGAGGGAGCAGAAAGGCAGAGTCAGGCGAAGAATAGAAGATAACAAGAATGGAGATACCATAATAGAAGGAGACATTTTAGGTTTACAGAGAAATCAGGCGCTAGGGAAATGTCTGGAGATTTACAAAGTTGACACCAGGTAACAATCTAAGCAACAGAGGAGCGGCTACCTTAAATGCCCCCCCCCCCGATAATGAGATTGATGACTGACTTATATGCCACCTGATAGCCCTTATCCAGCAGCTGGTGGAAGTAGAAGCAGACACCCACAACCCATCACTTAACTGAACTGGAATCCAGATGCAGAGAAGGATGAGTGAAGAGCAATAGCGTTCATACCAGGCTGGTGAAACCCACAGAAACAGCTGACCTGAACATGGGGGAACTCTTGCTCCCCAGACTGATAGCTGGGATACCAGTATGGGACTGATCCAGACCCTAGGAACATGGATTTCAGTGAGGAAACCTAGGAAATCTACGGGACCTCCTGTAATAGATCAGTACTTATCCCTAGTATAGGAGTGGACTCTGGGATCCCATTCCTCATAGATGAATACTTCCTGAGCCAAGACACATGGGGGAGGGCCTAGGCTGGCCCAGGATGATGTTTTGGAATTTGGGGAACCCCCATGGATGGCCCTATCTTCCATGGAGTATAGAGGTGGAGGGAGAGGGGGCCTGATGGGGGGTGAGAATGAGGGGGGAAAGGGAGAAAGGATTGACATGTGAAGCAAGCTTATTCCTAATTTGAACTAATAAATAAATAAATAAATAAATAAATAAATAAATAAATAAATCACTTAATTAGTAAAAATCTCCCAAGTGTCTCAATGTATCAACTATTTTCTTCCAGGAAGTAGTCTTGTGCTTGCTCTTCATTCCCTCCCAAACAAGCTAAGATCAAACTCCTAATTTTTGTCTAGAAACAACAGGGGGCCATTTATTGGGTTATAAAGAAAATGAGCACCTGAGTAAAGTTGTGACAGGACCTTCAAGCAAAAAAGAAACTTGATTGCTGAGACAGAAGACTATTTCTACTTCTGGGGAAAGCTCACAATGTGTCAGGGTTTCAAATTCCTATTTTCATGTCAGTCTGGATTCACTCATTGCTGTGATGTCTTTCTTCCCAGACGAATGTCCACATTTTAAAAAGAGAAAGAGAAGGAAACCCTGCTTCTGCAAGCAACACAATTAAACACTGTTTGGTTTGTGGTGAGCACTGTCCTTATGGTTGCCAAGCTGAGGCTCTTTCAGGGATCTCCACTCATGACTTTCCATTCAGTGGAAGTATTCATCTATGAGGAATGGGATCCCAGAGTCCACTCCTATACTAGGGATAAGTACTCATTCCATTCAGTGGTGATGATGCTTATGCCCTCACATTTGCTTCAGTGGACACACTGGTCCAAGAGATCACAATTCATAATTACATAAGTGTGATGTGCTGCACTCCATAGGGTGCGAGCATCACATACCCATGCCAGAAACTCAGCATGAAGCTCAAGTCCAAACAGAGACCAAACCAACATTAATGTTCTATCTTTGCAGAACCATCCCATGGGACGATACAGGTTCCAATTTCTATCAACCAATGTCCAGTTATCAGATAAATACTACAAATGATTCAAAAGGAAGAATTTCACACAAAGAACTGATAACTGGGTGTAATATGTGTTCAGTAGGCAAACTTTAAAGCAAAGGTAATGTAAACACCTTCAGAAACAGGAGAGTGAGGATGAGTTTGGAATTCAGCATAAAAGTTTGATGAGAATCTGGAGAGATGGCTCAGTAGTAAAGAACACTGATTATTCTTCCAGAGGACCCAGGTTCAAGTCCTAGGACTTACATGGTGGCTCACAACCAACTGTAATTCTAGTCCCGGGGATCAGAGCCCTCTTCTGGCATCCACAAACACTACATTCACATGGTGCATAGGCACATGTGTGGACAGATATTCATAGGCGGAAAATAAAAGTCTGATGAATGACTCTGTGGGTCTGTGATTGTAGCACTGCTCAACCAGTATTAGAGTCTCCAGGTTCTAAGGAGGGGACTGTTGGCACTGGACCAAGACCTCAACAATCTATTGTGGTTTCTGAAAGAACTGCTACCATATTGAAGCATGCTCAATATGTTGACCAAAGCATGTTCCAGAACTTTTCTTTGCCCATGAAACAGATGCCAAGTTTGTGTTTGGAGAACAGCTAAAGTGCAGAATTACCTTCTTCTAGTCAACAATAGAAGAGTGACTACATCAGGGCTAAACTATATCTTATGTGGGGATCCTTGGAGATAACTTTTATATCCAGATAAAAAGAGTTTTAAGCAATTGGAAGTTTACTGCAATCAGTAAATATAAAATGTATCTGTAAATAGAATAGAATATGCTCATGTTTTTTTGGGGGGTGGTTTCGAGACAGGGTTTCTCTGTGTAGCTTTGGAGCCTATCCTGGCACTTGCTCTGGAGACCAGGCTGGCCTTGAACTCACAGAGATCCGCCTGCCTCTGCCTCCCGAGCGCTGGGATTAAAGACGTGTGCCACCAACATGTGCTTATTCTTAAAAGCCCTTCAAAACCATAGGTTGTGTCTTAGTCACTGTTCTGTTACTATGAAGAGCCACCATGACCAAGGAAAATTTTATAAAAGGAAGCATTAGTTAGAGGCTTGTTTACAGTTCTAGAGGCTTAGTCCATTATCAACATGGTGAGGGGTATGGAGGCACACAGACAGGCAATATCTGATACTTTTGTATCTTGATCTAAGGGGGGGGCAGAGATACACTGGGCCTGACATGGGCTTTTGAAACCTCAGAGCCCATCGATAGTGAAACCTCCAACAAGACCCCACCTACTCTACAAAGGCCACACCTCCTAATCCTTCTAATATTTTCAAACAGTTCCACTCATTGGTGATTAATCATTCAAATATATGAGCCTATGGGGGCCATTACCATTCAAACCACCACAGGTTGTTTTGCCTTACTTAACCCTTTCAGTGTTTGAAAAGCACTATTGAATAGGCTTGGCACTGATGTCCTCTTGTAATGCCAACACTTACAGAAAGAAGTAGGCAGACTGTGAGGTTAAGTTCAGCCTAGCAACGAAAACAAAACAGAAAAACAACTTCCAAACAGTCAGCACCCTAACCCTTGGCCACTTATAACTCAGGAAGTGATCTAAGGAGAGAACAGGAGTGCTGGTACTGAGCAACAACCGGAAGAGAGCACTCTGTTTCCTATGTGGTTTGCCTGGTCCAAACCACCATCATCTCTCACCAAGCTGGTGATTAAGCCTCCTACATACTCTATATTCATACAAGTTTATCTTTTGTGGCCTACTCTTAACATAGCCACCAGGTAATCATGGTAAAAGCTAAGTTTTCTCCCTTTTCTACTCAAAGCTTCCTGATTGCTTCCTCACTCAGTGTCTCATACAACTTACATTTGTTCTCTGCATCCTGGGCTCAATGACTGATCCCTTTCTGACTCCTCTTCTCTGCTCCACAGCCCTCTATACACAGCCCTCCTATACACACTGACTTTCTTACTATACCTCCAAACAAGTACACATTCTCAGACCTCAGGGCACTTCCCTTTGTGGACCCGCCATCTAGAATGCTGTCCCTAACATAGCTCCATGACTTTCTCACTGATGTTTTTACTCACTTTTCTCAGCAACACTCTTCCCTTCATTCTAATTAAAATGTCAGTGTATACACAGACATTCTCTTCCTCCGACTTCTTGTGTGAGTATCTCTCACCTCCTCCTTACATCTGAATTTCTTAGAACTGGGACTTTTCATTTCTTGTTCATTGATGAATCCTCAGCATCTTCCAGATCCCTGGTTTATATCTGGTCATTAATAAATATTTATCAAATTACTAACAAAATGAATGAAAATAAACCTAGGCTTTTCATCTAAATCATTTGCTGATGGAAACAATTGGATTTTCTTTTTGGGCTTTAATTCATTCCTGGGTAATATAAAGTCTATCATGCTCCAACTTACTTCGTTGCTATTTCACCATTGATTATAAATTCACATTTTCAAAGGCCTTCAGATTTCTGAATAAAAAGAACAAAATGAGATGTTTATATTCAGAGATAAAGTTGGAAAGAAAATAAACTTTGCCCTGGGAGTCACAAGATTTGAATTCAAGCAAGGATGAGAAGTCTTAGATGCTACTTTGTACTTCACATTAAGGTAACCCAAACTGCCCTTTATACCTGTTAGTTTGCTGTGAATTCTGAAAAAAAAAGCATAAGATTCAGTGTGTACTTAATTGCAGAGGTTTTAATGGGATATCTCTTGTATTAGGAGTTGTGGCCTTGTTAGAGGAAGTGTGTCACTATGGAGTGCCCTCTGAGGTTTCAGAAGCCAGGAGCCTTTCTTAGTTTGTTCTCTTGGCTTTCTGCTTACAGTTCAAGCCAGATGCCTGCTGCCTGCTGCCTGTTGCCTCTGCTCCTCCATCATAGCCCACTCTAATCTGTCTGGAACCATCAATCCAAATCACAGTGTTTTATCATAGCAATAGAAGAGTAACTAAGACAATAAGTAACATTAGTTTTTTTTTTTTTATTTTTCTCTCTTCTAACAGGGTAAAAGGTTATAGCACTAATGCTAACATCAGCAAAAGATACTCATCACTGAGTGGTAGCAATGCTAATTCTAATACACTAGGTATGTGGCACATGGTTTTTTTCTGTTGAATCATAAAGAAATGTCTATTCACAAAATGAGCATGGGATGATCAAAGAAAACATTCTTACAATTGCGGTTTGGTGAACTTACAACTTTGCTGAGGTTAATTAAGAGAGCATGGGAGCTTCAGAGGTCATTACACTCCTAAGAGTACTTGCTACCTAGAGTGTTGGTGACTCACAAAAAGGCCACCAATGAAAAGTCTCCTTCCTTTTCACCCAAGCAATCGTTTTCTGCATGTGTAATCTTAGGGTGAGTACCTGTGAACTTTGGAGTCTGGTGAGCCTCCCCCTCACTTCTTAAGGGAATTAAGATAGACCAGATCTTGCTAGGGTCCCATGTCTGTCAATGATCACAGATGCTCAAGGTGTTTCAAGATGTGATGGTCCAAGTCAGAGGAAATTGCTACCCACAGTGTGGGTGAATTTAGACTCCATGGGATAATGTTAAACTTAGATTTGTTGATGTTAACTCTACCCACCGCTCTAGCTATATGTGACCAACAGTGAAGGTTGTGTGTAGTTTTCTTATTTTTACTTTAAAATGCATTCTGAAGTAAAGGCTCTGACAATTGATGCTACCATTGCCATAGGTTGGATTTTTTTTTTTTCTTTTGCTATTAGTTTTCTCTGCAAGGTCAAAATATTTCTAGCACATGATTCAGGAACTCACAATATCTTGGATTTATGTTTAAAAAGCTGCCTAATATGTTGATTAGTTAAAGTGTACTCTTTTAGAATAGTTGTATGTCCATTGGATTACATAGAGGCAATGTCCTAATTAGCTCTGATTCTCAACTTGGCACAGCCTACAGTCACCTCAAAAAGGTACTGGCTAGATCAGATTGGCCTGTGTGCATGTCTGTTGGAGACCATCTTGATTGTTAAATGATATGAGGCCCCACTCCATTGTGGGCAGCAATAATAATCCCTGGGCAGAAAGTCCTGGGTCTTATAAGAAAGCTACTTAAGGAGGATAGAAAGGCTGTTCGGCAATTAAGAGTGCTTACTGTTCTTGCAAAGGACCCAGGTTCAGTTGCCAACATCCACATGGCAAGGCACAACTCTCTGTAATTCCAGGGATCTGATGCCCTCTTCTGGTCTCCAAGGACACCACAAGCATGTGGTGCGCTTATACTCATTCAGGTGAAACATTCATGCACACGAGATAAAACTAAATAAAATACTTAACAAAAAAGAAATCTGTCTAAGCATGTGTTTGCCATCAAGGCAGCAAGCAGTGTTTCTTCATGGTTTCTGCTTCAAGTTCTTGACTTCCTACCATGACTTGCCTGATGATGGACCGTAAGTCTGAAATAAACCCTTTCCTCCCTCTGTTATTTTTGGTCATTACCTTTGTTACAGAAGAAGAATGTATTTAGAACTGACAGGCTTCTGTATATCATACAACATTCCTAAGAGTCTGACAGTCCTTAGGGTATTGTAAAAAAATAGAGAGAGAGACTCATAGGAGCTG
Organism: Cricetulus griseus; assembly: GCF_003668045.3. Classification (NCBI taxonomy): domain Eukaryota; kingdom Metazoa; phylum Chordata; class Mammalia; order Rodentia; family Cricetidae; genus Cricetulus; species Cricetulus griseus. Next base: position 23,168,519 of record NC_048598.1, read on the forward strand.
CAGCCCCATTTACAATCACTTTTTTTTTGATTGCTTATAATATGGCAATTCCATACTCTAAATCAGTGGTCCTAATCTGTGGGTCATGACCCTTTCGGTGAACTTCTATCTCCAAAACTATTTATATTATGATTCACAACAATAATGCAATTAGTTGTGAAGTAGCAACAAAAATGGTTCCATGGTTGGGAGTCTCCACAACATGAGGAGCTGTATTAAAGGGATGCAGCATTAGGAAGGTTGAGAAGCACTGCTCCAAATGGACATTCTAAAAGTGACCAGGATTTGTTTTACCAGTAACATCAAGTGAGGAACCATTTTTTTTTGTCAATATCACATCAGAATCAAGGTGATTCAAAAGAATCCACATGCATGCCAAATAATGAGGCTGACAAACGTGCAGGGCAACTAAGCAATGGTATTATTTATACAATTTTCCTGATTTTCTGTCTTTTCACTATCAAAACCTATCAAGGATTGTTAAAAAAAATGACCTCTTAGATAGTTCAGACAGCCATAGTCATCATGTGCATTTGTCCACTGTTTTAAAACTCATATAATGTCTTTGCCTGTGTTTGTGTAAACAATGGCATTGGGCTGACTGTTGGCTTGCTGGAGTTAATGGACTGTACAAGACTGCACTTGCATTCATATTAAGAAGACTAGCAAAGGAGCATGTTCTGTAGTTCTGGCTCTAGGAAGACCAAGAATGTTGTTTTTGTGATCTCCAAATATAACCTCTTGGGAAAACCACTCTGCTTGAAGAAGTTAACAATAGTAAGCCAAACAATGTTCTAGGAATAAATGTTAGATCTATCTTTAGTACAATGGCATGCAAAAGGTTAGACTAAGCCAGAAGGAATGTGCTTTGTGTGGTGAGGAATAAACTGAACTTATTTGGTGCTATTTCTCTTTGTCCACATGCTAGACCTGGGCCTTCAGAATCATTTTTGGCTCTGTGGTTCCATTAGTTGGAGCATTGGGAAGAGATGAATGGTGAAGTCAAAGACTGTCTGGGAAACTTTTCCTTGTTGGCCTTAAAATTGGTGTCTTATTCAATGTAGTTGAGGAATTCCAGTACTTCTACCTGCCCTTATCTAATAATGAGCAGCATGTGCAGAAGTAGAGGGCTTTCCCAGCTGCAATGGCTTCTGTGACCTAACAGATGCCATTTCCATAATTTAGGTTGGAATCAGGCTGGTGCATACATTAAAAAAATAAGTAGGAGCCAATGAGACCTGAGGTGAGGGCTGTTTTCCATTTGTCTACCCTTTGATGATTAATTTGCACTTACTAGATTTCTTAACTTCTTCTATTTTACTCTAAAAAGCAGAGGGAATGGACCAAGTGTTGCTTAGTTTGATATCAAAGTAATACTATAATTATTTTAAAATCTTTTTTTCTGGGAAATTATTGTATTATTTTTCTTGTTTCTATGACAAAGTGAATGGCAGAAGCAATTTAGGGGAAGGATTGATTCACAGTTGAAGGTGATGGGGTCAATTATGACAGGGAAAGCATGATGGAGCATATTGTCAGAACTCTTCAAGTCTTGGTGGGTCAGGAAAGAGAAAAACCCAAAGAAGGGCTTGGCTATACAGTTCAAGTCTCTCTCCCACAGTGACACACTCCCTCCAGTCCAGCCCACCTCCCAACAGTTCCATAACCTCTCCAATAGCAGCACCATCTAGTAACAAAGTGTTTAATCACAGGGCCTGTGAGGGACATTTTGTGTCCTAATAACAACTACTATTGAGTATTGAATTATCCATTTGTATAAAATTTAAGGTAGGAACAAGTTTCTGATTTGTTTGTTGTGATCATAGACACCCAGTCTTGGTGTCTATTCATTGTTCACATTCAGGGAAAGCTCCCTGCATCTTCTAAGGAAAATGGTGCTGCCTGATAGGCTCTTAGTATTGTGTACAGCAAACTTTTAAAGTCAAGTATAAACTATACGTAAGAAGCCAAACGATTTATCAGTAAGTTTATCAATAAGTATTGATTCTGTTTTGAAGTTTACATGTTAGCCCAAGTTAGTTCTGAAAGTGTAAGAGGTTAGCCCAGGGAATGGAAGTAAAACAAAAGATAGAAATGGATATCACAAACATTAAAACTTGTCCAGGTGCTGAATCTCTGCTCCTAAGTGTAAATGGAAGACTTCTCCGTCTAGTGTGTGTCCTACTGGAGAGGTTTTTCTCCACCCACTGGGTCCTTTTGTCAATTCTAAAGTCTCTGAATACACCATAGGTAGAGTGAAAACTTGAGCTGTAAGACCAGGTAAGAAATCAAGAGCACAAGTCATCTGAATTACAGTGGGATGGGGAAAACATTTCCTATGGAAAAGGGAGGAATTGGACCAAAGAAGACTGAAAGCCAGCAGTGGGAATGTTCAGTTCTAGAGATCTGTGCCTGACCTTTACAGAATGCTGTGGAGAGATGTTGGCATAAAAGGGCTTCTCAACCCTGTTCTTAAGCCTTGTGTTCAGGGGCTGCTTGCAGGGACACCAACCATGCTATACTTCTTCACCCTGGATTTGCCTTGCTACCTTGATGGAAACTTATAACCTGATCATTCTTGCAATTTCTCATCTGTTTTAGTTATCATGATTTTGATTTTCTGTAGGGGAGGCGTGGGTTCGTATCCCACTTCTGACACCAGATATAGTGGGAAATTACCAATACGGAGTCAGGTAGAAATATAAGTGTATTTAATAGGGAAAAGCCTTACTTACAGAGCAACCTAGCCAGCCGGCATGGCAGCAGTCTGTACAAAAGTGAAACCGAAAGAGAAAAGGCAGTCCCCTGAAAGTCTCACTCTCCATCACGCTGACCATGCAAGCGTGGTCAGGCACACCTGTAGCCAGCCCCTAAGTAGGCGTGGCTACAGCTTCCCCTACAACTTTCTGACTTTTATAACCTTAAAATGGTTTTAGGCTGTTTTTTTTCATTTGTATTTTCATCAAATTAGAATTAACATGTTTGTTGTATAAACTGATGGTTTTCGTTTGTGATCTTTTCATAAATATACAGAATAGGCTTTGTTCATATTTAGCTCCAATTACTCCCTCTCCATCTTTTGCTTCCCTTCTAGCCTTTTGCTGTTTTTCTTTCTCCCTATAAGTCTGGCTTGTATCACTAAGATGATGATCTCTTGATCTGTCCATTTTCCTGCAGGCTGGAGAAAAGTCCATTGTGAGTCTGGGCATGTTGGTACACACTTTTAATTCTAGCTCTCAGATAGGTGGATCTCTTGAATTTCAGGCCAGACTGGATCTACAAAGAATTCCAGGCCAGCCAGGGCTACATAGTAAGAACACACACACACACACACACACACACACACACACACACACATACACACACACTAAATAAGTAGGTAAATAAGTAAAATTCATTGTATATACCTAACACATTTTCTATATTATCCATTCATTCATGATAAATGTGTAAGCTAATTCCATTACCTGGCTATTAGGAATGATGTCATAATAAACATTGACATATCTCTCTTCCATTCAGATTTAGATATTTTTATTCATCTACTTATTTTACATCCTGGCTTTAGCCTGTCCCCCATCCTCTCCTCCCAGTCTCTATTCCCGACTCTCCCTTCTCACTTCCCAATTCCCTCCTCTTGTGTTTCTATTCAGGAAAGGGCAGGTCTCCTATGAGTATCAATAAAACAAGACATATCACATTGCAGTAAGACTAAGTCCTTCCCATGTATTAAGACTGGGCAAGGTGACCCAGTATGAGAAATAAGGTCCCAAAAGCCAGCAAATAGTCAGAGACAGCCTTTGTTCCCACTGTTAGGAGTCTCATAAGACAACCAGGCTACACAGCTGTAACATATATGCAGAATGCCTAGTTCAGTCTCCCTGTGTTGTCAATTCACTCTCCGAGAGGCCCTGTGAGCCCAACTTAGATGACTGTGTGAGCCTTCCTGTGGTGCCGTGACCCCTCCAGCTACTATTCTCCTTTCTCCTCCTCCACAGGATTCCTGATCTCTGCTTAATGTTTGGCTGTGGGTCTCTGCATCTACCTCCATCAGTTGCTGGAGGTGTCTCTGATGACAATTGGGCCAGGCACCAATCCGGTCAGAGGAGATAGCCAGTTCAGGCTACTTAGCAGATTTGGATTCTTCAAGGTATGAACCCAGGAGTAGTATGGTTGGATCATGTGTTAGTTCAATTTGTTAGTTTCTGAGGAGGTTCTATATGCATCTCCATAGTGATTTCATGAATTTATAATCTAATCATCAGTCTGTAAGAGTTCTTTTGTCCTTACATCCTGGCTAACACACTTTTGTTTTCTTGATAGCCATCATGACTGGATTGAATGATAATTTCAAAGTCTTGCTGGTTTACATGTATGTCCCTGTTGACTAAGGGTGATTAACATGTTTCCATGTATATATTGACCATCAACATCATCTTTTAAGAGGTGAATGTGTTCTTAATGATATATCAATTTGGTTTTTGTTTTGCTTTTTGCTATTGTTGCCTTTTGGAGTTTCATTTTGAGACCCCTATAGATTCTAAGTATTCTTCATGTCATAAACACAGTTGCAAAGACATACTCCAGGTTTTTAAAATAAAATTTTACTTTTTTAAATTGTGTATGTGTGTATTTATATCCTCTTCATTTAACTGGGGTAGGTCAGAAGTATCTAGGAATGTGTCCATTTTTTGGGAGTTTTCCACCTATTTTGAATATAAATTTTGAAGGCATTTCTTATCAATATTCTGGGTTTTATTATTATCTGTTATAGAACCCTTTTATTTAGTTTTATTAATTTGGGTCTTCCATGTCTTTCTATCAGTTACTTTGGCTAAAGATTTGTGCTAGCTAGTTTTTATGTCAACTTAACACAGGCTAGTCATTTGGGAGGGAACTTCAACTCAGAAAATGCTCCTATCAGATTGGCCTGTGAGCAAGTCTGTGGGCCATTTCCTCACTGATTATTGGTGTGTGGGGGCATATTCCACACAGGAAGAGCCACCTATGACGGCTTGTCCTGGCTACTATAAGAAGTCAGTCTGAGTAAGCCATGTGAAACAAACCAGTAAGCAACACTCCTCCATTGTCTCTGCATCCTCTCCTGTCTTCAAGTTCCCTCCATGGCTTCCCTCCATGATGGAGAATGACCTGAAAGTTGGAAGCAGAAATAAATCTTTCCTCTCCAAATTGTTTTTGGTCATGATGTTTTATCACAGAAACACTGGCTAATACAGGGTGTTTTCAATGTGTTTACCTTTTCAAAGAATCAACTCTTTGTTTTATTTATTCTTTGCATTTTTCTGTCAGTTGCCATTTAATTAGTTACCACACTAATTTTTTATTATTTCTTTCTACTTACTAATTTTCAGTTTGTTTTCTCTTAAAAATTTGAATTTTGGCTCTCCTAAGGGAGGACCTCCCTGAGTCTGGAAATACCTCACTCTTCCTTCCCCCTCTGCCTGCTGACCTCTCCTGAGAGCCTTCATCCTGTGGCTGATGGAAGCAGAGGCAGATACCCACAGCTATACACTGAACTGAACTCTGGAACCCAGTTGCAGAGAGAGGAATGAAGATCAAAGGGGTCAGAACCAGGCTGGTGAAATCCACAGAAACAGCTGGGCTGAACAAGGGGAGCACATGGACACCAGACTGCTGTCTGGGAGGCCAGCACAGGACTGATCCAGACCCCTGTGTTGGGAGCCAAATCTCAGGGCTGGGCATGAGATCCTAGGCCATTCTTGGCTGGCACATAGTTGTATATTAACCTTTACATAGCAGCTCCTTAGAACCTCAGCTCAAGAAAAGAAACAACTTGACCCAGTCCTCCACTCACAGGCTCACCTAGGCAACCCTTCCTGGACCTCTTACTCATGAACTCTTTACCCTGCCAAACATCCTCTTTGTGGCTTCCTAATATCCTGCCTACACTAATACCTGGTGCACAAACAACCTATTCTATTCCTCCCCGTATCCTGCTCTGCTGACTATATAAGCTAGCCCGAGAAAAGTAAAGTTTGCCACTTGATCAGAATCCTATCTTGTGGTCATTCTTTCTGCATCTCTTGTCACTATTCCCTATCCCTGACTCTCTTGCCCCAGGTTGACGTTCTGCAGGTCGGGACACCCCTGAATGTGGATGTCAATGAGGAGGCCTCGGCACTCTATCGGGCCACTGGTAGTGGATCAGTATTTTTCCCTGGTATAAGAAGGGATTTTGAGAGTCCATCCCACATGAAGGGATGCTCTCTCAGCCTGGACACACGGGGGAGGGCCCAGGCCCAGTCCAGGATGATGTGGTGGACTTCAGAAAGTACCCGTGGAGGGCTCTACCCTCCCTGGGGAGTGGAGAGGGGATGAGGTGGGGGGGTGGGGCTTGGGGAGAGGGGAGGGAGAAGGAGCAGGGATTGACATGTGAAGCAAGCTTGTTCCTAATTTGAACTAATAAAAAATTAACTTTGTAGGGTTTATCATTACGCTATTTAATTATGATATCTGATTTTTTTTAAATACTAGAACTCATGGATGTAAACCTTATCTTAAAGCTGCTTAAACTGTGTCCCAGAAATTCTTGCAATTTGTTTTTTATTTTCATTTAATTCTAAGTATTAAAATTTCCATTTGATTTATTCACTGACATAGTGATCATTCAATAGTGCGCATTTCAATCTCCATATTTGTGTTGTTTTTCTTTGCTATTCCTTTTTTAGTCTGATTTTATTATGACCTGATAAAATACAAGAAAGTATTTCAATTCTTTTTATATATTAAGACTTAATTTATGGCTCCCAATATGATCTATTTTAGAGAAAACTCCATAGGCTATTGCAAACAGTGTCTATTTACAAGCTATTTGGTGGGATTGTCTGTAGAAGTCTGTTAAGTCCATGGTATGATTTCACTATAGAGTTTCTTTTTTGGATGTTTAGTTGGAGTCAATGTATGAGTGTGTGGAAAGTCACCCACTGTTACAATATATGGACATATCTATCCCTTTATGTGCAGTAATATTTTATTTTATGTAATTGGGGACACCAATATTCAGTGCTTATACACATATTGGATATATATGCAATCATATTTTCATAATGGGGCTTTATGTTTATTACTATTCACTAGCTTTCTTTACCTATTCTGATGTTGGTTCAAAGTCTGTTTTGGTATATTTACTCCTACCTACCTACTCCTACTTATTTCAAGCTTCCACTTGCTTCATAAGCCATTTTGCACTTTCACTTTCGGTCTGTGTGGAAGTATGTGTGTCTTTGCTAGTGAAATATGCTTCTTGTATACTGAAAATAATGGGCTCTTGTTTTAATCCAATTTATATCAATTATTCTGCACCATTAATTATAGGTTAGCCAATTTATAATTAGGGGTATTATTGAAAAGTATTTCTTGATTCATGTTATTTGTTGTTTGTTTATCTGGTTGATTTGAATAATTATTATTTTTTTCCTCTTATGTTTATATTAGGTTTCTAGAGTTAGATTTGTTTAACTGGCTATTAGTTCTCATCTATTCCCCTTAAGAAATTTTACTCTGGGCTTTGTGATTGAGACTGTCCATCTTCCTTTGTCTATAGGGCTATTTAAAGTATCTTTTGCAATACTTTATTAATGGTGATGCATTTAGTTTATACTTATCTTGGGATACTTTATTTACCCATTAATTTTTGTTTGTTTGCTTTTCGAGACAGGGTTTCTCTGTGTAGCTTTGTAGACCCTGCTGGCCTGGAACTCACAGAGATCTGCCTCCCAAGTGCTGGGATTAAAGATGTGCGCCACCACCGCCTAGCCTGTACCCATTAATTTTTAAAGATCACTTTTGTATACCTACTAATTTTAATTGACAGTACCTTACTCTTAGCAGAGAATATATCATTCTATGCTTTCCTGGTTTTGCTGAGAGGTTTCATGTTATTCTGATGAGGTTTCCTCTGAAAGTCAGTTGGAATTTTTCTCCAGACTCTTTAAATATAGTGTCTTCACTCTGTGGTCTTAACATTTTAGTTATAATGTATCATGCAGAAATTATTTTCTGTTCACATGTATTTGAGATGCTAAATACACCTTGTCCTTAGATATCTTCCACTAACTTTGGAATTTTCTGCTACATTTTATTTGAAAGATTTTCTATAGTTTTAGTTGTATCTCAGCCTTTTACTATACTCTAAAGATTATTAAAATTTCTCTCTTGATGTTTCAGAGTTTTTCAAATTTGTGATCATGCTTTCCTAATTTTTATGTTCTTAATGGTGTCTGAATGTAGTCGTTTTTCAGCCTCATATTTAATCCTTGGTATTATTTCTTCTGCTTGATCTGGTCCATTGTGATGCTTTCCACTGTGCTTTATTTTGATTTACTTATTTCTTATTCACACCTCTTTTTTTCTTAAATATCTCAATTTTTTGCTGAATGGTGTTGACTTTCATATCCACATTTTCAATTGGCATTCTTTTTCATTCGAATGCTTCTTTCCTGAGGTCATCAATCATTCAAAAAAAAAAACTAGAATATTTAATTGCCTGGTGTTCCAACCATTTCAGTATCTTTTGCTTCCAGAATTGAGATAATTACAATCTTGTATAGGAGTCATCTTGCCTTGGCTTTTTCCTTCTTCTGTTGTCACTTGTAAAATGGTAGGGTATATAACTCATTTTTCCTGGGGTGGTCCTATTAGTGAACAGATTTCCCTTGAAGGCTCAATTCTCAGATCCTCTGAGGGGAGAAAGCAAATCACATATTCTCAAATATCACCGCTCCAACTGTAACTACCAGATGGTGACTTAGGGTTTTTGTTAGTTTAACTTTTTTGTATGACGAGATTAAACTTATGACTCTTGCACAAGAATGCCAATTCAGTGATATTTTTTCTTTCTCTGTGTTATCAGTGGTTTTTTCTTTCTTGATGTATCATTTAGGAAATAAATGATTTGTGACATTCACTTTGTCTCATTAATGACTTACCATTGATACTATTATTTTTGACTCAATTAAAATTATGACTGTAAGATTTCTCCATAGTAAATTTAGCTATCTTCTTTTTATAATTTATTTTTGTTATTATTTAAGACAATTTTAAACTTAAATATATTTTGATCATATTCTTCTCCTCCTAGTCCTCCTAGATCCTTTTCTCCACCCTACCCACCAAACTTTGAGTTCCTTCTCAAAAAACAACACAAAAACCCAAAACAATAACAAAGTCCCACAAACCTAGAAAACAAAATACATCAATAGCTTAAAAAGAAAAAAAACTGTTACCAAATATAAGCACACACACAAAAAAAAAACAAACAAACGAACAAAAAACAAAGCAAAACTGAGGAGTACATAATTTGTTGGTTGGCTACTCCTGAATATGAGACCTGCCCTTGAGTGGTTGATATATCCAGTGTCATTTAACTGAAGAAAACTGATCTTCTGTCTCCCAGCATGTATAACCCTAGTGGCTAGGTTTTTTATTCATTCATTCATTCGTTAATTCATTCATTCGTTCATTTGTTCATTTTCTAAAAATAAAACTAGATAAGATATAATAAGATAAATGTCAAAGTTGGACAAGACAAACCAACAGAAGGAAAAGAGTCCAAGAGTAAAACTCAAAGTCATAATATAAATGAAGAGGACCTTGTACAGGCCATGGTGGCCATGTGCATACAGTTTCAGTCTCTGTGAGTTCACAAGAGCTTTGATCATGTTGATTTAGAGAGTCTTGTATTCTTGGTGTCCTGCACCTCCTCTTGTTCTTACGTTTTTTTTGTTTTTTTTTTTGTTTTTTTGTTTTTTTGCCTCAGCTTCCTTCCATGAGCTTTCCTGAACTCTCAGGGTGGATTTAATGGACGACTGAGTGTTCCAAGGTCTCTCATTCTCTACATATTATCTGGCTGTGGGTCTCTGTATTTGTTCCCATCTGTTGCAGAAGGAAGCTTCTCTGGTGATGTTAACCATTTTCAATATCATTGATAAGTGGTCTATGGAGGAACTCTCAGCAGCAAGAGAGCATTCCAAAGTCCAGAAAGGAGCACAAAGGAATCCAAACAAAAGCCAGTGACCACATTAATACTTATGTTAGCTTAGAACAGAGAAGTTTTTTTTTTTTTTTCCTCAAGTGGCCATTAATGACATAGTTGATTCTCAACTATGCAAAATACTGAGGATAAGTGACTTGTGGGTGCCCGGTTACAAGCGGGACATCTACTTCACCTCCTCAAAAGCACAGGAAACATCATGGAAAGAAGAGAAGAACCAGAGGAAAGTGGGGTGAGCCCACAGTGTTGAACACTGACTTCCAGGCATGATATGGCTGTTAGTCTCTCAAGAGTAGTAGCTGTCATTGTGCCTGTCCAGGGATCATCACGAAAGGAGGAGGGATTCATGTGACTACAGCTCTCTCTGAGCACTCATGTGGCAGTTAATGTCTGAAGAGGAAGAGACTGGTAAGATGCTTATGTTCATGGAAACAACATAAAGAAACTCATTTGGTCTCTCTCCCCCGTCTTACACACACACACACACACACACACACACACACACACACACACACCCATGAAGGTAGAAGGGGGCTGATTTGGAAGAGAAAGGCAATGTGACAAGAGAGGGAAATGGGAATGAATATGATTAAAATACATTATGTGTATGTAGGAAAATGTTATAATGAAGCCCATTATGTATGATTAATATATGCTAATTAATTGATGATTTAAAATGTAAATAATTGAAAAATAACCGATCTGTGGTTAGGTGTTTTTCAATAATGTCCTCATTGCATCTTCATCAAATTGCTTTGTCAGCCATTAAAAATTCATAGGAAAGCTATTTCTTTGCTAGAAAAATTCCCAGTGGGAGTAGAATTCTTTGGAATTTTCTATGTAAATAATGATGGTATTTTAAAATGAATGCTTAAATCAATCAAGCAAGAAATATTTATTCATTTCTAGTTCCACATTTTTTTCTGTCTCATGATGTATTGCTAGCTAGTACCTTAAGTACAATGTTGAGAAAAAAATCATAATAACAAACATTCTTGCCTTGTTTTGGATCATACAGAGACAGGGTACTCTCTGGTAGCTGTAGGATTTCCATAAATATTCTTTATTAGTGCTAATTTCTTTCCATTTCTGTTTTCTCAAGTATTTCTTAATTGCTTCTCCTTCTTCTTTTAGAGTACTAGGATGGGTCCAAGAGCCTTGTGTTTCACCACTGTGAGCTATTCCTGGGCCTCTAGTTATTTCTTAATTATAAGCTGGCATTGTTTTATTATTTTTTAGTTTTGTCATTTATCATTTGATTTGTTGTTTTAAAATACATCTCGATGAAAGTCTTTCTCCTATGTATCATGAGATATCACTCAGCTCATGAAATAAAACAGAAGAAGAAAACAGATGCTTGTTTTTAAAAGTCAACTTGATAACATCCTTTTCAGATAGGCTTTGTGTTCATGCAGCATGATGTGAGCTTTGTAGATATTACTAGCAGAGGCCTCTTTCAAACATGTTTCAAACAAGCAATGTAATCAGGATAAAATGAAAAAATTCTTTCCTTTTTAAAAGGAATCCTAAAAGATTTTATTTTTTACCTTTTATTGAAAATAGATTTTTCAGTTTCAGGAGGTCCCATTTATCAATTGTTGATCTCAGTGTCTGTGCTACTGGTGTAATGTTTAGGAAGTGGTCTCCTGTACCAATTAATTCAAGGATATTTCTCACTTTGTCTTCTAATAGATTCACTGTGGCTGGATTTATGTTGAGGTCTTTGATCCATTTTGACCTAAGTTTTGTGCATGTCGATAGACTTGGATCTATCTGCAGTCTTCTACATGCCTGTATCCAGTTGTGCCAGCACCATTTGTTAAAGATGTTCTCTTTGTTCCATCGTATAAATTTGGATTGTTTGTCAAAAATCAGGTGTTTGTAGGTGTGTAGGTTAATATCAGGGTTTTCAACTCTATTCCATTGGTCTACCTGTCTATTTTTGTGCCAATACCAAGATGTTTTCAGGACTATAGCTCTGTGATAGAGCTTGAAGTCAGGGATGGTGATGCCTCCAGAAATTCCTTTATTGTACAGGGTTGTTTTGGCTATCCTGGGTCTTTTGTTTCTCCATATAAAGTTGAGAATTCTCCTTAGCAAATTGGGAACACGGGAAGAGGGGGGAGGGAGTTAGGAGAATGAGAAGGGGAGAAGAGGAGGGATGCAAAGGACATGAGGGAGCAGAAAGGGTGAGTGAAGGGAAGAATAGAAAATAACAAGAATGGAGATACCATAATAGAGGGAAATATTTTACGGTTACAGAGAAATCAGGCTGGAGGGAAATGTCTGGAGACCTACAAAGATGACACCAGCTAACAATGTAAGCAACTGAGGAGAGACCACCTTAAATGTCCTCTCCTGATAATGAGATTGATGACTGATTTATATGCCACGAGATAGCCCTCATCCAGCAGCTGGTGGAAGCAGAAGCAGACACCCACAACTAATCACTGAACTGAAATGGAATCCAGATGTAGAGAAGGATGAGTGAAGAGCAAAGGGGTCCAGACCAGGCTGGTGAAACCCACAGAAACAGGTGACCTGAACATCGGGGAACTCTTGCTTCCCAGACTGATAGGTGGGACTGATCCAGACCCTAGGAACATGGTTTCAGTGAGAAAACCTCGGAAATCTACCAGACCTCCTGTTCAGTCCTTATCCCTAGCATAGGTGTGGACGTTGGGAGCCCATTCCACATACAGGGATACTCCCTGAGTCAAGACAAGGGGGTGGGCCTAGGCCCTATCCCAAAGGATACAATAGACTCTGATGACACCCTATGGAAGGCCTCACCATCCAGGGGGAGCAGAAGGGATATGTGATAGGTAGGATTTTAGTTGGGGGGGAGTGGTAGGAGAGGACAGGAGGGAGAGGGAACTGGGATTGTCATGTAAGACAATCTTGTTTCTAATTCAAATAAAATAAAAAAAAGAAAGCAGATTTTTTTTCTCATATAATCCTACCAATTTATGAGCATGGGAGATCTATCTTCTGCTATCTTTTTCTTTTCATTTTTCTTCTTCTTCTTCTTCTTCTTCTTCTTCTTCTTCTTCTTCTTCTTCTTCTTCTTCTTCTTCTTCTTCTTCTCTCTCTCTCTCTCTCTCTCTCTCTCTCTCTCTCTCTCTCTCTCTCTCTCTCTCTCTCTCGTGGTTTTTTGAGACAGGGTTTCTCTTTGTAACCTGGCCTTCCTGGACCCGATATCTTTTTCAGTGCTGTAGTGTTTTGTTTTTTTTAAACTCATACAAGTTTTCCACTTGCTTGACTAGCATTACCCCAAGATATTTTACATTATTTGAGGCTATTGTGAAAGATGTTATCTCCCCTGATTACTTTCTCATTCCGTTTGTCATTTGTGCATAGGAGGGCTATGATAGGGCCCATGTTTAGAAAATAATGAAATTAAAAGCTCTTCTTAATGCAGAATATAGAAATAAACTTTAAAACTAGTAATGTGATGAAGAAATCCCTTGGATTAGATCTCTATAAAGAATGATACCAAAAAAAATGGCTAATAATCAAATGAAAACATGTTCACTCCCATTAACTCACTATATCCCAGTCAATATAGCCTTGTTTTTTATTCCCAGCCAATTCTCACAGCCTTTGCTGTTTTCTTTGTGTGAGTCACTTTCCCCATGACTTTCCCACAGTTTTCTTCTTTGCTGTCTTTAAATTTCTGCTAAAGGGTAACACATGTTGAAGCTACAAGGAGATGTGCATTCTACAATAATATATTTTTAAAAGACCAACACTGTCAATATCAAAAAAGAATGTAGAATAGACAGAATTCTGCATTGCCAAGGGCAATGAAAAAATTGGACAACTACTTTTGAAAACCATCCAGTTCCATTTTGCACTTAAAATCAAAAGTACATTTGTCCTATGGCCCAGAAAATCTTCTTTAAATATGTATCCAAGAGAAATTAAGATGTATAAACACAATGAATTTATTAATAATAATAATAATAATAATAAAAGCTTTATTCATCATAGTCAGTAACTGGATACAATTAAAATGAATACTAAGAGAAAATTGATAATTGTGCTATGTTCATACATTAGAATACCAATTAATCATCAGTGAAGAAAAAGAATAGACTAGCAATTTTCCACTTAAGATCTGTATATTTTACTATATCTAAATTTTATATTAGTTTTAAAAAGTTGGGCTGTTACTACCATGGCCTTTTGTCCTGGAAATCAGCAAACACAGCACCTACTGTTCCCTTTGCTTGAAACCCTCTTTCAAAGGTTTCTTTGTGGGTTGCCTCTTCGCCACTTTCAAGGTTCTATTCATTTGTCACTGGGTAAGAAACTTTGGTCAATTTCCTTGAACTCTGTTCCCTGACTTACTACCAATGTGGTTCATCTCTGCTGCTGTGATAAGATTTAGAGGAGGGTGGGTTTGTTTGGCTTACAATTCTGGATTTTAGACCATGATTTGGGGGAAGCCAAGGCAGGAACTCAAGGAATCACACCCAAAGCCAAGACAAAAGAGAAACAAATGCACCTATGCCTTCTGTTTGGTTGCTTGCCACCGTTTTTCACTCTTACGTGGTTCAGTACACACGTTCAGGAATGTTGGCCCTCACAATGTGTTGTATCTTGGTCCTACTTCAATTAACAATCAAGACAATACCCTAACATCATGCCCACAGATCAATATGTTCTTGAAAATTCTTCATTATAACTCTTCCCAGGTGAGTCTAGGAGGGATCAGGTTGCCAATTAATGCTAACCAGCACACCCCCCCCCCAGATGCTGTATCATTCATTAATGCTAATGCAAGAAACACAGCTCTCATATCAAAGTATATAGGATTATATGTGGTGTGTGTGTGTGTGTGTGTGTGTGTGTGTGAGAGAGAGAGAGAGAGAGAGAGAGAGGGAGAGAGAGAGAGAGAGAGAGAGAAACCAGAACGCCTGTATAGTAGAATTGGATCCCAGGAAATGGGGTGATATACAGTTGTGAATCCAATGGCTTCTTATAGGGCTTATGACAGAGACTGGGTTGACATATGAGGAGATGAGATGGTTTGATATGACTTAATGTGTTAACCTGATTAGGCTGTAAATTTAATAATAGCAGGCCTTAGGTGCCTCATTAGCAAAGTAGGTAACCATCAGTCTCATAATAGCAGGCCTTTTGTTGTTTATCACTATGTATCCCCAGTACTTAAAAAAGCATTGACACATATTCACTCTTCAGTTAATACCTGATGAATGAAGAAATGAGTGTTTCTATGGCTTTAGTTGGAGGTATAATAGTGCTAACATCTGCTTGACCTCTGGTAAGGACTTGTGCAGCTTCCATTCAATTCATGGGTGAAAAGGGGAACCTGACCCTGGTCCTCTGGAGGAGTGGCAGGCTCTCTTCTGCTGTGGAATAATTCTTTTGTACACAATGAAGATTTGTCATTGTGATTGGTTTAATTAAGAAGCTGACTGGCCAATAGCTGAACAGAATAAGGTTTGGCAGGAAAGCCAGACAGGAAAATGCTGAGAGGAAGGAGGGCAGAGACTGGAGTTGCCAGCCAGACGCAGAGGAAGCAGGAGATGAGCATCCCATGTTAATAAAGGTACTGCCATGTGGCAGAACATAAATAAGAAATATGGGTTAACTTAAAATGTATGAGCTAGTTAGTAATAAGCCTGAGCTATTGGCCCCAGTGTATTTATTTGGGAGTTGCAGGTGGGACAGAAACTTCCATCTACACTCTTAAACTCGGAGCCATTTGTCCAGGAGAAAATGGAAGTATGAGTCTTCAAGTTTTAACTTAAATATGTGAGTGGGCTCCAGAAAACTAGACATATAAAGGATTGACACAGAATATTGTTTACATATGCCAAACACACACACACACACACACACACACACACACACACACACACATATACATATACATATACATATACATATACATATACATATACATATACATATAATTTAGTAACTTCGTGGCATACAACATCTCATGAAACTACTGGAATGAATCTGTTATAGAAAGGAAAATGTACAGTGACTATGTGATTCAGTTGAGCCAAGTTCTCCTGAGCATGTGTTGAAAACATGATGCCATGATGAGAAAACGAAATCAACCAGATATCCCAGAAAGAGTGCATGTAAAAGTGAACAATGATAAGATAGGAGTATGGACAAGGAGCATTTCACCCTGGCACATCCTTAACTAGCAGAGTCACATATGGCAGACCGAGAGAAGATGAGAAGGCAGACTCTGTCTTAATTGTTTTCATCTGAGTCTTACAATGCCTATGACTTGAGACAGGTAAGGAATTCCAGGAAAAAGCAGTAACAAGTAAACATGTGGATAGGTGGGAAATCTCATGTGTACTGGTAAGACCTGTACAAAAGTTAGAATTGGAAGAAAGATATAATGAGATATAAGGTCGGGAAGTTCATCAGGTAGAACTGACAGAGAGCTGACGTTATTACATTTTCCACAGGGAACCACTCATGTTTTCAGAGGGCTGAAAAGAAATTGTTGGATCTGTGTTTCAAAAAAGCTGCTTCTCCAGAGGGGTGCTGGATGGACAGATGGGGCTAGGATGGGAGTGAGAAAAAGCCATTTCTATAGTTCACTGCAGCTCACTAGGAAAACAATTCAACACACACACACACACACACACACACACACACACACACACACACACACACACACACACACGATGACGATGTTTGGCTAATAGTGAATCTGCGAGATGAAATACTGTATCACTGAGGACATGGCCTCTCAAACAACCGGAAAGTCTCCTTTCTACACTAGCTGTATATAACTTTGCTAGTGATGCTTTGCTTTACAGAATAACATGGAGTAGAACATACATCATGCTTTTGTTGGGCATGAAATGTGATGACACCACACTGTACAACTCTGGACCATTGAGTGAAGACATCCTGGGAGCTGATGTCACTATGCTTATTCCTCACTTTTGTGGGTGTGAGCCCCAGTCACTGATGACTTCAGAAACTTTAGCACCACAGACAGTTTGAGGCCTACTAAGGCAGGAAGAAGCTCTCCCTGGTCACGGGTTTGCCGTTTTAACAAAAGACGGTCTGGACATAGAATGCAGAGTCCTCCAAAGCCTGTATCAAGTTTCTTTATCAGAAATTACTTGAGTGAGTAAACAGTTCCCATCTCTACAGCAGCTCCACCAAGACTTCCTAACTCATCATGCCCCCCTTCCCCCACAATACCACTCAGGAATGTTCTCCCTGGGGCACTTAACATACAGAGTTTATCAAGTGCTTTGTTCACAGCCACCTGAGGTTTATCTTACAACAGCCACTGTGACCTGGAGAGCTACAAGGATTACAAGTGATTTCCCATTTTTGTGGAAGATGTTTTGAAACAATATTAGCAGGGGAAAATGACATTAGCAACAAAGGGAAAATAAAGCAATGAACAACGTTCTTGGAGGAAAAACAAGATGATGGTAATTGGTCCTCACCTCTAGCTGTTGACTCACTGGGGGCGAGGTGCTGGAGAACACAGCTGAACGTACTCATTGACAGCCATCCTCCGTGAGACAAAGACTGGAGATTCGTTTCAAAATGAATCACAGGACTCAGCACTCTACAGAATCATTCAGAGAACTTAATTAACTGAAAAGCCTCCCTTGTAACAGCTCATTTATAACGAGGGCAGTGGTACCTCATGAAGACAGCTCCTTTGTTGGAAAAGATGATTCCATGACAAACATCTCAAGCTCTGCCTCCAACAACTCCCTCCTTCCAGAAGGGCCATCAATCTTGGGTTCACTTCCTTTTCCTTTCCTTCCCTTATTATCTAGGTAAATGGAGCTTGGGCATGGGGGTTGTGTTTTGGGAGGAGAGCATAGAAATAAAGTTTTGAATTACACTGTTGAGTACACTCTGCTGAACATATTTTTCTACAACACAAGCCATGGAAAAGAATTACTCTTAGAAACATTTCCGAAATATAACCAGAATGTATGTGTATGTGCAGCTCTGGATGCGTGGTCACATGTATACATGTACATGAGGAGGCCAGAAGCTGAACACTGGATGTCTTTCTCAATTGATCTCCAACTTACTTTTTGAGACAGGGAGTCTTGTTGAACCCGGAGCTCACTGCTTTGACTGGATGGGCTGGCCAGCAAGTTCCCTCTCTTGCTTCCTCAGCTTTGGAATACAGATAAGCCACACTGCTTGGCTCTTTGCAGGGATGTGGAGATTCAAGACTGGGTCTTCATGATTGCACAGCATGCTTGCACAGTTGTGCTGTCTCCCGAGCCCTAAGACCAGAATTTCTGAAGCTTTACAAGGCTTCAGTTTTGAGGGAAGAAGGGTGTAGCTTGCTGTCTCATTCAAGTCTACTTTCCAAGCTTTATCCTCTCCTGTAGCCCCTCACACACCACTAACTCTATTTGCCCATCAACTCACTGAATTGAAATCATGATATATACATCTACAAGAAGCTTTGCATGGGACTGTAGAGATTGCTCAGTGGTAAAGCACAGCTGATGTTCTAGAGGGCCTGAGTTTGGTTCTTAGCACCCAAATTGGGCCACATCTGCAACTACCTGTAGCTCCAATTTCAGAGGACCTCAAGTATCCCTTACAAATGCGGCACACACACACACACACACACACACACACACACACACACACACACACACACACACAACACACACTATTAAAAAGCATTTGCACAGATTTCTTTGTTTTTTCCCCATAAATTGTAGATATAATAGGCATATTCTTTTTTGCAGATTTTTTTATTTGGATTAGAAACAAGATTGTTTTACATGACATTCCCAGTTCCCTCTCCCTCCTATCCTCCCCTACCACCACCCCCTAGCTAAAACCCTACCTATCACATATCCCTTCTGCTCCCCCTGGATGGTGAGGCCTTTCATAGGGTGTCATCAGTCTATCGTGTCTTTTGGGATAGGGCCTAGACCCTCCCCCGTGTGTCTTGGATCAGGGAGTATTCCTCTATGTGGAATGGGCTTCCAAAGTCCACACCTATGCTAGGGATAAGGACTGAACTACTACAGGAGGTCCCGTAGATTTCCGAGGTATTCTCACTGAAACCCATGTTCCTGGGGGCTGGATCAGTCCCATGCTGGTATCCCAGCTATCAGTCTGGGGAGCAAGAGTTCCCCATGTTCAGGTCAGCTGTTTCTGTGGGTTTCATTAGCCTGGTCTGGACCCCTTTGCTCTTCACTCGTCCTTGCACACAACTTGCACACAGTTGCACACAACTGTGCAAGCATGCTGTGCAACTGGATTCCAGTTCAGTTCAGTGATTAGTTGTGGGTGTCTGCTTCTGCTTCCACCAGCTTCTGGATGAGGGCTACCGGATACCCCCTATTCTTAATTAGTGCTATGACATTGCTTTTAACACCCCAGCCTTGGCATTACTTTGCTTTCATTAGCATCCAATTTCCCCAAGCAGATTGTATACTACCTGAAGTCAGAAACCAAAGCATCATTGCATCAGACTTGCCTGGTGATGTTTACTGGACCATTTCTTGAGGATGCAAAATTAATCCTTGCTTTATTACTTACAACCCATGCAAAGTTAGCTATAGCATTTTTTCTGTTGGAGTTTGCCTGGTTATATATATAAAAAATGGTTTTTACTAATACCAAGTTCAATGGCTTGCAGTGGGGATTAACTATGACAACATATGCACAGCACTTCAAATGCCATCTGATCCTTTGTTTGTGCTTGCTAAATGGTAGCTTAAAACAAATGCTGTGTTCTGTAGCAGTGAGTTATAATCATTAGCTTCTTCAGATAAACCACTCATGTTATGCTTTCAAGTTGATGATCTTCAGTTGAAAACAAGAGCCATTTGTGAAGCTGAGTAGCAAAGCACTTCCTGACGGTTCTCTTCTGCAGGAAGTGCAGCCCCTCCTTCTAGGAGGCTATTAACTGCCCTACTCATCTGTGACAAGTTTACCGTGAGCTTTGCGTTTTCTGTAGACTTCTCTGAGATTCAACGCTAGGATAAACTTTCCAAAAATTGGAAAGACCTCCCAAGAGATGTTTCTAGGTAGCCATCTGGATGATTTTACATAGGTGTTTGCTAGGGGAACTATTATATCCGGCATGTGCTAGGGTGTTCTACTCATTACTTTTCTCATTTGCTGAGACAAGACACCTAATAAGAAGGAAGCTACAGGAAGAATGTCTGACTTGAGCTCACAGCTTAAGGTTAAGAAGGGATGTATTCCATGGTGGCAGGAAGGTTTGGTAGCAGGAACTTGAGTCAGCTGCTCACACTGCTTCTGCAGTCAGAACAAAGAGATGAATGCTGGTACTCAGATTTCTTTCTTTTTTTCTTTTTTTTTCTCCTCTAGTCTAGGCCTCCAGTGTGTTGGGATAGTGTTGGTCACATTCAGGGTGGGTCTTCTCTTCTCAGTTACACTACTCTGGAAATATCCTTATAGGCACACCCAAGGTGTGTCTCCTAAGTGATTTCAAGGCCAGGCAGGTTGACAATGAGGATTAACCACCATGGATACTATTCTTATTTCTAACTAGTTACCGATGCTAATTTTGAATAGTTTAATATGTAATAAATAACTACTAGAATTTAATATCAGGCAAATAGATTCAAGCAAATTACATATAACTTTCCCAAAACATTTTGAAATCACCCAAACATGACTCTAGTTATGGATAGTATGATTAGATAGAAACATATATATATGTATATATATGTATATATATATATATATATATATATCACTTTATACATTATATATTTACATGATTTATTTATTTAGTGTGTTGTGGGGTGCCCATGTGCATATGTGTGGAGGTCATAAGATAACATGTGGAAATTGCTTGTCTCCTTCCACGATGTGGGTTCTGGGGATTGAACTCAGGTAGCTAGGCTTGGCAGCCAGTACTTTTACCCACTGAGCCATCACATAGGACCTGTTTTGTTTTTTGAGATGAGGGTCTCACTAGGTTGGTTTGAACTCTACAACTTCCTTTCACTTCCTCCAATCTGTACTCCTAGGCTGAACTTTATGTAACTTTTCAACTAAGTCTTTTTCCTGACTTTTCTTTCCTAATAAAGTGATGACCCTCTTGATGTAATTCCATGGTCTATTTTACAGTGTTCCTACACAGAACTGCCAATGTTTTATTGCTCTTGGTAGGTAGGTAGGCAGGAACTAACATGTATTCATATTCTTTATATTCTTTATATTCTACTGAGTTAGCTATGGTACATGATCAACAAATGTGATAAGCACATTTTATCATGTTCATACTCTAACACTAACTTGCTCTCTGACTTTGAAATACTCCTATTTAGAAAAAACAAGATATTAGCTACAAAGAAGCTGTCCCTTGAGTCACTCACTGATGTGAGTGGGTCATCCTGGGTGATCAACTTTCCAGACCTCACTTTATTCTAGCCTGTGCTACCTTCCTCAGTACAGAGTTGACTGAGTTGGAAGAGCAGAGATAAAAGCATTTTGTTTATTACATTTGAGTGAGGCCAACAGGCCTCTGAAACATGCAGAGAGTCAGCTCTGTCCGGGGTTAATATGGTTACAAACAATGATTAACAAGCCCCAGGATCAAAGACTCCTGCCATTTATCTTTGTTCTTTCACTTTAATGAAGGTTGACATGCCATCAGGGTTTCCTAGAGGAGCTTTGATTTTATTCAAAATGAGATGATAGAAATCTCACCATGTTCTATTTATATATCCTATAATGATCCTAAAAAGCGAGAGTGGGAATAGAATTATCCTGGTTAAAAATCAACTATCCCTAGTCTTCATTTTGTAGACAAGGAACCAGAGGATCAGAGATACTAATTCATTCCCTGGGCTGACCACTAGCCAGGCAACAAATCAGGGATAATATTGCCCTGGAAGACACAGCCTGGTGCATGAAACCTATTATTTATTTCCATCATTACTGGTATTTCTTTTGGAATCTTGGGCATTAATAACTCTTCTTATCTTTGGGATAGATAGAGATGGAGTGAGGAAGAGAGAGGAGCAAGAGAGCTAGAAAATGAGGGGAGAGAGAGAGAGAGAGAGAGAGAGAGAGAGAGAGAGAGAGAGAGAGAGAGAGAGAACCAGCAAGAGAGAGAGAGAGACAAAGACACAGATAGACAGGGAAACACATGCACGCGTGCGCACACGTGCACACACACACACACACACACACACACACACACACACACACACACACACGGAGAGAGCAGGGGGTGGGTGGAGAACTCAATCATTATATTAATAGCTGTTTGGTAAAACACAGCATACAAAGTTTCTCAGTAAAACTGGCTTTGGGAAAATGGGTAGGACCAGCTTATGACCATTTTAACATTTTCCGCAAGTGTGAACTTAGGCACCGTAAATAGAAAGAGGTGGGTCCAAAGCTAAGGTAACTTCACCAGTGGGAGAGACAGATGCTCCCTTCAGTGTGTTTCATAATGGGTGTGTGTGTGCAGAGAATACCCTTCCTGTCTTATAAAGCATGGGGCATAGACTCTGAGCAGAGAAATTTCCTCACATTTTCATTCAAATTAATAGACAAAAATTAAGTGGGGTTACTCTCCAAGTGAGCAGGAAACTCAAATTTCAGATCCTTGATTGAGAACAAATACGGGAGGAGGGAGAGACAGGAAGGGTCCACACAGGGAGTAATGTAAAATATCTCTTCTATTCAATAAAGAGCAAATTCTAGAAGCTTTTAGTTTAGTGTGCATCCCTACCCCCATGTACCATAGCAACAGCCTCTAACTAATATGCATGGCATGTTTCCAGGTTCATTTGTTTTTCACAGCATGGCAGTTCCTCCTCTTAGATGGTTAAAACATGACTCTTTATTCCAAACTTGTAGTATTTCCTGGAAAAGGGTTACAGTTCATGTCGCAGTTTCCTCTTCTATAAAACAAGGAAGATGCATGCTGGCATGTATGGGATTGAAACACCCAGATGTATTAATTCCATAAATCACCAACAAGTACTATTTTTCACTTCTTTATGTCTTTATTTTCTCCTTTATCCCGGTTATTCCTGGTTAGCCTATGGAATTCCTCTTATTAGGCACCATGCTGCAACAGATTCTAGGATTGTATTGGGCTTGAGGCAGGACTCCCTCCAGAAGTCTTTAATCTCTGCCACCTAATGAATCTTGGATGATCTAGGACAAGAAACCCCTTAAAAAGACCATTTGCCTCCCCAGTTGAGTCTTATGGTTGGCTGCAAATGAATCTTGGGCCACTTTGATTGCCTGATGACATCCCAGTGAGAGAGAATCACTTGAGACTCAAGATGCAATTTCTACCTTCGGGAAGCCCTTGTCACTGCACTTACTGCAAGTGAAACAAGGAAAACAAAGGAACCTCATAGAAGAGAAGGTTAGTGGTACCATGGAACAAATTGGTACAGGAGATAGTTTTCTGAACCTAACACCAGTAGCACAAACATTGAGATCAACAATTAATAAATGAGACCTCCTGAAACTGAGAAGCTTCTGTAAAGCAAAGGACACAGTCAGCAAGACAAAACGGCAGCTCATAGAATGGGAAAAGATCTTCACCAACCCCACATCTGACAGAGGGCTGATCTCCAAAATATACAATGAACTCAAGAAGCTAGCCACTAAAACACCAAACAATGCAATTAAAAGTTGGAGTGCAGAACTAAATAGAGAATTCTCAATAGAGGAATCCAAAATGGCTGAAAGACACTTGAGAAAGTGCTCAACATCCTTAGCCATCAGGGAAATGCAAATCAAAACAACTCTGAATACCATCTTACTCCTGTCAGAATGGCTAAAATTAGTAACACCAATGACAATCTATGCTGGAGGGGATGTGGAGAAAGGGGAACTCTCTTCCATTGCTGGTGGGGGTGCAAACTTGTACAACCACACTGGAAATCAGTATGGCGATTTCTCAGGAAAATGGGAATCAGTCTACCTCAAGATCCAGCAATTCCTCTCTTGAGTATATACCCAAAGTATGCGCACTCATACAATAAGGACATATGTTCAACTATGTTCATAGCAGCATTATTTGTAATAGCCAGAACCTGGAAGCAACCTAGATGCCCCTCAACTGAAGAATGGATAGAGAAAATGTGGTACATTTACACAATGGAATACTACTCAGTGGAAAAAAACAAAACTAAACAAAACAAAAAACAAAAACAATGGAATCTTGAAATTCGCAGGCAAATGGATGGAACTAGAAGAAACCATCCTGAGTGAGGTAACCCAATCACAAAAAGATAAACATGATATGTACTCACTCATTTTTGATTTTTAGATATAGAGCAAAGGATCACTAGTCTACAATCCACACTACCAGAGGAGCTAGGAAACAAGGAGGATCCCAAGAGAATATTGCATAGCCCCTCGATGAAGGCGATGGGGACAAGAACCCCTGACCAAAGTGGGAGCCCAGGAGCAGGGAGAGGAAGGAGAGACTTCATCCTGTTGCTGTTCGAAGCAGAAACAGACACCCACAGGTAAGCATTCAACCACACTACTGGAATTCAGTTGTGGAGAGGGAGGAGGGATGAACAAATGAGCCAAGACAGGGTTGGAGAGACCTGCAGAAACAGTGGACCATCTCATAGCATGGAGACCCTTGTCATAAAGCTGGGGAAACAGCATTTGACCAAACCAAGCCCTCTGAATGTGGGTGCCAGCTAGGAGTCCAAGACAGTCTATGGGACCTCTAACGGTGGAGCCAGTCTTTATCCCTAGAGTACAATGGACTTTGGGAGCCCATTCCCTATGGAGGGATACTATTGTAGTCCAGATACAGCAAGGAGGGCCTAGGCCCTCCCCAAAACGATTTCACAGACTTTGAAGGTCCCTGGTGGGAGGCTTCACTATCCTTGGGGAGGAGTTGGGGAGGTTGGGAGGAACATGGGAGGATGGGAAGGCGAGGGAATGAGGGGATGGATATGTAAATATGAGTAGTAATTAAAGAATTAAAAAAGAAATTACAAACAATATATAGATCTTTTTAAGCTAAAAAAAAAGACAAAATGAAACACAAAAAGAATGTCTATGTGACTAGACCTTCAGTATGATTTGACCATCTTTGTAGATGCTTTGTCTGAAGTATTCACACCGTACATGCTTGAGACCACAAGGGTTCTGTAATGATAGACCATTATAATTGAGTCATTGTAGACCCAAGGTTCAACAGAACTGAGGTTTATTCTGGAATGGAGAAAATGTGATAGAAGCCAGATCCAAGGGCAAAGTTCAGGATTTGGCCTTTTCCTGCTTACCTCATCACTGTTTAAAGCTCTTGGCAGATAGGTGCTGGAACAAAATAGAAAATATTATTAGTGAGATTAGTGCCAGTTTCAACTAAACTCTGTTGAGTCAATAGTTCAGCGCCAGAGGGCTGGTTGAGACAGCGAGAATAAATAACTTTTAAACGTCTCAGAACATTTGAATTTATGATCTATAAAATTTTACCCATAGAGGGGAAAACTCTGGATATGTAAAAATGACAGACAAGTTCTGCCCAGGACTTAGTCATTAACAAGGGAATGTTCCACAAATACATGGTTTAGATGTTTTTAGCAGACTTAAATATTTCAAACATTACAGACCCTCACTACATAAGAGGTAGTTCTCAGAGGACTGGATAGATACAGTCCTGATTTATGAAGCTTAGGTTTCATAGGGCGGTGGGGGGAGGGGGTGTTCAGCACTGGAAGTTGTCAGTGATATGCTTTGGATTGACTTTTCTCAGTTACTCTTATGTAGGAGGCAAGGAAACAAGAGGCACACCCTTCTGAGCAGTGACAAGGACAAGTCCACTCTGCCTCTGCCACCCTGCAGACTCTGGAGTGAAGCGAGGACCTGGAGCTATCCATCACCTCCTTCAATCCTCTGAGTGCCTGGAGGTGCTACACCAGCTGGTCCAGATATGCTGTGGTCACATGTTCTGCCAGCCCTGTATTGAGACCAGTGTAAATAACAAAAAAATGAACACTTCCATTTTGCCAGTCATACCTTCCTTCAGAGGGAGTTCCAGCAACTGACATAGCCAAAATAATAGAATCTGATTAACACAACTGTTTACATGCAGGCTCTGATTTTGCTTCAGAGACACAAGGTGCTCATAGGGACTTATAAAAAGTACATGGATAAGTGTGGACCACTGAAAGAACTTTGTGAGACAAGTTGTGTCTAGCCATTTTGTCAGAGGGAACTAGATGAAGACAGCTTGCTGGATCATTGTATTACCCACCACAGCTCAGAAAGGAGACCCGTGCTCTGTTTGCTTTTCTATTTACTACCCAATGAGAGTTTAAGTACCTTCAGCTACAAGTCAGCTACACTTTGTTTTTTGATCTTATAATTTTGATTATATCAAGGAATTGTTATATAAAGTGCTAGATGGGTCACTTATTAAATATGTGAATCACTCAAACACCACATAATTTTAAGATGATGCTTGAAGTACTGGAGGGAAATTGGCAATGTTTGATGGAGAAAAACATAATACAGTCTTATACATTTGTCTTTGTTATGCTGCATTCAAGAACTGCTTTCACTCTGATGGTTTAGATCTGCTTTTAAACTCTTGAGATTCTTAGACATATAACCATAAACAATAGTCTCCACCAGCCATTGACATCTGGAAGAGACACAGATTGAGTATGTGGTGGGTGAGCTCTGTGTGCCCATTGGTAAATCTGTATATAACACTATATGTTCATGACTATCATCATGGTTAGGCAAGATAACCATTTCTGTTCTATGTAAATAGATGGAGAAGGAAATCAAACATGATCACTGAAGGAAATCTGAAATCAACTTCAATGTTCATATTCTAGTCTCTGACAAGAGAGTGTAAATAGTCTTATGTGAGAGGAGGAAAGGAAAAATTTGGAGTCAGCAAGATCCATTTTAACGGAATTAAAGTACATGATGCTACAACAGACTTTGTGTTTAAAATGCATACTTAGCTGAACCTAGTGGTGTGTGCCTGAAATTCAAGTTCTTGAGAGGTAAGGGTGAAAAAAATCAGGAGTTCAAGGCCAGTCTTGACTAATGATACCATAAGAATTAAGAAACTGAAAAAAAAGGAAAGAAGATATATGTAAACTTGGCTATTGACATACTTTATCTATACATGTAAGAATTTAATATTATATATTTGCAAACATTTGCAGCTTATTATTTATAAGTAATTTTTATACTGTGATTTCTTAAGAGCCACCTGTTGATATTTATGGCAGAGGTTTTTCACATTGATAATTTTGAGTGGAAATCCTAAGCTTTTAATGTTAACACCTTAAGAAAGTATAAAATAAAGCATAAATACTAAAAACCAAAGCGGGGGCA
Source organism: Cricetulus griseus (assembly GCF_003668045.3). Classification (NCBI taxonomy): domain Eukaryota; kingdom Metazoa; phylum Chordata; class Mammalia; order Rodentia; family Cricetidae; genus Cricetulus; species Cricetulus griseus. The sequence continues at coordinate 23,195,901 of NC_048598.1, forward strand.
GCATACAGGGACCAACGCAGTCCTCTGTCATGCCTGAAATGATTTTGCATTCTTGTTTGAATGAATAGTTTTTTCTTTGTGAAGGGTGATGGCTTCATAATGGAGCTGGTGTACAAGCAGGATTACAAAGCATGGGCATGCCATCTATTTACTGTCTCGAGACATTTTATAAACATGTAAAAATATTTTATTTTTATGTTCATTTATTTAAAGTTCCAAAAACCACAATGTAGAAAATATTAAACACAGAGAGAAATTATCCATTGCTCTACCACCCTAGTACAATATGGTCTTATCTTTTTCTTTTTCACTGATTTGTCCTTTTCTTATTTTTTTAAAAAATGAGTTTATATATAGCAACACAATTTACATATTGAATAACACTATAGCAGAATGATTTGATGTGGCTTTAAACAGAATAAAAGGGGGAAATTTTCAGATTTCCTCATGTAGGACAATTTCTTTTAAATCACTTTTCCTAACTGGGCTATTGTGATAATGTGTTCAGTGACTAGTTATGTCTCATTTCTATTGTACTGATGGTCAACAGAACTGAAGAGAGATCCCAATTTTCACATCCACTGACTTAAAGGAACAACACATACTGGTTTCTTTTGGGATGCAAGACTGGTCCTTACTGTTTCAATGCACAGAAAGTTGTGTTCACATATATCCACCATGAAAACAAAATGATGGAGCCAGAACAAGAACAGACTTAGCTTTATCTCTTTCAAGACTCAACAGTGCTCTCTCTTTGCCTGTACTCCAACCTTTCTCATCACCTTGTACTTTTCTTAAATATTTTTAAATGTATGTTTCAGGATGTAAGGCTCAGCCCCTGTGCTTGTTTCTGTATTCATTTGTTCTAAAGGGTTTTCAAACAATCTCATGTCTATCTGTGTCATCTGTTTGTTGATGGCTTCTCACATTATAGCTCCAGTCTAGATAACCTGCTGTATCTTTTGAGTGGCACTCGCCTCATCCCTCAGCAACCACTGTGTAAATGTGTCTCTTTCAGAGCGGTGTAAAATAGTTCCATAGAGAATGCAGACTTGCTTTCACTCAGCATACTTTTGCTGAGAGCTTAGATATTACACATGCCAGGGCCATCCATTTCCAGGTTATGTTTCCACCACTCTTTATTTAAATGTTCATCCCCTGAGCGATACTGGAATAATTTTCAACTTTTGGCTATTAGAAATAAACCTTCAAAGGAAATTAATAAACATATTTTTGGCGCATATGTGCTTTCATTTTTCTAGAATAGACATTCAGGAGTGTGATTGCTGAGTCAGACGTTTTTAAGTTTATATATAGTTTTCTGAGGAACTGTTGAATCATTTTCTAGAGTAGCTTCACCACTTTACTTTCCCATCAGCTATGTGTGAGAAACTTGTTTGTGCTCTTCCCTGCCAGCAGTCGCTCTCAGGAGTCTACAAAGATGGCCCTTCTCAGCGTGTGTGTGATGAAATTTCATCACTTCCTTAATGATGGATGATGGCAAGCATCTTTCCATGTCTCTATCTACTCCTTCTGAAGTTTGTCTTTCTTCTTTGTTGAGATGGGGTCTTTCTAGGTCATCTAAGTTGGCTTTGTGCCTGTTAGCCCGAGACTATAGACACCATCATACCCAGCTGTCTTGTCATGATTTTTATAGAGTGCTCTGCAGAGAAAATTAAAAATCCATTTAACTGTGATTATTCTAGTTTCTCAGTTGATTTAATTAGAACTATCTTTCTTTTTGCCCCATAATTATCATTGTAGATCATGAATATTCTACAAAAGGCACTTAGAATGTTGTTCCAGCCACTTCCTGACTTCTTTTCACACCATCCATACATTCCTGTTTTTGTCTAATGAACCTCATTTTCTTTTGGTTCTTTCTTCCAGACACAAGGAACCAAACTGAAAATCACACTTCAGGCAATTTATAGCAAACTGGATGCCATAAGAATACACCCATACTCCCAAAGTGACATGAAGGTGTCAGTTTTAGTCTATATGGAAACTATCTAGAGAAGTTATTTTGGCTGTAACTGAGAAACACCAAATTTGAATCCCAATCCCAATACATTTTCTGTGACTCCAGATTATCTTCCTTGTCTGTAGGGGCTGCAGTAAATTTAATATTCTACAATTCTAAGTCATAGTGACATTTCACCCAGTTGCAGACAGGGGTCTTACCTGTGAGAAAAGTGTTGCATGATCCTGACTGGGAACATTCAGACAGGGATTGGGACCCTCTAGAGAAAGCTTTTTTGTTTGTTTGTGTTTTGGTAGTGCACTCGTAATGAAGACACCAGATACTTTCTGTTCTTTCTAGAATTTAGGGTTTAAGCAATCCTCTATGTCTTTGGGTTTTCTGTATTGGATTACTCCGAAATTTGTTCCCTGATCTCTCTGACTTTTTAATTCTAATCACAACCCATACTGAAAATTAGCGATCATCAATAAATTAGACAGAATAGTATCATTTATTTTCTAATGTAAGTCTGCATTAGGGGACAGGAGAGGCATGAGTGAAAAGGGAAGAATAAACTGATGCACAGCCATGCAGTAAGAAAAATATCACCACGCCAGGCTTCTAATGAATTGTAATAGCACAGCTTTGCTCAAAGGGAACTTCACAAAGAAAAGTACATCTCCTAGGCAATTTGGTAATCACTTTTAAAAGTGTTTTTCTTCCAACCTGTCACCTTAAGATTGGGAAACAATTTCTGTGCATGTATGGAGGGAACAGAAGTGTAAGAACACTGACAGCTGCTGCAGGAGGAGATGGGACAGAGACAGAGCCTCTCTCCAGATCAGGAGCGGGAGTATAGAAAAACGTGTTCAGAGTGTCACGTTGAGCAGTTGGGGAGATAGCCCCGTGACTAAGAGTGTTTGTTGTGTTGTGTGCTTTGAGTTTAGATCTCCCATGCCCCACATAGAAATGGAGGACATGGCTACATGAACCTGTAATTGTGCAGACGAGACAAGGGGAGCCTGGAAGCTCCCTGCTCAGCCAGCATACCTGAAATTATGAATTTCTGGTTCAGGGAGAGACCCTATTGCTAAAGAATAACTTCTTTAGCTTTCACGTATGAATCCTTACCACCCAACACACACACACACACACACACACACACACACACACACATGTTCAGACACACTGGCATACATAATCAAACCGATACTGAGAAAACTATTTGGTTAATTGTATCCAAATCCTTAACCATTAGTGGGAGCAGAATGATCCAAGAGGGTGATTGTTGAAGTGGAAATCACCCCTACAGGAAAGGATAAAAAATATATTTTAATCAGGAGGTTGCTAACCCAGAACACTGTGTCAAACATTCTCTACAGAACAGTTGGAGGCTCTGTTTTTTTTTTTTAATTTTTGTTTTGTTTTAAGGAGAACAAAAGCAAACCTTGGCCAAAAAATACCTTTAGTTGATCTCTAAGTTTGAGACTGTTGGAGACTTGTGGGCTCTGTGCAACTGTATCTAGTTTGTTTCATAATTTAATGTCTGACTGTGACTACTCACTTCTTAAGGATGGTATTGAGTGTTAATGGGAAGATGAAAAAACAAACTTGGAGATGATGGCTAATTACATTGAGCAAATGGCAGAGACAAAGTAACCTCAGTCACTTTGGCTGGAGACCCTGCAGTTCCTAACTGGAAAATCTTTTAATGACTACAGTGATGATGTATGTGGAGTTGTTGTTAGTGTTACGGCTAGAGGTGATGAGACAGTGATAAGGACCACTGACTGTGAAAACAGAGAAGCAGTCACACACATAGGGAGGGTATAGAAAGAAAGGTTAGGATTTGCTCCAAACATAGATGTTAGTTGTCAGTTTCATGCACACTCAGCTACACAGAGCGGCCCCATCATTATAAGTAGGTTTGTTGTTTAAGACAACACCTTCTGAGTATTCTCACAGGAGACTAGTTAAGTGATCGAATTTTGGAACCAGACCAAAGTCTCATCAAAGCAGAATGGACTGCATTGAAGTGTGATTGCATCCAAATGTGGCTAAGACATGAGACGTCTCATTCACCTTTGTCTTATATGTCTGTGTTCATTCTCTTTTTTTCTCCTAGAATGTCCATTATTCCAATGAAAGAATTACAGCATATGTCATCCTCACAATCCACAAGCGTGTTCCTGGTCCACTCTGCAACATCTGAGTAGAATTACCATTGCACACACATTTGCCTTTCTATAATACTGGAAAAAGCACTTGCATTTCTATTGCCATAGCAGAAAAAGATCCGTTTCTGTTCTTAAATTTTGTTCGTGTGAAAATATTAGTGTGGTGATATCTTGCTTGTATAAATAAAGCCTATCTGAGGGTCAGAGAATGGAGCTTGCTACTATCTAACCATAGAGGTTCTGGAAGTCTGTACAGATAGACAGGAAGTGAGATGGTGGAGTGGAAACAGGATATAAAGCAGGGAGAAAGAGGAACTTGCTCTCTTGCCTGGTGAGATGCTAAGGAGGTAAGGTGTGGTTGTGGCTTGTTCCTTCTTCTCTCTGATCTTACAGGGTTTTTTTTTTATTAATTAGACCAATTAAGAACTTCTTTTAAGGACAGTTTTCTAGCAATTTTCTTCCTTTGTCAAAGGCCCCAGACCTTAGCACAACTGACACCATGATGGCCATACCATTTAAGGCCTTGGAACCCAGCACATAGGCAGTAGAAACAAAGACCTAATCCAGGAAAGTCCATAGATCTGGGAAAATCCCTAATGGAACCAACCTTGCTTTTTAGCTTTTAGAGTTTCACTTCTGGCTAACTGTCCTTACTTACCAACTGAGGAATGACAGACAACCCAGGATGCTGCGGGTTTATGCTTAAAAGTTCACCCTGAGAAAAGCTCAAGACTGGACTCAGGTCCTGAACATCTAGTGTAGTTTCTGCCCAGCTAATTAAGGACTCTCTATTGGCTTGATCCTGCGTCTGAGTGGTCTTCTTTGGTGAATCCCTCACAACACCTTTCACAGCATTTTCCTGGCTGTAGTCTTGGCTGCTAAATTATAATTTGTTCCCTCCTTGATAACATTGGTGATTCCGATTCCAGTTTTTATTGGTTTTTCTTTTCTTTTTTCCTCACATAACCCTAGTGGAGGATCCAGGAATATGACAGAAGGGTGCAATAATCATTAACTTTGAGCGTTGGTTGACAATTTTTTGTGACAACAAAGCTTTGCTACAAATTTATGCATTTCATTCAAGTCAGTGATCTATTTGTGTGATTTCCTAAACATAATTGTAGAGTATGAAAAATGTAACACCATAATTACATTCCTAACTATAATTGGTGCAGTTGTTTTTGCATCTTTATGCTGGCATTTTAGCATGTTGTGTTACTTGGTTCTTTTAACTTGGTTAGTAATGGCTCAAGTAGAAAAATGACGTCCCTTTCATATGACGACAGCATACAAAGCTAAATAAGTGTGTACAGTGAACTGTCTTTAATAAAACAAGATTTATCCTATTTCTCCATATCTGTAGAAGGAATCTGTTGTAGGGCAAGGTAGTCTCTTTTGTCTTCTGGTAATATCTTTCCCATGTACAGCCCATTTGGAGCATTAATTTATTGTTATATTTTAATAAATTGAATAGGTAACATCATATATATTAAAACCATTTAACCATCTCAGATGTAGAAAGTATCTGGTCAACCACTTTTTCTTTTCCGTTTTTGTATACATTATAATCATTTATTCATATCCTTCTAACCTTCCTACCTCACCGAACTTCATGTTCTCTTTCTTTCTCTAAGACAAAAAAAATAAGCAACAAACAAGCAATAAGACAAAAATTACCAAAACAAAATGGTCACAAAAACATGGTGTCTGTTTGGTGTTGGCATAGCGCCTGCCCTGGGAGTGTGGTTAATAGACCCAGTGACACTCTGAGAAAACTGATTTCCCTTTCCCAGCAGGTATCAGTTGCAAATAGTTTCTTGGTTAGGGTTGGGACTTTGTGTTCATTTCCCATTCTCAGCCCCGAGCACTTTTTGACACATTCACTGGGCCATGACTTGCCACAAATCTTGAGCATCCCAAAACAATTAAGACACAACCCTTTCTTAAAGGAGCTGGCATCTACAACCAACAAGTTTAGTCAGTACAATAAAAGAAAACAGTGGCAAGGAGAGGGGAGATAATTTAGTCGGCAAGAATTCTTGCTGCCCAAGTGCAAGGACTTGAGTTTGGATCCCTGTCCTCCCTGTCACAGCCAGACATGGCCTTCCACATCTGTAATCCCAGTGACAGGAAGATCACTGAGGATTTCAGGAGCTTGCTGGGCAACTAGACTAGCCAAAAAGGAACAAGCTCTGGGCTCATCTAGAGATCCTGTCTCAAGGAGGTAAGGCAGAGAACGAGAGAAGATGGCCTTGTACACACACACACACACAGTGGTGACAAGACAATAAGATGTGTTTCTGATGCATGTGCAGGAACTACTGAAAACAGGAAGGAGGAATGCTAATTTCTCCTGGACCAGTGAGAAAACCACATGAGAGAGATTCGTAGTTGGGGGAGATGAAGTCAGAGACGGTTTCAGAGTCAAAGAGGAAACCCTTCTGAGGCTCTAGCAACATTAGATCATTCTTTTGGAGGTATGGATGGACTAGGAGGTAAATAGGGAAGACCTAAGTAGACATCTCCAGGCTTCTGATCTGCAACCAAATGGTAAAAATGTCCCCTATACAATGTTATTAAATAGTCAAATTTTTGCTTTGTATATCAAAAATCCATTTTATTTTCAACAAAATGATTTATTTGAAAACAGAACCACAGCATCTGAGCATTGGGAAGTACCTTGGAGAACTATCTAGGGGAGAAAGGAGCAAGAGCAGACATATCCTTTACACAGCTGAGACTAAGCTTATAATCCTGTTTTTATTGCCTTTTTCCATTATCTTGCTTCACACACACACCCCACTCTTTTCAGGCTATACTTACACTCTCCCCAGGGTGCTAGATAATACTTGTATATTTAGGCTATTTTCATTTTTACATCATTTTCCCATGAAGATTTTGTTGTTTCCTATTTCAGACATGACACGAGGACCTCAGGCTGGCCTCATCCACTGATCCCCATGGCACCTTAAAAGACAGTGTTCCCCAGGGAGAGGCAATGTTGGAGATGAGTGGTCTTTGTGGCGGCATTCCCATCGGTCCTGGGCTATCTCAGTGGAGCTAGGATACAGGCAAGTTTCATTCCTTGTGGAGGAAAATATTCACGCCTGTAGCCAGCATGGCTTCTTCTGATGCCATTTACAAACATTGTGGTTTGAGTCTGTTCACAGAAAAATTAATTGTTGGTTTTGAATGTTATTGCAGAAGAAGCCCAATCAGTTTCTCAGTGTGCCATTCTGGGAAAATCTCAGCATCCGGAAGATTCTATTTCAGATGGTCTCCAGGAAACCGCTTATTAAAAGCATGCCCTTTCCAGGAGTGGTTTAACGCTGGCAAAGCTCTTTCTCCTGTGTCCCCAAGACAATGTGGGCATTATACAGAGGCAGAGGAAAAATGTGTTTTCATGTATGTGTTTTAGAAAAGCTAAAGGTTCCTAGCTGTAGAATGTTTCTCTCCACTGACACTCCTGACCTGCCTTCTTGTGCTTCTCCATGACTTAGACACCACAGCCTCTAACCAAAGCTTACCTACAGAAGGAGAATGCAAACAAAATACATATCTCGATACCTGGGGAATCACTAGCATAATGCTTGGCAAAGAGCCAAGGTGTTACATGTGAGCTGACTAATCTGGTAGTGATTTATCTCTTGGCTTGCTAATCAGAATCCCCAAACTTGGTTTGTATCAAGCCCTGTGGTTAAGAAGCGCTCCCTGTGAAACCACGATCAGCCTTCCATGTGCTCACAGTCACTGAGGAGAGGTGCACCTGGGAACACTCGTGAATGGAATGCAAAAGGTGATTCCCACAGCTGAACTCTGGCTAGGAGAAGGGAATATCAAGTGCTCTCAGAGACAGGGCAGTATATGATAGCTGACTCTCAAATGCCAGGAGATGTTGTGTAATTCCTAGAAAACTCAGCAGTTCTTCAACACCCATTAGTACCATGCAATTTGCTAAGAATCTCCTGGGAAGCTCCAGAGAGCCTGATAAGAAGGAAGGGCCTATAGGCAAAGCAAGTTACAAAGCCTGGAGAGAGAGAGAGAGGGAGAGAGAGAAAGAGAGAAAGAGAGAGAGAGAGAGGGAGAGGGAGAGGGAGAGGGAGAGGGGAGAGAGAGAGAGAGAGAAGAGAGAGAGAGAGAGAGAGAGAGAGAGAGAGATCAAAAGACAGTGGATGCAGAGGCTTATTTGAAAGGATTGCATAGAAGACAAGTGCCCTGTGTACCAAGTTCGTTAGGGAGAGAAGACAAACAAGTGCAGTAAAAGAAAGGGAAACCACTGTAAAGTCTGAAGGGACACCGAGGGTCCCTGAAGTCACCATCCCCATGTTCACTGTGCTCACAAGGAAGGGAAATCCCGTCAATGCATAGCATGTTCATAACCACTTATTCTTTATGTTGTAGTGTGTGATTGTATGTCTGCATGTAAGTGTAGGCACACATGTACCACAGCATGCATACAAAGTCAGAGTGTGTTTGTCTTGTTTCTGCCACTGAGGTGGATTTCAGGATAACAGGCCAATAAGCTTCAAGACACCCTGCCATCTCTGCCTCCTATTTTGCTGTTGGAGCTCTGGGAGTATGTGCCACTGCATCTGACATTTGGCATGAGTTCTGGTGACTGAACTCAGGCCATTGAACTACAGCTTAGCCAGCACCTTTACCCACTGAGCCATCTCTCCCACCCACAGTTCCTATTTCAATATGCAATTTAGGCACACCTGCTAGTGATACACTGACGGAGTTTTGAATGATTTTCATTTATTATCACAGCATTTAAGTGATAAAAATTCACTGTATCATCTAACTTCCTTTTATATATAGGAAGGTAAGGCTAAAAAGTGTCCCTAATTGCCTCCATGCCAGCTATAGCACCTGCCCAGGGACAGAAGCAGATGCTGGGGGAGTGTTTGTTCCCACTTACCTAAACAATGGAAAGATTACAGGAATGCTGCTGGAAACCGACAGGTCTGAGCTACTCCACATGCTGAGTCTCTCTGTTCCAAGGGGCTGAAGCTGTGGCAATCACGAAGGGTCATATGCCAAAAGAGAAGCCATCCAGAAGGTGGGCACAGCTGCTGCTGCTGTCTCTTAGACAAGGAAGAAGAGTCAAAGGCCAAATAACCCCTCATGGAATTCAGCTAAGGTCCGAAGACTTCCTAATGAGTCTGTGCACCTCAGCACCAAGAACCACAAGGTACAAAGGCCGTTTTCAACCAAAAGGTCAGTTATGAAGCACCTAAAATGTTCCAGGTATGAGAATATATTTTCTGGGTTCTGCTATGGCTCGATGATGCTTTTGGGTTTGTTGTTTCTATTGTGGGTTTTGATTCTTTTCTCCATTAAAAAAAATCCAGAAATTAGTTTTGTACCCAATTCTTACGCTTCTTAATAAAGAAAAGAAAATCGAGAGAGAGAGCGCCAAGATTACACAGCTAGAAAGGTCTGAGACACTCATGCAGATCTGGAGGCTAGGATTGTGTTTTCTTAGTGTCCTGACACTTCACAAATTCAGAAATAGGCCTATTTGGATTTGAATTAATATAAGTAAATTCTGTGCTTATTTTTGTGATGTCCTCTTTCTATTAGTAGACTAATAGGATCCTTGGTTAGTTTGCTTTAGTTGTAAGTCCCATATAAGCGTTCTCTTTCCTCACTTGCTTTCTTGAGATAAAAGGCCTATCCAGGTAGTGGAGGTGCACACCTTTAATCCTAGCACTCAGAAGGCAGAGGCAGGTGGATCTCTCTGAATTCCAGATCAGTCTGGTTGACAGAGAAAGTTCTAGGATAAGGACTACACAGAGAAATCCTGTCATGGAAAAAAGAAAAATGGACTTACTATACTAAAACTATAGCTGGTACTTCAAAGAACATGAATTCCAGTTAATTTGCTTCAATATTGTCCCTAAGAAAGCACCACATTTGAAACTACCAAAAGCCCCAACTATTTCCTTGACTTTGATGTGATTCTTTCATTGTCCTGATTGACTACAGCATGAGGTTTAAACATTGTCCATTCATTCCATGGACTAAACCATAAGACCCATAAGATCATGAACATTTTGTTCAGAGATGCAGCCTAGAAACTCAGATGTTTCCTGCTGTATCTATTTACTTGACTGAGTGACCACTGAAGCCAGAATGATGTGTAGACTGTATGGGTCTCAGTATGTGTATCTAAACATGAATTATGAAGGAGGCAAATGGCATGGACAGCAATTTAATTGATATGAATCTAAATTTTCCAATTCAGAAGCAATCCAACATTTATTTATTTATTTTAGTTTTTTGAGACAGGGTTTCTCTGTGTAGCCCTAACTGACCTGGAACTAGCTCTTGTAGAACAGGCTGGCCTTGAACTCACAGAGATCCACCTGCCTCTGCTTCCTGAGTGCTGGGATCAAGGGCGTGCACCACCATTGCCTGGCCCAGCTGCAATTTAATTTTTATTACTCATATTGGACTTCAAACACGTATTTTGCCAGAGTGTAGCATTATGTGTGCTCTCCCCCTCTAAGCTGGAATCTGGGATTTGATGATGAGTTTCCAAAGCCTCAACCTGCAATTTGAGGGTGATGATTGGACTTCATTTGTCTATCCATACTGGTTGTTACTGTGGTGTCCTTTGGTTCTCTCCATAGTGGATTCTCCCTAGATCTTAGAGTTCTGTCAACCCATCTTTCATATACTCACAGGCCCAGGAATTTGAGTGTAGTTTTTCAGCTACGTCTTGAAGTCTGCCTGTGGACCTCTCTGCCTGGATACCCTAAGGCAACCATTTCCGTATTAGGACCTAGGCTCTATTTTAAGTCTGGTTCATCCTCAACTCTGCAGGCCCCAATAGACCTGGACCCACCTTCCTGGGTTTGTTAGTTACTTTTCTTATACCATGACCAAATAACTGATAATAAATGACATAAAGGAGGAAGGACTGATTTGGGCTCCCAGTTTGAAGGTATAATCTGTTAACAGTGGGGAAAGTAAGTTGGCAGGAGTGACTTGTGGTTGTGGTGGCAGAAATCCAGGATCCTTGATCACATCTGGGCAGATGAGGAATCAGAGAAAATGGAAAACAGATACCCAGCTGTGTCTCTCCTTTTTCTCTTCTCATTCAACTTGCAAATCCAGACTGGGATTTGTGCCATCCATATTCAGGATTGATTTTCACTCCCTAGTTAATCACCTTCAGAAAAATCCTCACTGGTAGACCCAAAGATGTACCTCATAAATAGATATTCCATAGTGTAATCAAGTTGGCAAAATTAATGTCATTGGAATCATATAAGAAGATATTTCTTATCCAATTGTTTGATGTCTTTCCTCAAGAGATTAGAACCTGGATCTGTCTCAAATTAGGGTCTCCAGGGAAGATAAGCTCCTTAAGCAAAGCAGTTCATCTGAAAACAGATTACTCACACAGTAGAGCTAGTCATTTTGAAGTCCCTCATCAGTAGTCAATCAAGTTGACAAGGTTAGTGCTGGAAACTGGTTTATGTGGGTAGGATGGTGATAATCGTAACTAATTCTTTAGTCCATGACATCTTCCTGAGGTGTTTTCTCAACACATGTACATAATGCTAATGTTGTAATAGTTATCTGGGTAACAGAACATGAATCCTTGAGCATCAGCATGCCTGTCAGTATTCTTTCTGGTTCCTAGATTGCCACTGGAGGGCCTAGATTGGTATCTATTTATTTGACTTTTCTAGGATTCTACCTTTGGTATCAAGTACTTGTCTCTGTTTTAAACACCACTAGGCTGGGTGGGAAGGCATGGCACTCAGAGGGCCATCAACACCTTCAGTTTCTGCTATGTAATATTCTTGTCCAGATATAACTGAATTGAAAGAGACAGGTGATGATGGATGCTTATAACCCCAGTGCTCAGGAGGCACAGGCATGAGACTCAGGAGTTCAAGGCAAGCCTCAGCTACATAGTGAGTTTGAGGACAGTCTGGGCTACAGGAGGCCCTGCTTACAAAACAAAACAGGAATAAGAATAGATAGTATGTCAAGAAGCTCCTACATTTACCATTGAGCAGCTAAGGAGAGTGTTGCCTGATGTGTATGCATAGGCCTTTTGTTGTTTTTAGCACAAGCTGAGGGAAATACATTCTTCATTTCAGTCAGTGGCTCCAGGGGAACAAAATCTTATCTAATCTCATGCTTTACATTATAATATTTTTATTAAGCATTTTTGTTAAGACTTGGTGTCAAATACATGTATGCTTCCGAGGGGTAAAATTTTATCTCAGCAATGAGGTGTGTTATCCTGGCAAGAACTTGAGATCAATTGTCAGGAAGTGAGGGCTGGAGTTCCAGCTCCACCACTTTTTGGCCCAGTGATTTGGTGTGACAAATCCTGATTTAAATCTCACGTTATTTGGCTATAAAATTACATGACCAGTCATGTCTACCTTATGGGCTATAAAGATTAAGTGAAATCCCATCTATGAATAACACTGTGATATCTGAGTTGAACAAAAGCTCTTGGGTTTGCTATTTACACTGTCCAGCTGTCATTTCTAGGCTTTCTGTGTGACTCACAATCTTCAGTTTTCCCTAGACCTTGCCAAGGTCACCTGTGGTTGCATAATGCAGACACCTATCCAACAACCCAATCTTCATCTCTGACCCGAAGTCCTTCCCCATCAGCAATCCAAACTACATTGCCAAATCAGGGCCTTGGAGTAGCCTGAGTTCTGTGATAGTAAATTTCAATATTCTACAATCTGATCACCATCTTCCCTACCCCAAATTAAAGTGGTTATATTCTTCCAATGCAGTCAGGCTCTTTAACTTTAATAAAACTTTGTTCTTAAGCCAAGCATGGTGGCTCATGTGCATGGTCCCAGTAGTCAGAAGGCTGAGGCAGAAGCAGTGATATAACTATGAGGCCAGGCTGGTTAGGTAGTCATTTGCAAGCCATCTTGGGTTATAAGATGATGTGACCAGTCGTAGGATTCTCATGCTCTGATGGATGGATGGCCCTTCGTCCCTATAGCTATGGATGAGTTTGGAGAGGTACAAGTTGAGGGAAGTCTGAGCAGGGATGGAGACTATATGATCATATTTCATTGTATACACGAAATTCTCCAAAGTAAAGAAAAAATAAAAATAATAACAAATAAGAATTGAAAAAACACAACAGAGTGAATGAACAGCTAAGCAAATTAAAGAACTACTGAGTGTTCAGAAAGGGAATCTTCATTCTTCAGTTGTTTTTTTTCTTTTCCTCTCACACTTTCAACAGTTTCATAGCTTCTCTGTTTTTCCTACCCACCAGGGATCCATGGTAAATCCCTCAGCAGCACTTTGAAGATTAGACTTCACCCCTCTGGGATTCCCCCATCTCTTCATGGCTACTCACAACTCCATCTGCTCCTGTCTTCTCACCCACGTGTTTGGATTGCTGTACATTGCCACAAGGTGTTAGAAATCTGGCCCCAAAACCAGTGGTGTGCCCTTGTGGTGCGATTAACTGTTATTATCCCTGCTCAGATTTCTGTGTCTCTCAAATGGAGCCAGGCTGTATTTCTTAATACCTCACAATGCAAAGTATAAAGACAAATTCTTACTCTACCCACTCTGAAACGAATTAACTCATGAGCACTGATGAGCACTCACACCTTGGGTTTATGGGGACCTTACCATCTACCTGTGAGCCCACAGACTTACAATTTATTCAGATACACATTTGTCCCCACTATTTCCACATCCCTTTTCATTTTGCTTTTGCTAGCATTTGTGTGTGTGTGTGTGTGTGTGTGTGTGTTGTGTGTTTTTGAGACAGGGCTTCACTATGTAACCATGCTGGCCTCCAACTCAGGATCTGTCTATCTCACCCTCCTGAGTGCTGGAATTATAGGCAATACCATGTACCGCTTACTGTTCCTACTGTTCCCACTTACAGAGGGAGAAGGAAGACTTTCCTTTTCCAGATTCGTGTTAATTCCTTTTACATCTGATAATTTATTCCCATAAAGCAATTTGTACCTTCATTGTCATCTTCTAAGGTCTATTTATTTTCCTTGTCCATTCCTTTTTTCTTTCCTTTCTTCCTTTCTCTCTGTCTCTGTCTCTCTCTCTCTCTGAGCCTGGGTTGGGCTAGACTGGACTCAAAGCAAGCTGGTTCACATTCTCATGGCTATGAGTGACATTCATCAGACATTTTCCTCATCTAAACTTTCTATGGTTTTCTAGATAACTCGATTATCTTATCTGGTAAAATCCCATTAAGGAAAAAATGTGTAAGTGACACTAAGTGCTTTGGTTGTAAAACCGTCAGGCTTATCTCTGTTTAGGAAAACAACGGTTATCCCAGACATAAACAATACCCTCCAATTGGGAATCTTATTTAACTATGGTTATTTTTCATCATCATAAAAAATATATGAAAGCATGTTAACACTGGAGCCAAGAAATGTTTTCTTTATAACCAGAGTGTGTTGAGAAACATTGAAGGTTACTTCATACAGTACCTTCATTGTGTAGATAAGGAAACAGAGGTCTCAATAGTTCCAGTGACTTGATTAAGGCTGGTATTGATTATGTCTGTGTCTTATTCTCTATGTCTTTGATGATCTGTCATTTGAGGCTTTGAACTGGAAAGACTGCCGAATATAGTACTAGTTAAGTCCCAGAGAAGGCAAACCACCCACATGCAGATTTTGGATTATAAAGTCCAAACCACTATCTGCTTGTTTGGGCCCAGATTAGTCTCCAAGAGAACTGGATTAGTCTGGAATTCGATGTTCTATCATTCCTCTTCTCAAATGTTGGGTTTACAAGTGTGTGTCATCACACCACGTTCAACTATGAGTTTTATAACACCCTCACACACCACACCAATACTCTGCACCAGGCTGTCATTTCTAAGGACACGGTTCCAGCTCATAGTCTTAAAAATGGATTCAGTGGATACATCTTAAACGTTGGTAGCATAGCTAAGCTAATTGCCCCTTTCCATCCTGAAATAACCTCAACTCAGGATCCAGAGGGTGTTCCACTTTCTTCCTTCCACTTCCTGACAAGTTAGGATGTCCCTCCCCTACTTGGATCCTCCAGGCCGTGGCATAAATTCCTAGGAATCTGTGAAGAAAAACTTCCTTCATTGACAGACAGTTTCATGTCTGTTCTGACTATGCTTGATCAGGTTCATTTCCAACAATACCATAGTTGTTAGTGTGACTGGAACCTGACATTCAGATAGGGAACTCTTTATTCTTTTATTGTACTCATGCAGCACCAAACACTTCCTGCAGGAGAGAGAGAGAGAGAGAGAGAGAGAGAGAGAGAGAGAGAGAGGGCTGTGTCCCTGAAGAGGATCAAGTGAGATCATAAAGATAAACAGCTGCTGGGGAAAAAAATTAAACACAACACAAATATATAGTGACATGTGGTATTATTTCTATTCCTAGAAATACCTAAAGGAATAGTCATAGTATTTGTGGGTGTTGTGCTTACTCACATGTGGAAGGAGGTAAATAGGAAATTGAACTGAACCTAGAGAAAGGAGTCAGGGTTTGCTCACTTGGGTTTTGTGCTTGACTGATGGGCCACTGTAGAAGCTTGGTCTAAGCAGAGTAACTTATTAGGAAGCCTATGGAAATGCTTATCCTGTTGGTCAAAGATTATAATCCCAGCACTGGTGTTGCAGTAGGAAGGTGGTATTGAGGGTATTGAGGCAAGAAGAACATGAGTGAGAAGCCAGCCTGGGTCTGAGTGGATATGAGAAGTCACTCTGCTTGTCTGCTTGCACTCGGGGATAAGGAGAGCCAAGGATCCATCTGCACATGTCAGTGTGCCTGGAGTGAAGCAACCTCGATGAAGCCTTTTATACTCCTTGCTATAGGGAGTAGCTGACAAAGTGATGCAGAAATGGCAAAAAGAATACCCACCTCTCTCATTACTCTAAAGAAGTTAGAGAAAGCTCATAAAAGTTGAAGATTTTACACATAGAGGAAAACAGTTAAGACAGTGAAGAGGAGTTCCCTGACTAGCATGAGATGAGGCAGAAGAGGGCAGTGATTCATCCCTGAGCTCTTCTGAGATCAGGATTCCTCAGCTCTCTTTGGAGGCTTGTGGTCCTGAGTCAGTTTGGGACTTTCAGGCAGGGAAATGTGGATTATTTGTGAGAAGATCATGTCATTTGGATGCATGTCACTTGCTGCAGGACCTGAGATGCTAAGATGACGATGTGTTAATTTTCTTATTTTACAGCACCATGTATCTGTTATTACTAACTTCACCCAATGTATGGAGAAGAGAAAACTGAAGATTTCAAATTCCTGGAACTCCCGTCATCACTAATAAAACAGAAGACCTACAATTTTCTGACTGACCACTAATCTCTGCTTCATTTTTGTTGGGAGTACAATTTTAGGATAAATTAATCACTTTTTTACATGTGCATGAAATTGACTTGACACTCTATTTTTCTGGAGCAATCATTTTGGTCCCTTAATGAATTCAACTAATAAAAATTACATGAAATCTCTCATATTGGCTGGGCATGATTGTATACATCTTTGATCTCAACACTCTGGAGGCAGAGACAGGCAAATCTCTGTTGAGTACAGACCAGCCTGCTCTACATAGCATGCTCCAGGTTGGTCAGGGGCTAAATAGTGAGACTTTGTCTGACAAAGAGAACTCTGAGAAATTGAACCAAAATGGGGACCTATACTCAAGCTAATCAATTAATCTCTAAAGAGTTACTCTATTACTATATAACTTAGGACTTAGTGGATGTATTTGGAGTTACTGCTGCCTACTCTCCCAGGCATATTTGCTATCTGCTGTCTGTGTTGGGAAAAGCAAATGCTGGGTCTCGGGCATTAAACAAGCCTGGCAGCACCAAATCACATCTCCAGCCCCATCATTGACACCCTCAGCATAGTTCTTAGCTGAAAGAATTCACAAGGATCTTGTGGCCCCATAGTCACTCAGTGGAAGTTTCAAAAAGTAAATACCTGTTAAGAAGAGAGACTGTTGGGGAAACTAAAGAGAACTGCTGCTAAATTATCCCTGAAGAACATTTATTTTTTTCAGTTTTCATTTGTTAATGAAATTCACACATGCTATTTAGACATATCCTCCAGGGACAGCAGAAAATTCAAAAGTCCCCTAGGGACTTAAGCATTTAAATTTCCCATAAACTTGTTTCTTTGCAAGCAGAGTTAATCAAGTCAGACGATGAGAAAGGAAAGGCATTGCCTTTATCCAAATATACAAAGCTGGACTTCTCTGGAGACTTTGGTCTCTCCCAGGCCTCATGGATTGCTAAAGATTTAAAACAAAACAAAACAAAACACATAGTTCAAGATTTAATCTTAACAGTATGTACATTTTATCCACTGAAATGGTGTAAGTCAGTGATTTATAGTTTTGTGATTATTAACAATTTTAGAAAGTGCTCAGAATTTTCTCTCAATTCCATCTGTAATCAACACCCATTCCCACAGGCTCCAGCCAAACATTGCCTTGTTCCTCTGTGAGGTGGCTTTCTCTAGGCAGTTCCTGGAAGTGGGACCATGAAATATGCAGCCTTTTACACCTGCCACAGTCTAGTCTTCTAAGGTTAATCCATTGTTGTGGACTGAACATTCTCTCTTGTAAACTCATAATGCTGGCACCCTAATCTAACTAGAATGACATTGGGAGACAGAACTTTGGGAAAGTAATTATCTTTGGGTGATACCAGAGGACAAAGTCTCCTTTGTAGCAATAGTATTTTTATAAGAGAAAGACTAAAATATGTTCTTCATGCTATACTAGGATTTGAGAAAATGGTTCTCTACAAATGTAGGGAGCCGTCCCTGCATTCTCCATTACAAGATGGCGCCTGCATCCGGCAGGCACCGAATGTAAACAAGTTATTGCACAGGCGCTGGGTAACTTTCCATTCCTTGATCTCTGCCTATTCCGTGGTGTCATATGGTCCGATGAGCTACAGCCAATCATGGGGTGACACGTCCCAGGCGGCGGTTGCCAGCCTTTATTAGGGGACGGGATTCTTGGCTCGGGGTCTCCACTCTGGTAAGCTTATGCTCTCCTCTCAAGACGCATTAAAGCTTTACTGCAGAAGGATCCGAATGTCCTGTGTCGTTCTTGCTGGCGAGGCGATTGCGCGGGACATACAAACTAAGAAAAAAGTCTTCATCAGACACAGATTCTACTGTGTCCTCTTCTTGGACTGTGTAGCCTCCAGGACTATGGGAAAGAAATGTCTGTGGTTTGAACCACCCAGTGTATGATATCTTATTATAAGAGCTCAAATTGACAGATAGCCAAATTGTAATAACTATCACATTATTTCTTTCTACGTACTGAATGCTATTCCTTTGTATGTATGTACCACTCTTAATTTTCTTTCAAGACAGAGTTTCTCTGTGTAACAGCCCTAGCTGTCCTGGAACTCTCTATGTAGACCAGGCTGGCCTCAAACTCACATAGATCTGTCTAGCTCTTGCTCCTAAAGACTGGGATTAACAGCGTGTGCCACAACTGTCCAGCTATACCACTCCTTAATATCAGCTGATACACAATTAGACTGCTTCTACTTCAAGGCTGCTATGAACCATAATGCTATGCACATTTGCACACAGTTCTATGCTGGTCTATCCTTTCTTTTTTTAAAAAAATTAAATTGCTAAGGGTATTGCTGCTAGGTCATAAGGGGAATTAAATTATTTTAAGAAGCTTCTTGTTTTCCAAAGTGGTCCCAGCATTTTACATTTCTCCCAGTGGGTTCCTTGTGCACCTCACTAATGCTTCATCTTGCTTTTTTGATTACAACCATCTGTGTAGCCACATTCTATTACATTTCCCCAGTGACTAATAATGTGAAGACATTATCTAATATCATCTTCAGGGAGATGTGTTCCTGATGTCTTGTGAATTTGAGATTTTTAACTGCTTGCCTTCTTGGTATGAGTTACAAGACTATGTGTCCTGACTATGGCTCATTTTAAAACATAACTGGAAAATGTTTCTTAAATGGGGGTTTTGTTTTTCATTTTCTTCAGTGCTTTTGTTATTGTTGCATGCTGAGCTTTACATTGCCATTTGGAGCACACTTCTTATTTATTGCTAATGCCCCACGTTCTAGAGAATTTCACAGGTGTACACAGTGCAATGTGATCACATCCTCCTCACAGCTTCTCTCTGTATCCCTCTAGCACTTACGGCTCCCAACTTCAAGTCTTCCTCTTTTTGCTCATAGGTGTAGGCCCAGCCACTGGAGCATGGGAATCCTACCAGGGGCCACATCCTTGTTAAAGATGATCATCCCTTCTCTGGAAACTATCTGCCAATAGCTCCTCAGAATAAGGTGGTGTTTGGAGATCACCTACCACATCTATTTGGCAATTTGGGCTGGGTTGCTCTAGTGCAAGTAGCCAGAGCATCTCTGAGTTCTTGGGTCCAACAGTCATCTCACATCTAGACAACAACATTTCACAGCACTCCTCCACATCTTCTGGCTCTTGTGTTCAGTCCACCTCCTCCTCTATGATGCCCTTTGATCCTTGGTGGGGTAAGTGATATAGGCTGATGAAAATATCCCATTTAGGGCTGAGCATTTAGCCATTTGTTCTCAACACTTTGTGTAATTACACATCTTTGTACCAACTGCTGCCCACTGCAAAAAAGAAGCTCCCCAGATCAGTGTGTCAAGAGCAGGCCAAGTCTGCAGCTATAAACATAAATGACCATTGAGCAAATAGGCAATAACCCACACTATCCTAGGACCTAGGACCTGCCTCCTAGCCATGGGATTTTGATAAGGATTATAAAATACCAGTCATGAGTTCCCTCCTGTGGAGAAGGCTTCTAATACAATCAGAAAGCAGTTGGTTACCCCATAGAAGTAGTGCTACTATTTTCCTTGCTTTTATATATAACCCCATCTTTTTTAGTACTTGTTGTGTCTATACAGCTTAGTGTTGAGCCAAAGACTAACTTAAATACCCAAAGCCAATAAAATTTCCAAAATTTTGGTGATGGACATTTTTGTGTGCTGATAGGGCTAATAATAAAAATATGGGTTTTCCATAACTCCTGGCAGAGTTCCCACACTTGGATTTATTCAGGATAGAATATGCCTTTGCTGTCCATAATGAAGCCATCTTGGGGATCACAGCTGAACTTACACTTATGAGGTCATAGTGGACTCCTAGACAACCTTAAGGCAGGGTTGGTTACCCAAAAGGACAAGAAATTCGAAAACTGTAACTTTCAGCCTCATTCATCCATTCCTGGGAAGTAAGGGGGTCAGGAGGCCTGAGCTTAGTTCTAGAAAACTTGTTGGATAATGTAGTTCAGAGATCTAGCTTGGTGAATGCTCCCACATATCAATTCCCTGGGTAGAGAAGTTTTTGTGCTCAGATCCCTTTGTAAGAAACTGGTAAGGTAAATATAGTTCTGTAGACCCTCCTAACAGAATATTAATCAAGAAAAGAGAGTCATGGGAACTCTTCATTTATAGCTGGTTGATCAGAAGCACTGGTGGCCTGGAACTCACAACTGGAATCTAAAGTGGGGATAGTCTTGAATGTCTGGGCCTTTTAATTTGTAAGGGTTGATACTGGAGTTTTCTAGATAGAGTCAGAAGTGAGTTGAACTGTTGCACTTCTGCTTTATCAGAGAACTGATTCGTGTCAGAAATCATACCTCAGCTAGGAACACACTCCATGTGCAGGGTGTTTGCATGTCTTGCCTCAATTTGACTGACTGTCACATCTTCTCATATCTTCCTGTGTATCTGTGCTAGTCCTGTCAATCAGTAGTGTGTGTGACTGGGTTGGGCCACTCCCACTCTTTGCTACTCATGGATTTCTCCTGTCAGTCCAGGATATGGGTAATGATATCAATAGCCCCACATACAGCTCGTGTTCCAGATTTTATTGTCAAGTCTGTCTCCCACTTTGTCTTTCCTTCTTTCCCTCTTCACCATTGTTATTTTGTTTCCTTTGAAAAAGATCCAAGGACAATTGTTATTAAGGTATTTGCACACATATACAAGTGTATTTACACAAATGCATACATTTGTGTTAAATTGTTTATGTCAGTTAGCTCACCCACTCTATCCTACTTTCTTTTCTTCTTAGTTATTACTCATATTGATGTCATTAATGTAATCTTCAAAATAATCTAATTACCTTCCCTGTCATGGCTCAGCGTGTCTCAGCTTTAACCCACGACTGCCATGAGGTTCTACCTGAGAGGGGGTGTGTGGACCTGGAAGCTCCCAGCGACCCAATGGCGATAAAGATCAAACACAGGCATCTTGTCAACTTTAGAGAGCTCTCAGTTCCATGTT
The DNA here is from genome assembly GCF_003668045.3 of Cricetulus griseus. Taxonomy (NCBI): domain Eukaryota; kingdom Metazoa; phylum Chordata; class Mammalia; order Rodentia; family Cricetidae; genus Cricetulus; species Cricetulus griseus. The sequence goes on from NC_048598.1 coordinate 23,217,361, forward strand.
GTGGAACTAGAGTCATTTCTTTATTAGCCATCTTTTCTGGTGTTTCTTAACCACCCTGCCAACACCAGGAGGCAACCATTTCTCTCTTTTTTTCCTCCCTGCTCTGGCAGTGATCCCCTTAACTCCTAACTTTCTGTGCTCCCAAGTTACTCACACCTCTAGCTCCTCTGCCCAGGTGAGGTTTAAGCTACAGAGATGCAAATTAGGAGGTGTATCACCTTAGGCCATGGTAAACAGTAACAGCCTAGTGTTAATTAACAATACAATGGTGACCTGGAGCTTCCTGGCACCACTGCTGTTTATGGCAGCCAGAGCCTGGGACCCAAAATATTCCATAACAGAGATATTCAGTCCCCCACACTTCCCTTTTATTCTTTCTTGTTTGGGGAGATAGTGCTGCACCAAGCATGCTCTTTGTAACAGTAATCATATTTTTTTTTAAAAAAAATGACTCAGATACATTGTAGAGATAATTTTTTTAACTTTTTGAGGAATGAGGTTTTACTTTCACCTTTCTTCTTCTGTCCTTGAATCTCTGCAAGCCAAGTTTTCATTGTCTTTAGTGTCTTTTTATTTTTAGCTCACATCTGCAGTACCACATGCAAATTGAATTTTTACAGATTCTGCTTTCTTGAGAGTACCCAGTGTCTCTTTTATTTTTACTTCTATAGTAATTATCATATTCTCTGTGCTATTTCTAACCATTTTTTTTGAGGAGGAAATCTATTATTTGTAAAAGTAAAGTGTTGGGGATAAGATCCCCATGAGGAAGAAGAAAACCTGAATGGAGAGGCATTATCTCAGGTAAATGGAGCTATTGCTCTACAGTTCTTTTACACAAAATCTTCATTTTCCCCGTTCTTCTAACATTATCATTTTTGCTTCTTTTCTCTGGATAAGTGAAAAAATCAATATGTTTCACACTGCAACCGAACTGCGGCAGGCTCAGCCTCCACCTTGCTCCAGGCATTTCCTCTATGAAGAGGGCTGGGTCAAAGAAAGTCTAAGAACAGTCTCTGTTCTCAGCCTTATTCTCGGCCTATTCCTTATTTGGGATTTGGTCTGGGTAGAAACATTCCCCAGCCCCCAGATGCTCCTCTCCCATCTCCTTTATGCTTTCTGTCATGTTGTCAGTTCTCTTGGGTTACGGAATTCAGAAAACACAGGATCGTGATTTCTACTTTGTAAGTAACTTTATACAGCAGGAAGTGTCAAATAAAATCCATTCTGGCTTTTGGAATGACTTGTTTGGTTCAGGTCCCTGGATTACTTGTTACAGCTGGGAGCTACAGACATGAGGTTTCTGAGAAGCCCCTAAGTCCTTTGGGGCAAAGATCCACAATCCTATGCTTTTTGGATGGAGAGACATTGTGTACTCTGTCCCACATACTTCTCTAATATTATTCTAATTACCAGAATATTCATTCTCTTTATTTGCATCTCTGGGCAACTGTCTTGGTGGTGCCTGCTCTGAGGACAACAACTGCATGCACCGTTTGACACTGCACAGTGCTTTGACATTAACTTCTCCAAATATTAGAGAATTGAGTGGATTACTTTTGCATGACTTCCTTGGATTTCAGTTCATTAAAAGTAGGGTTTTCTTCTAAATTCTTTGGTTATTATTGTCAATGTATTCCCTGAAGGGGAGACTTGAGTTTCTCATTGTTACTTGAATTCCTCAAACCAAACTCTGGTCTTTTCTGATTACTCGCATAAGTGAATACCATTTATTCAGTGTAAATCTAGAACATGCATTAAAGATTTCTCTAGAAATTAGATCCATTATAAAGATATGATGTCTCTAAGGCCTTCCTTCACCTCATTTTCCTTCTCAGTGAAAGGCCAGGATAAAGAAGACCCCCTCCAGCGACAAAATAAGGCCTAGGATATAAGGTGGCTAGCTGGTTCAGCAACTCTGTTCCAGGAAAAGGCTAGTCATAAAAAGTTAGATTCAAATCTTACAAACAATCTTAAGGAATAGGGAGTTTCCCCTTGTGATTTCCCTCGGGACCTTTCACTGGTATTCTTGGTATTTTGGGTTGGGGTTTCTTCCCTCACTGGTATTCTTGGTATTTTGGGTTGTGGTTTCTTCCTTTAAAAACCCCTATTCCCAGCCATTCCGGGTCGAAACTCCTCTACCCCTGCGTGGGTTATGAGTCTCGGCCCCAGTGTGCTGGTTCCTGTCAATAAACCTCATGCGATTGCAGCAAGGACAGTCTCTCGTGAGTTCTTGGGGGGTTGCGTCATCCCGAGACTTGAGTGAGGATCTTCCCTTTTGGGGAGCCTTATACTAGTAACAGATACCATAGAACCCACAAATTTAGATACTAGAGAGGACTGGCCATGTGCTCAGAGACTGTGGTCAACAGTTTCTCCTGTTTTTAAACAAACAGTAGTGTATCGAGCAAGCTTGCAAACACAGTTTTAGTACTGGGGGAGAGTAGAGATACAGTAGCTCACATTTTGACAATAGGTAGAAAGAGCCCGGTGTCACTTATCCGTTGCTCCCTTGCACAAGCTAAATGCAACATCAAGGCTCTGGTTCTGGGAAAGATGACAACATGACTCTGTCACCAATCCCAAGGATGCTTTTCATATCTACCAGCTAGTTCTCTCCACGGCATTTAGCATTGCTGGTCACTGGCTTACTGAATTCAACTCTGAGTCAGCGTATCTAGGAAGATTATTGCTTATTCCCCTCTGATAATTTCTTGCTAAGTATGTTTGCGTAGACTTTTTAGAAGGGTCAATACTTTTTGTTATACAGTATTCTTATTTTCTTTATCTCTTTAAGAAAGAAAAAAATGAACAAACTTGGTGATTCCCAGATATACTACCCTTGTTTGACTCTGTCATAAATTTATGCTCACATATAATTTTTAAACAGACCATCTGAATATTTGGTTCCTGTGGGAAGCTGTCTTTGGGGGACTAGAGTTGAAGTCAGCCAACTAGCCCATGGTTTGTACCTGAGAGGGGGAGTGTGGATTGAGAAAGGCTAGCTAAACACATTAAGAGAAAGACAGAGACATAGAATAGAGATGGAAGGGCTAAATCCAGTCCATACTGAATGCCCTAAGTTTATTCTAAAACATTCTTAAGTACCCAACCAAAAGTGGGGGCAATGGCAGAAGACTTTGATTATTATGTATAAGGGGCAAATAGACTTCCCTTAATCCTGAAGGTATTTGGTAGCCACACCTGCTATCTGGCCTTCAGGGTCAAGAGTAAACAACCTGAGCCCAAGTCTGTTGTTATTTAGATAAAGACATCTGCGACCAAGGTCGAAACATCCTGCAGCAGCCAAGCTTTGTCTTATAGGTCTGAGGATAGTTTTGAACTCTCTGAATCTTGAGGCAAGATGAAATGGACCCCTCTTTATGGGCCCTGTCAGGTTCCCAGTTGCTAGTGCTGTCTTGGAAGGCTGTGGAGCATTAAGAGAGTAGAACCTTGTGGGAGGAAGTGGGGCATTGGATATGCACCTTTAGGCTCACTGTCTGCTTCTACTTCCTGTCTGCTCTCTGATGCCTGTTGTTCCAGGATGTGCTAAGGCAGGTAGACCTTGCTGAAGACTCCTGCTACTATGAGGCCACCTGTCACCATGCCTTCTTCAGCTGCCAAAATCCTGCCACCATGGAGCTGCATGTCACCATGTCTTCCCCTTCAAAATAAGCTGTGTCCCTTCAGACCATAAGCCAAAAATTTATTCTATCTCCTTAAATTACTTTTTTTTCAGGTATTCAGTTATCAAAATGAGAAAAGTGAGCCCTGCTCCCCCCATCCCCGACAGTTGTATGTACTTTGAAACCTGATGTTCACTGGCACTCAGGTGTTTATATCTTCCTTTGTGACTTATGCTCAAGAGGCTTAAGTGCCACCTACCTGGCTTGCTTTGTTCACTTTTCTTGTACATGGAAACATAATATCAAATAAATTCACACAATAATTTTAGAGTTAAAAACCCTCTGTGTGCTCTACTTTACTGTTTCTATAGGATAAAGTGCAAGTGCCTGCTAATGGTGCCCATAAGGCCTTGCCCCTATCTAGCGAGATCTTTGCCACTCCCTGCCTCCACATTCTTTTGCTAGCTGTCTCCCACACACATAATACCCTGTGCTTTGTCCCATCAGATACTTTCTTTAGAATGTTCATTGTACATCTCTTAGTGTGGTCAGTTCTTGTAGTATCTTCCCCCATACGAGCTTTTTAAAGTCTCTAAGTAGGGGAATTTATATATCTCAGTACTTGAAAAATGCACTCATATTTTATTCAACTTATTTTTTCACTTAGTCTTATAAAAATTTAATACTATGGAATAATTGGAATGTAAAGTTCTCTGATTAGGTGGTAAAATCAAATGTAGGATTTGCCTCACACTACCCTTGCTCCCAAGGTCCAGTGTCCTTAATAAGCATGTACTTAAAACATCTCTGTTTCTCTGAACTCAACTGCAGTTTTGACAAGGTCAAAGAGTCTGTGTGTGGGCAAACTTTAGTCTTCCACTAGGCTTATCCATGCACTTCTCTGTAAAGTCTATTTTTAGCAGAATAACCCTGTTGAGTCATATTAGCCAGAAATCCCATCTTTGAAATCTGATTAGATTTCCATCCTTCACCAGCCTGTAGGGTATTATCTGATCACCTTGGACTGTTTGGTGAGATTCTACTTACTTGGAATCTCCCATACCCCTTAAGTTTCCATACCCTACTCCACCCTACCCTTACTATAAATGCCCACTTATTTATACTGTATTCAGAGTTAAGTCACTCTCCCCCACAGCAGGGACCCACTGCAACAATCCCTATGTTTACCACTGCAATCCTAAATAACATCTCCCTTTAACAAATAACATTGTTTTCTTTGTCTTTAACAACTGTGACTCAAGGTAATATGATCTTTAAAAGGATAATCTTTCTGACTCTCATTTTTCATAGTGTGTGATGGTTAGGCTAATTGATCTTTCAGGGCTCTTCCTGTCATAAAATTCTGATTATAAAATTCCATTATCTTCTGGCTTGGTGCAACTCTAAGCTGTCTCACAAACACTGTACAATGCTTGTCAGGAGCTGCATAAAATTTATTGTTCATCAAGCCAGACATCCTGATGTATTTATAGAGATGTTTCTTTAGAATGATTGGATTAAGCCTTTCTTTGTTGCCAGCAGAAGTTTATTTATTCTCCTACAAAAATTATTAATATTATGTTCTCTCATGTGACAATCAGTCTGAGACATTATTATTCATATGCACACAAAGGAAATTTTCAACAATGTCAGGTCTTATGGTTCCATAATTGAAGAGACAAAGATAGGGTTCCAAGTGTCACAAAAGCTGCTTTTCCTGATTTCTCTCTCATATTTTCACAGAGAAAAGGTTAGTATTGATATTCCGAGCTACCAGCCAGTCTAAAACAGTTACTTATAACTAAAACAATCCTTAAAATGGCTATGATAACAGGAAATGTCACTCAAGTGAAATTCTTTGAACATAAGGTCAAGGAGAAAAACATATTCATAGGAGTTTACTAAAGTAACAGAAGAGAGCAAACCATTTGCTGGTCTTGCACTCCATGAGGTTTGCAGCGTTAGCCATTAGTGCCTTTACCAGGTAGAGCTGCAGTGAGGCAGGAGGTTTCAGGGCCTCTATTCTGAGAAAGAAAAATCAACCCTTTATGAATGTGGAGGAGTAGGATCACAAAAGTATACACTATGTCATTGTAAAGATTTCTAGCATATCTTTATTATTTTCTTTAATGTATGTGAAGTTCAGAGGTCAAAGACACAGACACACTAATGTAATTTTACGTATTTCTCACACCCATGGAAGGATTTTGAGACTTTGAAACAGTTATCATTGGACTCATTTCAGAATGTATTCGTTATTATTCTAGATAAATGGGAATTGTCCTTTAGTTCAACACAGAATAATCACTGGGGACAGGAACAGCAGGAAAGAGAGAGAAAGATGGGAGGTGGGCAGGGCCTGTTTAAAATGGAACATAGTGAATATGCACAGGTGGTGCTCTTAGTGGCTGCAGCTGAGGGCGTATCCTGTCAGAACCCCAAAGACAGGCAAGTACAAATGCCTCAATACTAACAAGGGGAGCAAATATGATCAAAATACAAAATACATATAAAGAGCTAATAAAAGAAGACATTGACCCCTCACCTGGCCCAATCCACAAGGCAGCTGAAAGTAGGCACAAGTTTGACATCTCTTCTCTGCCTTGGATTTCCAGAAAAACAAACAAGGGTCATTACTCATGAAGGCAAGGCTGCACTCTGGAGCAGAATTTCTCTTGTGGGAGCTAAACTGTCCCCTCCAGCACAGAAGGACTTCTTCAGATCACCTTGTGGAAGCAGAGCTAGGACAGTGCTCAAGCTGACCATCCCTTGGCCAGTACTGCTTAGTTATCCAAACCTGTTAACCTCTGCCCCAAGTCTTCCTCTGTTTAAAGCCACCCATTTATGCATTCTTCTCAATGCGACCATATTAAGTCTCCTTTCTCTGCTTTTCACCATTCATGAACTAGGAGTGGCCAAGCTTCACCTACCGATATTGCATTTGCCCTCAAGTTCTTGAGTCTCTCCTTTTATTTGGAGTGGCAGAGTGGTAGGACATGCTTGAACATAAATACAAAGATAACTATACAAAAGAATGGCTAAATTCCAAATTATTGCTTTGCCTGGTTAGGTGGGTAATTACTTGCCTGGCTGCTTGCAGGGAGAAATGAATCTGTGATAGAGACACACAGCTGTGAAGATGGCCAGTTGTTTTCTTATTTCTGCTCTGGAACTCAAGAGTCAGTAAGCCAAGAAACAGTGTTTTCTCTTTTGTTTCTGTGCTAAGCACTGGAAGGGTGCAAAAATGAACTACACGGTGTGGACTTTTGAACCAAACATCTCAGTAGAAATTTAAGTTGAGCAACATCAGAACCATCAGATATAAGGGAAGGGTGAACTTTTATTGAGTGTCAATCCAATGTCTAAAATGCCAGCCTTTTTCTTTAATTGGTAAGACTACAGAGAAGCTATCTCAGAAAAGGCTACCTAAGTGGCCCCATCTTTGCACATCTTTTGTAAATTTGGAGGGCGTGTTCTCTGTTTTCCCCCGGCTAGTACTATGGAACCAGACTAAAAATCACCATGCTATCATTTTAAGTAGAAGCAACTCTTCCTTGCAAGAAAGGTAGGAAAACACAGTTCCTTCCCATTGTTGATATGTTCGGTATTTTAATTGTGGAACTTACTATTGCTATTTTCAGAAATGCTAGAAATTGACCTTTCTAAAAATGACTCATGATTTTTTTTAATATCATAGATTCTTTTATAATATTAGGTTCTACTTCCAAGTTTTTTAGCTTTCAATGTTCTTTGTCTTCCATTACCTTGTTTCAACCAATGAAAATTTCCCTTTTCTATAAGGGCAGAAATGTGCACAAGAGGGAGAGGGTCATTGACTGCCCACTCCCTCCAACAATGCAACTTAAGTTTATTGTTCCATGGCATTCTAAGGCTTTGAGACACATTGAGAGGCATGGCCTTGTCGTTCTCATCTGGTAAGATAAAGTCCTCGTTCATGTAGTAGAGGCCACTCATGAATGACAGCCACATTCTGGTGCAGTCATCTTCTCACTGACTCCAGACCTGGAGCCTTAGGTGTTCCTGATCAGAACTCCAGGTTCTGAGAGTGTGCATCCTTCAGCTGTTCCATTGTACTTGCTGGTCAAAATGTCTCTGGATGCTCAGACCCCAGCCAGATCTTGGTGTTAAAGCCTAAGGCAAACTGCTGGATAAAAATGGCAGGTGTTGTGCTTGAGTGGTCTGTTCCTCCTCTGAGTGACAGTCTTCCTATTCTAGCAGTTGTTGTAAGACTGAAGATGCTTTACTCATTACCAAGTGACAGCCGAGATTGGCCTTAACAGGATTCATGAGCTTCAAACAGATTCATAGTGGCAGAGGGGAAGGCTACCTGTATTTGACTGGTAATCTATTTAGAACCCCTACAGACACAAATACAGAGTTGACAAGATAAAGGAAGAAGCAGTTCAAAAAATGATATGCAAGCAGATGACTGAAGTCTTCTGGGACGGATAGAATCATACATCGGCTTCATAGCACTAAGAAAACTACTGGGTGTGCTCCAACCACGTCTGCTGATCCTGATCCCAAAGTGTAAGGATAAGGCAAGGACACTGCTCAAGTTTCTGTGCATGAGAATAATCAAACTGCAAGCCTGGTGGGAAAGGCAAGGCAAAGGCAACTTCTTCCTTAGCTGCCAACCTGTTCTATACATTCATCAAAACATGCCAAGGAAAAAAGATGAATAAAGAGGGGTACTAGCAATTTATTTTTGAATGAAAAATGCCAAAGTAGGGGAGCATTGTCTATAAACACATAATTTAAGACATGGTGATTTCCAACTTTGACTGGGCACAGAACATTCTGGATAACTAGACAACATTTTTACTTGTTGTAGCTTATTTTGTATAAACGGGGGTGGATGTGGTGGAGTTTGGGACAGGAGTAAAACCAAAAACACTTGCAGTTATCCAGAATGAGTCTTCAAATGATTTAAGATTTATTTTATGTATATGAGTGTTTTGTCTTTGCATATGTATGTGCACCATGTGTGTGCCCAGTGCCTGCAGAGGCCAGAAGAGGGTACCAGATACCCTAGGACTGAAGTTATAGATGCCTGGGAATCACAATGTGGATGCTGGGTACTGAACTTGGCTATTCTGGAAGAGAAACACATTCTCTTCATCACTGAGCCAGCTCTTCAGCTCCCAGAATGAGTCTTTACAAAGAATAATTTACTCTATGACAATGTGCCTATTGTCATTCTGCCTTTCCCAGGTCTCAAGTCTAAGTGTTTCTGCTAAGTTCATGAAATACTCACCATGTGAGACCCTGATTCACGCACTGGCTACTGCATTCAGATGGTTTAGTCAGATGATAGATAACCTAGTTTCAGTTCTAAATTTCCCTTCAGAATGAAGTAAAGGCACAAGATCCTCTTGGGACTTCTAGTCTGACTGTGATGGTTTCCAATTAGGAAGGAAGTCTAGAAGTATTTGGCATTGAGGAAATCAATTTAAGGCAATTATCTGGACCAAATATTTCAAATATTTCCTTCTATTTTCTGGTTTTATTTTGTTTTTAGTCCAACTATGTATGCTATTCTTCACTCAAACTTCCTCTCTCTTCCTCTCTCCACCCACCTCTTTCTTTTTATCTGTTTTTTTGTCATTATGGTATTGAGATTTAACCCAGGCCTGAGGCATGATGAACACACACCCACTACTGAGCTACACCCACCTCCTAAACACCATTTCTTTATAAATATGGAAGTGACTATTTTTGAAACAAAGTTTTCTACCTGTTAAGAGTATGTCATATAAAGTAAGATTCTTCAGTGGTTAAAAGGAACTGAGTAGTAAGTAAAATGGTAAGTCACTTGGTAGTGTAGTGAGTCTCCACCAAATGCCAAGGAAGTTACTCATAGTTTCTAGACATAGCAAGAGCATTCTTAGTCACTTTTATATCTGAGGTTAACTGAGTTGCAGAGGCAGGAAATAACATCATGAAAAGATGGTGGTATGTAATTTGAATTCATGCTCTCTTTACATCTAAGTTTGTGCTTTTCTTACTTCATCCTATTTCCTTTCTATTTAATACATTTCTTAGGATATATATTAAAGACAGCACTAAAGTCTGCGGTTTCCTTAGAAGGGATCTTGATGCTCACCCTTTGTATACTGGTGTGCAGTTACATCATCGATCAAAAAAGCACCAGGCCAACTCCTCCTCCTATCTGGACTTCCACGTCCACCCTTTGTACCTCTGGCCTGGCTCTCTTGGTTAGGGCCCTTCTTAGCTTTCAAATCTAGGTTTCTGTTCCTTTCCCTGACCCACACAGGCCATAGTGAAACTGAACACTAGCTGCCCTCTGACTTTACCTTCCCACCTCCACTCTCACTGAAGACATGCACTGTCCAGAGCCGCCTTCCCTTCCACATTATGTCTTAACCTGGCTATCTTTCTCAGCCCAGGGAGCTGTCCCTCTTCCTTTTGTGGCTGTTAATGGCTTCCTGTGAAGTTACCGAGCATGCTCTCAGTATATTTCTTACAAAGGAATCGCTTTCACCCTGTGAAATCATTATTTGTATGTGAGTTTCATTTGGTTCTGGAGACCTATGGCTAACTCACTGTTTGATTGTTCCAGTACCTACCATCCAAAGGAAACTTGACATGGAAGTAAGGATACCGGACTTACAAAATTTTAGGAATACAAAGTCAAATTTTAATTTAAAACACAAAACACTGAAGTACAATATCTGGATATTTCACAATTCAAATACCACATTGAACATACTCATACTGAAAATCTTCTCACCTTATCTGCAATTGAATTTTACTAGTCCAGTATTTTATCTGGCAACACATCTATAGTATCTTAAATAATGCCTTTCAAGTGTGGACTTCCAATCTGGGACACTAGTATTACAATCTGAAACAATCATTAATTATAGATGGGACAACAAATGGGAATCCATTCCAACTTCTAGTTTTAGGACTGTTTTTTTTCCTTTGGTTTTTCAAGACAGTTTCTCATTAGCTATGGAGCCAGTCTTGGAAATTGCTCTGTAGAGCAGGCTGGCCTCGAACTCACAGAGATCCACCTGCCTCTGTCTCTCGAGTGGTGGGATTAAAGATGTGCATCACCACTGCTGGGCCAGGACTGATTTCTTTTTCTTTCTTTTTTTTTTAATATCTCCAGAGACTTTCTTCAAACCTTACAACTAACCGCTGTTCAACTACACATCTCATCACCACAACAACTGTTAAAAACGTCAGCATGTGGGTAGAGCTCTAGAAGCTGGAATGAAAGAATTTATACATGTTGTACTTCTGTGTGCCCATGTGCTCACCTTGAGGCCAGCATCACCAGTTCTGCCAAACCTTTGCCTACTGACCTGCAGCTCTCTCTACATGATTGCAAATGTTGTTTCAAACGGTAAAGTCTTAAGAGCCAGTGACTGATGTGTTTGGTCCCTGCTGAATGCTTCCCGCTAAGTGCAACACAGACATTAAAAGGCCTGGGCTATGTTGATGAGCAGGGAGGGAAGATTTGTCAAAGGGACATTGATCTCTGTCTTGATTCTCCACTTCCAGCAGTGCTTCTCTCCCAGGATCCTGGCGACTTTCCCAGGATGCTCAGCGAAGGTCTTTTCTCCAAACTTTTCCTTTCATAAGTAACTGTATGAACTGGACTGAACAGAAGTTTGAAGGCTGACATGTTTTCAACAGCCCTCCTTTAAAGACTAGCTTAAATGTCATTTGTGTTTTCTGTGAAGACTCTACTGACTTCCTGAATCAGTCACTTCCTCCTGTGGGAGACCACACTTCGTTGACACTCTAGCATAGTACAATGATGCAGCTGTTTATAATTGCACACATACACAAACTGCCTATTTGTATATGTATACTGCTAACGCCATTGGAAGGTCTGCCTAACAGGATATAAGTATAAATTATAACAAATGTTTCTGTTAGTTTTATTTAAATAGGAGGATTCCTGGATATTTAACAGCTCATGCAGTAGTAGTTTAGGAATTAGAGAGTCAAACATTGGGAATACCAATTAAGAATATTTTAGATAACAAGCAGCTTTCAAGTCTGATAACACTGGGTGTGGTGACTCTAGAGCAGTTCATCCCAGCCATTGGAATGTTGAAGCAGGAGGGATGCTCTGAGTGGAGGCCAGCCTGAGCTACATAGTGAGCTCCAGGCCTGCCTGAGATACAGAGTCAGACTGAGAACTCTGCTTCTGGCATTTCACTCTGCTATCTCTCCTGAGAACTGGACGATCAGTTTTGGGTATGTTCACAATGCACAGAACATTACCAACCTTCCATTTTTGTTTCTTCTAATTAGTCTCCGACTGTGCTACCTTACACCCCTGACTCTCATTTCTGCCCTGATACCGTAAATACCGTGACATTCTAGTCATTTTAATTGTGAAACACAGGCATGTCTATTTTTAAAGAGATGAGGGAAGTAGAGCACAGCACCCATTGCTCTTTTTCAGTCTTCTTATTGTAAAATTGGGGGCAGGGAAGAGAGGCACTCATCAGAGTTTGTCATATGAAAACATCCATGCTGGTCTGAGGTATGAATGACACTTTCATCTTTCAGTACTTCATTCATTTCTGATGGTTCGTTCCTATGCGGTTGGTCTCTATAAAAACAGAGAGCTCAGTTTCTTGGAGAGATGTTCACTTCTCAAAGTGGTCTCACTCCAGCCCTGCCTTCCCCACAGTCCTACTGCAGTGCTTTTCCAGGTGGGGGAATCCCTCTCTTGGCCCTGTGGCTTCATGAACTGCTCTAGAGATTTTGCACCCTGCCCTAAACATTGCATGCATTCCCAGGGAGCCTTAGAAATGATTACTTCTCTTCAAAGTGTTCTCCTTTTTCCCAATAAGCTTCATTGCATATTTAAAGGTAGATAACACAAAGTGTTGATGACTTGAAGCCCTAAAAGGGAGCTATGCTAGTGAGTTCCTGCATTCAGAATATCTAAACCAGGTATCTGAAACCATGCCGACAATCTTGCCTTCTCCTGCATCTGTTGTGAAGCCCTCCTAAGAATCTCTTACTGTGTTCCATCCGGAGCTCTGCAGTGAGCCTGGAGATCTTAAAGATGAACAGTGAGTAAGAAGACAGAGGCACCTTTTGTTGGCATCCCTACCTGCTAAGATTCTCTTGAGTACACTCCTTGACTTGGCTTTCAGCCATATGTGCGTGTCTGTAGACACTGGTTCTCCTTCTATCAGTCCATGATGCTCAAGAACTGAATGACAAGGGGCCCTTCTAGTCATGGCATGTAAGTAACTCCGTAACCTAAGTGATTAAGAGCTGCTTATACATCTCAGATACAGTTAACCATAAGATAACTCTTACATTATCAGCAGTTTGAGACTTGGGCACATATATTTTTTTAACTGTTTCTTAACTTTTATGCTGGTTCCAACCTTATCTTCGTATGTTATCTGTACAGTTTTTGAATTCGCAGGCAGGGCTGATTAAGTAAGTTAGGAAGAGCCTCCATCTCTGTTGAAACCTTTAATGTACAAGGGCTGGAGTGCCACTAATTCAGTTAATTTCTGTTTGTTCTCTTTGAACATATCCAGCCAGTGTTTTCAAAGAGCCATTTCTAAGAAACATAAAATGAATAACATGTACTCAGCATGTCAATAAGTAATTAGTACTTAATTAAAGAAGGAAAGCTTTTGCTCTGAGGGAGGCTGGTACATTTGTCCTGGTTTGAACCATCAGGCTATTTAGTGATTCAGCCCAAGAAGACTTTTGTCTTAGGGTGCTGAGAATCGTCTTTATGGGTTGAACTGTGCCCTCCTTCCAGGGATGTGTGGGAGTTCTAAACTCCAAACTTCAGCATGTGATAATACTTGGAATTTCGGTCTTTCTACATAAAGAAAAATGAGGTCATTAGGATGGTTTATATCTAATATGATGTCTTTATAAACAGAGAAATTTGGACACAGGCACACATAATGAGAGATCACCATATGGAGATGAAGGCAGAAATTGAGGTGGTTATCTACCAACAAAGGGATGTCAAAGATTGCTAGAAAATTACAAAATGAAAAATAGGGGAAAAGATTCATTCATATAGTTCTCAGGAGTGACTGATCTTCTGATACTGTGAGTTGGTACTTCAGCCACACAGAAGATTCTAGGCCAGCCTTGAACTTTCCACAAGCCCCTCTCCATTTCTCAAGTGTTGGGATTGCAGGCATGCATCACCATGCTTGGTCCTGCATATTTTCCAGTTCCCTTGCAAGGAAGAATGAGAGAAACAAACACCTTAAGAAATTTCTAGAATTTAATGGAAGGTGAGATGACTTGGGTAGCATATTCAGTATATATTCAGTATTGAGACCTAGCCAGGAGCTGTGTTTAGCACAGTTTCAGAAGTTCTGTATATGGAACTACAGAAGCAGCTTAGTTGGTAGAACACTCACCACATGAGCATGAAGGCATGGCATCCACACCCAGTACCCACGTAAAAAGCCAGGTGTGGTGACACATGCTTTTAGTTCTGGTGCTGGGGAGGTGAAGACACACAGACCCCCGAGTTTTGTTTTTTTGTTTTTTGTTTTTTTGTCTGGCCAGCCTCACCTAATCAGCCACTAGATTTACCTTGCAAATTCTTTGTGATATCTACCATTTCCGGTTGGCTAGAGTGTGAGTTTGAAGAACTCAGCTTGGCCTTCCCTCTATGTGGTTTGCTATCATGATTTCCACCATTTCTAAAATGACAGCATAAGAGGGGGAAAATATACTCATGCATACATATGCCTGCTGTGGCCAGGTAGGAAAAGTGATTTGAGATAACTAACCCATTGTCAGAGTAGGGACATTTGTAGCATGACAGGCTTATTCCAGTGAAGCTGGATCAACATTACTGTGACTAAGATCCCTCAGGCAGGGACTAGAGGGATGCTTGGCAGTGAAGAGCACATGCTGCTCTTGAAGGCCCCAGCCCCCAGCCCAGTCAGGCAGCTCACAGCTGCTTTTAACTACATCCCTAGGGGATCTGGCATCCTCTTCTGGACACACACATACACACAGAGCAACAGACACATAAAGAAAAGTGGAATAAAACAAGCAAGCATAAAGACAATTTCCTAAAGCTAAAAAAAAAATTAAAGAATTCCTCAGTCAAAGAAAAATGGTTTTCATAAGGACATTAACTTTCAAGGTAGAATAAGTGTGTTATATGTTTTTGTTCACATACTTTCAGAGAAAAGCTTTGGAGGGACTGTTGTCAATGAACAGAGCCAGAAGCAAATACAATCAACAACCAGCTAAAGGTGTAATGAGTTTAAAACGAAAGAAGAAAGTGAGGGAGCCCATAATTTCATCCTGTCCCTCTGGAATGATGGTGTGTCCTAGAATAGGGGATGCTTTATATGACAGTCACGGGGATTTTAGGTCATGCATTGAGGTGGACAATGAATGGCTATTAAGGGCATTTAGGATAAACCAGAAAAATTTGGCTGAGTCTAAAATATCCCAGCCCTGCACAACCAAGAAGTTCTGAGACTGGTGGAGGTCAGGTCTGTCAGCAGCTAAAGGTCAACCTCTGGTGCACAGCATGTTTGAGGCACCCACCCCAGAGAAAACAGAACATGGAAGTTAGTAATAACTAATACAGGAAGTCATACATAAAACACTTCAGAGGGCACAGGAGAGCCTTGTGAGATGGCAGTCACCTGAGAGCCGGTAGAACCTCACCCCAGACTGTAAAGTTCCCAGAATAATCCTCACCTGAGCTCAAGATTCGACGAGGCTGATTTAACTGAATGGACATCTCTTTATCTTTTAATGTATTTTTTAAAGACATAGACTCATGCAGCTCAGAAGGGCCTCAAACCTGCTGGGTACCAGAGGTTGACCATAAGCTGCCAGTCCTCCCGCTGTCTCATCCCAAGCGCTGGAATGATAGGTGTGAGCTCCACATCCACCCTAGAACTTTGTGATTGTGCAGAGATGGAGATGGGTCCTTTGAAATACAATCACCTCCTGAGGGGAAAGCCTTCATTGTTGAGATGGCTGGCAAGACTTCCGTCATGTGAGCACATCCCTACCAAGAGCCAACTATGAATCAGGAAGAAGCCCACTCCACACACTGGATTTCCTGGCATGTTGACCTTAGACTGTCTAGCCTCCAGGAGTAAGAGGCTACACTAACAGTAAGAAATAAATTACTGTTGCTTATGAGTACACAATTTATAGGTATATATTGTACTCTAGCTCTAAAAGTCGAGATAAGGCACACTTGTGAAATTTATGTTATAATTGATTCCTTTATTGTTGTTACTTTGAGACAAGAGCTCCTGGCACTTGATGTTGAGCAGGTTAACCCCAAACTTGTAATGATCCCCCTGCTTCTGCCTTCTGGGTGCTAGGATTGTGGACATGAACAACTACTTCTGACATAAATAATTAACTTTAAAATTATAACATTAAATTTTTATTCTTTTTTTGTTTTGAAAATGAATCTAACTGTATAAGCTCTGGTTGGTTTGGAGCTCACTATGTAGAACAGGCTGGCACTATGCAGACCAGGCTAGCCACAAAGTCACAGAGATTTGCCCGTCTCTCCCTGTGGAGTATTGAAATTAAAGGCAAGCACCACCACAGCTGGAGGAATACATTAATTTTAACATATTTCTCAGAAATCCTTGTCAGCTTCCTTGAAATACTGAAAACCATAGGCTATCATAAAGTCAAAATGGGAAGTTTATCAAAATAGAAAGCTCGAATTAATAATCACATTGAGAAAATATTTCTCACTGTATCAAATCTGTCTGACTGTTGATTCAGAAGGGTTCCTACATTAACTACATTAACAAAATATGACTTCGTGTGAACGTGGAAGCAAGTACTCTAGGGGGTTAGAGCACAGTGCCAGATCTGTGCCTCCTTGCATTTATTTAGAGTTCACCAAAAGCAGCAAAGGTTAAGTATTTTACGGCTACAGACTACATAGTCCTTAAAACAAATATTGCTTAAAGTATTTCCAATGAATAACTGAACTTCCAAAGCCTCCAATATAGACGAACATGGCTGAGGAGGCAAGCAGATCAATAAGCCTGGACTGATTAAAGAGAAATAAAATGCAGGTGACTACTTTGAATTCAATGCTGTTTTACTTCTTGAGCCAGGACTGTAAACATGCACTTTGAAGACCATAAATTTGGAATCTATTTTGCTAAATCCAGAACATGGTGTCCGATGTTTAGCACAGTAGTTCCAGTTGCTTATGTAAAATGAACCGGAATGGAAGTCTCAGTAAGGATAAAATAGGTACAGCAGCGCCACCCAGTGAATATGCTGAACACAATGCTGAACACAAATATGTTACTGGAATTTTCCATGTTAAATTGTACTGTATTTTCAGTGTGGCTATGCTTCAGCTATTTATATGAAATTACGTTATAATACTAGCTCAAGAAGATAACAAAACTTTATATATCTTACCTATTTATTCAAAATCAACTAGGAAATCTACTCAAAGTATATTATGACACGTGTAATGGGAGCACGCCCCAACGTGGGGCTACTACAGATAGATGGCAACTACAGATGTCACTGCAGCGTGGACCTGAGCATGGGGGACAGAAGTGATGGACGCCACAAATGGACACCATGTGTGTAAAGTGTGAAGTGAGCGCTCAGATAAAAGTGAAGCAAAATGAGTCGGCTTAACCTTGGGAGTAAAAATGTACATGATTGTAGAGAGGCAACAGAAAAATCTTAGTCAGATGATTGCATGCTCATTGGGTGTATTTTAATAGCCAGGAGAACTGGAGTAAAACAGAAGCAAGTACAGAAATTTTTAGACTTTACACATCATGTAATTATCCCTTCCCCACACCAAAGTCACGGATGCAGCTGTCTCAGAGCTGTGCTGGGGCTCAATGAAGTAAACTGCACATGCTCTAGGTCATTAGGACCTGCAGGTACCAGGGTCTCCAAGCTGCCAAAATGGTGGCTTGTTGACTTTACAAGCAGCCCCAGCCACTGATGATACACATACACACAGAGCAACAGACACATAAAGAAAAGTGGAATAAAACAAGCAAGCATAAAGACAATTTCCTAAAGCTAAAAAAAAAATTAAAGAATTCCTCAGTCAAAGAAAAATGGTTTTCATAAGGACATTAACTTTCAAGGTAGAATAAGTGTGTTATATGTTTTTGTTCACATACTAAACCCCCTGTGGCAGGCAGGGCCCCCAAGCCCAGAGCGCAAAGGTGAGCAGAGGTGTCCTGGGTCCCCTAGTCCCTGGGAGGACCCAGCCAGGAAGCCTTCGGCCCAGCAGCTGCTGCCTTGGCCCCTGGCAGCCACCAGGCCAAGTGTATGTGAAAATGCTAATTATTGCAGCCTGTCAGAAACTGCTTTAAGGCCTTATAGAAAGAAAGTCAACATCTCTAAATTTATTCTAATTTGTTCAGATATTGGACCCTCATACACTCAGGGGTTAACTATGGCTGCTATATTACAAGGGATTTCAGTTAAGGATGTTTTATTTCAACAAACTAATCATAGCCTAGGGAAAAGAAGGGCCAAATGACCTCCTTGGAATTTCTTTGGATGTAGTCAAAGGGCATCAGGTCAAACAGTTTCTTAATAGATAAATTCATTGAGCTGCACCTCCCACGGCTGGCTCCCAGAGCCGAGTGATAGGGAGTGGCTGAGGCCAACATGGCCTGAGAGCCTAAGGAGTCTGTAATGGGCAGTTCTTAGCCTTTAGCAGAGGAGAGGAAATGGTAAATATCCTATTTAGAATAGACATTCTCCTATTTTCGTGGTTAAAAAGAAATCTCTAGAATGGAGGTTAATACAAGAGAATTTTATGAGACATAGCCTCAAGGGACTGTATGTCACTCAGTTCCATTCAGCAAAGGTCTGTGAAAACGCAAATGAGACCATGTCAGCTAATGAAAGCTTTACAGCTTGGATTAGAAAAGACTACTTACAAACTTTAAATAATTTTTGAGAATATTTACCATTTATTTCTCCTGTCAGAGGCATGTTTTAAAAAGTGGCTCTAGGGCTGACAAGATGGCTTAATGGGTAAAGGCACTTAACTAGGCCATATGACTTCAATTTCTTCCCTGGAACCCACACAGTGGAGAGAACCAACTCTTCAAAACCATCATCTGACCCCCACCCCACACACACACAGCTCAAATGAAAGAAAGAAAGGAAAAAAAGGAAGGAAGAAAGTTTTGCTGTTGTTTTTAAGAGAATTTCAGTTCAACAACAAACACTGGGTATCAGTGTGTAGAAGGTATGGCATTAGGTGCTGGGGAGCCAGGAAAATTAGGAATGAACCTGGAGGAGGAATGGAGACAGACACAAAACAAATCATGATGATATGAAGTGGGTTTTGTTGTTTGTTTAGTATAGAAAAACTCCACCTCTGATGTCCCTTGAATTCCACAACATTTAGCTGATTGTCATTATCTGGATATTATCAGGTGTGTTTCACAGCCATCCAGAGGTAGATCTGTTTACAGAATGAAACCACCAGTCACCTCCCATTTGAAGGAGGTGCTTAGTCAAGAAAACTCATTCACTTATTAGGTATCTATTAAATATCTGTAATGTACAGGGTCTTGAACCAAGCTATGGACAACTGATAGCAAACTGGGCAGTGGGCTCCATCCTTGATTTCTCCAACGTTGAGTTTATGTTCACAATTTAATCATCAAGTTCATCCAAATCCACTCCCTAAGTTTGTCTGGATCTGTTCCTGGCCATGTTGGCAGTGCCTTGTTACTGCAGGCTGCCATCTTCATTTACCCGGGTCACTACAATGATCCCCTAACTGGTTTTCCTCTTGCTATTCTTGCCACATGATTTGGAACTCAATTAGTATTTTCACCTGAATAGTGAAAGTCATGAAGAGGAGGGGAGAAGTCGATCGACTAATTCAGAGTAAAAGCCCAGGAAGGGCTACATGAAGATCTCTCAAGAATAAGCAAGAATGAAGAGGAGCTTGGCAGTCAACAAGAATGAGAAAAAGTCTCAGAGTATATTAAAAACAGGGTCATAAATAGGTGGGCAGAATGGAAAAGAGTGAACAGGTAAACAGTGTCAAGATCATGGAGATCCTATCATATCTGGCTATAGAGTTGGACTTTATGTTGGAGGTGATTTGGGGGTAGGGTGTTGTGTACAAAGGTAATGGCAGGAAAAAAGGCTCAGGTGGAAAATGAATGAGTAGACAGGGTATGTATGTGGACATAGAGGAAGAGAAAAAATGTCATGCCAGTCTCAGATATAAGGCTTTCACTTATGACTTTTCAGTTGTATAATACCAAAAAATCCATTCGATAGAAATGACTTCAAATGTCAAAGGGCACCAATAAGCATGAGAATATTTTCTCTCAGTGCTGGGGTGTGACAGCAAGCCACTGCTCCTGATCATCCATATGATCAAATGGACAACAACTGATGTTGTGTGGATGGTGGGCTCCCAGATTATGATGCTTGGTATGTTATACCGAATCCTTTCTATTTATAATGTGTTTATCGAGATGCAATTCCAACATTTTCTGAGAGTCACCTCGGTGCTGGAATTTAACTCTTCACCATAGTTAGTATCTCTATGGTGAAAACTGAACCCTAGAAAGGTATTATGAGAATTCCTGCTGTTCCATCTTTTGCCTCAAAAAGACAACTTTGGTCTACAGATAGTAAAGTGAATAGGGCTTGCTTCACAAGCATGAGGCCTGCACTAGTTCCCCAGCACTGAGTCATGGTGGTATGCACTTATAATCCCACCAATGGGGAGGAGGAGGAGGAAGGCATCCCTAGAACTCACTGGTGGCTCAGTTTAGTCTGATGGGTGAGCAACAGGCCAATTAGAGAAGCCATCTCCAAGAAAGTAGGTGTTGTTTCCAAGGATGTCACTCAAGGTTTACTTCTGCCCTACATATGCACATGTACACGTGCCTGCACACAGTCATTAGTGCGCGCTCGCACTAACTTTTGAAGAAAATCAGTTTTATCCTTGTAATTAAGAAATTTGAATAAACTATTAGTTTATTTTATAAACAATTCAAATTCTAACACACTTCTAGCTGTTAAATTTATAGCAAAAACCACACCTCAAATAGCTTTGATTACACATTCATCTCAACTTTTCTTCAGAGAAAGACCATATAGTCTCTATACTCTTGGTCTTCATGTAATTCACTTGTTTGGACGCTCAACGTTTTAGTTTTGGTTTTTGTTTTTGTTTTTTAGCACTTACTAGTTGTGATTTAAAAAAAAAACTACAAACCATTTACAAATAAATCAAAATATAGATAATACTTATTGGGGATTCACAATTTTGCCAGTCACTTTATTTAGCACACTATATGAACTAATTCCCCGAATCTTAATGATACTGTATGGAGCAGACAGGACTATTTACCTTAATCTGTAGAAAGCACTTGTGGTGCCTGGCTCCAGGGGAGGGATTTTAGGAGACAGGAAGAGACTAAGATTCAGAGATTTAGTTTTACTCCAGATCATTCCAAATTACTTCTCTCAGAGCAGCATTCTTGAATGTGAGAGAGGCCCTGATCAAATGAACTATTAGGTACCTCCCATCTCTCCAAGTCTTGCTTACAGGGGACTTAGGTCCTCTTTACCCAGATTCTGGCTAGACTACTTTTGAAATGCTACGGGCGGCTTTGGGTCACTCGCGCAATCTCTTTAACGCAGGGCATTCTTTCTAAGGCAAATTAACAATGTCTAGCCATCCGCTCGCGTTCCCGTCCCAAGCGTTCATGAACTTTAAGTGAAATGAAGTGTACAAATATCCACGGCAGAACCTGACCTCATCAATGCTCATCAGACAGCGACACTGTCATTATTACGCCAGGATTCTCTACAATGCTTTTGATTCAGTGGAGAACCCTTTATCCACTGTCACTCTCTGAGCCTAATGGATGGGACCAGCAAACCTTCTGCTCGCTAACTCGGACGCCGGCGACACAGCTCCGGAGAAAGTCACCGACAACCTAGTAAACACCTCCCGGAACTCCGCCCCCTAGCAGCTGCGCTCTCCTGTCCAGTGGATTTGCAGTTCCGAATAGAAGCCGAGGCTCGGAATAATGGTTCCGCCCGCCTGGGGCCAGGCTTGTTGCAATGCACATCAAGCCCCACCCATCGTGGGTCTATTGAGCCCTTCCGGCACCCGTCGCGCCGGAAGAGCACTCTGCGGAAAAGGGCGGGTTCCGCATGAGAAGGCGGCTGATTTGAAAAGTGACAGCGGTTGGTGTTTTTTGGTTGATTGCTTGGCTACTATCTGCTCTTCCCGGAGCTTCTGGGACCGCAGGTGAGTGCGAGCGGGCGCCGGAGGGCGGGGAGGAGGCCTAGGGTTGGGGCGCCTGGGTTCGCTGACTTAAGCTTATGTGTTTTGATTTGAAGCAGGGTCTAAAGAATCCAAGTTGGC
Organism: Cricetulus griseus; assembly: GCF_003668045.3. NCBI lineage: Eukaryota > Metazoa > Chordata > Mammalia > Rodentia > Cricetidae > Cricetulus > Cricetulus griseus. Next base: position 23,239,414 of record NC_048598.1, read on the forward strand.
CTAGAACCCAGTAAGTACCCGAAGCTAGTCTTGAATTCCTAATCCTATTACTTCCAGCTCCCAAGTGCTAAAATTACAGGTGTGAGCCACAAGGGTGGTGTCAGTGGGATATGTTTCCTTGTGAATGCTTGTCAGTTTTCTACGTATCTCCGTTGTTCCACCATCTCTTTATTACACCCAGAACCACGAATCAAAAGGCGAAAATGTTGTATTTAATTAAAAAATCAGGGACCTGAGCGTATATGGCTCTACTCCTGTACAACACATGACCCTTCTCATGATTTTTTTCTCCTCCTCCTCCTCCTCCTCCTCCTCCTCCTCCTCCTCCTCCTCCTCCTCCTCCTTCTCCTCCTCTTTCTTTTGATTTTCAAGACAGGGTTTCTCTGTGTAACAGTCCTGGCTGCCTTGGAACTAGCTTTGTAGACCAGTCTGGCTTCGAACTCACAGAGATCCTCCTGCCTCTGCCTCTGGAGTGCTAGGATTAAAGGCGTGTGCCACCACTGCCCTGCCCTCATCAAGATTTTGAGGAACTATTTTATTTAATTCTTTAAAATTGGGAATTGCTTGCTTGCTTAATTTTGCATTGCAAAACCACATGTATAAAATTTAACTGTTATGCCAGGACATGCTGTGCTTAGCATTGTAGTGTTACAAATAAAAGAGAAACAGGAGTCATTAGCAAACATGTCAGAGAGTCCTTGTAACTATAAAGTACTTTAGTCTGAGCTAAGAGCTCAAACTAAAGGCCTCTTTCACTGTCTGTAAACGCACACACACACACACACACACACACACACACACACACACACACACACACGTTGGAACTGAAATTGCACTACAAAAGACTGAGAATTTGGATGAGAAGAAGCCATTATACCCACTAATTGCAGGTGTAAGCCTCTTGGTAATTTTAACTTGGGAAACTGATCCTCAGAAATTCCCAAGCAGTTGTAATGAGACATTGGAAGTTTAGGAGAAGTCTTGAAGGGATTAACTTGGACCAGAAAGAGCACTAGATTATTATAGATTTGAGAAACTAAAGTGAAAAAGATTGAAATCTGTGTGGTAGGCAAGCCAACTGTACATTTGTAAGGATTTGATGTTTTATAAGGATTAACCACACAGCAGTGAAACATTGGCAGAGGGTAGTGTGAGATTAAGAGTCATGAAGATATTTTATACCTACTCTGTTGGTAAAATCTCTAATCTAGGTGCAGCTTGCTTTAGCAAGTATCCTCTTTGTAATGTTTTTATGAGCAGTTTCAAAAGCTGAGACTTAGATGAAAAATATTGAATGCTTATTTACCTTTTCTTCCCTCTGAAAGCTTCATCATTTTAATCTACGAAATAACTGACTTCAGAATATTGAAAGAAAAAGCCCAGAATCTGGTATATGCCTAAATGCAAAGAAGGTCTAGACTGGCTGATCATAAAGACATTAGTCAGAGGGTAAAGGCTTAGGCTTCTCTGTAGGGAAAGGAAGTGACTGAGGGTTTGGAATTGTGGCCAGAGGAGATACACAGCAAATGAAAGCTATCTTGTTCTGCTGATGAAGTCTCTCATGTCATTGTCACCTGTAGTGATCTGTACCTGGGCAGGAATCAGAAATACACTCTTTTCTTGTGCAGAGATCTTTTCCTCTGCAGGGAGGGAACTGTCCTGTGGAGAACCCTCTATAAACATCTTTTTACAGAACGACCTGGCTGAACCTTTCTGAGTCTGTAGAGGTCTGTAGTTTCTTGAAATACACCAAACAACCATACTCCGGGTAAGATAGTTTCCTTTCCCATACACTTGTCATTTATACTGAGATAGATGGCTAATGTGTGAAGGGTCCAACCCAGATTTGAGATGATCCTGTCTCTGAAACAAAAGTTTGTACTTATGAAATTCAGTAGTAGAAAATGTCTTAAAAGTTCAAATAATGATGTAAGAAGTGTGTGTGGGGTCTCAGACACCCAGGCTAATGTAAGTGGGCCATGTTGAAGCTCTTAGAGTTTCTTTCACTGGGTCGTAAATGTATTTTATTTTACACAAATGGTACTACAGTTACCCACAATAAGTAGAGGTATTTCCTTGCTGAATTAATCCTCTGCCCTAGACGGACTAGGTCTGGGATGTTGAGTTCATTTGTTATGTTTTACGAAGATACTATCTGGGGAAATAGCTCGATTAGGAAAGGCAGGACCTGAGTTAACCCTAGAAGCTACATTTTTTTCTTTCTTTCTTTCTTTCTTTCTTTCTTTCTTTTTTTTTTTTTAAGTTTTGGCCATGGTCAGATGGTTCTCAGCATTGTAGAAGTGGAGACAGGCAGATGTCTGGTGGTCAGTCAGCCTAGCCTACTTGGTAACTTCTAGGCCTGTGAGACCATATCTTTAAATATATATATATATATATATATATATATATATATATATATCCATATCTAAATAAGTAAGTAAAGGTGGGTGGCACCTGAGAAACAAGATTAGAGACTGCCTCTGATCCCCATAGCCTGCACACACACACAGACTAACACAAGGGAAGATATTGACAAAATAATATTTGGAGGATAATTTAATAGGACAGTTTGATAGTGTGAAATATACATTTTGTCATTGCCCAAAGTTCTTGGTGTACAGACCCCAAAATCCTTTGGGCCATCACAGTGATAAGTGAACTTTTTTTATGTTAATGAGTAATTGTTGCCTAATGGGTAGCTGTTGCCTTGCACCCTAAAGGGCTGATTTAGAGGAAATCTGGGATTGCCAGACACTTGTGGTTCCTAGAGGTTCCATATTCCTCCTTCATATTTGGCCCTGGTTGTTTCTTCATCCGGTGTTCATCCCTCATAATATTATAATATAATATAACATAATATCTCCTTATGCCTGAGCTGCTCTAGAGATGAATCAAATCAAGAAGGGCATGGTAGGAACTCTACTATGTAGTAGGCTATCAGAAGCATAAGAAAAACAGCCTGGGATTGTGACCATCGTGTCAAAGGGAAGCAGTGTGAGGGTTAAGCCCTCAACCTGTGGGTTCTGACATTATTGACCTGGAGGTAATGATGGGATGCCTAATGGTGTCCACCACATAATTACCTGCCTGCTTGATACTTGCCAGAAACCACCTCTACTTTAGGTACAAATCTACTGATTTTTGTTGTAGGAGTAGGAAAAGGTGTATTCATTTGTCTCAAAAGGCAAGATTTGCAAAAATAATGTCATAAAGGAGTGGCCGCATGTAAGGAAGTGATGTTTAATTTTGTAGCAGAAAAGGCTTAGAAAGTACATCATGGCTGACTTCACGTTTTTGAAAGCAGTGTCCTGTAAATAGGGATTAATGCATTCTGTGCAGTTACAGCGTCTAAAACTAGGATCAGTGATGAGGTTACAACAGCATTTCTCAATAGTTGGGGAAGTGTCTTCCAGTTATTAGAGACACACTAGAGTGAAATGAAATAGCCTTTATAGTTCTTGGGGTCTGTGATGTTTTGAAGGGTTTGGAATCAGGAGGTTATTTAACAACCATGTTTTAGGGTGGCATTTTCCATTCATTGGGGAGATAGGCAAGTTGTTAGAGCTTCTTTTTAGCCATAATTGTTCTAAGAAACAATGAAAGCCTAAAGTAGGTTTCAAAACTTGTAAGCCATTTCAGTTTGTTTGCAGAATTGAATATGTTCACTCTGGGTCTCTGCTCACACCTTTTGACAGACAACTTTGCTGTAAGAGATCACCTGAATCATTGTGAGGTATTTGGCAAAGTGCCTGGCCTCTAGCCATTGCATTCTTCTTTTGACAACTAAAAATATCTTCAAACATTGCCAGTCATGTTCTGGGATGTGTAAGGGAAGCAGAATTTTGACAAGTACTATTTTAAGAGGACACCGGTAGGAATAATCTATTATTTGCACATATTAGGGCATTTTTCTATTTTATGTGTTTTAAGTTCTTGCTGTGGCGAAAGGGATCCTTAAAGCCTCTCTTTCCTGCTCTCCCTCTACATCTTCCTTTCCCTCTGCCCCAGCTCTCACCCCTGCTTGCATCTTAAATCTTATTAGTCATCTTACCGGGTGTGTATTGAGTAGGATATCAAATCAGAATGCATTTTTATTTTCTGCCTTGTGTTAGCATTGCTTATGTCTAGCTTCTGCTGCTGCTGCTATCTGTCTGTCTTGTGCTTTGAGAAATAGTTCTCAGCATCTTGTTATATGCCCTGGCCCACATGTGAAAAGAAAACAACATAATTTTCCTACTGTGTCAACTCAAAGCCTCCATTCCTTATGGAATTTAGGATTAGGGTTATGTTAACAGAAAATGACTATAACTTTGTGATAAAAATTATTTAGGATAAAACAGCATCTTTCAGTGTGTGTGAATAAAATTCATCTTGTTTTGTTTTGGGACAGTATACAGTCAGGCTGGTCTTGAATTTTACATGTAATTATTACCTTGAATTTCTGATCCTCCTGCCTCCACCTCCTAAGTGTTGGGGGTCACCGGTATGCATTACCATGCCTGGCTTAAAATTCCTTACCTTGTTCAGATATTTGATGAAAATACTACAATGAGAAGTTCAACCATAGCTTGTTCATTTTTTACCCTAAGAATCAATTTCCAGACTATTTCCAGTTTCCAGGACTATTCATTATACATATTTCTGATCTTTGTTTTTCCTTCTTTCAAACTAGGAGGAGACTCCCACAATGGAAACCTTGTCATTCCCCAGATACAATGTAGCTGAGATTGTGGTTCATATTCGCAATAAATTACTAACAGGAGCCGATGGCAAAAACCTCTCTAAGAATGATCTTTATCCAAACCCAAAGGTAAAATGTGGTTGTTTTCATATGGAGATTCTGATATTTAAGAATAAAGTAAGCTACTAGGTCTGTAGTGTGGGAAGGAAGGCATGTGCCCTCATATTTGTTGTAGGCCAGTCATTTTTAATCTAGAGAAAAATCTCTCACCTGGTGTAATTTTAAAATAACATTAAGTTTATATGTGGGGCAACTTCTACATTCCCATTGGGAACTCTGTTCTTTAATACAGTTGTTTTCCTTAAAGAAAAAAAAAGGCTTTAAAGCATAGATATATTAAAGTATATTAAATTTTTTATATTACTGGAGTGGTGTATGAGGGTATCGTTTATTGGAGAGCTTGACAGGATTTATTCCAAGTGGTTTCCTCCACACGCATGCTTAAAAACAGTCTTCCTTGGAAGCGTGCAGATTAATTTTCTTACATTATGCCCCAGGCGGGAATTGACTTATTTTGACAGGTGTTATTCTTTATGTGTTTGGTTATTAAATGCAAAAATGAGCTATTTATGTGTCACAGCAAAATCCCAAAGTCTCCCTCCAGTTTCCTGTGTTGGCCTTGAAGTTATAATATGGGAAGGCTTCTTTTATCATACAGAATATAAAATTGTGTATCTCAGTGCTCGTCAGTTCTTTAAAGGGGAAAGAATGGCCTCCGAGTAAATGATAGGCCTTGAAGTGAGTGACTAAGCTTTGGGGAAGCACTGGTAGATTTAACCATATTTCAGGCCTTTCTGTTTACCTAATAAACCCGAGTATACAGCAGGCAAGTCCTCAAGCCAGCATTTGGGTCTACTGACTTAGAAGATACAGTTTTTAAATCCTGCTATTTATCCATTAATTTTATAGTCATTATTCCAAGTGTTGCAGCTAAACTGAAATCTAGGTGACCTTCAATCCATAGTAGCAGGCTAGTCTGAGTGATCTTTCTTTGAAAAGTAAAAATAAAATCTTGAGTGTTCAGTATTTCCACATTCCTGACAGAATTCCAAAAGACTCACCTGTCTTCTCTGCCTGGGCTGGGTGTGTTGATTGGATTGGATATGGATAAACTAACTCTCCTTCATAAGTAACTGATTTCCTTGTTTATTCACTACATATCAACAAGTTGGTATGTACCATAAGGTGTTTTAAAATTTGGAGAAATTATGAGGTATTTTGAGGGAAACCGGGTGGTTTTACTCACCTTTTTTGCATTCATTTACTGTAGCATTAGATGGGGATGACCGTAATGACACAGTTCTCTATGTAAGATGTTGACAGGTGTCTTTCTGTTGTAGCCTGAGGTCTTATACATGATCTACATGAGAGCTTTACAAATAGTGTATGGGGTCCGGCTGGAACACTTCTACATGGTGAGTTAAGAGATAGTGTTTTGGTTTTGTTTTTACAGCAGTTCTGCTCACAATGCATTGTACCCCAAAGGATAAGAAGTGTTTGATTTTATTTCCAACAAATCTAAATGCCTTCATAAAATTGACCTCACTTACAAAAGACTTTTAGGCATAATAGTAGTTTACATGAGAACTTTGGTAAGATGAAAACTATAATGGAAGACCAAAGGACACTTGGAAGTTACTGATTCTATACAGTTTGCAGATGTGTAGATCTGGCTTCAGAGACTTTAATAAACAACTGCTAAGTCTTTAGGAAAAAAAAATTGTAGGAAGGACTCTAAGATTAAAATCAAAGATAGTAAGATTGAAGCAATTGAAATGAGGCAAGCCACATAGTTCTAATCAGAATGACCACTTTTCTTGACCATGATTTGTGATCAGATTATCAGGCCATTATCTAAGGATCCATGAAGATATAATGTCTACAGGGTCTCATCAAGGTTCTATGTTTTTTTTTTTTTTTTTTTGATAGCCCAGGCTGTCCTAGAACTCATTGTATTATAGACACATGCTACCACTCTTAGCTTATGATTGGATGTTTTTAATGATCAAAGATTTTGCCCTCTTTTACTATGGAACTTTGCAAAGGTTTGATTTCTTTACAAAACAGGGTATCCCTCTAAAGTAGGATTGTTGTAACAGTTAAAAGAAAACAACAAAGTCAAATGCCTAGCATAAGGCCTGATGTTGTTTCCATGCACTTAAAAATCTTCATTAAGTGCTCACTGGGAACTGAACGTGTATACATTACTGTCAAGTCCAGCTGTGCACTTCAAGGTGTGTTGTTTTCAGATTTAGTGGTAATGAATTTATATCATTTGATCATTTCCTGTGATTAAGGTTTTTATTGTTGAAGATTCTTCTTATTTTCTCTGATTGACTTGTGACTTATTTCATTCAGATGCCAGTGAACGCAGAAGTCATGTACCCACATATAATGGAGGGCTTCTTACCAGTCATCAATTTATTCTTTCATCTGTGAGTAAAGGGTGATTTTTTTTGTCTATATTACGTTAAACTCGTCTGACGGTATGATCTTTGTGAAAGAACAGTTCCTTCTACTTTAATATGTGTTTGGAGTTCTCACATGTATTCTGTCTTCATCTCTGGCACTCTTCAGGATGCTCTCACGTGACAGTCTATGATGCTCTATGTCTGGAATTGTTTGGTAGCTTTGCATTCTTGTAGTCTTAGAATCTCCAAGAATATGTGCTGCTTATTAGTCTGTAAATATCTTGATACTGTATGAATGCTGTTGTAACACCCAGAAAAAATAATACTGATGCAATATTGAAGTAGATTTCAATGCTGCAGCACTGTGCACTGCAGTAGTCTTCTGACTTGACTTGGCCTTTGAACACTGAGAAATATGTTTGAAACTAAGATGTTTGTGTTAATGGTTTAGCACCTAATGCCCCTGCTCTTCACTGTTCTGATCCTCAAGGGAATCCTTTATGCCCATCTGCCGCGTGAATGACTTTGAGATTACTGATATTGTGTATCCAAGTAAGTACATTTCTGATCCAAGTAATTACATTTCTGACCATTTAATTCTCCATTTTCCCTTTCTGCCAGTAAATGTAAAAGAAAATTGTAAGAAAAGTCTTTTTTGTCCTTTATAGATCTATAGAAAGCTGTTTTTTAAATTGATTTTTTTCTTAAAGCTTTTTATTTTTTTAAATGGTCCTAAAATTTTGGAAGACAACTTTATTTCTGTGTTGATATCACTTTGTCAAACATGATGGATGCTCCTAAAGCTCACTAGACTTCCTGTAAGAAGTGTGGCAATCACCAACCCCAATAAGTGGCACAGTGTAAGAAGGACAGAGATTGTCTGCTTGCCTTGGGAAGGTGGGTTATGCTGAGAAACAGAGTGTTTATGGTGGTCAGACCAGACCCTTTTCCCACAGAAGGCTAAAACTACAAAGATGGTTTTGCTGAGGCTTGAGTGTGCTGAGCCTATCTGCAGGTCTGAGAGGATGCTGGCTATGAAGACGTGTGAGCAAAGATAAGAAGAAAAAGGGCAGATGATCCAGTTCTGAGCCTATTTTGTTATGAAGACAATGAAGTCATGAGGTTACATTTAAAAATTGGGAGTCTAGATACAAATGATGTGTGGGTGTGATGTTGCATAGTGAGTTAATCTAGCCAAAGTTATCAAATTAGCAATTACTTTCTTTACCATGAAAAGCTGATATTATAGTACTGATACTATACTGCTGTAACTGTGCGTAACATTTCCATGACCCACAGAGGTTTCTTATGTGCATTTTCAGTCAGTTCCCTGTGGCCACCATTCTCTGACAGCACTGATGCTTCTCCTATCACTTTAGCTTATCATCAGATTTAATATAATAGAAGACATCAATTGTCCACATATCTGGGGTTGCTATTCTCTAAGCTCTTGCTGAATTCTGTCTGGATATCCAGTTTCCTTACACCATTCATCTAGATGTTTATCTTTGCACCACGTAACTGCCTTATGATGAGACTTGAAATCAGGCATGAGTTCCTGCTCCACATTTTCTTCACTCATTCATCTGTAGATGTGCATGTGTGTAGACTGGCTCCTTATTTTGGATGTGTGAGCTGGGCAGCTGGAGCCCTGTGCTGTTTACTGTTTGTTCATTCCCCTTCTGTGCTTCCTTTGTGGTTTCTGATGCTCTTCTCCTGTCTGTGGAATCCTCTGTTCTTTGTTATCCCGACTCTTCTTATTCACTGCAGCACATGCCATACCACAGGGGACACAGTGTCGTAATCTGCCGCTGTCCAGTGAGATCTTGTGATGTATTATTTTAATAGCGTGCACAGATTCCAGGTCTTAGGACCTGAATGTGCACCCACTTGGCCTGCCGTGTTGTGTTACACAGCTTGCATTTGCATTTCCTCACTGGGTACAGCCTCCACCAGTTTGGACCAGTTGGTTATTAATGTCCCTTCAGGGTTTCTTTCAGATGCTGTGTTGAATGATTAATAGAGATATTGAAATCTTTTGTGAATTTCTTCTTTTCATCCCCACTACCTTTTAATTGGAGTGCTTAGCTCATTTGTGTTTAATGTTATTGATATGATGTCTTAAATTTACCTTGAATCCTTTTTGTTTCTCCTTTGTAATATTTATGTATTTCCATGTTCTCCATTTCTTGCCTTACTTTGGCTACTGGATTTTTTTAAAAATAGCTTTTGAAGGATTTATTTATTTATATGTATATCGGTATGTATTTGCCTTCATGTGTGATGTATGCCATGTACATGCCTAGTGCCCGCAGAGTCCAGAAGTTGTTGGATCCCTAGAGCTGGGCTTACAGCAATTCTCCAACTCAAATCTTACCTTCTTGCCTCCATAAGACCTTTGCATTCTGTTGGCATTGTTTGCTAAGGGCAAGTGTGTTCACAGGGATCCCATCTTTCAGCTTTGAAGGTGGTTTCTCTCCTACATTGCATGTGCTCTGCTGTCTAAAGTTTTTGCTTGATTTATTATTTGTTTTTTTCTGTCTTAAGATTCCGGTTGGCCATGGTCTCAGTTCTGCTCTATCACCCAGGCCAGCTTGCTTCCCTTCTTCTCTCCCTCCTTTCTAAACACAGAGCTAACTCCAGTCTAAGTAAAAGCAGGTGTTCTACACCTCCTCAGAGCACACAGTTTTACATGCTGGGAGCCAAGTCATGTGGTAAAAAATGATACATGTTTGCATTTTGTTGTTTCAATGTTTTAGAGTGTTATTTTCTGTTTTAGAAGCAAAACGGACAAGTCGGTTTTTAAGTGGCATTATCAACTTCATTCACTTCAGAGAGTCTTGCCGGGAGACGTATGCAGAATTTCTTTTGCAAAATGTAAGATCCAAGTATATTTGTTAGACACATCAGGTCAGCCATCTCATGTAGGAGTTACAATCCACTTCGAAATTTTGTCACAGGTCCAATTGTTAGATAATGGTTAGAACTGAATTTGATTTCATATTTATTCAAAGCAGACTTTAATTTGATATATTTTTGATAACACAGAAGATAGAATATTGCTTTAACATTGTAGTTGAGACATTACTCCCTACATTAAGAAATAATTTTTTTTTCAGAAGTTTGCAAAGATACATAGTATTCTTCAAATAACAGATATTTGAAATCTGTTTGCCTTTTAAGCAAGGCCAAGTTGGACTGTTTGTGTTATTCTTTCTGCCTAGCCTCACAGTGGAAGGTGCAATTGAACACCATCACATTACAGATGGATTTTTGTTCGTTGTACAGCTGATGGACTATGATTGGGGGATTTATTCCCATTGCTCTTACTGTGCAAGTGCTGGACTCTTAGAGAGTACTAGGGTAACATAAGCCACTTAGATCTGAGATTCAGCGACATGGACCTGGATAAAGACTTCTTAGTTCAAATCAGGCTAAGCTTACACTCATGAACCTGAAGACTCTCCAAAGCTTACATGCACTCGGATGCACGAACATTTACGCTTGTGTATACACACACTCACACACTTTTGTTTGGCTCTTCACTCTCATTTTTAAAGACACACTACACAGACATTTCATTTCTAAGAAACCTGAGTGACTGTCCTTCCTGCCACCACCTGTGTTGGGACGGGTATCATGGTCTCTGTTCCCATTATATTCAGTGCTTTAGTTAGGTGTTTCATAGCTTTTCATTCATGACTGACAGCTCAAAGAGATAGAATTATGTTCAGGACCCAAAAGACTCTTTTCTTGAAAATTATCAGCATCTAACACAGTGTCTAGCCATAGTAAGATGTTAGGTAAAGAAATTTCTGGGAATCTTGCTGAGAGGTTGTACCTAACATGCACATGAACCCTAAGTTTACTCCCCAGCTGTTTTAAAAGGAGGAAAATTGTTCTTAACTCATTTTTCATAAATGCCTAACCACTTAAACGTATTGTTAATATTTTGTGTGTTGGGTGCCAGGTGTAGGTATGTGGCATTTGCTCTTGAGTGTGTGGGTATATGCCCATGCCAGCGGAAGTCAGAGCAGGACATCAGGTGTCTTTCTAAATCATACTGCTATTCTCTCTACGTTATTGCTTTGACACAAGGTCTCTCTATGGGCCAGAAGCTTGCCATTTGGGCTAGTCTGGCTGACTAGAGAGCTCTTTGGATTCCCCTGTGTATGTCCACCAGTTCCGGGGTTATAGGCACTTTTAACATGCCCAGCCTTTTATGTAGGTTCTGGGAATTCACACTCAATCTCTTAATGTTTGCAGACCAAATGCTCCTAGGGGCCTGGCCCTAACTTTTCTTTCTTTCTTTTTTTAATGGTGAATAAATATTTTGCAGTCTGTTTGGAGTTTTTTTTTTTTTAATGCATTCTTTTCTGTTAAGACATGCTAATGCTTGATGAAATTGCATTCACAGAAATCCCCTATGGACAAAATGCAGCAGTTAAACAGTGCGCACCAGGAAGCATTGATGAAACTGGAGAAACTTGAGTAAGTGGGAGCTTTACAAATAAGATGAATTCAAACCAAATAGTTAAGTGGTTGGTTTCAGTACCACTATCCACAGCAAGTCTTGCTGTCTTCCTGAAATAATGGGAGGGTATTTTGGTCCCTGTCTCTATAAACAAATCTATATTTTCCTTCCCTAAGTCTGGGTTATTTATCATTGGTTCTTTCTCGTTAGTGCATTGTCCACCTGCCCCACTGAATATGATAGCACAACAAAGCTTTGTCATGTGGGAAGGGATTGTTCACTCTTCCACCAGGAGCCACAGTGGGGATCCCAGCATCACCCCTATTGCTCACTTTAAAAAAAAAAAAAAAAAAAAAAAAAAAAAAAGACCACAATTTGAAGTACACTTTCTTCCTAGTGTGTACCGTGTTTTGCTATTGTAAAATGAAGTTGTTCTGTGGGGCCATCACAGATGGAGGGCTGTCTGCACTGATGACGAGCAGTCAGATTTGGTTTGTTGATTCTAGTCTGTTGATGTCTTTGAGGTTGTCTGTTTATGGTCTCTGGTAAAATTGTCTTTGTAGACAACAGTAAGCTAAGAGACTGAGAGTGAGAGACACATAGTGCAATTTAGCATGATAAAAATAAATCACAAACTAAATCACGAAAATGACAGCTGGGAGAGGATGTCTGCAGCAGATGATACAAAGCGTTGCTAAGCTGGTGACAGAACTCATGTTGTGTTCCTAGTATATGAAGAATTCTTACAGAAGAGGATAAGTGTTAACTATAGAAACACAAAAACAATCAAAATAAATGGCTAATATCTTTGATAGTCTAAAGTAAACCTGGACTTTTGTGTGAAGAGATTTGGGTATTGTCTTAGTTAGGGTTTTTATTTATTTATTTATTTATTTGTTTGTTTTGGTTTTTCAAGACAGGGTTTCTCTGTGGCTTTGGAGGCCATCCTGGAACCAGCTCTTGTAGACCAGGCTGGTCTCGAACTCACAGAGATCTGCCTGCCTCTGCCTCCCAAGTGCTGGCATCAAAGGCATGCACCACCACCTCCTGGCCTTAGTTAGGGTTTCTAAGGCTGTGACATAACACCATGACCAAAGAGCAAGTTGGGGAGGAAAGAATTTATTTGGCTTATACTTCAGTATTGTGGTTCATCACTGAAGGGAGTCAAGACAGGAACACAGACAGGGCAGGATCCTGGAGGCAGGAGCTGATGCAGAGGCTGTGGAGGGGAGCTGCTTACTGGCTTGCTTCCCATAGCTTGCTCAGCCTGCTTTCTTATAGAACCCAGGACCAGCAGCACAGGGATGCCCTCCGCTCTACTGACTGGGCCCTCTCCCATTGATCACTAAATGAGAAAATGCTGGATCTCAAGGAGCCATTTCCTCAACTGAGGCTCCTTCCTCCAATGACTAGCTTGTGTCAAGTTGACACACAAAACCAGCCAGTACTGATATGTAGGTGCTAATGGAAAGTATGATAGCACAGGAGAGAGGTTGGTCCTGCTCTGGGAAGTGTATGGTGCTGAGAGCCAAGGCCAAGTTAAGGAAATTGGCATTGGACAAGAGAGGAATGCTACGGTCATTCTAGTTGGAGTGACAGTGGATGAGTATGTGTATGTGGAGCTCATTAGATGATAGAAAATTGAAGACTTTTGTCCAATTATTTTGTTTTCAGTAGAAGGTAAAAGTCATCTATAAAATGGTTATCTTGAAAGTATATAATTCAGAAACAAGGAATCAGACCCTTTACTTAGTTATTAAAAGTGCAGGTTTTATTTGTGCCTTTCAAATTTAACAATGCATAAACCCACTTTTGGTCTGTTTTGTTGTGTTTAGTTCGGTTCCAGTTGAAGAGCAAGAAGAGTTCAAGCAGCTTATGGATGACATTCAAGAGCTGCAGCACTTGCTGAACCAGGAGTTTAGGCAGAAAACGGTATCTGTGGGCCCTTTCCCATGTGGCTGTGTGGGTGCACATGGCCGGGCTAAACATGGCATTCAGTTACTGAAGAAGCAATATGCGGCTGTGACTGTTGGTGTTGCCAGTGCTATGTGCATTCTGAATGCATAGAGTTCTTGAATATTCTCTTGTGTTTGGTTCTGCTGTGGTGTCCTGGGCACTGCAGCGAATGCTCAAGCGGCTTTGGGCCAGTCTCTATTTATGGGAAATACAGCAGTGTTCTACATCCAGCCTGCACTAGCTCAAGATACTTAAGTGTTAGCATGTGGTACTTTCCCTGTATTTCTGTGAAGCTGGGGTTTGGAGATTTGTCATGATAAAAAAAAAAAAGAAAAAAAACAAGTGCAAACCAATGAGAGAAAATGATAATTTTCATGTCTTGGCTGACTCCAAGTTGCTTGAAATTTTGTGCTGCTCAGTAGATACCATGGACACCTAATGAGTTGGTAGTTATTGTTTAAGAAGAAAGTTTTCCTTGCAATTTGTGTATTAATTTTTGAAGTGTTACAGTGGTGCTAGAACAGATTATGCAGTTATCTTTTTGTTTTTCTATTATTTTTGCTTTCTCATTATTGTTACTAAAGTGTTATTTAATAAGTAAGGAGAAGGTTGATTTTGGATCACAGTCTCAGAGGGCTCGGTCCATCATGGCAGAGAAGCATGACAGAGCAGCTTATATAACAGAGCAGAAAGCCGAAGGGAGTGCTCCCAAAGTGCTAAGGCAGTGCACATCCTCCCAGGGCCCTGCTTCCTCAGGAAGAAAGCTCTGCAGCCTCCTGACAGACAACCTGTTCAGATTTGATCCATCTGTGGGTTGGCCCATCAGTTAGGCCAGAGTTCTCATGAGCTAGTTAGTTGTCTCTAGAATCACCCTCACTGACTCACCATCGGGCGGGCGTCACCAGTCCACAGGTTTGTTAATCAATTTGTGCTTAAGCGAGACTCACCACCAAGCCTGAGCAAAGGGACTCTTAAGGTCTTTTACTGAATAAAGAAAGCTGGACACCGTCGGATCTTCTCGCTTCCTCTTCTTCTTACCTTTATTGTATGAGGAAGTAGCTAGTGGTTTAATTTTACTGTTTCAAATCATTATAACACAATTTTTTTTTTTTTTTTTAGACAGTGCTGCAGGAAGGAAATGCCCAAAAGAAATCTGATATTTCTGAGAAAACCAAGGGTTTGGTAAGTACCTCCTCGGTTACCTCATATTTAAACTGAGTATACTGGAGCGCGTTAGCTATGTGGTTGTCATCGTTTCCTCTCAAAGGTTTTCCAAGACAGGGTTTCTCTGTAGCCCTGTCTGTTCTGGAACTTGCTCTGTCGACTAGGCTGGCCTTTCACTTAGTTGCAGAGAGGGAGGAGTGATGAGCAAAGGGGTCAATACCAGGCTGGAGAAACCCATAGAAACAGCCTGACCTGAACAAGGGGGAGCTCTTGTCCCCCAGACTGAGAGCTGGGAAACCAGCATAGGACTGATCCAGACCCTCTGAACATGGGTGTCATTTAGGAGGTCTGGGCAATCTATGGGTCCTCTGGTAGTGGATCAGTATTTATCCCTAGTATACGAATGGACTTTGGGAGCCCATTCCACATAAAGGGATACTTTCTCAGCCTAGACACACTGGGGAGGGCCTAAGCCCTGCTCCAAATGATATGACAGACTTTGAAGATCGCCATGGAAGGCCTCCCCTCCCTGGGGAACAGAAAGGGAATGAGATAGGGGTTGATGGGGGGCAGGGGAGAAGGGGAGGGAGAGGGAACTGGGATTGACATGTAAAACAAGCTTGTTTCTAATTTAAATTAAAAAAAAGAGAGAGAGAGAGATCTGCTTGCCTTTGCTGGGATTAAATGCATGTGGCACCAACCGCCTGGCAACTTTTTTCAGCTTAAATACAGAAAACTATTAAAAGAGAGAGAAAAAAAAAAGGAACAACATGAACACATGGTAATGTATAAAGAAAGTAAAAAGGACCCCAAGTTAACCATCTGATCTGATGTGTGTGTGTATGTTATATAGTATATAACATCTATATAGCATATAATAGATTATTTTTCTAATATTTTACACAAATGATATTACCCTCAGTGAGTCTCAACCCCCTCCCACCCACATGCACACACACTCATGTACACACACACCTCTTAGGTGCTATTACTTTGGGTACCAAAGGACAAAAAGGTCATGCGGTTAATATGAAAACCCATCAAATACATAATCTTACTGTTGTGTGTACTTGTGCTGCTTATGGAAGGGATGTAGAGGAAATGGGAGGAGAGTATTCAAGGGTTCATGGATGTTCTTAGCATCAGGATGCTGTGGTATTGATCTCAGAAATGCCACCGAGGGTGTTAAGTGTCACACTAAGGAACTTGGTTTATAGCCAGAGCCATTAAGCAGTTCAGCGTGGTCAGAATTCAGTTTTCCCTGGTTACAGCACACATGAGCCTACAATGTTGTATTATTCAAACAGCAGTAACCAATTTTGTTGTCTGGCCTGATTGGTGAAAATATCTCTCAACAGAATGAACTAAAGTTGTCAGTGGTTTCTCTGAAAGAAGTTCAAGACAGCTTGAAAAGCAAAATTGTGGACTCTCCAGAGAAGGTGAAGAACTATAAAGAGAAGATGAAAAACACTGTCCAGAAGCTCCGGAATTCTCTGGTGAGCTCCCTGTGTTGTGTGTTACTTTCTGAATTATCTGCTATCTATACAGATTTTTCTCTTTGATTTGTTTGGGATAGAGGGGGAAGAAATACATCTGCAAGCTAGCTGTTGACTCACTGCAGCATCTAAGGCATCGCTCTGGTGGATCTAGTGGACATGCTGTGTTCTTGTGAGGAGAAAGGAATTAAGCAATTCTCAAATAACTAGTAACTAAACTCACAGTGTAAACCATGAAATCCTAGAGTGTATATGTTGGTGAGACGGAACATCTGAGAAATCTTTGTTTCTCCTGATCATTTTTGCTTCAAAGAAAACCGCTATAAAAACTTAAAGTAGCATTTTTAAAGTAGCATTAAAAAATAGAGGATGCTTTAAAATAACGAAATGAGAGTTTATATTTGTTTATATTTGTGGGAGTCTGAGAAGAGAAGGGAGTGGGAATTTGTCTGAGTGTCTGCTCATTGAAGGCAGAAGAAATGTGTTCAAGGCCAGGGTTACTCTGAGAGGTGGGGTGAGGTAAGAAGGGACAAAATTAGAGGTGGAGAGACAATTTGACTTCTTTTTTGAATCAAAGTTTTAAAGTTAATTCTAAGTAATTCCTAATAACATAAATTGTCACTAGTAATACAGAAAAAAAAATCATCAGAAGAGAAATGGAGCCCAGAAATAGATTTGAAAATTTATGATGAATGGCTGCCTTATTTTAAAACTCTAGGGGTTTAACTGAGTGGTAGGATGTGCTTGGTCAATTTTCCAGACCCCGGGTCTGACCCCACCCTCCATTAAGAAGGTTTCTGTTTAGTTAGCTGTTTCTCTAGGAGAAAACAGCTGTTTATTTATGAAAAAAATCTTTATGAGAATTAGAAATTTAAAGTTTAACAGATTTAGAATTTTTATATAATGGAACCCACACACTCTACCCCCACAGTCTGACTTTATAGCCTAAACTAATGTAGAACACCTGATTCTCCCACCTCAGCCTCCTAAGGGCTTAGATTATAGGCTAGATGTTTTTAAATTAACTTGAAAACCTAAATCCTAGAGAGAAAAGACCTACTAAAACATTTTCTGTACCTATGAAGTATTGTTAGTTTTTGTCAACTGGACACGATCCTAGAATTGTTAGGAAGAAAGACTCAATTGAGGAATTGTCTCCATCAGATTGGCTTGTAGGCAAGTCTGTGGGACATTTCTTTACTAATGATGGATATAGGAGGGTCAGCCTAGGTAGACAGTTCCTGGGTTTTATCAAAAGCAGGCTGAATAAGTCAGTGAACAATGTTCCATGGCCTTTCCTTCAGTTCCTGCCTCCAGGTTCTTGCCTTGAGTTCCTTTCCTGACTTTCTTAATGATGGATTGTGATGTAAGCTAAAATAAACTCTTCCTGCTCCAGGTTGCACTTAAAATTATTTTTGTTTGTTTTTATTTTGTGTGTGTGGATATATGCCTGCATGTATCTCTGTGGACTGTGAGGGCCTAGTGCCTTTGGAAGCCAAAAGAGGGCATCACATCCCCTGGTTTTAACATTCCAGACAATTTGGAGTCATCATGTGGCTGCTGGGAATTGAATGCCTGTCCTCTGGAATAGCAGCCAGTGCTCTTAACCACTGAGCCATCTCTCTACGCAGCCCCACACTGATTTTGGTCATGGTCTTTATCACAGCAACAGGAAGCAAACTAAGACTTGAAGTCACGATTAGGTCCATTATATGCAAAGAGTGTTTACAAATTCACAAAAAAAAAAAATAGAAATGAAAGGTGAGCAGAATGATTAGATCTTTTCTGAGGAGAAATTTAACTGGTTAATATGGTAAGGCAGGGAGTAGCTTAATGGGGAGAAGGAAAGATGTCTGCAGTGGTACATGGTTTGAGTAAATATACATTCCTTTTGTGTTTTAAAAGAGGGGATTATCTTTTTAAAGAACCAGATGCTAATTATAGTTATGTAAACAAACAGAAAGATTCCTAATAGATAATATGATTTTCTTGTAGTATTCAGAAGTAGTTTGAGAATTAGCAGAACAAACCTTTGGATTGTTTTGGTGGGGCTTAGAATCAGACCACAGAGCTTTGTAGGCACTAGACAAGCATTTGCAAGCTAAGCTGCACCCAACCAGAGTGAGCTCTTTCCCACATACATGATGAATCTTTGGAAAATTAGCAGTGAATGGTCAGGTAGTAAAGTAGTGCCCGTTTTCTTTGTTATAGATTGTGGTGATATCTTGTTTGTACAAACAAAGCATGTCTGAAGGTCAGAGAGATGAAGCAGCAAGCCACGGCCACACCTTACCACACTAACTTCCCAGCTGAAAAGAGAGAAAATTCCTGTTTCCTCCCACCGATATTCCTCTCTCTGGCCAGCCATCTCATTTCATGTCTGTCTATTAGCTGGTGGCAAGCTCCACCCTCTGATCTTCAGATACACTTTATTTGTACAAACAAGATATCACCATAATAGATATTTGGAGTTTTCAAAGCATCTTTACCAGTCTGAAGAGATGGCTCAGTGGTCAAGAGCACTGGCTGCTCTTCCAGAGGAGATAGATGGGTTCGATTCCCAGCACTTGGGTGACAGCTCACAACTGTCTGCAACTCTAGTCCTAGAGGATCCAATGCCCCTGTTTGGTCTCCCGGGCACCAGGCATGCACATGATGCACAGATGAACATGCAGGCAAAACACTCTACACATAAAATAAATAAGTAACATGTTCTAAAAGAAATTTCCTTTTACCAGTTTGACACGCCAGTAGTAGTGCCTTGCTACTGACCTAGGAACTTAATTGCTGTGCATTCTTGAGCTTTCAGTAGCAAATGCAGAGATTATTGAAGATCACATGAATGGACTTTGCAGTTTCAAGAGAGGATCTCAAACTGGTCTCTTTTTTTTCCCCTTCCCAAAGCAAGAAGTGATGGAGAAGTATGAAATCTATAGAGACTCTGTGGATTGCTTACCTTCTTGTCAGCTGGAGGTGCAGTTATATCAAAATAAAATACAAGACCTTGCAGATAACAGGGAGAAGCTAAGCAATATCTTAAAGGAGGTTTGTATCGTACTGTGTTTCTATGGTTATTATGTGATGGGCTGTTACAGCCTTGGATTCACTTTTACCTTTTGTTACTGCCTTCCTAAAGACAAACTAGCTTATTCTGTTCTGTAGTGTAGTACCTGCTGAGGAGTAAGCTATCTTCCCCTAAACATCAGGGTGACAGGACTTGTTTCAACCTTCAGATGAAATGAATAATAAGTTAACATAGCACATGGTGGTATATATTTTGGAATATAGTAATGAGTGCTTTAACTTGTCTTAACAGATATAATCATTTATCATCTGTGGCATAGATGCCCAACTTAGTTCCCATCACTCTACCTGTGTTAGTAGAGATGTCAAACTTACAGTAGTCTCTGCCCTGAGTACTGAGGAGCAGCTCTGCCATCCCAGTTTCTCAGATGCTTGACATCATTTTCACGTCTTCATCCAGGCCACTCCCAGGACCACTAACGTTACAGAAAAAGTTTGTTTTGACAGAGAGAATCCAGGGGTTAGGAGGATTTCTCTGCCTAGCACATAGTCTTACCCACCATCTAGGGTCACAGAACAGATCTGCTTTTGATTCTAAGGTCTGCCACTGCCCTTCTCTCCATACTGCCTCGGTGTGCACACCAGCACTCAGCTGCAGGGTCTGCCTATTATGTGCTTGTCCCCCACGAGACCTGGCAAACCAGCAGGGGCAGCTCCTCTCTGCTCTCTGAACCCTTTCCCCTTGTACAGTTGTGATGGTCACTTAGCTGTCAGAGCCTGAAGACTTACTCCATTTCAAAACTGTTTTACTCTAGCTCACCCTAGAAAACCCTTTTGTTTTGTTTTAAGTCCTGTTTGATTGTATTGACTTTAAATACTCTTCATAAAACAGAACCTGAACTTGGAGGACCAGATTGAAAGTGATTCATCAGAACTAAAGAAACTAAAGACTGAAGAAAATTCCCTCCGAAGACTGATGACTGTAAAGAAGGAGAAGCTTGGCACCACGTGCTTTAAAATGAACAAGAAGCGAGAGGACTGGGGGCAGTACAAGCGGACAGTGATCGAGTAAGAGCCTGATCTCGGGACAGCGGCTAAGGACGCAGTTAGGAAAAGAATTCCGCCTCTAGTGACTAAGATACCTAAGATTCTGTCTATAGAAATAAGACCTCGTCTTGTTTCAGTTGTTTATTTGTTTATTTAATTACTTGGTGTTTCTCTGCTAGTTTGTTGCCCTTTGAGGCACAGAGTTCCAATTCATTTATGTTAATCTTTAAAGGGACTGTGGTACTAGTGTTTATTTGAGCCATAATGGGCTAGAGTTACATTAGAAAAAGAAATTGTAATGTTATTCAAGTAAAAATTAATACTTTGCTAAGTTCTTCTGCTAGTATATTGAGGTATTTCACTGGTAGTTTCCTTATCAATCTAAGGATGTGCCTGTAGAATACATGCCACAGTGTATTTAAGATGTCATTCCTTTAGTCCTTAAGTGTGGCATTGGGACTGATTATTTCCATGCACATGAAAGGAAAAGACATAACCTGGGGTTGTGTATTTGTTGCCAGATGTGCAGAAAAGTTGCACTAGTCCACATTCGCACCGACAGTGTGGGGATGTGCGCCCTGAGGCACATTAAACAACAGGTTGTGAGGGCTGAAGTGTGGCTTAGTGGAGGAGCACTTGCCCAGCATGTCCCAGGCTCTGCCTTTGATCTTCAGCTCTACAAAATAAGGAAACAAAAAGGATGGCTTTTAATGAAGTATTACATACTCCATGGTATGACTGTAGTGCAGCACCCAGTGTGGGCTTTTGTGGCTTTTGCCGGCTTGCTTTTCTATCTGGAAGGGTGCTAGGCTTGTGGAGCAAGTACTGACACACGGTGGCTCAGGGTTCACTGTTAGCATCTTTGTGTTTTTAAATGCTCAAGAGAAGTTATATTAGGCGTCTCTGTTCCCCTTTAGAGGCTGCAATAAAGTTCAAGAAGAAAGAGGTGCTGTCTGTGAGCAAGTGACCACCATTAATCAAGAGATCCAGAAGATTAAATCTGGGATTCAGCAACTAAAAGATGTTGTGAAAAAGGAGAAACTGAAGTCCCAGGTGCGTGCTCCTAGGACATAGGAAGTCTGTGAGTTTGAAACATAGATGATGTCACCCATGACAGAGTTTTGACCCCACCGGCTCTCTGCTTTTATCCGTTTATAGCACCACTCTGGATACCAATTAATAATCTGCAGACACGTGTCTCCTGTGTCTTTTTTCTTACTTACGCCACAGAATACCATTCTTTGGGGTAAAAGTAGTTGCTTATTGAAAGTTCTGACATCCTAGTAGATAGACTTTACTTGTGATTTTTATGTTACACTTCAAAAGACATTTTGCCAAAAGCTACCCAAAATAGCCACAGCTCTTTATTCAGAATCCTTAGGCCTCTTGTTTTCATTCATCTCCATCTTCCTGCTTCTGAAGCAGCCTGGTTTGTGATGGCGGAACTCTCACTGCCACTGACTCTCACTGTCCATACAGCCTGCAAAAGATCCTAGTACAAAGAGGTATTTCATCCTACATTATTAAAATAGAGACTGTGCTGTCACATGCTCTAGTGTAGTTAATGTACTGGTTATTAGCATATTAAAACTAATAACTGACTCGAATTTGATCTCTTTGTTAATCACAAAAGATGCCCAAGCTACTTTATATTCCTGTTGGCTCTGGGCACGTGTGTCTCACTACTAATAGTAGACATTTCCTGGTAATACCGGTTGTTCTTTAAACCTTAGCATGCATGTGAAACCATTCCTAGGATAGCCTTTGGTATAGTCTGCTTTCCATAACGATTTATGAAGTTGAAAAGGCACTGAGCACTGTGTTTTAGAACTAGCTGTGTGCTAGAATTCAGTGGTGGATTTTGAAATGATCCGAGTTCTCTCCCCCAAAATTGAATTAGAATCTCAACAATAGGTCCCATCTCTTAATTGAATTGTCTGTCTCTAGACTAGGATGGCATTTGAGAGCCACTGACGGGCTCTGTGTGATTGTGATTGTTTTCTGTGGATGGCGCTCATAACCACACAAGCTGCTCTGCTACAGCTGTAGTTGTGAACATGTTATTTCTCATGCTGACTTTAAAATCTTCAGTGTCTGTACTCTGGATTAATCTATGCCCTGCTCTAGTGAATAGCCCAAGAGATGGCAGTCCTGTGCCCTTTGGTCTTCTCTCTTTTGGGTGTAGTGGTCTCAGTTGCTCATTCTTTACATGCTTAATTTTCAGATTCACTGTTACCCTGTTTGTTGTTAGTGTTTCTTACCTTTCATTTTCTTTAAAGTGTAGAACCTAGCACTGACTGCAGTCTTCCCAAGTAGTGCTGTGGTCCCAGAAGCAGAGTGCTTCTGTTTACAAAGCCTTGTTTGTGGGGCTGGGTTGTCAGCAGCAGTGTCTAGCCTTCTGTTCATGTTCAAACTATGATCAATTAAAGACTACACCTTCTTCACGTGCAGCCCTGCCAAGTATTCCCCCCCACACTCCATACTGTGATGAAATGATTGCTCTCAATTCAAGATATTATTATATCTTGTAGGCTTAATTGTATTTCTTTCAACCTGGGTTCTCAAAATGCCAAGATCAGTTTAAGTCTCGACCACACCAATTATTTCTCATTGTGTGGTGTCGGCAGCAATTTTGAGCACCATACCTTTTTCTCCAGGATGAAAGAAAGTGTTGAGTGAACTGGACTCTGGCTGCATTGTAACTCTTCCTCCAGGGTGTGCAGCGTTATTATCAAAGCTCCAGGCACAGTCGTTCCGCTTGCTGTGCTGTCCTCCTTATACCCAGTCTGCCCAGGTGCATGTGTTCCTCAGTAGCCCGAGAATGACTGAAAATACGTCTCATGTACACAGTGGATTGTTACTCATCCATGAATAAAATGAAGTTTGTAGGAATATATATGTTACTGGAAAATATCAAGTGAGGTTACCCAGTCCCGCAAAGACCAACATGTTCTAAGTTTTATATATATATGTTTATGTGGAGTGGTTGAGTAATAGATACCAGGAGCTAGAAAAGAGTCCATAAGAAGGGAAAAGGGGGCTTTAAGAGAGAGAGTTATTAGGTAGGCTAATGGGACACATGTGACATGGGAGTGGGGGGGAAATACTAACAGTGGTGGGTTTCAGTAGGGATGAGGGGAGATGGCTGCGGTGGGGAGAGGATCAAGGTTAGCAAAAATGTGTTTGTGGGAATTAATTAAAAATGGTAAGTTTTATCTTCCATGTAACTTCCTCTGAGTCTTTCCATATGTCTGGTTTCTTGCTTCTCCTCTATTGCAGACTTTTAATAGGTAACCCTGGCTCTGTGCTTTCCACATGGTACATGGTGCATTCATTGCACCGCGGGTTAGATGTGTAGTCCTGCGCCTGTATGAGCCTTGTTTCCAGCACTCAGTACTTAGTGTAGTCTATGTGTTATTGTGGAGTGATCTCATCTGCCACGTCCTGTTCACAGGGTACTCACAGAAAAATTCCAACAATATATTTTTGATTGATAGATTAAAATACTTGTGGGATCAATGGTGATGCTGAATACCATTATAATTTAAAAATGTCTCAAATTTCAAAAATGAGATAACCAGACCAACATTGTCACATAAAACGTTGCTAGAGTTACACTCAATCCTGTAGCTACTGGGTAGGTGGGCACTGTGGCCTTGAGCCCTTAATATGTGTCTAGTGCAGCTAAGGGGCTAATGGAATTTTAAATTTAATCTAATTTCTTTTTAAATAGTGGCATATGGCTAGTGCCTCTATATTGAACAGCACTGGGCTAGCCTTAGATTTGATTTTACATCCCCAGGCCAATGCTTTGACTTTAGAAGTATTTGACTTCACAGTAATTCTTTTTTTTTTTTTTTTTTTTAAATGCAAGCTGTCTGACTGGTGTAAATTTCCACTTGTGTATAGACTTTCTTTCTTTTTTTTTTTTTTTTTTTTTTTTTTTTTTTTTTTTTGTTTTTTGGTTTTTTTGAGACTGGGTTTCTCTGTGTAACTTTGGAGCCTATCCTGGCACTCACTCTGGAGGCCAGACTGGCCTCAAACTCACAGAGATCCACCTGCCTCTGCCTCCTGAGTGCTGGGATTAAAGGTGTGCGCCACCAATGCCCATCGTGTATAGACTTTCATTGGCTATTCTAACTTATGCAGCATTTGAGAAGGCTACTGGCCATCCCTGTTAACACCTGACAGTAGGCTCAGGGCGTTGGCTATGTGTTTGCTTCTGGTAGGTGTGCTGATGGATTTTGGGCTTCCTGTTCTCCTTATAGTGGCTCTATCTGTGAGATTTGTTCCTCCTTGGGAGCATATTTAATCTCAGTTAAAAAAAAAAAAAGGCATTGCATTGGTGTATTGAAATGTCTGACTGTGGATTTGCAGCTTGTGTTTGTTTATTTTTTATTTTAGCCACACTTGGTGTTGATGGTCTCTTGAAAGTGTCGTCTTTCCACCTGACTTACTCAGCTTTCTCATTCATGGGAATAAACACACAGCCCAGTGGAGCTGGGACCTTAAGTTGTGGCCGTTGAATGTGCTGGCTTTTAAAATAGCATTCACATAAGCTAGTCTCTAACTCACCTGATTTTTCTGATAAGATTTAAAGCTCTTGGCAACTTGTTTTCTTGGTGGTTCATAGTGTATCACAGCGGTAGTCTCTCCTAGCCTTGTATTAGAACTAACGTGAATGGCCACTGGAATATTTGCAGCTCAGTGTTAGGCCTGGCTGTCCCATGGAGCAATTCTTTGTCATTTGTCCTTAGGAAATCTTTGTAAACTTGAAAAGTGCTCTGGAGAAGTACCATGAGCGCATTGAGAAGACAACAGAGGAGTGCTGCACCAAAATAGAAGAGAAGACTGCAGAGCTCAAGAGGAGGATGTTCCGAGAATGTTCAGCACAGGCTGCCCTCCAGTAAACTGCCTTTCATTCCTGTTTGCTTAGTTACAGTGACGCTAATAGAAGTACCAGTGATGTCAGCTAACTAATGTGGATGCCGTTGTTTCCCATTTGTCTTTGGTGTCCTTTTCTATGTGATGTGCTTCTTGTGTTGTTTTCTTGGTGCTGGGGAGAGAACTCAGGGCCTTGTAGGCTACACTGAACTGCTTCCCCAGGTTCCAACATGCCATGTATTATAGGCTTTTTTTACAATTAAAATAACTTGTACAGCTTTTATGTCCCTAATTATCTCTTTTTGTATGTACTGGTTGGAATAAATAGAAACTGTTATTGTAGTCTGTGTGTGGCTGTTGTTTGTTGGCCTTGGATTTCCACATCCTTGAGTCTGATTGTGCCCTATACATCGACTGCATGCTCATTTGGTTCTCATTCATCCAGCTCTAGCCAGATATTTTTATAGCTACTGTGTAGGTAAAGAATTGTGAAGATGTCTGAAGGCATATATAGCTGAGCAAAAATTTGAACTGTGCTCTTTGGCACCAAAATTGAAATAGTTTTTGATATACCACATTGTCTAATGTAATTATCTGAAAGAATAAGTTTGTAGGGCTTCATTTCTTCATAAGGTAGAAATAAGAGAGTTGTGGACAGAAAATTCACAAGGATGCTTAGCCACACTGTGACCGTGTGCAGTATATCTTGGCTTCCCAAAATGTCCTGGCAGAATGTCATAGAGAACTCTCAGGAACCAAGAATACTGTAAAATTCTGAAAGGAAAACAGTGATCCTTGCTAGCAGGCACCCACAACTGCAAACTTCTTGCACAGAATAGTTCAAACTGTCAGTGTTCAGCTACTCCACCTTCGTTCCAGTGGCTTGTCCTTACCAAGCTGGGCCTTTGATGCTTGCTATTTTAAAACCACATATCATCTAGGAATGGTGGCACACACCTATCATTCCAGCACTCAGGGAGCTGAGACAGGAAAATCACAAATTTGGGGACACACTCAGCTATGTGACAAGATACTGCCTTAGAAAATATATACTGAAAATAGGATAGAAAATCAAGGTGGAAATACTTAATCTGATACAATTTTGAGAAATTGTACAGTTTTCAGTAGGCAAGATGTCTAATAAGATATTCCAAAGTAAAATGAAGGGATTCTTTTGGTTGGTGTTATTTCTTTAGACACACATTGCTAAATGACTACTAAGGATTTAGGATCAAGCTATGTCATAAGCAGAATTATTAAATAATTTTTTATCCTTTCACTTTTAGCACGATATAAACTTGAAGGAGTTTCAAGACCTTTTGAAGTCAAGTCTCTGATTCCTATTTGAACTGTCCTCATGCAGTGCTGGACCTCGAAGCCCACCAAGCCCACTGCCCTTCCCGGGCTTGCATGCTCCTCCCCATGGTTTGTTGCAGCTTTACTTGCTTCTGTTGGGAAGTACTCATCTTCCAGCCTTAGTCCAAACTCTGACGTAACACTTCTAACAAATTAGAGAATTTACTTTTATTATTTTTGATTATGTACATAAGTGCATTTGAGTTGGAGGTGTCAGATACTCTGGAACTGTCAATGCAGGTGCTGGGAAACTAAACTCGGTTCCTTCACAAGAGCAGTAAGGGCTCTTCTCCACTGAGCGTCCTCCCCCCCAGTACCTAAAATTTTAATTACATTTATTTATTTGTATATGTGGGGGGTGGCCATGCATGCGCCACAGTGCACATGTAAAAGAGGACAACTTGCTGGAGGTGATTCTTTCCTCCCACCATGTGAGAACAAGGAAGCGAACACAGGTCATCAGGCTTGGTGGCAAGCAAGCTCTATGCTGAGCCGTCTCACTGGCCCGCTTTGGTTTTTGTAGCTTTCAATCTTTTTATTTTCTCTAACATTTATATTCTTTTGTGTAGTGTCATATACACATTTCACAAAGCCTGTTCTGTAGGCTTGTGACTTCTGTTTTAGCATTTCAAATTCAGCATTATACCATTTATGTACTTGGTCATCACTTGAGTGTTTACTTGAGAAATATATATATATATATTATATATATATATATATATATATATATACTTATCCAAGTACTACAGCCACAGAAGCAGGCTCATCAGTGTAACTGGAAGCACTCTGGCATTTCTGCCTACCAAATACATTTTCTAGTGACTACCTTTAATCATCCCCTTTTTGTCCCCAAACAATTAAAATTTAAACAAAGCCCCTCATCAGAATCTACTCAAATTCATTCGGCTCTTCCGATTGAAGAGTAAACTCTAAAATTTAGAGATTTTTTTCCTGGAGTTGTCTTAAAAATGGCATTGTTGGTGTCCAACTGGTTTTGTAATACGGGGAGTCGCATACCCTGAAGAAGCAGGTGAAATCACGTGTCTGTGGCACATGCTGCCCTGATGGCAAAGGAAAGACTGCGCTGCAGGACTGCAGAACTCTGAGCTCAGCTCCTTAGCTGGATGGAGAGCAAATATTTAATTTCACGTTGAACTGACATATTTCAAGAAGCTAATCCATTTTGTGACAAAGCCAAGGGAGTTGAAATATGCACCTCGCAGGCTGAAGTTAATACATCGGATTTTAGTTTAACGGGATGTTTCCTATTTTTAGAAAGGACAGAAAAGTTTGATATGAAATTCCATTTCAAATTCAGGCCTGCCACCTTTTTCAATTAAGTCGGCCCTCGCTCGTCCTCTGATTGAAATCCGCTTCTCATCTTCCAATCCAGATTGCCACCAGGGGGCACAACACGGCTTGCATAACCAAGGCAAAAATAGCTGTGAATTTCCAGGTTGGAAATGCAAAAGCTGGAAGTTTTAAAGTGACAGTGACAACTCGCACACTAAAAGTGGCAGAGAGAACTTAGAGAGAGTGTACCTAGGTACTAATACCTAAAGTGTTTGAAGGTGTTAATTCTGACCCCGTGTTTATCTCCAAAATTACTTAAGCAATTATAACTGGTTGACTATTTCTAGCTCAGAGTCCATTTGACTATAAAAACTGAATTTCCCTGAGAGAAGAACTTGAGACTCTGCAATGAGCAAGGCACTTAGGGACTGACTATAGACCACCACCTGGCGTCTGTAGCTCAGCGTGGTTTCTTTGTTGTTGTTTTATTTCTGGTAATACCATCAACCTTTACCACCAAGAGCTTGTTCAAATCCATTCTTTCTGCCAACACACATACACACACACACACACACACACACACACACACACACACACACACACACAATGTCTCAAATACTACTCGATCCTGTCCATATAGCTCTCTACACAAATCTTTGATGCTAAGCTGTTTCAGGACAAGAGCTATAATCATTTAAGTAGCAGTAGTTTGTGGATGTAGAGTATGGTAGCACCATAGTTCCCAAACTGTGAAATCTAAGTTTTGGTTAAACATGCCACTCACTTAGGTGCAGATCTCTGGGATTCTATCGTGCTTAGCTTCCCCCATTGAAAGCATCTTTATTCTATACATAAAAGTGATTATATTTTTAGAGTGTATGTGGGGGCATGTCCATCTATGGGCATGAACATGTTCATGGGGGTGGGTGTTCACATATGTGCATGTGGAAGCCAGGGGTCATTCTGGTGTGTCATTCCTCAGGAGCTGGGTAGCACATGCACCTAGCTTTGTAAAAAATCAAACGAACAAACAAAAAATAGGCTCTGGAGATCCAAATCCAGGTCCACACTGTGGGCACTTTACTGATTAAGTCATGCCCCCAGCCCCAGAGTGGCTTTAGTTATTATCCTTGGGGATTGTTTTAAGTTCCTATAGGGTTAGGAGCACATACTACAGTCTTTATCCTCCTTTTTAATAAAACTGTAACAGCAAGTCTGTCCTAAGCAACATTAGGTTTGAAGGGCTTTAGGGAAATAACTGTCACATAGCTAACATCCGACAGCAAACAGTTCTGTTACAATCAAACTTGCTAGGTATCTCTGGGAGCCAGTTTCATCTTTGTATCCATGGCACCACCTTCCTGTCCTCGATGAATGTATAAATGTATGCTGACTTCAAGAATCTAGTCTGCATGATCCACATTGACACAGACCTCAAAGCAGCTAATTCTTGGGGCCCATGTTGGGAGGTAGCTTTGTATTTTGAATACAAAGAACTGACGGGACATGTTTTATTACACCAGGGTAGGTAAGCTCACAGAATAGCAAACTTTATTTGGGTCCCCAGGATTTTGACTCCTCTTTCTTGGGTAAGCTGAAGTGTGAGGCTTGCAAGGCCTTTCAATCAGATTCTTCAAACCTTCATTAGCATCACCTGAAGATAGACCCAGAGGGTCTGAGTCAATAGGTTAGGAGGAGGCTCCAGAGTTTGCATTGCCATCAAGTTGATCCCAGGTGAATCGGCTGGCTGAGAGCTCCCCCATTAGAGCGGCACCATGCTGAGAAGCTCGATGGCTGTGTTGCAAATATCCTCAGATTTACGGTGGGAATCCTCAAACTCTGATGTGCTTTCAAGCCACCTGGCGATCTTATCCACCTGGAAATCTAGGATCCTCCATTTCTAAAATGTTCCTGATATTACTGGAAGACAGCTAGGTCTTATCTCCTGTCATTGATCCTACCTTTTCATCTCCAGGTTCTTTGCCCAGTAAGATCAAGGATGCCTGTAAAATGTCACAGGAATGATGATGATGAGGTGTTTTGTACAGCAGTGGAGAGTGGGCTTCTCAGAGGCATTCCTGCATTACATTGCAACTGATTAGCTTAAAGAACTGAGGCCCAAACAGACCACCACTCAGGTCCTCTTTTCCCAGTTGTAGAGTTCAGTAGTCTTTCCACCGAAAGGCTGTTGGAGAGGTTAAGTTAGATGATAGAAAAGTAACCAGCACTCTATAAATGACTGTTATTGCTAGTAAAACCCAAGAAATCAAGTGATGAAAATAGCTGTGGCAGCTGTTACATGAGCTTTAGCATCTGAAAGATATGGAATCTAAAAAAAATGGTGCCAAGTACCACAAGAGTAACAGAACTGCGCTGTTTTCCGGGATTTTGTTTTTTACTTTGTTGTTGTTGTTGTTGTTTGCATGCTTTTTTTGTTTTTGTTTTTGTTTTTTGTTGTTTTTTTTAAAATGGAGTGTGCTGGATGTCTCTACAATTTTGTTCAAATGACTGCAGAACCTGGAAAAGCTGTTGCTGCTATTGATGCATAACATATTGCCATTATTGCGCTCTCTCTCTCTCTCTCTCTCTCTCTATATATATATATATATATATATATATGCTAATTGAAACTCAAATATGTGATGAATCCAAGGTGTTTCAGTGAGTGCTCACCTGTGCATGCAAATTTGATTTCATCTTTAGTAAGTAGTAAAGTTATATGCTTGCCAAAAAAAAAAAAAATAAGTGACACACTGGAAGACAAATGTCACACAATTTCAATTTTATGTGTAACCTAGAAATGATGAACTTATGGGAACAGAGAGCAGAATTGTGGCTATTAGGCTTCAATGTGTGTCTTTTAACAATGGGGAAACGATTGGTTTAAGGATATAAAACTGCAGTTGGACAAGAGGCATGGACTCTGTGAAGTCTTGAGGTCTACTGAGAGCATGATAAATATGGTTGATAACAATAGGCTATATTTTAAAAGTTGTGAGATAGTATACTTTAAGTGTTCTCAAAACAAAAATGATGAATATGTGTGACATAACATGTTAACTGGTTTAATTTAGCCATGCCATTGTGAAAATACTGTATTGTGTATCATAATTGTGCATGACTTTATTTATGAGCTAAAAAATGAATGGAAAAAACTTTAAAAAAAAAACAGAAAAAAATCATACAGCATACATGATCATGACCTATCTGTAAGATCACAAATGCTTATTCACTGATGTCTGGGGTATCACCAGGGCAAAGGAGGAAGGGCTTGGGAGATGCTCCAATGCTGTTTAAGGCTACTGCTCTAGGGAAAGCTACAGAGGCATTGTCTTTACAAAAGCTCCCAGGGAACAGTTGAATTTTATCAGGAGGTCAAATTCCTCCTTCTGTCATCAAGGCAACTTTAGATCACTGCTCTCCAGGAGGTGGGACTCAGCATGTAATAAAAACAAAACTCAAATGAGATAATAAGTGAAGAAAGCTTCCATATTGAAGATGTAGTAGGTCTCTCTCCCTGGGTTCTCCCATTCTTTTCTGTTTTTCTTAAAAGGGTTCTTTTCTTCAGTGCCCCGACTGTAGCTCTGAATTTTCCCTCTTTCGGGCACCTTTACCTTCCATCAGTGCGAACCACAACAGTGGTTCCTTTTAGACAGATGTATACCCGGTACTAGACTCCCTTTTGCTCCATTCTTTTTACACCCGTGGTTGGACTTCCTTTACCTCTGTAGGATTTAGGCCTGCCCTTCTCCACTCAACAACTCAGTGGAAATTCTGCTATCTGTTGTTGTGTTTTATTACTCTTTGGCTCTTTGGACTTCTTTGTTCTTTGCTCTTTGGGGTGGAGGACCTGCTCCACAAATGAATCATACAAAAGCCTATCATTTCTTATAAATGTCCCATCTTAGCTTGGCTTATTTCTAGCCAGCTTTTCTTAACTTACTTATCCCCATCTACTTTTTGCCTCTGGGCTTTTTCTGTTTCTTACTTCTGTATATCTTACTTTCACTCTTACTCTGCGGCTGTCTCTGTGGCTGGGTGTTTAGGTGGTTGCTGGCCCCTGATGTCCTCCCCTTCATGTTCTATCGTGTTCCTTTTCTTTTTCCAGATTTCTCCTATTTATCCCTCTGCCTGCCAGCCTACCCTTTCTCCTGTCTCTCTATTGGCTGTTCAGCTCTTTATTAGAGCATCAGGTGTTTTAGACAGGCAAAGAATCACAGCTTCACCGAGTTAAACAAGCACAGCATAAACAAAAGTAACACGTCTTTACATCATTTACCAAATGTTCCAGAGCACAAACAAATGTAACACACCTTAAAATAATGTTCTCCAACAGTTTTCCACAGGGCCAGCCCTAATATATTAGAAATTGAAGCCAAAACCTGGCACTGGAGAGATGACTCAGCCATTAAGAGTGCAGTTTGAATCTCAACATCTGTGCAAGATCCAAATGTACTTGTATAAGACCCCCCGCCCCCCCTCCCCCGGAAGCTCAGGTCTCCAGAATCTTTTCCCAGGACTTCGGCCACCCCAATCACCATGAGGAGGTGGAAACTTGATGCAAACAGCAAGACGCTTTAATGAAAGGTGGACGTTTGTACAAATGGGCTCTCTCAGCATGCAGGCTAGAGAGCAGCCCCGTCCCCCAGGCACCGGCGTTTTTAAAGGCAAAAACCATAAGCTTAGGGAGGGGCCTGGACTCTCTGTCCGTTGAACCCATGAGTCATGGGTTCCTAGGAGGCCTTTTGTCTTGAGGGGAGGCCTGGGAATCAGATAGCCTCCTGACCCCACCAGTTGTAAAACCTGCAGACCTCAGGATATGCTAACTAATGGTAGCTATCTCTTTGTTTCACGGGGACCCTTAATTGTTTTTTATTTTTTATTTATTTATTTATTTATTTATTTATTTATTTATTTATTATGTATACACTGTTCTGCCTCCATTCCAGAAGAGAGCACAAAGATTTCATTACAGATGGTTGTGAGCCACCATGTGGTTGCTGGGAATTGAACTCAGGACCGACCTCTGGAAGAGCAGTCAGTGCTCTTAACCGCTGAGCCATCTCTCCAGCCCCTTAATTGTTAATTATTGACACATTGGCCAGTGTTTCCTTCATGAGCCCCTCGGGGAGGGTGGCCATCTGGGAATTCTTGGTACCCAGTTATCTTATGGCCTTGTAAGGAAGTAATTGCTTGTGGCTGGTAAATTCCAGGCACTAAGTCATGGTAGTAGCCTTGGTCAGTTTCTGAGCTATATTTCTTTGCTAATTTTTAAGTCTTTCACTTGTAAGCCAAACACTGAGCAAGGTAAAGATAGGAGGATTGCTGGAGCTTGCTGGTTACCAGCTTAAAAAACATTCAAGCTCTGTATTTGGGGACAGACATTTCATCAAAGGAATAAAGAGGAAAGTGACAAAAAGACACCTATGTCCCTCTTCTGGCCTCAGATCATGCACAGTGTGTGCCCACAGGCACACATGGTCATATGCCACACATACATGTATTCCGCATGAATACACACATGCATAATAAATTGGTAGATATATTGATATGCATATATATATGTAGATGACTGATAGATATAATCCCTTCTGTTAAAAAATATCTACAGACACTGTCAACACTTCAAAAACTCTATGAATCCAAATATAGCTGGTCTTTATTTCTGCCCAAATCCCTGTGTTAGTAATCCATTTCTATATAACAAACCATTCCCATTCTTATTTGCTTAAAATAAAAATATGTTTATTATTGCACAGAATTCTTGAGGAAAAAAGAATCCAGGAGCAGTTTAGCGGGGTAGGTGCTGGCCTAGGGGCTTTCATGAGATAGCAGCCAGTCTGTGTGTCACAGATTCAAGTCCCTCACAGCTTGCTGAGAGCTGGGGGCTCTGCTTCTGAGATGACTCAATCAGTGGCTTTTGGCAAAAGGTCTCCATTCCTGTGTGTGCTACTGGGAAGCCTTGGTTACTTACCACCCAAGCTTCCTATGGGGACTGGATGTGGCAAGCTGTCTGCTCCTAGGGAAAATGAATATCCAATCTCTCTCTCTCTCTCTCTCTCTCTCTCTCTCTCTCTCTCTCTCTCTCTCTCTCTTTCCACACACACACACACACACACACACACACACACGTGCACACGTGCACACTAGAGAGATACAAAAAAGAATAAAAGAGCAGGAGAGAGAGTGGTGGGGGTTGCAAGATGAAGCTGTCTCTTTTGTCATCTGATCTTGGAAGTGATATGCTACTACTTCCAGAGGTTCTTGTGCAATATGGAAGGGAACCACACAGAGGCATGGGTTTCTTCACTGGTCTCCTTGCTGTTGCTGTAACAAAATATTTGAGGGTAGGTAAATTATAAACAAAAGAGGTTTAATTTTGCACACAGTCCTGGGAGTTCTAATAGCATAGCACTGGCCCTTGCTTGGCTTCCAGTGAGGGCCTTATTGTAGATGACATCACGGTGGCAGAAGCATGTGCATAGGAAACCGTGTGGTAAGTTAGAAAACCCATCAGTGGAGAGAGACCAGTTGAACAGTTTTCTGTTTTGTAACAACACTGTCAGGAACTGACTAGGATCCCCCCAAACTGCATTTATCCCTTCCAAAAGCTGGCACCCAAAAAACCCCCAATCACCTCCCACCTATCAACATTGCTCTACTGGGGTCCACACTACCAGTATGACTCATAAGGGGCACAATCAAGGCATTTCTCAACCATAGAAATTACTAACAGGTTAAATCCTTTAGGAGCTGCCTGTGGGGTTGGCTACCATCATCCCAATCTCTGTATTGGAGATTCAGATGAATCCAATTTGGCCATGGTAAGTCAGTGGGGTTTGCTCCTTTGATTGGCTCTTATACTGATGAGCACCCTAAGACACTGTGTAGCCTGCTCATCTCAAGGCACCATGTATCCCTTGCAAACTGCCTCCTTGATTGGAATGTTATACCTGTGTGTCACAATGCCAGCAAGTGTTGAAGGAGAATCATTATCTCATGTGGAACAGATGGGAAACTTTGGCTCCAAGAAGATCTTAGTGGTAACCAGTTGATTTACTTGCCTGAAAAACTAAGACGACTGCCAGTGCCCTCGTTAGTTCTGCTCTGAACTACGTAGCTGGCATTTAAGCCTTCATAAAACCGGACCTTACAGTCTTGGATGAGATAGTTTTAGCATCCGTTCAAGTATTTCTAGGATCCTATGAGTTGCTTGCAAACAGGGTCTTTCTCTTGATTTTTAGTACAAAGCAAGCAGACATTTGCTAACTGCATTTTCAGAATTTAGGAGCCCATTGCTTGAACACTGAACCTAGTGCAATTCCAAAGATATAAATGTTGATCTTTGGCTCCTGTATGAGAACAAATGCAGGTCTTTCCCACTTTCATTTCTATCGTGCTTTCTGGGAATCACTACCAATCTCCGTGCCCGATATACCTTGGCTCTCTGCAATTTTTCTTCAAGGATTTAAGACTAATACATAGTAGTTCCCGTGATTTAATATCTGTGGACCATATCCACAACAGTTGACCTTCCTCCGGAAGGTGACCACAGTCATAGAAAAGTTGGCCTCCAAGATAGTCCTGCTCCCATCCACACAGGGGACACACAGCCTTAGAATCTTTGTAACAGGTAATTGTCTGTGAGACTGGATGTTGTTGAATTGTGGTTGTAGAGGAAGAGGATTGGATATCATAGCCCCAGTTTCTATGCATTTAGTGCGAGGTTTTTCCAAGTTCTCCTAGTTATAATAATTCCATGATTTCTACTTTTCAGAGCATACCATCTTTTTATATTTTTCCAGTTAAAAGGTGAACTTCAAGAGAATTTGAACATGGAGCATAACAGCCTTGCCTAGAAACCCTGACAATCTGACTAAAAGCTGCACTTGAATTGGTATTCTAGAACACCATTGCCAGCAGCAGTAGTTTGAGTGCAATAAACACTGTATCATCTATTTAACTCGAGATTGACTAGTTGAACAATTCTCCTGGAAGTAAATATTCAGAACGTCAAACAGACTCTTTAGTTTGATTTTCTTAAATTTGGTTGACACAGTGATCAAAATCTTTTCATAATGATTCAATTAAAAGACTTTCTTTCTATTTTCATTTACAAATAGAATTGTATTTCAGAAATATACAAGACTATGACATTGTGGATGATAATGACTTATTCACAACCTATTACTTAACTTAAGAAAGAAAACATGGGGCCATCAAGATGGCTCAGTGGATAAAGGCACTTGGAGTAAAACCTAACAACTTCCATGGTGGAAGGGAAGAACCAACCCCTAAAAGAAGTAGTCCTACAAAAACACATAATGCAACACACATGTGCCTGCACACACACACACACACACACACACACACACACACACACACACACCACACACGGCAGAGTGGGAGATACATCGCTAAAAACACTATAATCCACTGAACTGTGAGCTTCATCAGGCAAGCTATTTGTCATTAGCAGCTGAAGGTCTCAGGCCATGTGTTGCACTTCCTGACCCTGGAACTCCTCTTTTTACTTTGTCCTTCACCTTCTGAGTTTCTATTCTGCAGGCAACGTAAAAGCTGATAAAAAAAAAAAAAGTACAGAAGATGACAAACTACATCCCATGGCCAAACAGCCTGGCATCTGCTCTACAAATAAAGTTTTACTTGAACACAGCCACACTCATTTGCTTATGTTTTCCTCTGTGGCAATGAATGTGCTACAGTGGCATAGTTGAGTAGCTGTGACAGAACCATGTGTCCCATAAGTTGAGAAGTATTTACTGCTCTGTCCTTTACAGAGGGAGCCTATGATCCATGATTTAGGAGACAAGAAAAGGCTAGTTGGGGGGGGGGGTGGCTGGAGAGATGGCTCAGCGGTTAGGAGCACTGCCTGCTCTTCCAAAGGTCCTGAGTTCAATTCCCAGCACCCACATGGTGGCTCACAATCATCTGTAATGAGATCTGGTGCCCTCTTCCAGACTGCAGTTATACAGAACACTGTACACATAATAAATAAATAAATAAATAAATAAATAAATAAGAAAAGACTAGTCGGAAGCATACCATGCACACATATCCATTACGTAAAAAGAAAAAAAAATCCACCAAATTTCTCTCCTTCCATTTTCGTAAGATTTGGAAGATCTTGTTGTAGCCACTCATGTTGTAGCCACCTTGCCTAATTCTATCTGAGGAGAATAACTTACAAAATATACAGGACGATTAAAAGCAACTTGAATTAATTTAAGCTACACGCAATATCATCAGTTCCTAAACACTGTCATCATTCTGTCTTTAATCCACAAATACAGAAATGGTTCTAACTTTATAAAGCCTCTACCCAGCATAGCCCCCTGGATCTTCAAAAACTTGAACTGTCCCTGAATTCCTTTGTGATCTCTCCCCCACATTTCTTACTCAGTGTTGTCCTTCTGTAAGTTTTGACTTAGGGCTTTGGGTAACGCAGTATGTTATTTACCTGGTTGTACTTGGTAGGAAATAATCGGGGCAGATAGAGAGGGACTAGGTGTGGGAAGGGACGGTGGTGTAGGCAATGAAAGAGTGGGGGGTAAGAAGATGCCCCTGTGCGCACTGGCTAATTTATAACTTCTGGGGGTGCTGAAATGGCTTCCCAGTTTCACACTCTGACATTTTTGCAATTTTTCTGTGTTCTGCTGCTGTCCCAGCACCATAGATAAGAAACCCTCAAATCTTGCTCTGTTCTGGAATAATGAGATTGGAAAAGAAAAGATCTTTTCCATCTTTTTAACATTAAGAGGAGAGGGAAAAAAAAAGCACCAGCTAGTCAGAAAGCCTAGCGGTTCAACAAATATTACTCATGTCGCTGGCAAAAAGAAAAGGAGAGTTGAATAGAAAAATGGAAAAGATGAACACAAGAGGCATTGTTTGCATATCGGAAAAATTAATCTACACAGGAAAGTGTAAGAGCCTGCAATTCAGAAAGCAAAGAATTAGGACAGCCCAGCTGAGAATAATTTTCCTAGCCAGTTAATTTAATTGCATAAATCATTCCTTTGTTAGCAATAAAGAGATATAATTAAAATGAGATTGCCTCTAGTTTCTATTCTCTGGAAGCTAAAGGAATTGATTTTGGGCAAAGCATTCTTCCAAATACCAGATCGGCAAATTACATTTACCGTTTTTAGAAAAAGCTAAATTATTTTGTGATAATATCATGGTGAGTTTAATTAATTATAGATCTGCCATATGATCTTAAAGAAATAATTTATTTAGTGTCCTTAGAACAGAAGTTTGCAATCATGTGAAGCACCCCCTTTGGTAGATGGTTGTGGGGATTTTCACAAACAGGTCAGAAGTTTAACAGGCGGCTGTCAGGAGGAATTGGAGGCAGCTTAACTATTGTTTGGGGGTTTTGGTTAGCTGTCCTTATTTAAAATAATAATAAAAAAGTGCTACTATTTGGTGTTGAATAATTTAACTGAACTCATTTAGATTGGCTTTATCCTAAAATTGCTACTAGTAATTATTTGCCGTCTCTGAACCCTTGGGATTTAAAGAGCCTATAATTGTCTATTAAATAGGGGGAAATCAGATCAAAGAGGAATGCAAACGTTCTCCTGCTATGAAGCACAGGTCTGCTGATCCATCAGTTGAGTGTCAGGGAGAATTGCAGGCTGTGAAAGAGGAAAGGCTCATTTTTATGGTAATGAATTTGAATTTTTAAAAAATGTACTAGACTTTACTGGCTTGCTCCAGATTTTTGAAGTTTGTTGCTAGTATTACACTGTAACAGGGGTTTGTTCAAGGAGGGATTGTGCCCGCTTTCAAAGGGCCTGGGCTGGGAGAAAATCCTGTTCCCTAGTGTGTATGGCTGCAGCACTTGTACAATGTGTTGAACCTCAGAGGGACCAGAGGAACCCACCCCCACCCTCATTTCATGAAGGAAACTGTGACGTGTTCTGAGTCATGTTTGTAGCAGATAAAATGTGCAGTTGTGCTGTTGCTTAGCAGTTACGTAGAACAAGAAGTATATGCCACCAGTTATGTGTGTTCTTGTGTTTCATCACAGGGCCCTGAAAGAATTAGCCTAGGGTTTGTGAGGAACTGGAGTGATTTCCATTTCTCAGTTAGGTCTCTTACCAAATGATCTGGGCACTGATCCTCCATAGGGAGGGCAGATGGCTCTGAGCTTCGTAGGAGAAACCAGTGGCTCTAGACTCTTCTGGGCAATAGCTACAGGACTGTCCTGGTGGGTGCTGTCATGGCAAGGTTCAGGTCTTCAACCAGTGTCCAGCAGAATACTTGCTGCTTTCCCCTAGGGACAACAACCCAGCCACTGCTCAGAGGACTGAAACTGGAGCCAGAAGAGATCTTTCTTCCTCTTAAATGATTTCTCCCAAGCATTTGTCAAGGGACAAAAAGTCTAAAGCAGTCTTCAGTCTCCCCAATCTCCTTAAATATTTGCCCATATATCAGTGTTTCATTATTATTTTCCTTATGACATCATCATCAGCCATGAACCTTTTGAGGGGGGGTGGGACAGATTAATTCCCTCTATGGAAACAGTAGAATTTAACAAGGTCTTGTCTTTAGTTAAATGAAGAACCACATGTGATATATATATATATATAATATATATATATATATATATATATCACACACTTATAAAATAGATTTTTTAAGAGAAAGATATGGATGGGGTTGTGCAGTACATATCTTCTGAGGGAAGTTTGCCATGACAATATCAAAGGTGTATGGGGCATTCTTTAAAGACAAAACAATGGGCCAGGTGGTGGTGGTGCACACCTTTGATCCCAGCACTTGGGAGGCAGAGGCACAGGCAGGCAGATCTGTGAGTTTGAGGCCAGTCTGGTCTACAGATCAGAGTTCCAGGAAAGCCATGAACACACAGAGAAACCCTATTTGGAAAAACAAACAAACAAACAAAATACAAAACAGTGGAAACAAAGGGAAAGATTCAGAACAATACAGATCCAACATTCACGAAGGCAGGTCACAAGGAGGAAGCAGGAAGACTTAGACCAAAACAAAGTCTGGGAATGTTTTATCCAAGACAGTGAAGAATCCTAGGATTAACGACCCCAATAGAAGGGGCCCTGTGCCCTGTGTACACTGGCCTTTATAGATTAGCACTCTCATCGTGTTCAGACACAGCAAGAAAACCATCTACAAGAAGAGTGACTGTAATAAAATGAGAAAGAAGGTCCTAGGGTCAATCATGCTCCCTGCAGTGGAATATCTGAGGGGACAGGTGTGTGGCCCAAACACTAGATTGGCAGACATAAGTAATAGGTTTGCAGATTAATGGTACTACATTTGTAGTAAAATTCATCTTTAATGAGGAATTTAATTAGTTCTCCATGATGGTTTCTTAAGTAACTGGAAGGCTGTGATGTTCTATACAATGACATAACTTAAATTCAGGTTATTATACCTTGTTGTAAGTAAAATGAGCAACCGAGCCAAAGTCACCAAGTACAAAATGGATGGAACCATGAGCATCTCAGACTCAGG
Organism: Cricetulus griseus; assembly: GCF_003668045.3. Classification (NCBI taxonomy): domain Eukaryota; kingdom Metazoa; phylum Chordata; class Mammalia; order Rodentia; family Cricetidae; genus Cricetulus; species Cricetulus griseus. The sequence goes on from NC_048598.1 coordinate 23,279,779, forward strand.
AAAGAAAGCCCATTCACAGTTTGCTCCCAATGTCTGGCCAATACCTATCACATCGACACTATCATTTAAGAGGGAAACATCCCTGTCTTTGGCTTCTCTGACATCTTCACACCTTTAGTTCTTAAACAGAACACATCAGAAAGTATATGCGTGCTTTTTACTCTGCCTAACAGAGAGCATGTTCATGCTGTGGTCAATAGCTTTTGCAGGATGGAAGTCAGCATGCATGACAGGAGAGCTTAGAGGGTGTCTAGGGGGCACAATCCGGCATGGGAAACCGTCATTGCCTCAGTAACCACAGCCTGCTGTATCCAAGGCTCTGTTTATACCAGTCACACTTTCCCTGGGGCTTTAGTTACCGGAATGGAGAACTCCCCAGTGCTAATGCCCAAACCTGACCTCCCTCCTGAGATTCAGACTTCCATCTGTGCCTTTTTTCTAGCAGCACGACATGATAAACTGTTGACACCTCCAACCCAACATATCCAAGAAAGCGCTCACCGGTTTGACAGTCAGTGATACCTCCTGCCACCTAGTGTACAAGGCAGGAAAGAACAGGCCTTCTTTCTGTCCCCGCTATTTCTCATCCCCCCAATATTTCAACCAACAATTCCGTGGACACTGCTTTCCAAGTGTTTCCAGAACCATTCTCTTTCCTGTGACTTAGATGCACCCAGGACACTCTATCTTGTAGCAAAATGGGAACACTCACTTTTACAACCAAACGAACCACGACACACCTACCTCAAGTCTCCACTGAGGCTGCAGCCTGAACTCCCAAGCACTTTTGCTGACATCTTTGTACCATATCCATGCTCCCCCAAACATCCACACAGCTGTTGCTCCTCAATCCGTAGACCTCAGAACAAATGCCACCTCAGAAACAAGCTCCTTGTCAAGATGGGCTGAGCAGCTCTGCTCAGACTCCACACTCAGTTTCCCTTCCATTGCTGTGTTGTCCCAACACACCCATCAACACCTTAGATTATCTTAGTGCCCTGTCTCCTGTCACGTTTCTCCATTACAACTAAGGTCCCCTCATGTGTGACATATTCCCATCTCTGTGCCCAGACTCCAGAGAAGTCTTGGCATAAAGCAGGCACCCCACTGATTTGTGAGTCATTTGAAGGTGCCTTTACACTTTGGACATTTCCACAAATGTATTATGTTCTTTCTTATTTAGGTTCTTGGTATATGTTGTTTCAGGTCTACACACACACACACACACACACACACACACACACACACACACATATATTTACATACACACATACACACATACATATATACTACATGAGTGCATATATAATATACACAAGCACACAACACACAACACATGCATACATGCCATATGCAGACATTATCCTCACGTATACATGCACATACATATACACCCCACACATATGCATGTATAAACATATATGTACACATGCATACATGCCACACACTACACACACACGTATGTATATACACATATACACATACATATACCACACACACACACACAGACACACACACACACACACATTGTTTTAGGATTTTCTTGCTGTGAAGAGACACCATTACCACAGCAAATCTTATAAAGGAAAACATTTAATTGGGGGATGGCTTACAGTTCAGAGGTTTGATCCATTATCATCATGGCAGGACACAGAGGTGTGTAGGCAGACATGGTACACACCTCATGAAGCTGAGAGTTCTGCATCTTGATCCATAGGTAACAGAAGGAGACTGTGTATCACACTGTGTATAGCTTGAGCATATAAGACCACAAAGCCCACCCCCACAGTGACACACTTCCTCCAACAAAGCCATACCTCCTAGTAGTGCTGCCCTCTACGGGTCAAACATTCAAACACATGACTCTATGGGATCATTCTTATTCAAGCCACCACACACATATATAGTTACATACTCACATACACATACATGAAAACACACACATATGTACATACAGAATATACAAATGCACACACAAATATATGCATACTTTCACATACTATACATACATAACATACACATCAAATGCATATACATGTATGTTTACATACATACACATACCATTTACACATTTATATATCACAACCACATATACAAACATACACACATATACTCTCACATACATAACCACACCACACACATACACAAAATATGCATATATAAACATACATATTAGCACACAACACACACACACAACCACCACCCACTTTTCTTTTAAGCTTGCTCACCACTCTGTAGCTTAAGTATAATTTCTCCAGAAGCTCTCTCTATGCTAATTTATGCTGATCACCTGTGACGTCATCATATGCCATTTTCTATACTTCCTATATCCTACACTATTGGATATATTGCTGAATGAGTAAGAAATTTCTACAGGAGCCAAACCTTTGGTTCAGTCTTTTATTCCTGGAGCCAAATCTGGTGCCTGGCACATAATAGGCACTTGGGAATTATTTGTGGAAGAAAGAAAAATGGAGAGAGGGAGTGGATGTTTCAATGCTGTGTGAGGAATTTATTTTCCAATCCAATTCCAATAAGCACATCCCCCTCAGAGAATGGCTAAACGCCCTGCTGTCTCCTGAGCATGGAAGCAATCCAGCAAGGCAGAGCTGTGGCATCAAACAGACAAACAGTGAGGCTCTTCCTAGGGTGAGAAGTAATTAGCACACATTTGGCGGAATGAACTGGAAGAAAGAGATGTCCTGAGGGGTGCTCTTGGAACGCACTCAGGGAGGAAAGCTATCACACAATGAACAGCTTTTGATGGGTTCTCAGGAAGATCTTCACATAGTAACAGAGACCCTGGTCTGGTCCACAGAAGCATCATCGGAAGCAGATAATAGGGGCACATGTGATGTGTGAGCAGGCAGCTGTGGTTAGAGAGGACTAGACAGGAGAATTGAAACCCATCTGCCTCTACCAGAGAGACATTGCTCTCTTGGCCTCTCCAAGTTTACTGACTCCTTAATGAAAAGGTGTTGAAGGTGAGTTTCTAAATTCTATTTTTTATGGTCACTTTAGTAGATATATATCTGGTGTTCTTTCTTAGTCATGTCCTTGACAGTAAGCTTTAATTTTTGTAAGCCATTTTTTATACTTCCTATTTTTTAAAGAAGCTCTGACACATTTGGACTGGGTAGCTGCTGACAGCCCAAGTGTGTTAATTAGCAAATTAAGTCATCTTTTTCCTCTCTGGGTATACTACATACAACTCCATGGAACCACTGAGAAGATAATGACATCCATCTAGTGACTTTCCAACCCTAAGCATGCTGGGGCTTGTGAGGAACGAGACTCCAGCTGGGGCTCAGGAGAGCTCAGATTCTGTCTTTTTTTTTCTGACATAATTCTGTCTGCTGCAGGCAAATCCCTTCACCTTCTCCTTTGCCTAGTCACCATTCTACTCTGTTTCTAAAGACGAGCTTCGTACACTGGCCATGTGGCACACACCTGCAATCCCTGCACCTGGGAAGTGGAGGCAGGAAGATCAGGAGTTCAAAGCCAACCAACCTTGGCTATATACTAAGTTTGAGTCCAGCTACATTAGGCTTTGTCTCAAACAACAATAATATACAAATATAACAGAAGGAATGAAGGAAGGAAGGAAGAAAAAGATTCTATAATCCCTGATAAGACTTAAAATGATGCTTACCAGATGAAACACAGACATCCAGTGGAATTTGATTTTGGGATGACACATACATCTTTCATTCTATTTCAGTTTTCTCTGCTCATAATTATATAAAGCCACAGACAGTTGGGGAAGGAGGGAAGTACAGGTTCACACAGCTCTTTCTGAGTGTCAATTGCTTTCCCACTCAACATAAATATGAAGGGGCAGAAGTTTCTTAAGGAAGAACACTAAGAAACTGGTGAGACAGAGGGCAACCCCACCCCTAAGCTGTGACTGGATTCCCACCCTCCATCTTTATCCTTCCCATCTCCATCAACAAGGCAGATGGCTGTGACTGGGTGCATCTTTAACTTTTTGACATAGTCTCGTCCAGATGAAGCTGTGAACTCAATTCAGAGTTGGTTACCTTCTTTAGGTTAGAATCCGCAAACTACATTCAACACCATAATAGTCTTAGGACAAAGTGGACCTTTGATAAGTTAGAAACAACCAGCTGATTGATACAATCTAGGAATTTACCTAGGCATTCAGTTTAATTAAGCACCTCACTGGAAAACACATAGCACAGGCAAGAGTCTCTGCAACTGTGACAGCTATATTGCTATTTTATAACCCCAAATTTAATCAGCAGGAGCTGTCCAATCCCATTCTGAAAGTCTCCCATAGCAAAACACTTGCCTGGCTTCTCTAGGCTTTGAAACAGCAAGGAGAATACTGGGGTAGCAGAGAAACCAGACTGCCAGTCTTTTATTATGGTGCCTTAATTTTCTGTGAGTTTTTTCCCTCTGGTACCAGTGTCCATATGATCCTAACAGTACTTTAGAACCATATGAAGAGAGTCCCTTTAAAATTATCCAGCTCTGAGTTACAGAGAGAGAGAGAGAGAGAGAGAGAGAGAGAGAGAGAGAGAGATTGCATGTGAGCATGGAAGGGATGCACTTGAGTGTACTTGAGTGTATGTTACACATGGAAGTCAGAAATGGAAGTCATGACAGCCAAAGCCTTTATTAGCCATCCTAGCTAACCAGGGTCCCTTGCAAGCCTGTATGGATGCAATCAAATGAGAAACCTTGTCCAGTTAAGCTAAACCTAGCTTTGTCTGTAGAATTATGAGACTAATAAATGGTTGCTTTAATCTAGTAAGTTTTGAGCAATTCTTGGTTATATGAAACTAACTTACTGTAAATATGTATTTTCACATAGTAGCGATTCTGTCAATCATAAGTTTGTTTCCTGTTTCTTCCTCAATGGTTTGATCATAGCCAAAGTACTTACAGAATTATTGATGAACATTCTTTATAACTTTATGATATGTCAAACTATTGAGATAACACCAGTCTACCTTTTTTTTCAACATATGCATTATTTATAAAGATTTTTTGTAAGTTCTTTACAGAGAACTAAAGCTTAATGAGCTTCTTAAAACTTTAAGTATAATTACTGGGTCAAAGTCCACATCAACATTTTGGAGGCCTTTGATAAATGTTGACATTTTCTTTTTGCAGAAAGACTACATGTCGTCTACGATGCTTCATCTCCCCACCGTCTTTCCATGGTTAATTAATTATTAACTATGAATAAATCATAAAGTTGGTAATCAAGAAATGAGTCTCATTCTGTTTTTTAAGGCAATTTTAAACACTTTAATAAGAAAACAAAAATTCCTCTTTTTACACAAGTCTAGTAACAAAGTCATTGTCACAAAAGACAGTAATTATATAAACTATCTTATATTTCTGGGAGCACTAAAATGGTTACACACACACACACATACACACACACACTACAGAGCTGATTGTCAATATGGTTGCCACAATATGGCTACCATTTGGTTTTTTAATTTATTTTATTTTAATTAGAAAGAAGATTATTTTACATGTCAATCCCAGGTCCCTCTCCTTCCCCTCCTTCCCTGCCCTCCCAACTAACACCCTACCTATCCCATAGTCTTTCTGCTCCCCGGGGAGGGTGAGGACTTCTGTAGGGGGTCTTTAGAGTCTGTCATATCCTTTGGTATAGGGACTAGGCCCACCCCTTGTGTCTAGGCTCAGGGAGTATCCCTCCATGTGGGATGGGCTCCCAAAGTCCATTCCTATGCTAGGGATAAGTACTGATCCACTACAAGAGGCCCCATAGATTTCCGAGGTCTCCTCACTGACATGGGGTCTGGATCAGTCCCATGCTGGTCTCCCAGGTACCAGTTTGGGGACCAAGAGCTCTCCCTTGTTCAGGTCAGCTGTTTCTGTGGGTTTCACCAGCCTGGTATGGACCCCTTTGCTCATCAGTCCTCCTTCTCTGCAACTGGATTTGTTTTTATTTATGTAAGTGAAGTCGGGATGATTTTTTGGCATTTACTCTTGAGTCAATGGTCTCTATGTATAATATTAATTTTTCTTTCTTTTTGTTTAAAAGTGCATTAGTGTATTCTATATATTAGCAATATGTGCCACCAATGACTTCTATTTTCTTAATGACAATGTTTAGAAAATCTCATTAAAGCACCTCCTGTAAATTGTCACAACAGTTTTTCATGGAGGTGTTATATTGTTGGAGGATTGGAGGACTTAGATATCTTGCTCATGGCTACACATGGAAAACCCAGGCTCCAGAATCTGGCTTTTGTGTTTGGATTACCATGTTGCAAAGTTTTCAATTATTTTAATGATGTGATTTTATTTTGGTTTAACATATCTGCACTCAAAGAGCTTACTTTAATAGAAGATCATCTATGTGTCCCATGAAACTGCAAACCTCTTCTGATTTTCACCTAGTATGTATAATAATTACATCATCTCCCCTTTCTCTCTTCTCTTGCTCTCTTTCAAATTCAGGATTTCTTTTTCTTTAATTGTTGTTGTTGTTTGTTGTTGTTGTTGTTGGTGGTGGTGGTGTGTGTGTGTGTGTGTGTGTGTGTGTGTGTGTGTGTGTACAGGGACAACACAAATAGATATGCTAATGTGGACAGAGAAAAAAGCTCATGAGGCCTCAACCCTAGACAAAGAACTGTAGACAACCAAGGAATGCTAACAGTGGGAAAATAGTCTCCCGGGGGTAGCATGCCAGGGAGGAGCATGCCAATTGCTTATCTAATATCAAAGGGTCATTGCTGAAAACATACACAAACTGAATTCTTTACTGTCATGTTCACACCAATATATGACTGTAATGTGTAATAGAATTCACCCTCCCCTAATTAGATATTATAAAGAACCAGGATGAATACATTCGATCATTTTACTTTGCCAAATTATTTTTCTCTGAATCAGCTGAGATTCTGAAGAACTGGTGCCAAGAACAGTGTGCATAGCAATGATTTAAAACAAGCATTGGTTTCTATCACTTCTCAAATGACTAAGCTTCCCGATTACCTGAGACAGAAGAGTAGAACCCTCTATAATCATACCCTTTGTACACTGCCAATTCCTTTCCCACTGCCACTAAAAATTGTTGGCAGCTAATCTAACTCTTCCTTCGAGATATATCCCCAAAGGTGTGTGAAGTGGACATGAAATGACCTAATAGAATGAACCAGGTATATATTTTCCAGTGCCAACCACGAAAGATGTGCAATGTTCTCTGCTTTTCGATTGCTCTGGGATGGGTGTGTGGCTTGGTAGTAGAGTACTTGCCTACTTCACTCAAGACACCGGGTTGGGTTTCCAGTCCTGACAAAAAGCAAATCCTCTCTAACTTGGTCCACTTTTAAACTTTTTAAATTTTCTGAATACCAAATTTCACCTGTCCTCTTTTGGAAGAGACTCAGAATATTGGTCAAAACAGAAATGGTTCTAATTGTATTTATAAATGGGAGTCTTTCTTATATACATGCATTTTATCTGTGTGGGGTACACCTCTATCTCCTAGGAAACAGGAAAAAATGATGTCCAAATATATTTGCATGATGAAATAGTTACTAGGTTAACAGCCGAGTTCTCACGGGTGCTTACTAAAATGTGTGTATATGCACTCTAAAGCAAATTGAAATTAAATTAACAAGACTCTTCCCTTTCCTGGTGGGATTTCTAGCTACCTTGGGGACAGACTGACAGAACTGCTAGCTTCAGCCTGGGGAAGGGCTGGAATAGCCTGGAAATGCTGAGCTGTGCCTTTGCTGGGATGCAGCACCTGGCACCAGTATTTTAAAACCCTCTTGAGTCACCAGGTTTTTTTTTTTTTTTTTTTTTTTTGAAGCTGAGCAACAACTTGCTGGGCTCCAAACTAGGTCAGTGAACACGGAAGACTGGAGCTTTCTGTGAAGATCAACTGCTCCTTGCCCTTAATAACAGTTTCAAAAACAAGGCAGGTGGTGGGCATACTAACAGTGAAGGAATCTGCTTTCTTACAGGCATCTACACAGGATTTCTCTGGTGGAGAAGACCATCTGGCTTCAAAAAACTAAAGTGTGTTTAACGATATCAATAACCAATTATCTATCCTCCGTGTTTCATAAGATCCATCAGCCAGTAGGTTGTAATCTTTTTGAAAATATTTTCTCAAAAATGAATGTTTTTGTCAGCTCATAAATAAGCAAACAGAACAGTGGCGGCAGAGTATAAACAATTTCATAAAATATTCAGATTCACCGTATGATAAACCTGGTATTTCAAATGGATAAGAAGTGGCTGGAGAGATGGCTCAGCAGCTGAGAGTGCTTGCTGCTCTTTCCAAGCACAGGAATTTGGTTACCAGCACCCATGTCGAGCAGCTCACAACTGCTTGTAGCTCCTGCTCCAAGGGGTCCGGTATCCTCTTCTAGCCTGTTTAGGCACACACACGCACGCACGCACGCACGCACGCACGCACACGCACACACGCACGCACGCACGCACGCACGCACGCGCACACACACACACACACACACACACACACACACACTCACACACACACTCACACTAAAAACAAAATAAAATAAAAAAATCTGACATGGAATAGATAATGTGGATACTGGGGTCTACTTACCTATTTTGAGAAGACAAAAGATTCTTATATAAAACCTTGCACAATAATAAATGTCAAAGGCAGGAAGTATAAGTGTCAAAATGACAAGGATATAATATGCATAATATGCGACCTTGTGCTTTTCCTTGGTCTCACACATTTCCTACACTTTTTCCTGGATACTTCTGTTGATGTGCATCAGTTGGGTATCTTTGTTTTTTTTTGTTTTCTTTTTTGCTAGAGGTTTTTGAATCTTACTTGCTTTTTTTTTTCCCCCAAAGAACCAGCTTTTATTTATTTCTTTAGTTCAAATTAGGAACAAGCTTGTTTCACATGTCAATCCCTTCTCCCTCTCCCTCCCCTCACCCTCACCCCTCCTACCCCACCCCGACCTACCCCCCACCCCATCCACCCTCCACTCCCCAGGCAGGGTAGGGCCCTCAACCAGGGCTCCACAAAGTCCACCCCATCATCCTGGGCTGGGCCTAGGCCCTCCCCCATGTGTCCAGGCTGAGAGTGCATCCCTTCCCGTGGGATGGGCTCTCAAAGTCTCTTCTTACACAAGGGAAAAATACTAATCCACTACCAGTGGCCTCCTAGAGTGCAGAGGCCTCCTCATTGACATCCATAAGAACCAGCTTTTAGTTTGATTCTGTATACTGTTCTTTTCATCTCTAGATAGCCAGCATCACTAAATGGAGTAAATCCTCAACATATTTTTCCTAAAATCAGGAATAAGACCAGGATACCAACTCCCCCCACTCCTTTTCATCATAGAGCTTGAAGTCTAAGTTAGAATATAAGACAAGGAAATGAAAGAAATACAAACAGGAAAATATGGAGATGTCTGTATGTCAGATCCATGTATGCCAGTGATGGAGAGGACCTTCTATGTGTGCTAGTGATGGAGATGGATTTCTATGAATGGAGTCAGTGCTGGTAATGGAAAGGTACTTCCAGGTATGGAGGTAGTATTGGTAATGGGAATGAGATAGTAATGTCTATCCCAATAGGACAATAGAACACCTATCATCCACTTCAGCTTCAAAGGCTGGTGCTCTTTAACCTGAGATGCCATGTGCTATAGTAGCTTCCCAGGTGCTGTTGGTGTCTGTTCTCTTTTTACTTACCAAACCTCCTCTTTTCATCCAGGAATTCAACTCATCTGCCTGTCATTGAGTGTATTTTTCTTGTAATCACTTTTTGTAGGGATAGTCTTGCTATGTAGCTCAGGCTGGTTTGGAACTTACTATATAGTACAAGCCCTCAAAGACAAGGCACTACAATTTCAGTTTCCTGAGCATGGGGCCTATTTTTTTTTCTTAAATTTCCAGTACTACTTTCCCTAATTCCCTTCTGCTCAGGTACCCAGAAAATTTACTCTTCCATATCCATATCGCAAAGAAGTTTCTGCAATTTCCTTGCTTATCTTTTAAACTAGTGACACTTACCATCATTCATCTCCAACTTCATGACACCAGATAGTGTGGATTTTCAACCCAAAGCCTATTTTCAAGACCCAGGTATCATAGGGATTTCTCTAAACTGATTAGGCAAAGTCACCCGATTGTAATAAATTATGTCACACATTTAGATGTTTGGGGTTTTGACATGCTGTTTCAGAAGAGCAATTCCTCATGGTGATTTTTGTCTGGAGACATGCTTCTGTTGGGATTTTCAAGATTAAGAGCCCATAAAACATTGCTGGTACTGGGCTTTAAGGAGAACACAAGTTAACTGCAATGACAGATGAATGGTGAAGGCTTTCTCCTCTTCCCTATCTAGGGCGGTAGATGGAAGAATATAAATGTTTCTTTTCGGTTTTTCAACAGAAATCTATATTGGCACCTTGATAGGACATTAATGGTCAGAATGATTTTAGTATGAAAAACTATCCTCATCATCTGGGAAACTGATGGATTTGTTGAAGTGCTTGGTCTTGTATGGATTACATGAGCACCTATTGAGGATCCCTTGGGGTCAGCCTCAATGATAACAATTAGGCCTTCCTGCTCATGTTCATTTCTGGGTCTATTTCCTTAATGTGAACAGTCAGGGATGTCATAATTTTTGCTCTTATCATCCAGACTTCATAATTCTTTCTGTTTTGTCACTGTTAATATTTATATGACACCTAGTGAGTTACTGATCTTCTATAGGGCCCTATGGTCACTCACACTTGCTTATCATCTGCACATAGGGGCTGATTCTCAGATTTATGGTGGCCGTAAATATTGTTACCAAATGTACAGCTTCTCTTTTTTTTCCTGTGGGCTAATTTCTAATAACTCTTGTGCATGAGAGCAATTACTGACAAAAGTCAGCCTGTGTTAATAGAGTTTATCACACTTCATCATATATCCTTTGTCGTTGGAAGCATTTTGACAAGCCCAGGGTTAATTAAAACCAAGAAGACAATAAAATACACCTAATCAAACATAGCAGGTACAGAAATCAATTAGCAGATTTATAGCACTTTGGAGGTTTCCATAATGTATAAAATTCAAAGAAACTGTCGTTTCCATTTCCTCAAGACAGTGTAATTAAATTTCTAATTGAAACTATTTTTCAGTAGGTAATGTACAATCTACTCAAGTTTCATTTGCATTAAAGTAGGGTCTATAGAGGTTGAAAGTGCTTAGGGAATTAAAAAAGATCATTGAGTCATATCCACTATTGGTATTTCATCTAACTGAAAGTTGGGGGAAAGTTACACCATATAAAGCAGGGGAGAAGGGAAAGGTGATAATTTGTATGATAAAGAGAACAGGAAGGGTTTTCCTACATGTCAACGAACTATGCCCTCACAATACAAGGATTACCAAAGGAAAGTGTGCCAAATAATTCTATAGTTTTGTAAACATCCATCAATCACTTATTTGGCTTATTTGCTTTCTTGGGTAATTCTTTTGACTGGACTGATCTCAATGGTCCCTTATTTTGGTATCCTGTAATGTGGCTTTGAGTAAATCACTCCTTTTGCTATGCTGTGCACCTGCCAGCATGCGATGATTCATTTTACTTTCGTGTGCACGTGGTGTGTATGTGTTGTACACACTTGAGAGTATGAGTATACCACCTCTGTATGCACATGTGGTGGCCAGAACGGGGCGTGGGATGTTTTCCTTTACCACTGACCTTGTATTGTCTTGTTACAGAATCTCTCGATGAACCGGAAGCTAGGCTGGTTGGTCACCAAACTCTAAGGATTTGCCTCTGCCTCTCAATGTGAGGTTTCAAGTATATTCATCCCTGCATGGCTTTTATGTGAGGAATGGGGATTTGAACCCAGGTCCTCATGCTTTCAGAGCAAGCAGTCTTTCCCTCTAAGTCATCTCTCTGGGTACTGATGGTTAGCAATATGACAGAGTTTAGGATCACCTAGGAAGCAAACCTCCAGGCGTGCCTGTGAGAGTATTTTCAGAGTTTTAACCACAGTGGGAAGACACTAGCCTAATGAGCACCACCATTATGTAGCCTGGGGGCTCAAATGAATGAGGTAGAGGAAGTGTGCAGAGTGCCAGAATTCCCTTCCCTGCTTGCCGACAGCAGCTGCCATCTGGTTCAAGTTCTCATCCCCATGCTTTCTTTGCCATGGTAACCTGGAGCATCAAAGCAAACCCAAATAACCTTTCCTCCCTTCTATTGCTTTTGTTACTTTGTTACAACAATTGAAAAATAACAAAATACCACCTAGGTGTAATAGGATGCTAAACTCCTGGAGCAGGTTCTGATGGGACAGGAGCTGGAGAATCAAGCAAGCTCAGCATGCACTGCTAATGTGCAGACCAGGTTCCCTCCTCATTGCCCAGGGGACTCTAATTCCTGCTCCCCCTCTAGACTCTGGATGTCCTTGATATTTTCTGAACTATGAACAACATCTCCTATTATTTATATATAAAAATGATCATATTCTTTATTCTTCTCCCAAAATTATGCTTTAAAAAAATCTGTGCTATTGACATTGAGTTTAAAGATAATTTTGGTTTTGTATCTTCTTATCTCCCCTTCAGGTAAGTACTACCCCAACATAACTACCAACAACAGCAAAATCACAGGTCTGTAATGAGTCAATTACCAATACTGAGTCAGGTAAAGATATTAGGGAATTTATTAGGGAGATGCCTTACTTACGGAGCAACCTAGCCAGCTGGCAGGGAACGGAGTAAGTAGAGCAAGCCGATGATGAAAGGGAAGAAGGGGTTCCCTCCCATGTGCATGCCCCTCACTCTTAAATCTCCCTCATGTCACTCTGACCACGCCCTAGGGAGCATGGCCAGGCACACTGGTAGCCAGCCCCGAGGAGGCGTGGTTAGGATGTTCTCTACAGGTCTGTTTCCTGAACTCAGAACTAAACCATACCTGTTATCGAGCTGCTTCTTTAAAACTATGAGCAAAGCGCATGCTATTGCTATAGAATGGTCATGGTGTCTCTTCACAACAATAAAACAGTAAGTAGACACTTGGTCAACAGTTAGTGGAACAGTTTGGAAAGGCTAAGGAAGTTTGTCCTTGTTGAAGGAGGTGTGTCACTTGGGGAAGGTTTTAAGGGTTCAAAAGACTCCTAATGTTTCCAGGGTGCTTTCTCTATCTTCTGTTTATAGATCAAGATGTGAGCTCTTAGTTTCTCTTGCAGCCATGCCTTTTCTCTGCCACCATAAACTCTAACCCCTGGAACTGTAAGTCCAATTAAATGCTTTCTTTTATGTATCCTTGGTTGTGCTGTTTTAGCCCAGTAACAGAAAAGTAACTAATACTATACTAATGAGATGACTATGCTTAGCTAGTTTTACACAAAACATTAAATCGTGGCTGAAGAGTTGCTATTGCAGGATACAGTGTCTCTTCCACATTTTTCAGAGTTCATCAAATTTTGATTTTTATAATTATTATTGTTGCATCACATAAATCCATATTACACAATGGCAGAAATCTAAAGCAATTTCAGAAATTGTTGGATTTCTGTCCTGCTCCCTAACCAAAATCCATTTAATGACTTTGATGAAACTCAAGTCAGTAACCCAAACAGAGATATTTTAAAATCAAACTTTCTAACATGATGCAATCCAAAGCTATAGTAATTTGTTCCTTACATGCTGAGGAATGACAGTAGGGGAATATTAAAAAATCTTTGTTTTCTGTAATTAAGTCACTCTGTTTCTTAAAAAGCAGAAAACTTTGTATGGAGAGTTAAAACAAAACACTGCAGTTCTTAACATATAATTGTCTCATATCTGAGCCAATGAATTTCAGGAAGCTTAGGTTGCTGTTCTGTGATGGCACATCAATGCAAAGCACACATGCATATTTGGACCCAAGTCTTCAGTGAAATCTCAGGATGTAACATGGATGAATGCTATAAGAAAGACCGTGGAGTCATTATGCACTTTAATTTCAACTAATTTATGGTTACTGTGCATCCATAAACCTTTTACTATTGCCATTTTTTGGCATTATGTGGTCCCATCCATACAGGGTCATGGCACGAAGGTTGGAAGCTAGGCACTAGGTCCCAGTGTCTTGGCTACATGCAGTTTCTACTAAAGCAGAGAAATAATCTTCCAGCTGCTTCTCCAGAAAGGAAATGGTATTGAATTTTGAAGTGTAGCTATCAATCTCTACCACCACCCCCTAAATTGCAAACTATAGATTTCAACTTTGCTAAAAATGTATGGATTTCAGCTCTGCTTCTATCCCCTTATTAGGTCAAACCCTGGATCAGTTCCTATCACTATTTAATGTGGGTCTTAGTGAGTCTTCATTCTATTCCTAATACTGGCGTGTGCTCCAAGCCTTCATCATCTCAGCTTTCTAGATGATCTCCATCACCATCTCCATCTACCTGGCAGCTACTCTTCACATTCAGGCTCCCCTGTCACAGATCAAAGCCTTTTAGATCTCTTTTCTAACAGATGAAGTTTAATCTCCTCTAACTCACTGTTAAGAGTGAGCACACTGTCACACTTTCAGAGCCAGCCCGACTCCTGTTCTTACTTCAGCCAATCTTCATCTCTAGCTCCCAAGTCTCTGCACTGTATTTCTGCATCACTCAGGTTAGCCGAAGACTATCCTGTCTTTTTTATAATAATCTTTTGTGTGTTTTATAGCTTTCTCCAACACTATGTCATGAGCTTCTTGAATAAAAAGATGATGTCTAGCTTTGTACTTCATAAAAATCTCAGAGGTGGTTCAGTTCACAGAAGGGTTGTTAACCCATAAATACTTGGTGGATAGGCTATCTTGGAGACCGAATTAGTCATTATACTGGCTTTATATAATTTCCCTTCCTAAAAGTGTCAGCCATATTGACAAATCATTGTTACAAACTATCTTTCCTTTATGGAGATCTATGCTTAATTACAGTTTGTGCCAGCGTGTCTCAATATAAACTGATGTAAACTAGAGACACTTAAAGTAGAGAAAATTCATTCCAATCAGTTGTTTCATTAATTTAGTTCTGATCCATGACCTGGAAAATCTTAGGGATTTGAAGGGAAGCTAAGATACATATGCATTGTGATAGGCAGAATTTGAAGGAGGGACCAAAGAATTCTGTCCTGTTGTATACATGCTCTGTATGACATCTTTCCTACGTATGAGTGGAACCTGTAAATAAGGTGGACAGTCTCTCCCACAAAGGTTATCTTATATGACAAAAGGAATTGAGCTGATGTAGCCACGCTCCCAATCTAGGAACTGAGTTAATCATGTGGAAGACTACCTTTGCTGGTCTCCTAACCTGAGTTCTGAGGAGAGTAAAGTAAGAAGCTTCTGGAATAAGAATGGAGATAGGTAAAAGCTGTAATCTGAAGCAACTGTAGAGGGGGATACCTGGCTACACTCTGAAGACATTCTTTAACAAGCAAGAGACACACAACTAAAGATTCAAAGCTAACATTTACATATTACATATTACATATTAATATTTACATATTAGAGAAAGCATTTATTTATTTATTTATTTGGATTTGAATGTACCAATGTCATTTCATTTCCTTCCATTTAGGAAGCAAAGTGTGGCATCACCTCATCTATTTTCAAAGGCCTATACAGGAGACCATTCAAAATAATCATTGGTATTTAGTAGCAAGTCACCCTTAATTCTGCATGCTAGTAAGTTTAAGGCATGATTGGACACTATCTTCTGAGTACCCCAAGTAGAAGGTCTCCTCCAAAAATCCTTGGAGGAGAGCCAAGGAAACCTTCTACTTTTAAAAGGGAACGTGGATCAAAGGAAGCTGCTGCTTAGCAAAGCCATTACTCCATGGCACACCAGGCATGCTTCCAAGTATATTAACAGTGCTGATGAGAATACCTGCCCTGGGGTGAAAACAGAGAAAATGTAGAAATCACTTCTTAAGGAGCATATTGGTCCTGGAGTGTGACTTAGAGGTATGGCCTGTGTTGGCCCAGGGGTCTCTTAGAGCTTCCTAAGTCTCAATGCCCCTACCATCAAACAGGAAATTTAACTAAAGGATTCTGAGTTCACTTCTGACTTTGGTATCAGTGATCCACCTGACCAAAGATGGGGTGAGAAGAGGAAAAATGAAGTCTTCAATGAGATGATAGGATGTTTAATAGTCTTTGTAAGGAGATAGGTGAGTGAATAGATATTCTGAAGATCACTTCTTACTTAAAGTCTCCATACAGAAGGGAGTTCTCTAGTTCAAAAAACCAGAGAAATAACCTTCTTCATACAGGCTAGGTAGTTATAGGACAAAAAAAGGAGGAGACAGGGAAAGGGGAAAGAGGGTTGAAATGCAGTTGGCCAGTGTGAGGAGGGGGATAGCTAAGCTGATAAAGTGAGTGGTAACTAAGAGAATGTAATGCGTTGCTAAATACCTTTCCTGCTGGCCATTACGGGGCTTCAGTAGAGAACAGAGGGCAAGATCTAGAAAAAGAAGCTACTTAAGATCTGGAAATGAAATCACTACAGTTTTAAGCATTGTCATTGTTCAACCCCAATGGAGAGGAACTTTATACCATGGTTAGCCATGGTTGACACTGGTGTCTCCTTCCATTAGCTTGCTTGCCTAATGTCATCTTGTTCTTTTATAATTCTTTTTCCTGTTGTCGGAGTCCAGCAAAAGTTGAAAGGTTTTTTTTAATGTTTTTTCAAACATAATCAGTCCCCAGGAGCCATTTCTAAAGCATATTCATAATCACAAGACTCCAGGACACTAGATGCTATTGAAAGACCCCTGAAGAGGTACTTTCGTAGAAGGAGACCCGCACCCAGGAATCAGCGAGTCCACAAACTTGGATGCAAACTGCAAGAGGCTTTATTGGAGATACGGGTACCCGGGCGACTTAGCTTCTGTGAGGCCAAGCGCGCCGAGCCAAGGGAAAGGGGTCCTTATATAGGGAAAAAGGCACAAGCTAGAAGCAGGGATTCTATTGGATAATTCTAATGAGGCATTGTACAGAGCTATTCCCATTGGTCAATGTAAATGAGGCGCTATACAGGGTTATTCAAATGAGGCGAAGTACAGAGTTATTCAAATGAGGTGAAACACAGAGTCTTTCAAATGAGGCGAAATACAGAATCATTTCTATTGGATGGTTCAAATGAGACACAGAGCCATTCCAGATCAGCATATTCTCAAGGTCTGGTGTCTGGTACAACAGACTCAATTCCCCCCCCCTCCACGTCCAGATGGCTGACCTTGGGGGCGGAGACCTTGGGACGGAGTGTTTCTCATCGGGCGGGGGCTCAGGGGCAGGGCTCCAGGCCGGCTCACTTGGTGTTTGTTCTCGTGCCGGCCCACCTGGTGCTCGTTCTCGGGCCGGGCGTGGCGGGTGGCGGGGGAAGTGGAGGCCGCCGGGGGTGGGGATTGGGGAAGCCGCCGACAGGAGGAGGAGGAGACAAACGAGACAGAAAGGGGCAGGGGTCTTTCACTATGAGATCAACCATATACCTTCTTAGGAGTCTTGCATGAACCTGAATGTTGAACAACAACAAAAAGACCCAAAGAGACAATGGATTCAGGACTCAAATGCTATGGGTTGTGTTCCCTCTCTTCTCCAGTACACTGCACAGCTACAGGGTCCATGTCTGAGATTGTCCAAGGCTGCCGTGATCACTGAGTCAAGATTATCTTCTGGATGAAGGCAACACTGATTTGATTTATTTCCTCTCAAGCTTTAGTCCTATATGGTGTCTCAAGACTTACAGACTCTCACTCACATTTTATTTGCTTTCAAGCCATCGTTGGTTTGCAGTGCTTTCCATTTGTATTTTCCAAGCTGGATATATTTACAATATTTACATTCTCCTTTCTTTTAAGTTGGAGTTGGGACCAAGCCTAAAATTTTGAAGAAAATAATTGTAAGTAGTTGGGGGGATTGTAAAGTCTTATAAATGAAAAAATCCGTAGAAGCGAAAAAACTGTGCAAAGAAGAAAATTGGAGGACTGGAAGAAACATGGAGAATATCATCAATGTAATTACATGGCCAGGAGCTGTATTAACTCTTTGTCTGTGACAACTCATTTCATCACTGCAAAGGAATATGAAACATTAGTTCCAAAATCTCAGAACTGACCAATTATAAAAATGAACTTGCCACTAAAGACTGACTAAAGAAACCTCATCATCTTTATCACACCTTTCTGGGTGATGCTAGGTTGGGCAAAGGCAGGGATGAGTAAATGCGGGGCTTGCTTGAGGCCAGAAGGCCAGACACAAGAACACCTTCCTGGTCTTAAAGTTAAGGCAGAATACTTGGCCTGGAAACCAAACACAGGGAAACAACCAAGGAGGCCACGAGAGCTTAATTCAGTTACACCTCTCCATTTTAGTGGAGAGTCTCCTCTACTAGTGACTTTAGTCACTAGTCTCCTAGTGACCTAGGAGACAAAATGCTATGAGGTTAACCACATACTTACATAGGAGATACGCATGAGCCTGCAGGCTGAGCAAAATAAAAGAAGATTCAGAGAGACAATTGAAAGAGACTAGAGTAGTTTTGTGTGTTCATTTGTTTATTCACTATCTCTATTATGCCGTGGGGGAAATAGAGTTAAAATGCTACAAGCTCCCCATTTCCAATTTCCTAGGTTTGCTTGAGATTCTGAGCAGTGGTGCTTGTCTGGGCATAGTGCCTCGAGTTCTCCCCGCTTCTCTTTTCTCTTCTATCCCTCCAGGAATGATATTTTTCATGTCTGAAAATCAAGCGTAGTCAGTCTTTTCAAAAAGAGTTGCTGAAGCCAGGAGTTCCCATACAAGATAATGAGGAGACATTAGAGTTCACCCTGGACCCCAATGTCTTGGTGATCATCTCAGACCACTTTTATTTTCCTAGCATGTGTGGCATAACTCATCCAAGTATCTCTAGGTTGTCTGCAGTTTAAATGGTGTCACTTTTTTCCAACATAATATTTTTATTGATTATTTGAGTATTTCACGTAATGTACCCTGACAATAAGATACTCACTTCTCAGTCCTCCCAGGTCTACTCCTAATCCTTGTGACCTTTTCCAAGAAAAAAGAAGAAAGGAAGAAAGAAAGAAAGAAAGAAAGAAAGAAAGAAAGAAGGAAGGAAGGAAGGAAGGAAGGAAGGAAGGAAAGAAGGAGGGAAATAACCTAGTCCATTTTCTGTTGCCCATATACTCACTGGAGCATGGTCAAACTCCCAGTAGCCAAACCCTTAAAGAAAATTGAGTCCTTCCCTACTCCCACCTCTGGCAGAAGCAATAAACTGTGAAGAGCTATACTTTAGCATCACAATTTTTGAGTGTTCTCTCAATGGCTTCCTGACTAGACTGTTTCTTTTGAGAGGATGCAGGAGAGGTTGTCACAGAAGCTACTATGTCTCTCACTCTCAATTGTGAGTTTGCAGTCATCAATGACACTACAAAAGACTCTTGTTTGCCCCTTACAATCAGCAGCAGTGTGTACCATGGGCTTCTACATGGTTTCTGGAGAGATCACAGACCATGGACATCCATATGGCCTTCAGTGACAGCATGAACCATAGACTTCACTATGGGCTCCAGTGGTAGCACAGACACACCACCATGGCCCTCAAAGGCATGGACATCAGCATAGCTTCAGGTGGCATCACAGAACATGGTCTTTGGTGGTAACACAGATTATGGACATCAACATGGTCCTTGTTACACAGGGCAGGTACATCAACATGACCTCTGGCGGCAACATAGGCTGCAGACACCAACATGACCCCCTGCAGCTATAAGGCCAATAGCTGTAGGTGGACTTTTCTTTCTAGTGTGCCAGTTCCCAAATAACCACAGAGACATATTAATTACAAATACTTGGCTGATGGCTCTGGCTTTTTACTAACAAGCTGTTACAACTTAAATTAGCCCCCATTTCTTGTCTAAATTCTACCATGTGGCTCATGGCTTGTTACCTCATTTCATACACATCCTGCTTCCTCTGTGTCTGATTGGTGACTCCTCTGACTCTGCCTTCTTCTTCCCAGTGTCCTTAGTCTCGTTTTTCTGCCTAACCTTATGCTCTCCAGCTATTGCCCAGTCAGCTTCTTTAGTAAGCCAATCACAGTATAATTTACACAGTATACATAAGGATTATGTCACAGCATTTCCCCCTTGTCTAAATAAAAAGGAAAGCTTTAACATTAATATAGTAAAATTATATGCAACAAAACAGTTATCAAGTAAAAATTACAATTATAATATCCAGTCCATTTATGTTTGGCAAAATCAGAGAAATTATTCTATTACGTAGTTTATCTTTGTGAGTCTAAAGTTTCATATTTAATTTACCCGCTTGTCCAATTTGGACAGCATACTGTCAACAGTTGAGGCAAAGGCTAACTTTTGCCACAAAGAATGCAAACCCCATATAGATTTTCTTCAATGCCCATCATCTTTTCTGAAGTAGATTGGTGCTGCTAGGTTCAGACATGTCTCATTGCCCTAAAAATCTTTATATTAAAACATTTCAAAAAATCATACTCTATAAACCTCTGGAGTGCTTGAAGACCACTTTTCTATCTGAAATATATCTGTTTGACCTTGAGAACATACCTAACATGACTACAAGTTTGATTGTGATAGGTGACTATCACTAACCTGCATTTCTTTATTATCTTAAATAGTTCATAATAATAACTTTTAAGGACCAGAAATTTACATTACATTGTAAAATGAGCTGCATAGGTACAATATCTTAAGTAAGAGTAGAAATATATATATATATATATATATGTATTTGTTCCATATATATATGTATACATATATATATATATATAATGTTCCAACAAAAATAACCTTAAATTTGTATCAATAAACAAAAATATTTTAAACAAGAATAGAAACATATATATATATATATGTTTATATAACAAAAATGACCTCAAATTTTTATCAATATATAAAAATCCATATCAATGTAATATATTTAAGACAAGTAGCTGCTTTTTTTGGTTTAAAAGAAGATTCAATAATCTTCCCTCTTGACTTATCATTTCTATATCTCTCCTTTTTCTTTTCAGAATGAGATCCCTGAATCTAATCTCCTTTGTTCAGCTTTTTTCCTCATCATTATCAATAACAACTTGTAAAGCAACCAACCCCCTAAATGATGGCAAATATCCATAACCCACAGAATGACCAAAAACCACTCACCCCATCTCTTGGGAATGTGGGTGTTGTGTTCTTAAAATTACTTGCTGTTGTCTGAAGACAACAGCATCTTTAGGGGAGCCTAAGAAAATTGGGATAATTGTCGACTTCTGGGAAAACTAGCTGTATCATTTGTTGTCCAGTCTCTGTGTAATGGGAAAGTATAGAGCTTATCTCAAGTCCTGGGTA
This sequence comes from Cricetulus griseus, assembly GCF_003668045.3. Lineage (NCBI taxonomy): Eukaryota > Metazoa > Chordata > Mammalia > Rodentia > Cricetidae > Cricetulus > Cricetulus griseus. The sequence continues at coordinate 23,301,151 of NC_048598.1, forward strand.
AAGTAGTCTGGGAGGCTGGAATCATCTCAGATAGCCACCTGGAAATTGTCCTGAGCAGTTTGTAGTCCAAAGCTGATCTTTGTGTGGTGTTTGTTAGCTTACTGGTGTTACCACAATCTAGGTGCAATTGTTGTTATGGAGTCCCATTGTAGCCTCCTTCAGGGGTATATACCTCAGACATCATTAAGACCCTTGGCTGCACCATGGACCATGGACACCATCATGGCCCCTGGTGGCATAACAGGCCATGGACATCAACATGGCTTTAGGTGGCAGTACAGACCATGGTCATCCACATGGCCTTCAGTGGTAATACAAACCACAGACATCAATGTGGTCTCCTGTGGGAGCACAGACCATGGACATCCACATGGCCTCCAGTGGCAGCATGGACTACAGACATCACATAGCGTGGGCCATGAACATCACCATAGCCTCAGCAGCAGAACAGGCTACTGACATGATATCACTTTTTACTCAAGGTCAAGATACTAGAAGGAAATAGAAAAAATGGTAGTTTTGTTTGTTCATTTGTTTATTTACCATCTCTGCTGTGCTTTGGAGAGAAATATAGGTAAATGAAATATTTAGATATTCTCTATTTTTTGAGGAATTTTTGGGTGTCAGTAAAATGTGAGCATAATCATATAGATTTATAACAGTAAAACAAAATGAAGTAAACGAAGTGCAGAAAATATATGTTGGAACCAGGTAGGGAGAGGCCAGTGTTGACTGAATGGGAGATGAGGTGAGATGAGGGGCTTAGAGGGGGGATTAGAGCTTGTATCTCCTTCCAGTGTTGCAGAACTTTGCATGGTAGATGAGTGCTGCTGGGTGGGGTGTTCCTGGAGTCATGGGGCAATGTGCCCCAGAACTAGATTCTATGTACAAAGCGGAAATAGGTGTATAAGAAGTACTTATACACCTATTTCACAGAAGCAACACATCATTTCAGACAGGTTCTAGAGTCAGAATGATTGATTGACTTCCAATCCTGTGTTTACAGTTTATTTGTTTATTTACTTATTTTTAATGTCTGTGGTAGATACTTAATCTTCAGTTTTCACAGTTTCCTCATCTTTAAAATGTAGATTCTAGAGGTTTACAAATTGGGCAATTAAAAATTGCATTTTAAGTTAGTTTTGTATTTTGTGTGCAAGTGCGGTTATGCCACAGAGGCTGGCATCCATGTGGAGGACAGAGAACAACTTTTGGGAGTCCTTTCTCTCCTTCCACCATGTGAGCCCTGGGGGACAGAACTCAGTGGCATTCTTGATGGTGACCCACTTAACAGGCTTAGCCATCTCACTGACCAAAATTTTGGCATTTTTGTATGGATTTTACTGGTTGAGCTACCCAAAACTCAAAAATTGAAACCCCAAACTTTCTAAGTTATCATATAATACCCCAAAAATTTCAGATTTTGGACCATTTTAGATTTAGGATTTTGGGGTTCTTAACCTTGTGCTGCTTAAGGCTAGTCATCGAACTTTAGCTTGGGCTGCTCATTAAACTTTAAGGGATGACTTTAGCTCTTATCCGTATCCATCTCTTTGTCTCTGGCCATTCCACTGCCTTAGCTAATTTCAGACAAAGAGCAAAGAGAGAACTTAAAACACAAGGAAATAAGAGGGCTCAGACAAGCTCCGATGACCTCTGCAGGTATCTGTGGAACATCTTTAAACAAGGGTGCATGGAGATGGAAGGAAGCCAAATAAACTTTCAATGCCTTGTTACTTCAGAGCTGTTGTATTTTTAAACATACTTCTGCTTGGGATCTGCCCTCCAGCACCTCTGGTTTTCCTCATAGAGAATAATAATTCTGTTCTGTCCTCTGTATCCCAGACACCAAATGCGCTTTTCTTTTCTTTCCTTTTTTTCTTTTCTTTTCTTTTCTTTTTTTTTTAATGAAAGCAAAACTCCTAGGCTACATCCCGTGCAACTCCAGCAATGCAAGCCATCTTTTGTTCTTAGCTTTGGCAGCTTTGCCCCTCGTTTGTTCCCTTGCCTGTCTGTAGGTCCCAGAGCTGTTCTGCTGTTGGAGATTGCAGGAAGCTTGTGGACTCAAGCCACGGGTGCTTCTTTTTTTTTTTTTTTTTTTTTTTTTTTTTTTTGTGAGCCAAATATAGAGAAGGAAGCCTTTCATTGGCTCCAGCCTCACAGTCAGGTACTCCCCGGTGGGCTCCACACAAAGCTGAGGCTCTAAACTACTCCCTGGAGTTCAGCTCTGTTTTCTCACAGGCCAAGTTCCTGGCGATAGGCAGGTGAAACAGCAGCCCAAGTCCCCAGCCCTCTGCAAACCACTGCAAGCTTAGTTCCATGCTTAGACCTCAGAAGTCACTGGCTTGACCCAGTCCTCCCCAAAGCCAGCCTGAGTTCTTCATTAGTGAGCATGAAAAATGCTTCAATCACAGCACCAGATGGTACCCAAACCAATTTGGATTGTCAGCTGAGGCCTACTCATTTCCAAGGACTTTGTCTAACATCAGCGCTATTTCCCCCAGTGCCTATCCAGCTCTAAGAGGTGATCTTGCTCAGATGATTTTGATGAGAAATAACATTTTCCTCTACCCAGAGCCGCAGTCACTACTTCTTTCCAGCTTTATTAATTCACTCAACAAGCTTTTATTGAGTGCCTGCTGTGTGCATTAGGCATTTCAGTGCATGCCAAGGAGGACTCATTTCTGTTTGATAAATATTTTCTGAGAACCCACTAGATACGTGACAAGGACTTTGAAAGATGATGAACATGTGATATTGTTGAGGTAATACAGTTGCTTTTAAAGAGGTCACAGTTGTAGAGAGGAGGACAGTGCCGTCACTCAGGAAGTATCAATGCGAGGCATGTCCACTTTCCCATGTCTGTTATTTGGCCCATCTCAGTCTTCCTAAAGAGAAATTGTCAGTGTCATTAATGCATTATCTCTGAGGGCTACTAGAAGTAAGTGGATCACAGGGCAGGGATGTGGGGAAAAGTCAATGGCTGTACACTCTACTGTCCTGCCTTTCAGAGAGTGGACCCTCAAGCAAATCCTGGGAATGTGTTGGAAAGCCAGTCCCACTACCAACCCAATGGATCAGAATGCATAGTTTTAATAGGTGATCTATATACAGATTGATGTTTTAGAATCATTAATCTGCTAGTTATGTTTTCTCCAGGTGTTCCAACAATGTTCATGAGATCAGTGAAAGATTACATTTATTGTACTGGTGAATATTGGTTGTATACCAGCAATTCAGTACTTTTTTTGGTTACACAGTGTGGCTACTCTTTACTGAGCCTTGGACCATGTCATCTGACATGGGAACCACAGGGGATGGTGATCTTCCTTTGAGGCTCAAATAGCCATTGAAAAGCCAGTGCCCTTTGTTACATCCTGACAAGAAAACATTGTCTGAAGAGGGAGGCTTTCTATTCTACCAGCTTACACACTAGAGGAATTTCTGAAGGGCATTCACCAGATATTCAGAATTCTCACTCATCACTGGAACTAGAGAGACACAAAAAGAAGCAAACAGGAGCTATGCGGCCATGGGATTACGCAGGTGGGGAGAGTATGGAACAACCTCATTGGCTTAGTCTCCATGTAGGAAAGTACTGGAAACTTCATGTAGATGTTCTGTAACCCTCAGTATACCACTGAACAATAAATACTACCACTATACTTTTCAACTAGACAATGAAAGCTAAGATAAAAAGAGGAGCAACTACCCATGAGCACCCAATTAGCAAAGTAAAGCCATCGTCTGAATCCAGTTCTAACAAGTTTTAAAGCACAGGTGTGGCCACTTTAAATATCACCCTCCCCTCTTTAGCTGATTGCTTCTGGTTTTTGTTCCACCCTTGCCTTTGGGGTATTCTGGGGACTCTCGGTTTAAGGGAAAAATAATGGGCACACCTGACTCTCTAGAGTCACACAGGGAAGACGAGGCTTAGAGTTCCTTGGAGGCTCAGGAGAGCTGATTTCTCTCTCTCTCTCTCTCTCTCTCTCTCTCTCTCTCTCTCTCTCTTTCTTACACACACACACACACACACACACACACACACACACACACACACTCACAAAAACAAAAAACAAAAGACAAAACCAGGGAAGGCAATGTGGAACTGAGAGGGGAGTCCTCTTCAGTTCCAATGTCTTCAAAAAGTTTACATCTTTCTGGTAAAAGAAGAAATGGAAATATTTTTGGAAAAATTATGGTAATAAATGACTTGGTCCACTACGAGTAAACAGGCATGAACATTCAGAGACTTGCTGTAGGACTTGAGAACAAAGAGAGTGAAGAAGGGCATCTTAGGCTGGAGAGACAGTGCGAACCAAAGGCAGAGATGACTCTGTTGAGGATTAAGAGGGGAAACCAAGCCTTCTGCTCTGCATTCCCGAGGTGGAGTGGCATTTAGTTCAGGCTGGCCAATGTGTGCTACATGCAAAAATCTGTAAGAAATCTGTAGATCCGGTGGGTAACTGGAGAGAGAGGTTCAGGGTCCTAGGGGAGACCTCAATCTAATCACGGGAAAAGAATGACTCAATGGGAATGGCCTGGCAGAGGGCACATGTGTGTTGGCAAGCTGCTCTGTAGCCCTGTCACTTAGAGAATGAGTGGACTAGGAAACAGGATGCTCTCCTCCATCCACTGTTGCTAGGATAGGGAGAATTCTAGAGGCAATTGTGCTCTTTTTAAATCCCCTCCCGAGAAAGCCCAAGTTTTATGATGCCTGATGCCTGGTTTCCATAATCACGCATCAGGTGTTAGTTCTCCTCAGACATCTATGTGTTTTCCTGTCTTTCTGTCTCTCTAGAGTCTAACAGGTGCTTGCTGATGGCTTGGTGAGAGGAAGCCCCGCAACTCAATACATTCTGGGGTTGGCTCTTATAGCTTTGCTCTTCAGCCCTCTCTTGCTCTTCTGTAATGATCTGAAGGTCAGATAGGGAGGGTAGCTGTGGATGGAGGAGATTGGCCTCATGGGAAGTAGACTTGGAGTCTTCAGGTTGAATTGCTGAAAGTTTGGGGTCCAGCCTACTCAGATTTACATGTCAGACATTTATTATTTTATATTTATTCTGTATGGTTTCTCTCCTTTACTCCTTAGCAAATGATTCTAGGTTTGTTGGCCAATGTATTCCCAATGGTTGCTTAACATTTTCACTGAGTAAATAACTAACTAATTATATTAGGTTGTTGACACCCTGTTGGATTTTGTTTTCGTTTTCATCTTAATTCCGTATCCTCATCAAGCATAGTTACCTTTGAAGGAGACTTTTCTTCCTTTGAAGGCTGCCGCTGTCATCCAAGACAAGGTTGGGAAGAATGGATGGATACAGTGATTTTTCTCTCACATTTTTCCTGTTAGGGATTATTTTGGGGAGAGTTCTCATCTCCAGTGACAACCCTGCTAAACAAATAAAACCCAATCCATCAACCAAAAATTCATAGCCAAAAATTCATTTGCTATGGTGTTTCCCCTTGCCTAGTTAGAGACTGCAAATTCAGCAAGGGTTTCAGAAGACTGGCAAATCTCTACAGCTTGCTGCTGTTTGCTTAACATTTCGACCAAGTAATGTCAAAACTCCTGGAACCAAATGAGATCATTTCTGTGTCACACCAAATACTTCCGATGTGCACAGAGTGAAAACCCACACACCCTGACTGGGATTCAGGGCAGAGAAAGGGCCCCTGCTGGGTGACCCCCTTTTCTCTTTTCTTACATGTAAATTTTGCTTACTTAGCTCCTCAATTGGAACAAGATGAGGGTTGGTTTGCTTTACAATTACCTCCTGAGTGAAACTTGGTGGAACCGGAGGCTTTGGGGACCCCTGTTTCCCATCAGGCCTTCTGCCTCTTCCTTTCTGCTATTGCTAACTTAGTGCTAATGTATTGGGTGATCTAATCTCTAGCAGTCTATCTGTAATCAATGACCTATTTTTTTAAAAATAAACTTTGAGATGATAATTTGAGAAGAACAGCTTGGATGGTGGTAGGGAAATATTTCTAAGCCAGGGAAAACACCTGTGATAAAACCACACCATTTGGTAATATTAATAAGTGTCCTAATCTGAGCTCCAGAAGAACAAGGGGAATCATTTCACCAAAACTTGGATAATTTATTTCAGAATCTGATGGGGGATGTCCTTCCATATGTATGCTTCTCTCATTGGTTTAATAAAACACTGATTGGCCAGTAGCCAGGCAGGAAGTATAGGCAGGGATACCAGATAAGGAGAATTCTGGGCACAGGACATGGAGAGTGAGCTGACAGAGAGATGCCATGTAGCTACCAGAAAGATAGTATACTGGGCACTCTCCAGTAAGATAAGGTCATGCAAAAATACATAGATTAATAGTTATGGGTTAATAATTAAGAAAGAGGTAGCCAAATAAGAAGCCCAAGCTATCTGCCAATGTTTATTTGGGGCTAAATGGCTGTGGGACCAGGTGGGACAGAAACTCCATCTACAAGAGTCCATTCAGAATGAATGACTCCATAGTATTCAAGATGCAGAAGGCTGTTTACTGCACATGGAAATCTGAACCTCTTTCTTTGTGAAGAATGGCGCTAGTGACTTCTTGTTCTGGGGCAATGAAAGCAAGCATGTTTACAAAGGTATTCCCAAAGGATGGCAGAGAGGGGCCTGGGAGGGTGTGTGGATACTATTGCAGTAAGTTCTAGGTTCAAAACCATGTCTCCATGCTGCCACTCACCCGCTGGGCGGCTTTCAAGTCCCATACTTTTTCAATAATCTACTTTCCCTAAAGATAATGGCTCTGTTATGTCACCTTCGAGCTCCTTTCTAGTCCTAACTATTGAATGTTTGCTGAAACGCTTCAAAATAAATAAAGAGATGCTAAAATGGTACAGTAGAGGAGAAAGATGCGAGCTGTTGGGTCAGCTTTGTATGCACCGTGTGAACAGGTTCTGACACCTGTGCATGTGCATTCAGAGGCCAGCAAGTCCCAGTGATCCTCCTTACAGTGCTGGGGTTGTAAGCAATGACCACACCTGCCCCCGCCCCCTTTTGTGCAATAGAAACTCAGGTCCTCATGCTTATATGGCAATTGATTTCACCCACTGAGAGGTTTCTCCAGCCCTTAGAACCATCTTCATTTAACTCATCCTCACCCCCATTTTTTTATTTAACAAAATTTAAATAAATTTTGTAATTTATTTTTACAAAATTATAATTTCACATGTCAATCCCTTCTCCCCCTCCCCCCTTCCCCTTCCGCTCCCCATGGAGGGTAGGTCCCACCATAGGGGGCTCCCCAAATTCCACAACATCATCCTGGGCCGGGCCTAGGCCCTCCCCCATGTGTCCAGGCCAAGAGAGCATCCCTTCACATGGGATGGGCTCTTGAAGTCCCTTCTTACACCACGGAAGAATACTGATCCACTAACAGAGGCCCCATAGGGTGCTGAGGCCTCCTCGTTGGCATCCATTTTCAGGGGTCTGGATCAGTCCTGTGATGGCCTGCCAGACAGCAGTCTGGGGTCCATGTGCTCCCCCTTGTTCAGGTCAGCTCTTTCTGTGGGATTCACCAGCCTGGTACCGACCCCCTTGATCTTCACTTCTCCCTCTCTGCAACTGGGTTCCAGAGTTCAGTTCAGTGTATAGCTGTGGGTGTCTGCCTCTGCTTCCATCAGCCACTGGATGAGGCCTCTAGGATAGCATATAAAGTAGTCATCAGTCTCATTATAGGGAAAGGGCATTTAGGGTAGCCTGTTGAAGCAACCTAGATGCCCCTCAACTGAAGAATGGATAGAGAAAATGTGATACATTTACACAATGGAGTATTACTGAGCAGAAAAAAGCAACGGAATCTTGAAATTCGAAGTCAAATGGACGGAACTAGAAGAAACCATCCTGAGTGAGGTAACCCAGTCACAAAAAGACAAACATGGTATGTACTCACTCATATATGAATTTTGGACATAGAACAAAGGATTACCAGCCTACAATCCTCTTCACCAAAGTAACTAAGAAACAAGAAGGACTCTAAGAGTAAAATGTATGGTCCCTGGAGAATGGGAAGGACCAGGATCTCCTAAGCTAATTGGGAGCATGAGGGTAGGGGAGAGGGAACTGGGAGAATGTGAGGAGCAGAAGAGGAGGGGAGAGGAGGAAATGGAGGAGCAGAAAGGTTGAGTTGGGGGAAGAATAGAGGAGAGCAGGATGAGAGGTATCATAACAGAGGGGGGAGCCATTATAGGTCCGAGGAGAGATCTGGCACTAGGGAGATTTCCAGAGATCTACAAGGATAACACCAACTGACAATCTAGGCAATGGTGGAGAGGCTACCCTAAATCACCCCAAATTTTAAGACAAAGTATTGAAATGTTGCCAGATTGCTTTGAATTTTTTTAAACCAACTTTAGGTTCAGTTTTGATTATTCATCTCATGATGTCTTAAGAAGGGAGCAAAAGAAACCCTAGCTTTAGTCACAGGCCATCGCTCATGACAATGTCCAAGAAAGGAAGGAGAGTGTCTGCAGGTCTGCTTGGCTTAGAGTTAAGCCCTTAGTAGTAAAGAAGACTAGAGGATGAGGAGCCAGCACTCTGTGATGGCAGGCATGTTTCTCTGACTACCTCAGCACCACGACTCCCAGTTTTCATTTAAACTCAACTCTGTGAAGTAGTTACACTCTCCATCCCAGAGCTCTGGTGCCCCATCAGCCTCCTCTAGAGTGGGAGCCGCATGTCTGGTTCCCTTCCACCCACTGGGAAGGTTTGCCACAGAAATCATCCTGAACACATGAGAAATGCAGCCAAGTGACACCGCATGAGGCAGAATCTGTTCCTGTTTTTCTGCACAGTGGGGGTTTAAACTTTTTTTGTTTTTGAGGGGAGGCTTACGTCTACAGAGCAAGGAGGTCCCTTCTCTTAGGGCAGATAGGCAGGGAGAGACAAATACTTGAGTGGGTCAACCAAATTTCAGCCTGTATTGATTACATCGTTGAAAGCCTTTTTTTTTTTCTTTTCTTTTTTTGGCTTACGTATAACACCCTGAATACACAGCTGTAGGGGCTGTGCCAAGCAGCTCATCCGGCTTGTACACATTGCCATCAGCGGAAAACCGTTTGTCTTTTTTTTTTTTTTTTTCCTGCTGGAGGTGTTATCATCAGGAGCCATGTGGATGCTCTGTGGGCCAAGCCGCCATCTCTCAGGCACATTCACAAAAGCTGTCGCTGTGGGGTGAGATCTGCAGGGGGAGGGGGCGTGTCCCAGTGGGGACTAGGGTGGATAAGAAGAGGAAGGCAAGATGCAGGCAGGGGACCTACCTCCACTGATCACTCAGAGAATAGCACTGAGAAATAAATGCTGTGTTCTTGAGCCCGGGATGCCCACAGCATTTACATTCCCAATCAGCCCAGCTTTCCACTCTATCCATGAAAAATGTGCTCAGGTCTCTGCCACTGCTCTGACTGGGAACAAGTTTCCAACTTCCTCTGTTGCTCACTTGGAGACTGAAGCATACGTAATAGATGCAGAAAAGTCATCATACATGTGAAATAATTCAACAGTAATACCAAGAAATAAACGACCACATCTCACACACACACACACACACGCACACACACACACACACACACACACACACACACACACTTCACACTGTTGTTTGTTGCTATGTAAAAAGTGACTGTCTGGGTTGCAGAAAGGAACTGGGGAAGGTGATTGCTGTGCAAGCCTGAGCCCTTGGATTTAGGATCCACAGTTGTGCAAAGCCTGTAACACCCTAGTGGGTGGAGACACTTGGGGCCTGTCAGCTAGCTATTCTTCCAGTCTAAGTGGGTTTTGGGTTCAGTGAGAGAGTTCTCAAAAATAAGGTGGGGAAGTGACCCAGGAAGGCACTTGAGCTCCTGTTACTGCTGTCTTTACAGTAAGATCCTAGCCCTGTCTAGAGTCACCATTCCCTGCACCTGCATCCAGAATAACATAGTTAAAGGGAGAGACATAAGACTCTAAGTTCTCAACCTGTGGGGAAACTCCCTTGAGGTGAACCACTTTCACAAGGGATCACGTATCAGGTATCTTGCATATTGGAAATTTACATTATGATTAATGACAGTAGCAAAATTGCAGTTATGAAGTAGCAAAAAATAATTGTTTGGGGATCACTGCAACATGAGGAACTGTATTAAAGTCTCAGGCCACAGCATTAGGAAGCTTGAGAACCATTGCTCCAGACTCTTAGATCCTTTATTTTCTTATGTTATCCTTTGCATATACAAAATTACTTGCTCATCCCGAGACAAGACAAGCCAAATCCCACTTTGTTTTTGTGCATGTTTTTCCTCCACCAAGAATGCCCAATGTTTCCTTTTCCACTCAGTAGACATTCACTCATCCTTATGTCAAGACTACTGTGGTTTTCTTTCTCCTGGTCCTGGTGGCTTTGCCTCCAACAAAGCTGGCATTCTGTGTATCAGCGTTCCCTTGGCTTTGACTCCTAAGCTCATAGCTCTGTATATTCCTGTCTCAGGCTTCTGTTGGGTTTTCTCCCAGATGTTAATTCTGTAGAAAGTTAAGACCACCCTGGAGCCCTCCTAACAATTAAATCAATGCTTGGCAGTGAATGTTTGTTGATTTATTTGAAAAATGTCATTTTTCTAAAATCAAAAGGTATACACAGACCGAGTGGAAAAAGTCTAACAATGCAGAATGTTTAAAAAGTGGAAATTCCTGACCATCGTTATGTATTATAACTGAAATGGCTCAGAAAATATATATCACATTTATTCCTTTAAGTCTTCAATGTCTCCATGTCACTATTTAGAGATGTGTATCATTCTTTGTATCTTTTAAAATTTTAAATTAATGAGACACAAAACGGTGCTGAGTAGTGGCAGAGCACTTGTTTTTTTAGCCTGTGCAAGGTCCTGGGTTCCCTGTGTTCAATCCCAGAACTTAAAAATAGGTTTATGCCATATTCCAGAGACCACACTGGTCAAGATATTATCAAAGGCTAGAAATAGCTAGAGAAGTTTCAGAAAAGATGAGTCTTGAGTGTGGCCCAGAAAGATGGTAGAATTGAATTTTGGACAGGAAATGCGTCACCAATGGGTCCCCAATGGAGGCAGTAAGGGAGAACGCATATGTGGTATTCTTGGAGAGGCAAGTGGTTGGCCAGACTGGCTTAGAATATTCTAGATAGGTAGTGAGCTAAAAGGTGAAACAGTACATGGATTGAAGGAACATTAAATGTCTGAGAAATCTGGATTTATATTTCAGATGATGATGGTGAAGCTACGGGTTGTCTAGGTGACAATGACTCGGGTACATTCTCTGGTGGTGTTTGGTATGCAGTGTGGAAGAGATTAGCTGCTGGAGCCTCCGCTATTTCTCCACACAAAGGAAGGGGGAGGTAATGACTCTTGTCAGACACAACTTAAGGCACCTTCTACTACTATGTCACTGGCCCTTTCCCACCAGGAGAAGGAGAAGTTCACTGTTAGCCAAGACTTCTCTGTGACAACATCGCTGAAGCTCACAACCCCCTGCATGCGGCCTGATGCCAGCGGATTTGAATTTGAGGTCACATCTGGTTATTTGAAGCTATGGTCTTGTTTTTCTTGCCAGATAGGGAGAGCTGTGGAGACTGGAGTTGTGAGGGAGCCATTGGTAAGGAGGGGCTTGGGACTTGTGGCCACTGTAGCTAGGAGCTCAGGAAAGGGGGCGGAAGGGATTCCTGGCTTTTGAGAGACTCACAGTGGGAACTCACTGATCCAAGTGTTGCCTTGATGTTCTGCCATCAGCCTTTTATATTTGTCTAGTGCTTGTGAGATAATTTTTTGTGTATTCATTTTTCATTTGAATTGGAAACAAGATTGTTTTACATGTCAATCCCAGTTCCCTCTCCCTTCTCTCCTCTCCTACAACCCCACCAACTAAAACCCTACCTATCATATAGTGAGATAATTTTTGAACTCAGATATATTGAGGAAATTGACCAAGTACCTTACAATATAGGCTCCAAAAATATTTCTTATGCTACCAAGTGTCCTGAAGTCTCTTCTTTATGACATATAGGATATATATATATATATCATATATATATATGATATATATATTCATATATATATATCATATATATATATGATATATATATATTCATATATATATATCATATATACACTACACACACACACACACACACACACACACACACACACACATATATCTGAAATTTCCCATGGCAGTATTCCATTGGCTTCTTCACAGTGTCACCAGTTACTCCACACTGACAACAAGATGATGGACACTTGGTCGAAAGAGGGAATGCATGAGATTCTCCCCCTTCCCTGCCATGGCCATCCAAAGCTAGAGGGTCACCTCCTCAGAAACTTCTTTTGTTTGACTTCACCTGCATGTGGCCTTCATGCCTCTAGAGGGCACTGTTTGCTTTGAAATGAAGTTCTTAAGTTTCAATAGCCTTTCCCTCTGGGATCTATTGTTTTTGCTATACTGTAGTGTACTTCGTTTTCTCTCAAGAGGGCTTTCCTTCCTTTTGTGCCTGTGAATTTGTGTGACTTGTGTGTGTGTGTGTGTGTGTGTACATGTGTGTGTCTCCTTTAAAAGTAAATTCAGTGCTTCTGAATACGGCAGATACCAAAGCCTGTCATTGTCTAGGCAGACCTTTTGAAAGAGCTTCTCCCCATATATTCTTCCACAAACCCTCAGTCTGACCATGGTGCACCTCCCCCAACCCCAATTATTTCAGTCTGGGGGTCACCGTCACAGCTCTGCCAATGCATCTCAATCCCGCCTTACAGCTGCCTGGCCTAGTCCAGCCGGGGCTCCCACTCAGGGCAACCGAGCCTTGATTTATGACATGCCTCTCCACTGGTCCTGGTCTCTCCTGGGGCGAGACTGCTGATCATGCCACATTTTCAAATTGGTTCTGCACTACAAACCAATGTCATGAGGGACATAATTTGGTTCTGAAGCCCATTTTCGACAGTGACCTCCCTAGCTCAGGGGCTGACCTCTGCTCTCCGGACATGAAAGATACCTGATTGTCCTCTTTTATGTTGAGATGGGGGGGGGGGTGTAAGGGTGCTGCTTCTCTGTTGCCAGTGCCCGAAATGCTTTCCCCCACTCTCTTCCCCAAGCCATTATGTGCAGTGATACAAGGTACTTGGGGTTCTAGCACTTTATACGAGGGCAAACCTGAACACCCCAGTTCTTTTTCCATTTATCAGAAAGGTCACATTGCATCTGCACACGTGACAAACAGAGCATGTGTGTCCTCGGGGAGGAAAATAAGTGTCAGTAACTGCTGGAAAGAGAGCAGTTTGTGATGGATGTGGGGGCCCAGGAGCAAGCAGATATATTCCTTGTTGAGGCAAAGGGGGTTTGTGTAGTGCCTTGAGGAGGAGACAGAGGACAGCCACAACCTTCCTTCCCAGGAGTGGGCCTCAGCACCTATCTGGGAGGGTTTCCTCTGGGTACCACAGCTTGGAAGTGACAGAATTTGCTTTTGTGATTTCCAGGATGTTCCCCCTACTTTTTCTCTCTCCATCTTCAGTGGTCTCCTCTTCTGGATGTCCTGGTCCAGGCTATCATGAGGAAGTCCCATCAGCATGTGATGCTGATGTTTGGAAGGATCAAGAGATACTGGGCAGATGACCACCTGGAGTTCATCTTATGACAGAAGTGATGATAATAATTGAGGTTATCGCCTAGTTGGTTTTTTTTTTTTCTTCTTCCTGCTCTGGGAACAACTTTTAATGCATTAATGCGTTTGTTTGTGAGGATGGTGCTGATAATATTGTGACAATGTTTCATAGATATGAAAATTAATGAGCAGAGCAGTTACCTTTTTTAGTGAGTGGCAGAACAATCCAATCTAAACTCTCAGGACCCTGGTGCCACACTTAACCACGTGTATTTGAAAACTTGTGTGACATATATGTGCATATATATGCATTAGGAGTTTTATGTGTATTATTTAAATATCTTTACAATAATGGTGTCATGTACCTAACATTTGCATTTTACAGACCAGGAACTCAATTTTCAGGCTGGAGAGATAGATCAGTTGGCAAAGTGCTTGCCTTGCAAACACAAGGACCTGGGTTTGGTCCAGCAGCACACAGATTGAAAAGGCCAGGGCATAGTGGTGTAGTTGTGAGAGCCTAATACCAGGAAGAAATAGACAGGCAGACACTTGGGGCTTGCTAGCCAGCCAGCATAGTCTACTAGGAAAATTTCAGACCTATGGGAGACTCTGCCTTATCCCCCAAAGGTGGATAGCACTTGAGAAAGGACAGCTGAGGCTGTGTCTTCTGGCCTCCAAATGTTCATGCATGCACACATGTGGATGTGTGTGCAACTAAATGCAACTACACAGATACATACAAACTTTAAGTGACTTTATATGAACAAGCTGGCCGTTGATCTAAGTGTGTTAAGCCTCAAAGTCTGAGTTAGTTCCATTTGTTTCAGGGTTCCCAGAGGTAACAACGCTATCCCAGTATATTTAGATCTGAAACTGAAGGTTGAAGGAAAAGCTACATGTATCCAAAAACATTATTTTGTGCCAGTATAGCACCAGAAACAAAGGAGAAGTTAAAGAAAATTAAAATCTGGAGTTTGTTGTTGTTGTTTTGAGACAAGATTTCAGTCTATAGCTCTGAATCATCTGTCCCTCTTTGGTGCATGTTAGTCCCAAACTCATGACAATCCTCTTGCCTCAGCCTCACAAATGCTGGGGTTGTAGGTGTGAACCACCACTCTAGCTTTGGGGGGTATTTCGAGAAGTATGCAATCATATCTTTAGATAGCTGTCCACTCAGCAGTGCTCTGTGGAGGGAACATTGGAGCACTAGAGACACACAAGACACAGACAAGAGTTGAGATCCAGCCAGGGCTCTATCACTTTCTATCTGTGGGCAATTTTTATGGGCTGTTTAACCATGACTGAGCCTAATTTTCTCATCTGTAAAATAGAAATGATGCGAGCTCTACCCACCTCCTAGACATTCTAAATTGAGAAGATGATGGGCGTCATACAGTTATCGCTGATGAGCTAAGAGGTGGGACCCAAAGCCTAAAAGAAAGAGGTCAGTGTTCTTTACTCAAACTCATGAGGGCAAGGGGTGAGAAGTAGTAGGAGGGTTGATTTTAGAGTTTGATGGCTGTGTTTGTTGCTTTTCCAGTTGTGAAGGTGAGAAAGAGGAGGATTGACTTTAGAGCTCCATGGTCGTGTTAGTTACATTTCCAGTTGTGGCAAAAGCAACACAAGGAAGGAAGGGCTTCTTTTTGTTCCCAGTTGGAGCAGACAGTTGTCATGGTGGCAGGGGCATGAGGCAGCTGCTCACCTGTAACTTCAGTCACAGAGCAGAGTCTGTGTAATACTCTACTGAACTTGCTTTCTCTTTTTTCCATCATAACATTTTCATTGCCTGTTTGGGAATTTCACATCATGCATGCCAATCACACTTACTTCCCAGTTTCCCAGGTCTGCCTTCCCACTCTTGTGACCTCCCCTCCAAAAAAAAAAAAAAAAAGAGAAGAAAAGAAAGAAGGAAGGAAGAAAAGCAAGTTTAATTTGTGTTGTCTATACGCTCATTGGAACATGGTGAAACTCCCAGTGGCCCCTTAAAGAAAACCGAGTCCATCTCCACCAGAAGCCATCAATTGTGGAGAGCTATAGTTAGCATCCGTATCACAAGTTTTAAGAGTTCTCTTCAATGGCTTTCTGTCTAGACTGTTTTTTCTACGAGTGAGGTGAGGGGATGGAGGGGGTGGGGTATGAGTTGTCACAGAGACAGTCTATGTCCCTCTTTCACAATTGTGAGTCCACAGTCACGAATGACACTGCAGAAGTATTTTCCTTGCCCTTTACAGTAAGTGGGAATACAGGTTATGGATCATAGACACATGGTTTTCTGGCAACAGCGCAGACCACGGACACCCAGGTGGTCTCCAGTGTCAGGGAATGTCGCAGATCTCAGCATGGTCTCTGGTGGCAGTGCAAACCATGAACATCAACACTGTCCTCTGCCACAGCTCAGGCCATGGACACCGTCATAGCATTCAGTGGCAGTACAGGCCAGGGATATCAACATGACCTTCTGAATAACATGGGTCAGGGACATCAATATGGTCCCTGGTGGCAGCCTAACTCATGGATGTCAACATGGATTCAGGAAGTCGCATAGATGACAGAAATCTACATGGCCTTAGGTGGTAACACATTTCACTGACATCAACATGACTTCTGATGGCAGCATAGATCACCGCCATCTGCATGGGCTCAGTTGTAACAAGGGCCATGGCTGGGACCCCAGCCCACTGATGGCATCATCCATGTTTACAGTGGATCTCCCCTCTTTTGTTCAGTGTTCTGGAAGCACCCTCCCAGACACATTCAGAGGTGTGTTTCCATGGTGACTCTCAATCCCATCCAGTTGACAATCCAGACTATATAGCAATTAGTCATTTAGCTTAACCTTGGAGAGGGCTGGCTAGTTAAGATTGGCTGGTGGTGACAAAGACTTGGAAGTACTCCTGGACATGAAGCA
Source organism: Cricetulus griseus (assembly GCF_003668045.3). NCBI lineage: Eukaryota > Metazoa > Chordata > Mammalia > Rodentia > Cricetidae > Cricetulus > Cricetulus griseus. The sequence goes on from NC_048598.1 coordinate 23,317,679, forward strand.
ATGAAGTGACTGCCCAGTGGGGTGATGAAGAACACTGAGAGACAGGTGCCTTTTCACAATGGAAAACATTCCCAGGAAACAAGGTTGGAGGGATCAATTTATGCACTGTAACATATACATAATAATTTCTATTTGTTCTGTAATAGCTGCTTTCTGTCTTAAAGATAATTGGCACAAAGGAAGTCTCTTCTCTGTAATTTGGTTAGTGAAGCCATTCTCACTGGGCAATGACCACACATTCATATTATTTTAAATGAACTATCAATGCTAGAAAACCTGACATTGGCAAAGCTTTCTTCTGACCCAGCCCAAACAGTTGTCAGACACAAGGTACTTGATCTATCTGTGTGGAGTGGAGAAGGTAAAGAGACGCATGCTAAGCTGAATGCGTGGGAGAGTTGGCAAGGTCACACAGGTGGACAGACGTGGGCGTGGCAAGCACACACCCTTGAGTCTGTTCAGTCAGCGCCTGGCTGAGGAGCAGCAAAGAGTCAAGGAACACTTCAATGTCTTGTATCTTTTCTTTCCAGGGACACTAAATGGTCTACCATGCCCATTGCTGAGGCTCCAATTTGATAAATGTTTACATTCAGGAAGTATTTCCCTGTCTCACTCTTATGCCTCAGCCTTAGGTGCTGTGAGGCAACTCAAACTTCAGCATCACTCCTCATTATTCCTTCCCACTTGTTTCTCCTCTAGCCCTCTCATTCTGATAAATACGATACATGGAATTTTCTCTTCTACATTGGAGTGTGTGTGTGTGTATGGGTGTGTATGTGTGTGTGTATGTGTATGTGTGTATGTGTGTGCGTGTGTGTATGTATGTGTGTGTATATGTGTGTGTATGTGTGTGTATATGTGTGTGTATGTGTGTATGTATGTGTGTGTATGTGTGTGTGTGCATGTGAGTGTGTATGTGTGTGTGTGCACGTGTGTGTATGTATGTGTGTGTATATGTGTGTGTATATGTGTGTGTATATGTGTGTGTGTGTGTGTGTGTGTGTGTGTGTGTGCGTGTGTGTATTACATACATGTGAGTATGCAGATGCGCGTACTTGTATGTGTGTGTACACATGTAGAGAACCAGAGCAGGATGTCAGACGTCTTTCTCAATTGCTCTGTGCCTTACTGTCCTGAGATAGAGTCTCTTACTGAATCAGAAACTCAGCATTTCAGTTAGGCTAGCTGACTAGTAGACTCTAGGGATCCACCAGACTTCACTTCCCAATGCTGGGCTGACAGGCACGTGCACAGATGCTCTTACCCACGGAGTTATCCCCCTCATCTCCTTTTCTATATTTATCATGAATAAAACGTCCAGTCCCCATCCTTGAATTGTCCCTTATTCATAATTATTTTATATTCTATTACTCATTAACCAATTCACTATTAAATTGTACCAGCTCTTCTTTTGAAACACAGCCCAACTCTGATCATTTCTCATCCTCTTTTCTCTTTTCTGGTTTAAAGCAAAGGACACATACACCTCGCTGCTTTCACCCTGTCTCCCTCCAGTGGATCTTCCAGCTAGTCATCAAAATAAACTCTTTGAAAACGTAAAGCGAGTCTTCTGATCCTCAGCCGGAGATGGGCAAAGCAAATGGAGACTTTCTTGAATGTATCCATTATGGTAGCCTAATCCCTAGGAAGAGGGTATGGAAGGAGGCAGTACTAAAGTCTGTGGGAGATTTTTTGGAGGTGAGACAGAATGGGAGCTGACATCAGTCAGAACAATGCTTATAAAATAGAAGTAGAATCCCGAACTCACTTACTGGCCCAGACCTTGGGATTTCTGTGAGAATGTAGGTTTTATAGGGAGGTAGGCAACTCCTAACCTGGAACGACATGTGGTTGAAATTATAGAAGAAAGACAAAATCTTGAAGAAAGCTACTGGATGGAAGGCTGGAACAATTCTTGTGGGGAGTGGGGAGCCCCTGTATGTACCCACAGTCATGCTGGTTCTCATTTATCAGAGTAAATACTCTCCTGGCCACATGGTTAGAATGTTCTGACAAAGCATGCCAGATGTTACCAATAAAGCGAGCCCTTCTTTTTACATACCGTTATTGGCATAATATTTTCTCTGTTTCCAGCTCTTGTGGAGGCGTTGTTGACAGTTTGATGGACTAAGGACTCACTCTGGGTTTGATTGCGTCTCAATCACCAAAACCCCAAACTGAAAGGAGAGTAAGAGCTAACTATCCGTCTTGACTGAAAAATGTAATAATAGTAGCTCAGATAGAATATCCCAAGTAAAAAATGGTTTCACATGAGGAAGGTCCCAGAGGCTGCTGTATAAGCCCTATTAGTTGGCTTTCAGAGTTGGCGGATATGAGAGGTAGATTATGTGTTCTCTACTGAAGATTAACTACAAGGAGGAAAGACAAGGAGAGCAGAGGAAAGCCAGCGTTAACTAGCAATACAGAATATACACGAATCATCTCTAAGGACTTGGTCATTTGTAAATGTTAACTGCCATCTTGGCAATCATGATAAAATGTAACAACTACCATGTGTTTTATGAATACTTTTGCTAGATACTCATGTCTATATTATTATAAATATTGTACATAAAATATATGTGTCCATACATCATATATGAAATATATATTATAGGTGGAGAGACAGATGGATGGTAGATGGATAGATAAATGTATGGATGACAGTCTTTTTTTCATGAAGCCACAAGACAGACATTAATATCTCATCCATTTGTTTTACAGCATTCACGGTCTTCTTTTTCCATCATTCTACCTTTGTTTTCCTTTCCTTCTTCAGGCATTCTGAGCCACTCATTGGTATTATCTACAGAATATTTTATTCAGGAGACTGGAGGGGCAAAGCTAACATGCCAGGCCATACTTAGGTCAACATTATGGAGATGTGTTTTTTTTTTCCCCATTATCCTGAGGGTACATATTAGGGACCTTAAGCCCTTTGAGTCTTTTCTCCTCTGTAGATTGAATTTGGCATGGAAAGGTTGCAAAACCAAAGCTAGACACAAAACCCCCAAACAAGGACAAAGACTTCCTTTTTATTGCTATGTATCCGTGATGTAGATAGGTTTCATAAGGGCATTTTCACACAAGTACAAACCAAACTTTGACCACACCCACTCTTTTCTTTTCTCTTGCCCCTCCTTCCCAAACCCTGCTTTGTTCTTCAAGCCTGTTGACACTCTTATGTACATCCATGTGAAATCTTTATTCTGCTAACATAATAATTGGTGATGATGGAAGTCATTTCTAGAGGAGGGTAAGGGGATGACATGGGTCATTCTCTGAAGCTGCTTTGGCCTTTATTTTGTAAGTAGGAACTAAGTTTCAGAATAGTTAGATTAGAAGCCCAAAATGGTAGCCAGGAAAAATGTGTATTTAATTCAGGTCTACTTTGACAGATACTGTCTTCAGCTTTTATTTGTAGCTTACAATCTGTATGAGTGATCCAGCTTTGACTCCTTTGCTTTGAGTCATCCTGTGAACCCTGGTGGCTGAAGTTGTATCAGAGGTGGGAAAGGCAGCCTTGTGGAATGGGTTAGGGGTCTGTATAGCACACAAATGTACAATACATTCTATAACAAGACAAATAAAAACTCTGCTTGAAAACTGAGTGATTGAAACACTTTCTCCCTGGAGTTGGACTCACTTTTCCATCGAGAGGCTGCATTTCTCATTCCTGGTACCCAGTTCAACCTAAGGAATCCATGTGGACAGGCCACAGAGAAGGCTTGGGTCCTGCACATGGGGCCTGGGCTATGTCCTTTGCTCTGGGACAATAGGTGGTGTTCACTACAATAGAAATCTTTTCATACCTCCTTGTCTTATTTTTCACTACATCTTTCTGCCATTTTATGAAAGAGCTAACCATCAGGGAAAGCATGCCACATTCCTCGCTCACTTTTTCCACGACTGACATTTACTATTCCTGAGCAGAAGGTGACCATCACTCTACAAAGTGAGGGGCATAAAGCAGGGAGATATTGAAATTGTTGGAGCTACCGTTAAATTCCTTTAAGCCTAAAGGAGATTGTGGATTCTTTTTCCTTTTCTTTGGTATTAAACCTTGTTCCTTTTCTTAAGGGTGCCTTCTTCATCCCTCATAAGTTGGCCCTTACAAAGAATTGTTGTGACAAAGATCCAGGATGGATCAGATTCTTCCTGGCCAGCTATTTATACAGATAACAGCTGGCACAAAGGCACAGCTCATTGGTGACTAGATAGGTAGACATGAGATACAAGGAAGAAGATACAAGGAAAATGCCAGAACACAGCACATGCCAGGAGGCCCGAGAATTAGTAGCAACAGAGGAAGAGAAGGGATTTTAGTTCTCTTTAAATCTGGAAATAGAGGGACAGAGTTGTTCCTCCTAGCCCCCATGAGAAGTATTCCATCAGTAGGAATATGCTGATAGCTTCAGACACTAGATATTCAAAATATCCCTCAACTTCTAAGGCAACGGCGATTTCCCCCACTCATCTTTAGAGTTGCTTGACTATCACGTCAATGGCTTTTAAGTAGCAATGTTTTCACTTGTAGTCAGGCTGTCATCTTCACAGGCTAGGTCCCTCATCCCTAAGCTCAACTTTTAGGCAAAGCATTTTAAAGCTAGGTCCAAACCATATAGCTTACTTGTAAATTAAAAGTTCCACTTTTGCTTCTTGTCAAGTTAGAAAGTAGCTCGGAGATGTGATTAAGGTGTTGTACCTGAATTTTGCCAGGAAATACTTCAATTTCTGGTCCTGTTGTAACCTTTGGTCCAGGTAAGTGACACCTCTTTGAAGGGATCAGATTCCTGTATGGGGTTGTTAAGATCTGAAAACAACAGCAATAGCAACAATAATTTAGTAGCACTTGAATTTCCAGATCATAACTTCATGACAGCTCCATCTAATCTCTTTATTTACCCATGCCCTCCTGTGTATCATCCAGGAGGTAGACAACCATTCCCAGCAAGGACACTGAGTTTCAGATAGAAGCATTTTGCAGAAATAAACACAAAGGAGAATGAACTGCATCTTGGAATTGTGAAGATCTTGGTATGTTCAGGCCTTTGTAACAAAGTGATGTTCTGGGGAATTCAAGATCAAAACGTTCACAGACTTTCTGAGATCTTTCTTTTTGTACTGCAAATGGCCACCTTCCTGCCATAAGTTTACATGGTGATGAGAGCGCACACTCCAGGCTCCCTCTCTTAGAGGGGCACCAATTTTATCAAGGGAACGTCAGGCTCCTGAGCAGTTCTTTATCTACTCTATCATCTCAAGTCAGTACTTGAGATAAGGCCCTGCCTTGTCTTTCCTCCTAAGGCTCAAGCCCCCTTCTCCTAATGTTATCTTGTTGAGTTTAGGAGTTCAATATATGATTTTTTAAAACAAACATTTGACCTATGGCAGTGGGTTAGAAAAAAGAAGACACCAAGAAAATTAAAATGTCACATGAGGTCTCATCTTTCTTAGTGACATTTAATCACCAGGAACTACACCATTGTGTCTCTGTAGCTTTTGCTTCTGTGTATTCCTGCAAAGTAGTGGGATCTTTTTCAGGCACTTAACTCCAGAGAAAAGCATGCGTGTTCACACAAAAATGCTCCCAAACTTGTCAATATAGTGACTTTGGGATTTTGTGGTAGTCCACTGCTTAATAACTTTTCAAAAATCTAGAAAGTCATATCTTCAAACGGGCTCTGTGCATTTACTTTATAAACTATGTTATCAACACTCCAAGTTTCTTTAGCTAACTTAACTTTGGCTCTTCCTATTTCTTCAGCCTAGGCTTAAAGAATCTGTGTGTTGTTCCTTGGGGTCCTCAAGGTAATTTCTCCTAACGGTGCGAAGATCTCTTCAAGTTTGTTTTTAAGTTCCAGTGAGTTTCTTTTCAGTTGTCTCTATTTTTATTAGTTTTCTTTCTGAAATGTTTGTTTCTAGCTTTAATATCTTTGCTGTCCTTGACCATCTTGTTATTTTTCCAGGGACCCCTGGAGCTAATGGGCTCTCCCACTGCCCACAGAAGGCATCCCAGAAAGCATGGCTACTTCCCAGGGGCCCCATCCATTGTTACCACAGTCATTTCTGGCCACCTGCTTCTGTGAGCATGAAGCAGCAGTTGTGGGTACAGGTGAGTCTTTGGGTTCATCTTCCTGGACAAGTAGTCCCACAGCAGGCAAAGACTAAGGATGATGAGGTGTCATCCTTTAATGGAAGTATGGTTTAGGGCTGAGATGATGTACTTAAAGTGATTTTTGAGTTTATGAAATGTTGTATGTGTACCTACTCTCCTTCCTCTGGTCTAAATGAACCACAGACACCAACTAGAGGAACCATAGACAAATCCAAGACAAAGGGCTCCCTGGGTTTCTATAACCACAGGCCAACATCAGCCCTGTGGTGAGCAGCAGACTGACATCTCCCTCACCCTGACTCCCAGGCCTCAAGTTATCCAGTCTCACACCAATCTTAGTGCTGGTGAAGGATTTCACAGATGCCATTAATGTTTTAGGTCAGTGATGCCATATAAGCCAAGCGACCCTGAATTAATAATGTAAGTCTTTTAAAAGAAGACTTCTGGCTGCTAGAAAATGAGGAGAGGTTTGTGGGATAAGAATGATTTCACATGTTACTACTGACTTTCCTAGGGAATCATGTTCCTAAAGACTTTATGGAAGCCCTGCCTTAATGCTTGCCTTGACAGTATGTATAGTGCTAGCACAACCCTCTCTTTCCTGCTTGTTTTCAATCAGCTACTTTGTCAAGTGATAATCCTGAATGTAACCTGTCCTCTGCTACAAGTGCTGGTAGCCCTGAAGAGCCATGATCCCTTTACCCTCAGCACATTTCCCATCAGGTCAAGGATACCAGGTAGCATGGAAGATGAAGCAGAATGCAACTGAACTCAAATCAACTTGCATTTCTTGAGTCTCCCTTAAGATTTTGTACAACAGATGACTGCTGTGTGGCCCACGTTCATAGACAGATTCCAGCCTAGGAGAGCAGCAACTTTGTAAGGAGCAACTCAGATTTTAATATGTACTGGAATAAAGTGACAGGTCTCACTATGAACTATGAAGCAAAGACAGGTACTTCTTGGGAAGGGAGATACTTAGGGTTGATAGTAAAGATGGGGTAACTATTCCCTCAGATTGACTACCACTTTGATAAAAACTATGCATTTGTGTGTGTGTGTGTGTGTGTGTGTGTGTGTGTGTGTGTGTGTGTGTGTGTGTGTGTGTGCATGTGAGTGTGTACATGTAGGTTAGAGGTTGACTTTGGGCATCTTTCTTAATGGCTCTACCTTAGCTTTGGGGACAAGGTCTATCATTGAACTCGTAGCTCACCTGGCTTGTCTAGCTAGCCAGTAAGTTTCTTGCCTCTCTATGTATAGGATTGTAGCCTGTGTATCTGCTGGGCCTGGGTTTTATTTTTCATTTTTATGTGTGTGCTAGAGATTAAACTCTGGTTTTCTTGTTTGTGCAACAAGTACTTTCCAAGTTAGCTTTCTCCCTAGTCTTGAACTCTGTTTAGAAATAAGTCCAACAGCAGGAAACACAGAGCACATTCACCCTGAATTAGATGCTCACCCTTCCCACCAGGTCCCCTGGTGGCCTTTGTCACTTTGTCATATCTTCATTTGTCCTGTGGGCTCAAGTAAACTGCTGGCCAGTTTTCCAAGTGCCTACTGTGTGCTAAGCACATGACAGGAACACGGGAGAGATTGCAATGTATAAAGTCTGGGTGTCTGACCTCAGTTAGAAGAGGTATGAGATTGAGAGACAGTGATGGAAGCCAGAGTCCACTAAGCTGAGAAGGTACCATGTCTGTACTGGTACCATGCAAGCTGTAAAATGGGCCATTTCCATCTTTATGGGTTTACAATTGAATGTCATGTTTTGAAATGGGAAGGCCGGAGAGGAAAGGACAGATAATTATCTGTCCTCCTACAGATCCATGAGCTCCTGAAGCTGAGAGGGAATTAAAAATGTAAATGAGGTCTCAGAGTCATTCCTCTCAAGCTGTGAGCTGTGCAACTTCAGGCAAAGAGGTTTGGAAAGTATCTCTCCTTCACTGCAAAAGAGGAGAGTCCCAGCTGCTGTGTCTCCAACGCTGAGCTAACCAGGTGGCTCTGTGTATTCAGCCTGGACAGTGACAGTGTGCTCTAGTTTTCTAGTCAGGGTGGAAGTGCAGAGTTGAGCATTGGAGTAAGCAGGAATGGATTACCACTCAGGACCCCCTCCCATTAGACATTTTCTGAACAGAGATTGGTACCTGTGGCCAGAACCTCCCCGATAAGGGAGAGGGGCGAATTCAGGACTTGGAACTCTGAATATGTATGGCTCCAATTTCTTTGTGTGGCTGATATCTGACTGGATAGTTATTCTTTGAGATTATACATTCTGACTCAGAGGAACAAAGGGCTGGTGAGAGCTGCTCTCTGGTGCTTAATAATTTGAAGGAATTTACATTTCAATGCAGCCCTGTGTTGGGTTTCCCACACAACCTCTTCCCCTATGTCCTACCCCCCCCTTGATTTCCTCCAATGTAAAGTTGAGTTGATGAGTCTCTGGGTGTGAGCAGGCTGTAGGGAGAAGGGACGGAGGGAGGGAAAGCATAGACACAGCATCAGAGGGAAGAGATTTATTGATATTCTACTTAGAATTTATTCCCTCAGAATCCTATTTATTTTATTTATGTTTATAAATCACATATTAGCAAGTACAATGAAATCTTCTAAAAGCCCAGTAGGTTACTTGGCATTCTCTGTGATTGGAAAGAGGCAAAGGGGAGCTAAATGTGAAGGCATGGGAGGAGCTGGGGGACAGGAATGTTGCAGTTTTTGGAGAAGACATCTTCCAGAGAATAGCAGGTGTCACTTTTCTTGCTTTGTGTCAGCCAGTGCAATCCAGATAATCTTCCCTGTCCCTCCCCCACTGTCTTCCCCCAGAGAATTCCTTGTCAGGTAATTAACCATCAACATTACAGAAAGTACTTGCCAGGCAGAAGTGTGAAAACACATTTACACCTCATGTAAATGGGAGAGGTGATTTTTTTTTTTTCCTGTTTGAGTGACACCTGAGGAGCCATACAATGTCAAAGATAAAATCATCCATGGTTGGGATTCTATTTCTGAAAGGAGCCACCCTTTCTCTCTTTACTCCTGTGCCACAGGTCAGGGGACATAGTAGCCACGGCTGGCCCCTTTGCTAATAAGAAGGCTATTTTTCTATTGTATGTGAAATCAATAAACTTGTAAGATGCACAGTTGTTCCATGAGGTGATTTTATTATTATTATTTTTTTTTTATGAAACTTTAATACAACAAGGACAGAGAAAGAAAGTTCAAGAGGTCAGGAGAGCAGGAAGAGGGTGTCAAAAATGTTTCATGGAAGAGGCAAATCCCCAGCAAGGCAAGGCTGGAGTGAAAGGAGGGCATGCTGGGTGATGGGACAGGAAAAGCAAATGCAGGAAGGAATGAGGTTTGAAGGAAGGTTTCCCAGCAGAAGCCTCACCTTCCATTGAACCTTCTACAAAGAGGAGAGTTGACAATAACTACAATGATAGTGAAGAGGTTGGAGTGCTGTAGGCCCAGAATCTGATTATCATTTATGTCCTGGCCATCTTCATCCGTCTTAGTAGCCATTCCTTTCCCATGTCTATGTCTGCCTAACACTGCTGTGGCTAACAGGAAAAACTGTGAAATATATTTGCAGACTACTAGCTTCTGCCAACTGAAAAGATGGTTCTGAGGCCTAGATAGTGTGGGGGACTGAATAATTCTGTTATGGACTATTTGGGGGCCCAGTCTCTAGCTCCAGTAAACATGGAGCACCAGAAGGCTCCGGCCTCACCATTGTATTGTTAATGTCAGTAAGGCTACTATTGTTTAACATGGCCTCAGGGTAATATGCCTCTTATTTGCATCTGTATGTGCCTAAGCATCTGAACAGGCCCTCACCTGGGCAGAGGAGTGACAGGTGTGTGAGTAACTTGTGAGGATGGGAGGTGAGGAGATAGGGGCGAGTGACCAGAGGAGAGAGGAGAACAAAGAGGGATGGTTCCCTTGTGGTATTGGCAGGACGGTTAAGAAACCCCAGAAAAGATGGCTAATAAAGAAATGACTCTAGTTCTACAACATGGAACTGAGAGCTCTCTGAAGATGACAGGATGCCTGTGTTTGATCTTTATCGCCGTTGGGTTTCTGGGAGCTTCCAGGTCCAGACACCCCCACTCAGGCGGAACCTCATGGCTGTCATGGGTTAAAGCTGAGACAAGCCGGGTCATGACAAGATAGCAGCAATTTCCTGCTTTGCTTCAACCCACCCCCCTAATGTTTCACCAATGTATTGACATGTGCTTAACTTATGACTTTCTTTGTTCTGTTACCATGGAATTGGGGATAATGTCAATCTGTGTTTCTGGGCCATGGTTGCTCATATTTGGCTCTGGAATGAACTATCATGCATTCTCTTTGGAGTTTGCATGGCTCATTATTTAGTATAAAAGTCTTGGTAGATGAGGTTAGTTTATAGCCACATCATAAAGTACTTTAGGAATTAAGAAAGCCAGTCTATGAGTGAGATGGGCTGAAAGGGCAGGTCAATGGAAGATTGGTTTTTATGCTGATAAGAATAAAAGTATGGATCCCCTTGATATCACAGTACTTTTAGAATCAACAATAGGGAAAGTAGATATCGACACTTTCTCTAACTAAAGTAGCAGGAAGGAAATGAAAGACTATAAAGATCCCAGTGAACTATGGTTAGTTTCAACAAGAACATTCTTGAAAGGGGGAACTATGCTCATGGCAGGGGAGGCAGGGCCTTTGAGCTCTATCATTGAGGCATTGAACAGCAATTACAAAAGCTGACTTCAAGCTCAAACTTTCACTCTTAGGCTGATGGCTGGAGGTGGTGGGATGAGCAGGTGCTTCCTACTATCGTCATGTCTTCAGGGCATCACTAGGCATGGGACCAGTGAAAAGATGTGGACCCTGTTTTAACAATGTTGATGTCACAGCATTTTGATGCAACTTGGACATTATTTAAACATAGCCATGAGTTTTCTTTATACTATTTTTCCTTTTCTGCTTTGAAATGCAAGTGTTTGTTATTGATGTTCAAGCATGATAGACTGACACACCAAATGATAGCTACATTGCAAGATTCTTTCTCCAAAGAGATGAGGGTCCTATACCAGAGGAGACCAGGAGCCTGCATTATAGTTTCTATGGGAAGGAATGGGCAAGCGAGGCTTTGAAGGTTTAGGATTGGCTTGTGTAAGTTGTGGGTGGAAGAACTGGTGCTGTGCAGTGTCCAGGGAAATAATGACCAGGATTGTAAGAGCCAAATAAAGGGCTTGGTGGGGTAGGAGGTTTTGACTGGTTGCACTGCAAATAGAAGTATGTTTTCTGTGATGGTCTCCATTTTCTGTAGAGAGAAACCTCTGTGATGGTAGCCACACTTATCTGTGAGTATAAGGATGTGGTTTAGAATGTAGTAAGGATTTATTCTGGTCTAGGAAAGCATCAATGGTAGATTCTTTTCTAAGGTCCATGACCTCATTATCCCCAAGAAACTGGCTAAGTTTCCAGTATCAGGGGCTTTAAGTCCAATTAGACAGCTGTTGGTTGCCATGGACATGTGGATTCTCCTCATTACACCTTTATGCATATCTTGCCATGCTGTTCACAGGCGTTACAACCTTTAGGACCTTTAATTGCTTCCCTCACTTGGCAGCTTGCTTAGTATTTTCCAGAACTATGGGAGCTTGATCCCAGGAAAGAGACTCTCAGGTTAGGTCCTGCTTGAGTCCTCTGAGTCCTGTGTCGTAAGTATGTGGTACCTTCAGTAATAGGGGCCCACCCATAACCCCTGAGAGGCAACAAAGAGCTACCCAAAAGTCTGGGGAGTCATTTGGACTACCCAAACCAACCATTCAAAAAGAGTTTTCTTATGCTTTCCACTGGGGTATTATTAGTTTATGGTTCTGGTGGGGAGCACTGTCTGCTCAAGTGACTTAACTTCCTTTAAGATCAAGTGTGTGTGTGTGTGTGTGTGTGTGTGTGTATGCACATACATGTGTATGTGATGCTATGATTCCTTAAACCTTTATTCAAACAACCTTGGTATTATTTGTACCGTGTCTCTCCTACTTCTTTATTGACCCCCCACTCCTTTCTCCCTACTTGGAACTCATCACCACAAGTGGACACAATGGAGAGTTAACAGATTGCAAGGAGCCCAGCTCCAGTGCATCTATAGTTCAGGGACCATCACAGAAGAGGGCGTGGAAAGACTGTAAGAGCCAGAGGACCATGAAGTCTGCTGTGAAACAGACTGTCCCGCAAATGACTGCAGAAACAAGACTGGAGCAAAGGCAATATCAATAGACACACTAATGTGAAAGCAGGGAAACTTCAAGGATGTCACCCCTAGACAAGAACTACAGGCCGTTACTGACTTCTGGGAGAAGGAGAATTAGCCTCTCCCAGGGATGAATCCAATACAGAGTGGTCAGCACTGAGACCAGATACATGCAAACATAAAAAGTGGACTCAGCAGGTTGTATTCATATGTATCTCTGCACACACCTGCGCACGCGTGCTCGCACACACACACGTATGTAATAATAATAAAGAAAAGGAAGTGATGAACTTGAGAGTGGGATTGGGGAGGCTAGCTGGGAGGGGTTGCAGGAAGGAAAGGGAAGGGGAATGGTAAAATATTTCAATTTTTTAAAAAATAAAAAATAAAAAGAAAGTATGGGGGTGGCTGGAGAAATAGATCACCGATTAAACAGCATTTATACTGTTTTTGTATAGTATCTAAATTTGGTTCTCAGAACCCATGTTGCTTGGTTCTTAACTGCCTGCAATTCTAGTTCCAGGGAGTCCAATGCCTTCTTCTGGCCTCTGCAGGCTCATGTGCACAGATTTACTCCCCACCCCATACCCCCAAGACATGCATACATAGATATAATTAAAAATAAATGCTAACTTTTGAAGGTAGGTTTTCGGACAAGTCCTTGCTATATCTAGGAAGTGACAATCTGTGAGGGGGTGGTGGTGTCCTTTCAGCATTAGCAAGGCCTCAGGTTTAAAGCACCAGAAACACAGTTAATACCTTTGAAGAATTTGCTTTTCCTTATGTGCTTCCTGAGATTTCTCACTGGAGACTAGCAAAGCTCCCTTCCTAAGCCTATAATGAGAAGTGTCTACCACACTTGCTTGCCTTGAAAGTAGAGGATGTGAGTTTAATCCCCGGAACTCATGCTAAGAAAGAAAGACAGAAAGAAAAGAGATGTGTATGACAGCATGCACTTGACACACTAGCAGAGGAGGCAGCCAGAGGTGGACAGATCCGTAGGGCTCATTGGCCAACTAACCTGGCTTACCAGGGAAGTTTCAAGCTAGAGAAAGATGTCTCAATAGATGAAAGATAGACAGCATCTGAAAACTGACATGGCTTCTGGCCTCCCCACTCACAAACATCACACACACACACACACACACACACACACACACACACACACACACACACACACACACCACAAACAAAAGGAGAAAAGACAGATGAAACAAACAGAACACAAACAACAGTCTTACACCCAACCTTATTAATGTGTTAAACGTAAAAGAACAGACATTACCTTAAAAGGCAGAGATCATCAGATTGGATTCTACAAAGTTAACCTGATTTCAACGGAGGCATCTTACTAACTAAACTGTGTCCTTAGCCATAATTTCTTTTTCATGTTTCTTCAGTAGATAAATTATATCTTTAAAAAATCAAGTGTCTCCATTGGCTTTTTAGCAACATTTCTTTTAAATATTTAGTTTTTAGTGTGTTTGTTTGTGCGTGTGTGCGTGCGTGCGTGCGTGCGTGCGTGCGTGCGTGCGTGCGTGCGTGCGTGCGTGTGTGTGTGTGTGTGTGTGTGTGTGTATGGTGTGTAAATGTCCTGGGAGACCAGAAGAGGTTGTCAGAACCCCTGGAGCTAGAGTTACAGATGGTAGTGAGCCACCTGATGCAGGTGCTGGGAACTGAGTTTGAGTCCTCTGAAAGAGCAACATCCACTTTTAACTACTGAGACATCTCTCCAGCCCTATTAGCCACACTTCTTTATTATAGTTATTATTTTTATTTTTGGTTTTAGGGGTAATTACATTGTGCATGTATAACTTATTAAACACTGAACTAACATTACAACACTTTGCATATAATAATCTCAGCATGCATATTTATACTCAATCCTGCCCATATTTGTGATGAACATTTTTTTATGTTTGATTGTTATAAATTACGTAACACATCTTTGTTACTTTGACTAAACAGTCAATTGAAATTTAAAGAAATCATTCAGATTTTAATGTAACCACATTTTGCTTTATCTAGTCACCCCATCTCTTTCTGTGGCTAGTAATTCTATCCCCTGTTATCTCCATTTAGCTTAACAGACCTCCTTAAACACTTACCTTGTTGTATAGATTTATTGCTGGTAAAGTTTCTCAGTAGAAAAATCTCTATTTTATACCCAGTTTTGAAAGACACCTTACCTTGTTGCAGAATAAGCAGTTATTTTTCCTCCATTTCCATCTTTAAAATGGCCATTCCCTTGCCCTTGCCTCTAGACTGTCAGTTTTACTAAAATATACTTAGTTGAATTTTTTGAATGAAATTTATCGAACTTTTATATGTAAGTGATTTTTTTCAAATCAATTATCAAGAGCTGTTAATTAGTTTTTTATATCTCTTTTTCTCCACTACATCTTTAATATTCCAAGTCCAGTTTGTGTCAGATCACTTAATATTGCTTCATTTATCACTTGTCTTCTTTCTTATCTTGGTTTCTTATACATACTCCTTCATCAGTTTATTAATCTGTCATCATGTTTACCACTTATGATTCCATTAGTACATTCATATTTATTACTCAATCGTAGAATGTTAATATTTAAAAAATTACATCTCTGTTGAGATCTCCTATCTGTTCATTTATTATATCCATCATTTCCTTTGTTCTTTTCCCAAAGAGAAATTTGATGAAGCAATTTATAACTTATTAAACATACATGTTATAGATTAGTTATAAATTTATAGTAAACTAGCACAGTATAGTGAGAGTCATACATACATTTATATCTATTTCTAGCATCATGCAACTCTATGGTGGATTTGCCACTAGTGTTAGGTCTTGGGAAATGCTTATGTTCAAACATGACAGTGTTTGCTTAACTCAAGCTATATTAAAGAAGGATTTATGGTAGTTAGATAAAAGCTAGCATTCTCCCGGAAATTGTGAAAAGGAGGCATTTCCCACGCTTCTGCCCCAAGATTCTCTACTATTCTCTTTGTTGCTGTTCTCTTCTGTTCTTCTGCTTCTCTCTCCTCTTGAGAGATAGCCCTAGCCATGTTCAATCTGCTTCCTTTTCTCTCTGCTCTGAACTCTTCCAGATGCCTCTGGCTGCTCTCTGTCTCTCTTACACAATAAAAACCTTCACCCTAATGGAGTAGCCATTTTGGTGTTTTCTTTACTGAACCCCCATTTACAGTGGGGAATCAACACTATTTGCCGGTACAAAGTAAAATTGATTTGAATTTGGTCTCTCCCTCCTTCCCCATCTTCTTTACCTAGTCCAGGGATTCTACCTAGGGTACTCTATTCCATTTAGTCTTTTTGTCTTCTTTTCTGGTCTGTGTCAGTCCAGCTAATCCCTTATGGGTTAGAACAGGTCCAGCATTTTATAGAATGTTTCTCAACGTTTGTGTAATGTTTTCTTGATGGTTACACATGGTTTATAGGATCTGGAGAGAAGACTCGAGAGCCATTTTCCCTTTCTAATGACATCAGACATACAAGCTAAGCCCAATTTACTGTTCATATTTGTTAGCTCCTGCCACAGCCTGCTTTGTCAGAGGCAGGAGTTAGTCATCCCCTGCTGCCAGGTGCCTTTCCACCATCAGCTCTGTGACACACCCCCCTTTAAAAGTGCCCATCCTTTATAGTTCCCTTTTTTACCTCTCTTGCTTCTCTTGCTTTCTTGTCTTTCTGTCTGTCTGCCTGCCTCTCTCATGTCACCACTCCAAGACTGCCTTTTTGCTCTCTCACTCTCCTCTCCCTTCCCCCAATAAACCTCTTACACTAACTCCGTTGCACCCTGGCATATTCTCTTAGGGGCATACCTTGGCAGGGCAGACCAAAGGTACCCACTTAGCCATGTTTTATCCTTTCAATATTAGCCTCAATTATTTGGTTATAGTAGGATTAGGTCAGGATTCTGAAGTTTGGGGTTTGACTGGCCTTTCTGTGCCCAAAGTCTAGAAACACATCACAAGGACAGACCATATAACTTTGAGACTTTTGTACAGTAATTTTCTCACCCCAGTCCCTAGATTTTCTTTTTCATTTATTCCTTCCTGACTAAATGTGTGTTTTCCTGATTCTCTGAATGCCTATCATCTTTTATTGCATACAGAAGGATACAGTGTTCTGTTCTTTTCCCTTAAATAATATTAAGCTTTGTTCTGGGAGGCAGTTCATTCACTGACACATCAGCTTGATCTTTTCAAGTGTTGTTCTAAGACCAATTTAATGTGGGCTGTGAGCAGCCATTCTTTTAAGGCATGATCTTTCTGGGTCTCCAACTGAATGTTTGGAGGTACTTATTCCCAGAGGATTCCTTGCCCTTGCTTGTTAGCGCTCCGTCACTGCTGTGTAGGCTTCAAGATGACCATTCCCCTCAATCCTTCCTGAACTCAACCTCTGAGCATCATGGTGTCTTAGCCTAGAAAGAGAAATGTGTTTGGCAAGCCCTCCACCCCACCTGCCCCCACCAAAAAAAGCACATGGACTCAGAGTTGGGGGGTTGTTCCTTGACAGTTTCCTCTTCCAGTTTCTTGCTCACAGAGTCCAGCTGCTTCAGCGGTCTAAGATATAGACCTGTCTCCTCAATCAGGGAGACTGTTGTTTCTGTTTGGAGTCTAATTCCATCGATGGTGATTTCAAAGTGATCTCAGCATATTAGCAAAAAACTGGACTGTGTGCAGCACTCACCTGCTGTCGTCCTTCTTTCAAAGACAGCAACATTCCTGGGAACGCTTTCAAGAATCTTTTCTTAGTTGTATTGATATCATCATCATTCAAGAATCTTTTCACAGTTATATCAATATCATTCTCATTCAGTGTAAGTTTTCATATGCTACTCAGTAAATTAAAGTGGTTGAAATACAATACGAATCTAATAGACTTGGAAATCATGACCATCTCATCTTTGAATATCAGTTTCCAAGAGGATGTAGAACACTCTCAACATAGAAATATAGGATGGGTTGCATATTTAAATGGCTTGATTGCTTGATTTAGCTGTTCAGCAATGTCTCTTGCATTCTGAAGGGTGCACAGTAATGATGGAGCTCTAACGAGCAAGCATGGGGAATACCAATACATGATAACTGTGCATCAATAACATTTTTATTGAATTTTAAAATGTCTCTGTATTGTTTGTTCATAGAAGGGTTTAGGAGGAAATGTTGAAAACATCCGGCCTACTAATTGTTGACTTCAGTAGTGCATGCTGGGATTCAGAGAAGTCCACAGAAGTCCTTCATTTATGATGGTGAGCCGCCTAGACATTTAGTTTACCTCATTGTAGGTTTCTGTAATCAAGCAAAAGCAAGCCCCTCTTGATTCCTAACCAGGAAAGGCAACAAATACTCAAAAGTAGAAGCAAAGCCATTTGTTTATATGGCACTTTTAACGACAGCGGTAGATGATAAGGCTTATTACAAAAACAAACACACAAAAACAACAAAATTCTAAATTGTTGTGAATTAAGCATGAGAGTGAAGATTTTTTTTGTTTTCTCCTTAAATATATAAGGACTTAAATATATATGAAAGCTATGTTATCTTACTTTCTTAATCTTCCCAGGGCTAAAATATCCTTACCAAATAAAAAAGTATTTTATTTCAAACATCATTGTTTGTTATCCTTCCATAAAGTCTTTGGGCTGTTTTCTCAGCTTATTAAGGTTTTATAAACTGGAAAGGAAGATTTGGCTTGGACTTCCATTATTTTTTCTTTAAATTAGAAACAAGCTTCTTTTACATGACAATCTCAGTTCCCTCTCCCTCCCTTCTTCCCCTACCCTCCACCAATCCCCTATCCCATCCCCCTTCTGCTCCCCAGGGAGGGTGAGGCCTTCCATGGGTCATCTTCAAAGTCTGTCATATTATTTGGAGCAGGGCCTAGACCCTCCCCAGTGTGTCTAGTCTGAGAGAGTGTCCTTCTATGTGGAGAGGACTCCCAAAGTCCATTTGTGTACTAGAGGTAAATGCTGATCCACTACCAGTGGCCCCATAGATTGTCCAGACCTCCAAACTGACCTCCTCATTCAGGGGGTCTGGAACAGTCCTATGTTGGTTTCCCAGCTATCAGTCTGGGGTCCATGAGCTCCCCCTTGTTCAGGTCAGCTGTTTCTGTGGGTTTCTCCAGCCAGGTCTTGATCCCTTTGCTCATCACTCCTCCCTCTCTGCAACTAGATTCTAGAGTTCAGCTCAGTGTTTAGCTGTGGGTGTCAGCTTCTGCTTCCATCAGCTACTAGATGAAGGCTCTAGGATGGCATATAAAGTCGTTATCAATCTCATTATCATGGAAGGGCATTTAAGGTAGCCTCTCAACTATTGCTTAGATTATTAGTAGTTGTCAACCTTGTAGATCTCTGGACAGTGATCTCTGGCTCCCTCTATTATGGCGTCTCTTTTCTTTCTCTCCTCTATCCTTCCCCTGACTAGATCTTCCTGCTCCCTCATGTCCTCTTCTTCCCTTATCTTCTTCCATTCTCTTTCTTCTAACTCCCTCTCCCCTCCCTGGATGCTCCCAATTAGCTTAGGAGATCTTGTCCCTTTTCTCTTCTCCAGGGAACCAGGTATGTGTCTCTTAGGGTCCTTGTTTCCTAGCTTCTCTGGTGCTATGGATTGTAGGCTGCAACTTCTTTGCTCTAGATCTAAAATCCATATATGAGTGAGTACATACCATTTTTGTCTTTTTGTGACTAGGTTACCTCACTCAGGATGGTTTCTTCTAGTTCCATCCATTTGCCTGCAAATTTCAAGACTCCATTGTTTTTTTTTTTTTCCCTGCTGAGTAGCACTCCATTGTGTAAATCCCCACCTATGAACAGCTGATTTTTGACAAAGAAGCTAAAATTGTACAATGGATAAAAGAAAGCATCTTCAACAAATGGTACTGGCATAGCTGGATGCTGGTGTGCAGAAAAGTGTGGATAGATCCATATCTATTGCCATGCACAAAACTTAAGTCCAAATGGATCAAAGACCTCAACATAAATCCAGTCACACTGAACCTCTTAGAAGAGAAGGTAGGTGGTACCCTCGAACAAATTGGTACAGGAGACCACTTCCTGAACATAACACCAGTAGCATAGACATTGAGATTGACAATTAATAAATGGGACCTCCTGAAACTGAGAAGCTTTTGTAAGGCAAAGGGCACAGTCAACAAGACAAAACAGTAGGTATCCCACAGAATGTGAAAAAATATTCACCAACTCCACATCTCACAGAGGGCTGATCTCCAAAATATACAAAGAACTCAAGAAGCTAGTCTCCAAAACACCAGCTAATCCAATTAAAAAGTGGGGTACAGAACTAAATAGACAATTCTCAATAGAGGAATCTAAGATGGCTGAAAGACACATAATAAAGTGCTCAACATCCTTAGCCATCAGAGAAATGCAAATCAAAACAACTCTGAGATACCATCTTACTCCTGTCAGAATGGCAAAAATCAAAAACATCAATGACAGTTTATGCTGGAGAGGATGTTGAGAAAGGGGAATTTTCCTCCACTGCTGGTGGGAGTGCCAACTTGTACAGCCACTTTGGAAATCAGTATGGTGGTTCCTCATGAAAGTGGGAATCAATTTACCACAGATCCAACAATTCTACTCTTAGACATATACCCAAAAGATGCACATTCACACAACTTCCAGTCTTTTGTTTGTGTGTTGGTAGGCTGTGTTGAGCCCTATATAGTGTGAAAACCCAATGATTCTAAATGTCAATGAAAGAAGCAGCCTTATAGTCTATAGTTATGACTTACGTCAAAGTTACCTCTTTCCCATTGCTTTGCCAGTTCGCTTATCCATTTACTCATATAGACAAACATTTTTGAATCCTTTCTGTGTATGTAGCATGTGCTGGGTTCCTCAGGGTGTGGTTTCAGGCTTTATGGCACTACCACCATTTGGAAACCTGTCCAAGCAAAAATTCAGAGCCACTGAATCAGAAACAAGGTTCAGGGTGTGATCCTTACAACTTATCACCAGCTTTTCAAGTGACTCTGAGAAAATGTGTGCTAGCCAAAAGAGCTCTGAATTTATTATACAAAATTAGAAATGTAAGATTCTGAAGGGGACATGTTTTCTTCACCTAAAGATTTATTTCTCATAGTGGTAGAGTCAAAGCAGTGTCTGAGGGCAATCAATCAGTTGTTAGGAAGCGAAACAGGTCCCTTTGCTCTCCTTATCCATAGTTCCCAGCTTTAAAGTCATGTGAGTTAGGTTGGGAAGTGATGGGTAAGGTGTGGTGGTTCAAATGAGAATGGTTTCCATAGGGTCATATATTTGAAGACTTGGTCTCCAGGTGTTGGAACTGTTTGGGAAGGATCACAAGGTGTGACCTGTCACAGGAAGTGTGCTACTGGGTGTGAGTTTTGTGGTTTCAAAAGATCCATGCAATCAGTTCCCAGGACTCTTTTTCTATCTTGTTGTGGATCAAGATGTGAACTTTTTGCTGTTCCTTTGGCTGGCCATCATGGACTTTAACCCTATGAAACCATAAGCCAAATTAGAAGTTGCCTTGTTCATGGTGATTTATCACAGCAAATGGCAGAGTAACTAAGATAGAGACAAAGTCAGACCACAGTTGTCAGACTTGTGAAGAACTGTTTCCTTGTCTCCATCCAGGCGCTTGAATATTAGGAAGCCAATCAGCCAGTCAGGGAGCATTTATCCCTACTGTGTGTAGGGCACAAAAAACATATTATCCTTCAGGGGGCCCAGGACTGGGTGCATGAGAAGAGGAGGAAATGGTTTCTCCCCTTGAAAATAACTCAGGCCAAATCAGGTGTGATGGGGGATCACCTCAGAGGAATAGGTCTGGTGAATGACAATAGTAAGAGTAAGATAATATGCACAAATAAGCTAGGTATTGCTGAGGGAATCTCAGGTCTCAGTGCCAGAACTGGGAGGATGAGGGTCCATCATCTCCATTAACTCACTGGGCAATTTCTGCCTCATTTCGTTAGACAGAGGAGATTGTTACCAGAAAGCCAGAAAGGAAGTACCATCTGGGACTGTGTGAGCTTCCAGACAGATGGCTGATTCTTCCAGTCCTGTTTTATTTCTGGCTGTGGATCACACACCCCACAGCTATCCTGTAAAAATAGGATGTGACAGGACATGGGATGTTGTCAGAGTGTGTTTTCTTTCTTTTCTTTTTTCCCTATCTCTTTTTTGAAATGTGTGGTAAAAATAAAACTTAATCTTCCTTTTGTTGTTGTTGCAATTAAGTACTTGGTTGGAAATGTAAAGGAATGATTTAGCCACAGAATTGGATATGAGATACAAGGCACTTGATTGAAATCAAGTTGTCTTTAAGGCTGATGAGAGAGAGAGACAGAGAGAAAGAGGGGGAGTGGGAGAGGGAGGGGAGAGAGGGAGAAGAGGGAGAGGGAGAGGGAGAGGGAGAGGGAGAGGGAGAGAGAGAGAGAGAGAGAGAGAGAGAGAGAGAGAGAGAGAGAGAGAGAGAGAGACTGTAGAACAAATACAAATACTCTGGCCAGACTGGAGCTCTTCACTGTCTTCTATATTCTTTTTGCTTTTTCCCTACTCCTATGCTGTTCCTGTCCCATGATGAACTCTCTACTGGCCAGACAGGGATAGACTTGCCATAAGCAGAGTCGTTGCAGTCTGTCTGCTTCTTGCCTTTGCCAGACCCTGGGTTTTAAAGTCTGGGATTTCAAGGTTTGGCTGGGAGAAAGTTCATATAAATGAGGATCCTCAGCTGCCAGGAGTTGTGAGAGTTAGGGCAATCACTCAACCTCACTCCACAGTCTCAGCCATTGGCTTGTTCAGTAAACATTTATTGATGAAGTACTGTGCTGGAGAGATGTAAAGAAGTAAAAGATGATTCCCTAAAGCCAATAAAATTCACCAGAAAAGGCCTTGACACCAAATCCTGACTTACTGGCTATGTGATTTGGGACAAATGACTGAATACATCTGTTCCTCAATTCTTTATCTACAAAAATGTTTAATATTGCTCTTTCCCAAGCCTTGACTTCCATCTGTAACTCTTCAGTGATTCCCAAACTTTGGAGTTCACACCAGTAGCCTGGCAGATGGGTTAAAACACACATTTTCAAACTTCTAGTAGTCAGTGTAGTGTGCCAAGGAAGGGGCCCAGGAACCAGCATTTTGCCCCCTGGCAAAAGAGGTCCCCTGTAGGTCAAACTTTGATTAACCCTGCATGAATACTTCTGCCTTTCATACCTAGGTTTAATCAATAATTTTAATTGTTTTTGTGAACTCACATAACATTTCACCGAAGCCTGTAACTACTGATGTGGACATACTAGCATTACAACCAGGAGAAGAAAGAACCTAGCCTTTAGTACAATCCAGAAATCCAACAACTGTATGTTTTTATAATTTTAATTAAACTGTAATTATTTTTCTTTCCCCCTTTCCTCCCTCCAGGCCCCTCCCTCCAAAACCTTCAATGTATTTAAACATCTGTGTGCAGCCATTTAACAAAACAATCACTGTGCTTATCCAGTGGACTGAAATGCCAAGAAAGAAAAGTTCCACTAGAAGATTGGCTAAATAATATAGCATTCTAGAAACAATAAATAGACAAGTCAGTAAACAACAAAAACAGAAGAAGTAGAGAAAGGTGTGAGGACCAGGAAGCTGGAGCAGAACTAGATTTCACTGTTTAGAGAGGTTTAACTACTCTCTACTCTCTCCAGTGGGATCATTTGAACCCTCTTAACAATGTGTAACATCACTTCTCCACCCATAAATTGGGAATAATAAATCCATACCTATGTTGTTCTAAGGCTAACACAACCTATGGTTTTCTAATTTTTATGTTAGATCAGACTATAAAATATGTGAGGCCATGGTCATTTTTGTGTATATACATGTTACTTTTCTCACTATGGCAAGAATATACTTAGTCAAGACAACATAATAAAGGAAATGTGTATTTGGGCTCAGTGTTTGAGGGCACAGTCCATCACAATTAGGAAGTCACAGCAGCAGAGGTGTGAGGTATCTGGCCACGTTGCATCTATAGCCGGGAAGCAGAGAGCAGTAGTCTCTGGTGCTCAGTTCCTTTTCTGCTTTTCATGCGATCTGAGACGTTTGGCCATGTGCCTTACCTCAGCTAACCCAATCTAGTAACCCATCACAGATATGCCTAGAGGTTAACTCTGTCTGTGATTCCACATCCTCTCAGGAATGCAATATTTATATCATAGTATCCCAAGCTTTTATCTGGCATGTGGTGACTCAGTAAATGTCAGTAGCCAATTTCCAAAGACAGAAGAAACGTAAGTGAAGTATGGAGTTCTGAATCTTATGGGACAGATCTTCACAAATGCTCGCATATTGGTAGAACCATTACTATGTTGTGATTTTTTAGTTCTGGCCAGAGCCACCCTCTCTAGAGTCAGATGAGAGATTCCCATGATGCCATCAGGTAGCTAAAGAGGCTTCTAGTAATGATGCAGGTGTCCATCATTTTCCCCTCTTCTAAGGAGAATAACAGCCAACAGGAAGGCTTAGCCACCTGCCCTGGTTGGCTGTTCTAAGTAAAAATGGTATTAAGTCCACTGAGTAGGGTTGAAAATGATATACTCTGTTCTGAAATAGTTTTAAGTTCTGAATTCTAAAGATGTCATAAATTACAAGCTCTACTCTCAATTTAATACTCAAAGGAAGAGTTACTTCCATGTAAGCATAGATATGAATAGAAAATTCTGAATTCCTAACCCAAACCAAATGCACAGCCTTGGGGGGGCCTTGAGTCATGGAAGCTGCATTTCCTGGTCCTTCAGCCTTTTGGCATACAGACAGCAATGTAATGTCTCATTCTGCTCAGTCATTCACCACCCCGTCCTCCAGCTACTGCTACATAAGATCTTGAAGAGGTTACCAAAAGCATTGGTAAGATCATGGATAGTTTCAAGACATCCAGTAGAGAGGGAGACTGTCACAATAATGAATACTTAAAATTGAAATCTTAATGAAATCAGCCCCCTAGTACAGGACAGCACAACTCTGTGTGTGTGAAGGTATAGTCTTTGTACCTATTTTATTCATGGGGAAATGAAGGTTTCAGAAAGTTAATCAGCTTACCTAAATATAAATCAGGAGTATATTTGGAATGTGGGTTTCTAGTTATAACCACAGTCCAGAGCTTATCTACTAAGCAGTGCATACATACATATATATACACACATATATGTGTATATATATATATATATATATATATATATATATTACAAAATCTCAACTTTATTAGGATAAGTGAAGTTACTGGGAGTGGTATAGATTATGTTGGGGTGTGGTGTGGTGTGGTAGAGTGTTCTCTGTGAGAAATTACCCCCAGACACTAGAAGGGTGAAAGAAACACACATGCCTCTGCTTTCCAAGTTTTTAAAATAAGGAAGAAAATGGCATTGTGGGATTGCCCCACTGAAAGCTACTGAGTCAGCATCTGCTTCATGCATGTTGCCTTTGGGAAGTGGTCAGTGGCTTTAATAGGCGAAGCCAAGCCTGGCATCAAGGACCACTTGATATCCCTGCCCTTTGATGAGAGTTCATTTACTGATAAGGCAAGCTGGAGGGAATCAGAAAATTCAGTCAGGGAAAGATCAAGGCCTGCATTAAGGAGGAAAGAAATGTCAGTCACTCTGATAGGGAAATGGATTTTTGTGTTTCATTGCACAAGTGCGCACGTACGCACTCAAAGCCTGCCACATTTCAAAGCAGCCTTCAATGCCCTAGTGTTCGCTTGGAGCGGGAGAGATCTGAAGCCCCTCAAAGGCTGCAGGGATGGAGCAATTCACACAGGAGCCAGCCAGCAGCCCTCCCCTACCTCCCCTTCTGCAAGGCTCTTCCTTCTTCCCCATCTGTGTGGCTCAGTGGTGCTGAGGAGATAACGTGTGTGTGTGTGTGTGTGTGTGTGTGTGTGTGTGTGTGTGTGTGTGTGTGTGTTGTGTGCACGCACACTCGCTCTCACACACATTTAAATCCAGACTTAAAAGGAAAGGAGGAAAGGAAGAAAAAAGTGACAGGCCTGGACCAAAGCAGCAGCAATTCATAATGAATGGGGGAGTCATCATGAAAGAGCAGGGGCCCGTTAAGAAAAGCACAACTCCAGGAAGAAGACAGCTCTGTGGATGCTGCTGAAGATGGCAGCTTAAAAGGCCCTTCATTTCTGAGCCAGCAAGAGGCAGAGCAAGGACTTGATATACAACACAAGCTTTTTGTTCTCTCTCTGTTTCTCCCTTTTCCTTCTTCTGAATCTCATCTTGGCTGAGCCATGGCGAAACTAAATTAGAAAAACCTGCAGAGCATTGAGAGTCTAAATGAAGCACACAACCAATTTATCACCACGGAGCCCAGTTATCTAATAAACCCCGTATGTAATAAATGTGCTAAGTGTCCACCTTGAACTTCAGCACACCCAGGAGCAGCCAATGGCAGGAGATGGGGAATCCTTGACAAGAGGATGATGTCAGGCTCAGCCTGAAGCACTCAGCATCTGGCTTACATCACTAGCTCTTCAGGCTGCCCAGCCATAGTGGGAGATGGCCAGGTCTCCAAAGGCAAGACCCACCATTGCCAAGCATTTAGAATTGGAGTGGACGTCTGCTTCTAGATAGTTTGGCAGGCTGGGAAAACATTGTGAAAGCAGACCTGGAAGAAATAAGGAGGTATTTGGGGGAGGAAGAAACTCCATCAGCATGAAAGGCTTCCCACCCATGGGAGGAGTCGAGGGCTCTGAGGGCCTGTCTACTAAGCTGTTTCTGTGCCTACCAGTAAAGAAATGTAAAAGATGGCATCTGATAATGGCACACAGGGGTGAAGAGTAGAAACAGAGTACTCTTGTTTTTAATTGTAAGTAACTCTGAGGCATCTGGATTGGATACTGGAATGACCAAAGCTTGGGGATCTAGCAAGAAAATCAGTTGGGATCAGTTTCTTAGGCTTTAAGATTGGTAGCCTGGGGTCCTCTTGATAAGTAGATGAGGCTGATGGAGTCCAGCCGGTCTACTAGCTCTGTAGGTAGAAGGACCTAAAGCTCTTTAAGAAGAGCAGCCCCTGTAGATCTGTGGGCTCCAACTTCAGCTCTCCGGGAGAATTATCTGGCAAGCTTTAAGAAATTCTGTTCTAAGAAATACTTTCTGCTCTAAGAAGGGCACTTATCTTCCAGCATCTACTTTTAACCTATATTCATATGTGGCACACACCTTTTCATGGCCACAAATATTGTATTTTGCCAGCATATTCTCTTTCAACTAAGCATTTAGTGAGCATACAAAACAATGCTTTTTGTATGACATGTTTATACATATGCATTGTGTACTCTGCTTATATTCTTGAGTGTTTTCAATATGGTAACCCAGCCTATAGAATCACGGTCCAGAGTGGCTGAATAATGAATCCATCAGGAGTGTCCTAAATGAACAACGGTGGTAGAGACGGATTAGTGATAGACACATAATGACTCAATAACTTTTTAAAAACTTTAAACCTTATTTCAGAATACTTACATAAAAACACCGCATACCAAAACTTACCAGGCCCAAAGTTTCTACCACTCAACAAACTTCTACGCAGAATAGGTAGTCAAGTTATTTCTACAACTTGATCGTATTTCTTAGATGCTGCCTTTTCTATCCTTGAGTGTGTCACCCTCTCTGTTGATTCACATGCAATTTCTTTACCCAGTTCCTCCTCAGTCTTCAGTGTTTTGACAGGGCTACAACACACAAATCCATTCAAATAATCAACCAACCAGCACCTAGTCATCCTGTTTTTATTTATTTATTTATTTATTTATTTATTTATTTATTTATTTTTTTTGTGTGTGTGTTGCTGCTTTATATGTTTAGGGGTGAGGTAAGGATTTTATGGGTGGTGGAGGGCAGACAATATTTATACAAATACAATGAGTTAAATACGCAGCTGAGTCTAGAAACCACTATGGTGGAGTGAAAATTTAGACCAATGCACACAGAATGAAGAAATACCAAGCATTCTAAAACTGACCCATGGGAATCAGAAATTAAGAAAGAAAAGAATCCACCACTATTGAAAATAAAACGTGATAGGTACTGACTATTTCCTACAATTAAAATCAATAGGTTGAGACTGGGAGAGTTATTAGTCTCACAGGGTTACCTGCCTCATTCCTAATAGTACTCAGTTGCACTTTATATTCAATGTATGATTTATAATATGCCTGTATCTTGTATGGACTTGAGATAGCTTAAAATATTAAAAAAATACACAAGCATACACATAGAAGTTGTCAGAAAAAAGAGAAATGTTATTAAAAATTAACAATTAGAGTTTAGGTTTTATGATAACTGAATATATATACATATATGCTTATGATAACTTTTGGTCTTCTGAGAATCCAAGGCAAAAGTGAAATTCATCTCCACTGTCTTGAAAGAGAATGCATATTCATTAGTTAGGGATGACACCAGATTCTAAGTGGAGTTTATACAGTATAGATACTAATAACAAGGGCCTTGAGTACAATGTAGACAAATGTTGCTTTTGTTGTAGATGCAGTGGTAATTTTAAGGCTATTATAGGAAGTCACAGCTCAGTGAAATAATTCTATGCCAGCCTCTCAGCATTCATTGGGGGCACATCTGTGGAGAGCAGGGGAAAGCACTGCAGATGTGTGTACCCTAAGTAGTTAAACATCAAACTAGCTTGCTCTTCTCCCTGCACACTTGAGATTGAATTGCTGTTAATTTTCACCATTAGTAGTTCTTGGGCCATATATTTTTCAAGGTAAGAGTGGATTTGTGATCATCTGCTTTTCCTTGCTCTTCTCCTTGTTCACTGCATGTGCTGTAGGATTGGTGGTGGGCTTTTGTGTGCTTTTGGTCATGGAAAACCTGCTCAATTTGACACCAGTCAGTAGAAGAGGGTATCTCCACTCATTGACTTTGACTGAGAACAGATCACGTACCTCCCATCGTGCTAATTCCTGCTTTCTTAGTGTTTCCTAGGACAGACATCAGTGCAGTTAGACACAACACAAACATCCTTGGACACTCAGCAGTACCTTGTGGTAGAATGGAAGGGTGGAGACAAGTGAGCCTGCCCTCAGAAAAGTCATGGAGTATCTTTTTAGGCTAGATGGGTCTCAGGTAAGCTTTGAGAGGATGAGCCCAGATTCTGAGAAGGACTCTAGGGAAGGTTAGCCTGGGTAGATTATAATGGCCTTAGGAACCAGCCAGCAGCTCACTGTATTAAGAATTTCTGGTGCCAGGCTGAGTGGGAAAGAGAAGCCCGCATAGATACCCCGGTGACTGTGATAGCCAGGAACATATAGATAACAGAATATTCTACTCTAATTGTACATTTAATTTTTGTTGATTCCACAATCTGCGTGCCAAGTACAGTTCTGTGTCTCTGTATAAACTTGCAACACTCTCAATGCTGCTGCCATCTCTTTCCATTGCAAGCTAAGCTTGACTCAGTTCTGTCCTTCAAGGGTTCTGAGAAGGGCCCATACGGATGGAGGCAGCTCTGTGTGATTGAGAAACACCCTCCCCCACTCCGTCCAGTTCCCATTGAGCCACCGAGAAAGATACAGAATGTAAAAGCAGCCTAGACTATTTTTTCACTCATGTCTACCATCTGACTTATTTTTGGAGGCCTCCAAGGTCCTTGCTAATTTTATATGCTGTGTTGAGTCAGTTCAATTCTCACAAATCTGTGCATTGTTGCAACTGGTGAAGGTCATTGTCACTCAGATTCAGGAAGGGCGATAACAGAAAGCAAGAAGTGAAAGAGATGGATGGGCCCCACATTGTATTCGCACTGAAGAGAGCTGACAACAGAAGGGACCAATCCACAGAGCAGTTGATTGTAGCTGCTGACTGGTAACCACACAACCTACCCCAGCTGGCTGCTTCCATCTTCCCAAGGAAAGCTGCATCCACTGACCACTTTGCTAGGTTTCTGCTTGAAAGCTGGTTGAGCCTATGGCAGCAGGAATGTTCCCCCTGCATCCCCTGAGATCTGGTTCCTATTGTCTATAGCCCGTGCTTCTCTTTTCTAGTGCTCAGGGTAGATGGCATTGTAATCACGGTCGTAAGTATTATTAATGATAGCAGCTATGACAATAAGCTGAGGCCGGAACTGTGGCTTTGATGTCAACAGAGCAAAGGGAGGTTTGCATTTGCTTCAAATGGAAACAGATGCATGTAGGCAGAGGAGGCAATATACAGAGCAGTGGGTTCACTTGAAGGGAGGATGGTGTAGAAGGCTCTTGTATCCACTTCACGTGTATGGATAGTATCACTGTATTTGTCTATATCAAGGATGCTTTTAGCAGTGGAGAAACTTCTGCCTACTCCACCAGCATGTCTGCTGCATGCCTGAAGCATCAAGAGTGGTGCCAATCAATTTAGCTTAATTCCAGTTGTAATTGCTTTGTGCCTGTTGCTGGCAGGAACAAAACAAGGTGCTAGCTTAACATGAACTGCAGCCAATAAGGCAATAATCTGTAATTCTCCAGGGAGTTCACTTTTTGCCCTGTTTGGATCTTGAAAAATGTGGATCATATGAAAAACTCTGGATGCTTTAGACATGATCATTGTTTTCAAGTTTACTGTCAAACTGGGGGGTGGTAACTGAGGGACTTTTGTTCCTTGGAGTAAGACAATATAACCAGTGGTGCCACCAACCCCTAAGCCATTTGGCTTCTCTTCTTTATGCATTATGCTCTGTTTCTCTTGTGGTCTCCCGGGAATCTTGGGCAGTTCCCTATCTCTCCTGGTTTTCCTCTTCTGATTTCTTTCAGCTCTTCAGTGCCTATGTCACTCTGAGAAGTAAAATTCCCAGATTCCAGTTATATTCTCATCTGATCTAAATTGCTTCTTCCCCACACCTTTATGCCATTGGATGCTCAGATTACTTAGTCTGCTGGGGGTCTGGATGGAACATTTTAACTGATGGGGGATGTTCTTCTGTATATATGTTTCTCTTTTTTATTTAAATTCTTTAATTACCACTCATATTTACATATCCATCCCCCCATTCCTTCTACCTCCCATCCTCCTATGTTCCCCCAACCGGCCCAACCCATTCCCCAACTCCTCCCCAGGGACAGTGAGGCCCTCCACCAGGGACTTTCAAAGTCTGTCATATAGTTTGGGGGAGGGTCCAGGCCCTCCTTCCTGTATCTGGGCTGCAACAGTACCCCTCCATAGAGAATGGGCTCCCAAAGTCCATGTGTGCTCTAGGGTTGAATACTGGCTCCACTGTTAGAGGTCCCATAGACTTCCCTGGCCTCCTAGCTGGCACCCACATTCAGAGGGCTTGGTTCGGTCCAATGCTGTTTCCTCAGCTTTATGACAAGGGTCTCCATGCTCTCTCTAGGTGAGGTCCAGTGTTTCTGCAGGTCTCTCCAGCCCCATGTTGGCTCCTTTGTTCATCCCTCCTCCCTATTGATTGATGAATTCACTGGCCTGCCAGTAGCCAGGCTGGAAGTATAGATGGGGCTACCTGAAGAGGAGAAGTCTGGGGAGAGAACTCAGACAGAAACCTCCAGGGAGATACCATGAAGCTGCTCTGAGGGAGCAAGATTCTCTGGTAAGAAAAGACCATTTGGAAATACTTAAATTAATAGAAATTGGTTAATAATTAAGAAAGAGCTAGCCAATAAGAAGCCTGGGCCATTGGCCAAACAGTTTCTAATTAACTTAAGTCTCTGTGTGTTTATTTGAGGCAAAATGGCTGAGGGACCAGATGGAAAAGAAACTCTGTCTACACTCAACAATACCTGCTCCTCCTCTACCTCCTCCTTGACTCTCAGTTTTCCTTCCAGGTTGCTTTTGGGAAGTCAAGGCTTACCAAAAAGTGGTTGCCATGTACTGACTCTTTGTGTGTGTGTGTGTGTGTGTGTGTGTGTGTGTGTGTGTGTGTGTGTGTGTCTGTGTCTGTGTCTGTGTCTGTGTCTGTGTGTGTGTGTGCACACGCATGCTCGAGAATGCAAAAAAGTGTGTATGAATCCTAACCAAATCCTTTAAGCAGTAGCATCATTCATTTCCTTAGGTCTTACTTCTGAGTTAAATTGTGTCTCCAGGTTGCTTTTTCTGGGCTCTGAAATCCAGTAGCCTAGGTTTAATTCTGAATGACTTTGGGCAAATTAATCTTTATGCCTTAATTTCTGCTTTTATAGTATAGAGGGGATAGTTCATAGCCACTGCTTCATGTCCTTGTGAAGATTTAGTAGAATAATAATAAATGTAAGGTGCCTTAACAATGTTGGACATAAACATACATGTTTATTATTTAAGACCTGCCGAGGGAGGGAGATATTGCCATGCCAGGAGGAATGCTAAGACCCAGTGTGCCTTGTAGCTTCAACTCTTATTCCTTTGTGTCTGCAACAAAAAGCATAAAACCCAGGGTGGTAAATGCAATCTTGGGATCCTGTGGTTTCAGACTTATTTTTTTTTTCCTGGAGGTTTATGCCAGTATCAGAGCTGGCTGGGAAGGGATTAGAGAGAATTCCACTGTCATTGCTTATCATTTCTATGTAGATTCTAGCACAATAGTAAAAACATGTGGTAATTAGACTTGGCCAGTTTAGGAGGACAATTTTCTTCATACAAAGTAACACCCTGACCTCAGAGAAGGAAGTTATTAGGCCTTTGCCCTTCAGAATAGCATGAAGCTTTATTTGCAGAGGCAGTCAGAGACCAAAATAAAATACTCAAGTCAGCTGAGAAGGAAAGATGGGATCCAAACACCGTTTAAAATATTATTTAAACTTCATGTTGTATTTATACATTTAATTCATTTTTATTAGCTACAAAGATATTTAACATAAAATAATTAGAGTCTCAAGATTAAAACCAAAATGGCCACAATTTTAATTAAGCCATCTCACAGGGAATTAGGCTGCGTAATGAGAGGCAGCCTGGTGTGGTGGTGAATATCCCAGAGTCAGGGGACCAGAGTCACTGCCATCAGCTTGTGGATCCCTGGGAAGGATTCCCTTGCCTGAATGAGTTCATGGACTTTGTCTGAAATCAAGGATTGTTTCTTTACCTTTAATATGAGACCATTTTTTCTAAAGAAAGCATCAAATAAAATCCTAATATAGAAAAGGCAGTAAATTTATCCCTTCCTAGTTCCTTTTCTCTGTGCCAGCTAAGTCTCTCCCTGCCGAAACACTTAGGCACTGAGACAAAAGAACTCCCTAGAACACTGTGAAAACTTGCCTTGAGGGTCTCAGTGTTTCCTTTTAGCTATAAAAGTCTACGATTCCGAGTGTAATATGTCCCTATCCTACATTTCAAAATCTAGTGTCCCTTTTGAATTTCATTCAAGGATGTTTTTTAAAGGATATCCATGGAGATGGATTTAGTAAAAAGGAGAGGATCAGAAGAAATCTCTTACCACCCAAATTGTGTGTCTTCGACATGGTCATCTTTCTCCTCAAATTTCTGTTTTGGTCCAAAGCTCTAGTCCGGATCTGTGACTGTGACCTGTGATTAGCTGCTCTTTGTCATTAGGCTGATGATTATACAATGGACAAATTTCTTCTTCCTTCACTGGCCTGTCCAGACACTGCTTGCCAACTCCAGATTTTTCATTGTGGGCAATCGCCTAGTAATTTTCAAACAACTCACACCCTGGTTCCCTAAGTCAATTGGCCAAGGCTACAGGACCAGGGGAACTTGATAGTGCCCACACAATCTCTTAGTGACTTGCTTAGCTAAATCTAATATCAGAATTGCATATCAAAGAACAATCAATCAATTATCAATTGACCTGACTGTGACTAACAAGATATATAAAAAGAACTTGATGTGGTACCACGCTTATAACAGATAATCAGAAAATGCCAAGTTCTATTTCTCTCCCATTGGGTCTATCCAGAGAAATCATAACCACAGACAAGGCTGGTAGGAAGTCTGTGAAGGGAACTGGTGGCCATGAGGCCTTTAAGACTCCTCTTAGTCACCACACTCTTGTGCTAATCTCTATGGGTATTCGTACCACAACCATAAAGCAAGATTTGTCAAATAGGGGCTGGGGAGATGGGTCAGTGGCTAAGATTCTAGTGCAGAGAACTGGGTTCAGTTTACAGTGCCCACAGGGTGTTTTACCACCCCCATAACCTCCTGTCTCAGTGGATCCTATCCTCTCCTTTGAGGTCCCAGGGTACCAATCACCCACCCACGTGGTACCATAAGTTCATGCAGACAAAACACTCATACATGTAATATAAAATAAACAAATCTAAACAATTAAAAAAATCCTCCCAACAGGGGTTGGGAAGATGGTTCAGTTGCTATAGTATTTGCTGCACAAACATGAGAAGTTAAATTCCATGGCCAACAGCCACATAAAGAAAGCTGAGCACAGTCTCAAACTCCTGTAATCCCCTTGGAGGTTGGGGATGAAGCAGAAGGACCTTTACAGTTTGCTTGACAGCCAGTCTAGCTAAACACTCAAGCTTCAGGGTCATTGAGAGAACCAGTCTCAAAAACGACAGGCTTGGGGTGGGGGGCGGGGGGTGTATAATCACAGAAAATCCCAGCGATGAATTCTGTCCTCTACACACACAAGTACACACACACAAGTACACACACACAAGTACACACACACAAGCACACACACACACAATGCTGTACAGCCCCACACAGTGCAGCTGGGTGATCAGAAGAGATTAACCCTGTCCATGGCAGGGGAACTAGAGCAGGAAGTGACATTCCTGGATTTTAGCCCTCACATGGACCACTGCAGAGCCTCTTGCTCAGACTTGTGTTTGGGTGAGGCTGCTCTGAGCACCAGAGAATCAACACAAGTTTAGGGGAGAAGAGGAGGTAAGAACATACCGATGCTGCCCGAGTCTTCACTAAGTTTCTTCACTAAGTCTCATGGTTGCGACTCTCACGGCACTCTCCTGTGACCAGGATATTTCTGGCAACTTGTTCAATTAGACAATTTCTTTAGGTTGCCCTCTTTGTAAATTCTAATTTTAAGTGTGTGTCTGTCTGTGTGTGTGTGTGTGTGTGTGTGTGTGTGTGTGTGTGTGTTTGGATGTATGTTCATGTGTGTGTGAGTGTGAAGATCAGAGCCCGATGATGTTGGCTATTTTCCCTGATTGCTCCATTGCCACCTTTTTCTTTTCTTTTCCTTTCTTTCTTTCTTTTTTTTTTTTTTTTTGTCCTGAGACATGACTGTCACTGATCTCGAAGTTATCAGACATGGCTGTACTGAATGACCAATGGGCTCCATGTGTGCCAGCCCATGTATACTTGCTGTGTGTCCTGGGTTCCAAACTTAGGTCCCCATACTTACATGCTAGGCACTTTATAGTCTGCCATTTTCCCAGCTATGAATCCAAAGCGTGGCCTACCCCTTTGCTGAGTGAAGCAAAATATCTTCT
This sequence comes from Cricetulus griseus, assembly GCF_003668045.3. Lineage (NCBI taxonomy): Eukaryota > Metazoa > Chordata > Mammalia > Rodentia > Cricetidae > Cricetulus > Cricetulus griseus. The sequence goes on from NC_048598.1 coordinate 23,352,421, forward strand.
GAGGGGAGGCTCAATCCATGGGGCTTCAGCAAGAAAAGGACAACTCACTCATAGGAACAAAAATAGGATCGTTGTCATTTTTTTGAGGTGTCTTTGACTACAGGTTCTCTCTTTGACTTCAATTAGCTGTATCAACACAAAGCTTTCACCAGGACTCTGCTAATTGTGTCTCACACTCACAACCCTGTAATATTGATTCTAACACCTGCTTTGGTGGAAGTTTGGGAAGCTCTTATTTTAAGTCTGTACAACAAGAAAGCAGGACATTGCCTTATTGAATTGAAGTTCATGTCCAGCATTTACAGTTTCATCATTTTGATGCCCAGCTCCTAAAAAGCAAGACCATGCATACGTTTAGGTTGAACCACCATAGAGGTTCTAATATAGAATACTCTGTATTAGGGATGTTACCTTAGCAACTTCAATATACTTTTCTTGTTTAAACCTTTGGCTAAACAAATAAATTGTGAGCAAGACAAAAAAGCCAAATGCCAGTTACTTCTAAGAACATGAAGTTTTCAGTGTTCAGATGACTCTTCAAAACCCCCAAACAGTGGCATGTTTATGCACCCACGTGCAGTTCGGGACTGTTTCCTAATAAAGACAGAGCCTCGTGTGGTGCAATTTCAATGCTGGGGAAGCAGAGGCCAGAGCATTATTAACATTTCAAGTCTAGCCTTAGCTCTAGCAAGTTCAAAGCTAATCTAGGCTACATGAGACTCTGTCTCAAAAAGCTAGAAGAAGAGAAAGAGGAGCAGGCAGAAGAGGAGGAGGAAGGGGATGAGGAGGATGGAGAAGGAGACATTAAAAAGCATGCACTGCGGTGACCCTTTAACGTTTCCTTATTAAAACACAAGTTCATATGGACACTAATTATATTAGACAGATACATTCTGTCAACTAGCTTTATGGTTCCCAGAGAGGCTGTGTGTGTGTGTGTGTGTGTGTGTGTGTGTGTGTGTGTGTGTGTGTGTGTATGAGTGCGTGCATTCACATATACATGCGGTAGAAATTCGGAAGGAAGTTAGTTTTCTAAGCCCAATTAAAATTTAACACTTGTTTCTTTTTAGCTGACATCCTCATTTTGGGAGGAAGAGTGGGGAAATTCAGCACACAGACGCTTTTTACGAAATAAAGACATATCTTTCCTTCTGCAGCTTGGGTTTCGCTCACACAGAGGCACATGGGACACACTTTCGAGGCTGCAGTGTGTTGAAATCCCCATGAAAAAAAAAACTCCTCCTTCCGTGCACATTCGAATTTATATCTTCTCTAAAGATATGCTTGGAGGCTGGCAAATTGGTCTGCTTCTGGAGATTCATATTGGCGTCTGTCTGATGGTCTCTATTACCCAATTTAAATACACAATGGTCGGAAGGTTTGAACACACCATGTTAATCCAGCAACAGAGACCTCTGCTCAGCTGTTTGTTAAAAGAAAATTGTACCTGTTATGCACTGGAAAGGGGCACACAGTTGCTGTTAACTGCTTTACCAAATTGATTCTGACGCCACTCGTTTCAAAATGAAAATGGAAATGCTTTTGCCTTTTTGTGTGGTGGGGAATTGGCTTTACTTAGCACTAAGTGGTATCATTTCTTGTGATTACAGAAAAATGCATCATAACTTTTGATTACGCCACGATTAAGGATGCACGGTAGCAATTGCTGGTACTCGTAAAGGACTGCTGGTGGGGTCTGTGTAACTCATTTTTATTTGGAACTGAGTGGAGGAGGAGGGTATGGTTGAAGCCGTTCAAAGCTTGACTCATTTACTGAGATCATCCACCCGGGACGGGAAGGGACTCGAGGGTAGAAGCCTTGCTTATGGGTTTTCTCTGCATTTCACCCTCAATTCCTACTGCTCTGCCAGGCTCCTTGAAAACAAACAAGTCAACATCTCTACGTTTACTTCTTTTTAGTAACTATGCCCAAAGCCCACCATGTGTAAAGCACTGGCTAGTTATGCTGGGGCTCAAATGAAGTGTCCATTCAGAAGAAATTCATACTGTAGGACAAGTGACATACAGATAGTAACTTATAGGCAGCACAATAAAAGCATAAAATTAAATTGGCTTCCAAAAGAGATGGCTTTAATCCTCCAATTAGGTTGTAATGTAAGAGAAGAGATCAGGCCAATTGTGTTCCCTATGGCACCTTGCTAATGCAAGCTAGAATATGAGTGCTTAATAAGGCGACAACGAATGAGTAACTAGCACATGGTGGTATTCTGCCTTTAGCTCACACCTTCTTGGAAGATCTAATTGTGTCTATCTTTTCTCAGCTCTGGCTTCAGTGATGCCCTGTTGACAGTTTGAAATTGGTTGTGGTTGGAATGTTTGCACCAGAGAAATCAGTCACTGTGACAAACAAATGATTTTCCCCTAATAAAAATAGCTGGTTCTTAGGCATACCAAGATCAGAGAGACAGAGAGAGAGAGAGAGAGAGAGAGAGAGAGAGAGAGAGAGAGAGAGAGAGAGAGTCATTGTTTGCTATGATTCTAGGGTATCTACCTTGGAGTTAGGCTGGCTCCAGTCTGAAAGCCTCATTTCCTTGTGTCTAAAGGCAAGCTGGAACATCTCAGTTCTCTGGGCCCACAGTGCCGAGTCTTCAGTGGGAGAAAGAATAGACCATTGGTCATGAAGAAGGGAAAGCCAGACAGCCTATGTTCTGTGCTTGCCTATCCTGTGTGCCTAATATATTTCCAGGGCACAAAAGAAAACTGCTTCTAGTCATAACAGTGTGAAAGACTGAACCCTACAAAGGACTACATCTCTGGGGACTAGGCATGAGAAGATGGTGAATTACCACAGTGAGTCCTTTGATGTCAACATTGTGCTCTAATAATGCAACTGTTTCTCCTTGAGATGGGTAGAAGCTAGAAAACAAGAAGGAAGAGAGAAATAAAAATACCTGAGGTATCAAGGACCAGGGCATGTTCCAGGACTAGCCCAGTCTGTAGTGCTGGGGGTTGAACTTGGTTCTTCTGGAAGAGCCGCCAATGCCCTTAGCTGAGTGAACTCTTTCACCTCTGATAGACAGATTTTCAATGAACAAAAACGCAATGAAAGAAAAGGAAACCTATAAGATGTCTAACCTAGGGGTTGACACTTTAATAAGAGTATGTTTCGTTATCTTTTTCTCTCTGTCTCTTTTCTGTCATCATAGATGAAAAGCTAAAATGACCAGATTTCCATGCCGTGTTACAAAATGGTCATATAACTGGGGTGCATTTGTATGGTGGGACAGTGACCAATGATACACAAGTGGAATTCTATTTTGCTTTTGCAGTATAGCCTTTTGTGTTTCTGAGAGATCTGCCTTTCAGCTTCCACCCTTGTTTCTTCTGCCTGGAAAGCAGGTGTGATAGTTAGAACCATGTTTGACATCCGGTGATCATGAAAGAAAGGCCAAGAGTTTTCACAAGCAGGTCTAGTATCTGAGAACCACTAAACTTAAGACAGAGCTGTCTGTCTCTGGGTTCTTATTAATGAAATAATGTCACCAGCAGCAGCAGTGAAAACAAAACTACAGCACATTGTGTTAGGCTGTTTCATTTCTTCTTAGCCACAACAGAATTCACTGCTGCATCCTTACAAAAGCACAGGGTTTCAGTGGGAAGATCCCTTAGGTGTGGATCCTGTCATCTCTCTAAAAGTTGGAGCTAGGGACTTAACAGAATCTCTGGAAGACTGACAAAGCAGACAAGGAAATTCCTGAAAAAAATTTGAGGTAGGAAGGGGACTGTTGGGAAACTCAATATGTTTCAGAGACAAACCATCAGCAAAGTTGTGTTGCATATTGAGCAATTATTATGTGCTCAATTTTCCCTACTATAAAATTGATATCTTTCTTAATAAATTCAACTGCATTTTTATAATTTAACTTCCTTTTAAACTTGAGTGTGATGTGTTGGCCATTTCTCATCTTCATTTCATAGAAATTCTTGTCCTTTGAATTTCACTTTCTACCATAATTCTAGCTTGGTTCTACTCAAATAAGAGCTGAGATCTAGTGAGTATGTGCCAGGTTTAGCCCAAAGTATATGAATTAACTCATGGAGTCCTGACCACAACTGTGATACTGGTATATGATATCATTACAGAGAAACATAGATACAGGCCAGTCATAGAACTGGTAAGTGGATAAGGTAGGATTTAATAAGGCTGTATTGCTGAAGATGATATTGTTAATTACTGATCTGTGTAACATAGTACTTACAAATAAAGGCTTTGGATTCAAATGGGCCTGGATCACATTCCTTACTGTCATTATTGATATGAGTCATGTGACCGCTCAGACAGGGAATGAATTATTATGAAACTAGAGCAGGAAATGATGGGTTCTTGCCTGAACCCCTCTATTTTCACAGAGAATAAAGAACTAAAATTATGAGAGAAATACTGGCATTGGAATCTTGAGAAGTGTTGAACATTCCTGGAGGGAATGTTTTTATATATTCTGAGGAAACACTGAAGCATTTTCAATGTTCCATGGAGGGAGATAAACTAATATGAAAAACAAGAATGTCTATCATCAATATGTGTGATTAAGAGGTTTTATTCAGTAGGTTTTGAAGACTGAGGTTTTAGAAACACAGAAGACAAATAGTTGGATAGATTTAGCATTGGGTGGTTGAGTGAGGTAGAAAGACAAAAAGTAGGTTGATGGAAGACATTACGAAGAGAGAAGCTGCTGATGTGAGCATATTTTGTGAGCCATAGAAATAAGGAAATGAAATGAAGAAGAAAAAGTAAACAAAGTATAGAGAAATTAGAAATAAAGGAAATAATGTCTGGATCAAATGTGAACAGTTATTGTGAGAGCCTAGAAGACAGAAACTCCGATTAAAATGTGACTGATGCCAGTGAAGATGCTGGACGATTTTGAGTTTAGTGGGACCAGAGCATAGCCATTGTGTGAAAGACTCCAGAGAAGTTTAAAACACCTAGACTCAAAGGCAAAAGGCACTGAGACAACGCTGTGACATGTTTCTCTTCATAGGGAAACTGGAGCCAGATAGGAAGATCCTGAACTCAGGATTAGATAGCCGAATGAACCAAGTATCAAAGGCTTCTGTCATTATGGGAGGCTCATAGGAGGTGAGCAGGTGCTAATTGGAGAAATGGATTCACCAGATGCTGTAGGATTCTGCAGAAAACAATAAGAGGAAGGCGAATAAGGAGGAAATGTCCTGAAAGAACAACTATCATGCAAATTTGAAGTAGAAAGGAAGTTGAGCCTGAGATGAAGAAAAAAAAAAACAAAAAACCAGAGACCCCTGGAATCTCTGAAATAGAATGGTGCTGCTTTAGGCTCAGTGTTAAAGGGGCTTCAGGGTAGAAGAACACCAGGGATCATTGACCCCAAATTTTATGTCTCAGAGAAGTAAAGACTCAGAGGGCCCATGTGCTCTCAAAATCATACCACTAGTAAAAGGGATGTTAGTGTTCCATCTTTTGGCTTTTCATTATTAATTTATCATAGAATCACTATAGTGTCTAAATCTAGGGCCCCCAAGAGAATGGATGTTAGCACATGTCCTCAAGGAACTTGTATGACATCTAAGTGTTCCTAGAATAAGGTTATCATAAAGGCCAGGAGCAATGCTAGCAACGGATGCTGTGGAGTCAGGAAGGCGCTTGGAAAAGAGGGGAATGGAGTTGGTTGCTTGTTTTGTGCTTATTTTGTGGGTCTTTTTAGGTAAAATTGGAGGGAAGTATCTAGCACATATAAGGTGCCTGAGTAAATTAGACAAAGATTCTTTTTCTTTTGGGATGGTGCAGCCGTCATGTAGGGCCTGGAGCTTAGAAACTTGAGCTTTGAGATAGATTTCCTCAAACTCTCATCTATCTTGCTTCAACTTTCAGAACTGATAATCCTGGGTAGTGACAAGAAGGCTGATTGTGTCAGGGAAACCTTAGCAGAGGAGATGGTAACATTAGAGTGGTTCTTTGCATCTACGCTCACAGCTCCCACGGACCTCTGACAGGTGGAGGAACTAATTATCCTTTATTCTACAAAGAAGGCAGACCCCATCTACTTAGGGTAAAGGCCCTAGGAACTGAAAGTTCAAAGAACTGACCATAGTGGAGAGAACTGGGACTAACCCACATAGAATTTTAAAACTGGAGAACCAAGAATTGAATGAACTGATGGCTTGCCTGATGTGGGTCCTGGAACCCTGACTACACACACACACACACACACACACACACACACACACACACCCACCCACCCCCACACACACACACACAAGAGAGAGAGAGAGAGAGAGAGAGAGAGAGAGAGAGAGAGAGAGAGAGAGAGAGAGACTAGTAACTAGTATCAGATAGGTGGGGCTCTGAGATGGAGAATCCATAGCATTGGGAAACTAGGGATACAGAGTTATTGCGTACAGCTGAATAAGGAGGCAGGGTTTATGGCATAAAACCAACAAGGAGGTGGGTTTAGCTAATCTCAGAAGGAACACTCTCTGTAGGGGGCAATCTTCAGAGTGTAAACATCTAGGGGGAAGAAAGCTATGGTGGAAATTTTCTGCTCACACTGTCAACATTTGCACTCACTCCCGAGGAAGGCTTTGCAATTTTCTTGAGTCTCACCTAGGGAAGGCTTTGCCACTTCCATGAGTCTGAGGCATTGGTCCTTGACATGGATGTTCCCATGTCAACAACACACATTCACTCAAGACTTTACTCATTTCCTACAGGAGTGTATTGCTATTGAATTTGTCAATAAGAAACAGAATTACTATTTCCACTTCCACTCACTAGTTCTATGATTGAGTCCGAGATGCTTCCTAGTATCTTAAAGAAAGGATGCCAGGATGACAAAGTGAGGTCCTAATCACTGTAAATGTTTAAGTCTACTGAAGAATTACAGTCATTGGCTTAGTTAGGGCTTCTATTACTGTGAAGAGACACCATGACCATGGCAACTCTTACAATGGAAAACCTTTAATTGGGGTGGCTCACTTACAATTCAGAGGTTCAGTTCATTATCATCAAAGTGGGACATGGCAGCATGCTGGGAGATGTGGTGCTGGAGAAATAGCTGAGAGTCTTATCATCTGGCAGGCAACAGGAAGTAGTTTGAAATACTGAGCAGTATCTTGAGGAAAAGAGACCTCAAAGCCTGCCACTACAGTGACACACTTCCCCCAACAAGGCCATTCCTATCCCTAAAAAGCCACAGCAGTGCCACTCTTTTGGGGGGCTATTTTCTTTCAAACCACCATAGTCATCAAATCTCTACTTGCTCTTCCTAGCAATATAGGAATTGCCACAATGTGGTTTCTCTAAAAACAGAACAACAACATCAAAATGATAACATATGATTAAAAAATGAGAAGACTCAACCTTTCTGCTCCCTCATGTCCTCTGCATCCCTCCTCTTCTCCCCTTCTCAGGAGATACCATAATAAAGGGAGACATTTTAGGTTTACAGAGAAATCAGGCACTAGAAAATGTCTGGAGATCTACAAAGATGACACCAGCTAACAATCTAAGCAACAGAGGAGAGGCTACCTTATTGCACTCCCCTGATGATGAGATTGATGACTAACTTATATGCCATCCTATAGCCTTCATCCAGCAGCTGGTGGAAGTAGAAGCAGACACCCCCAACTAATCACCGAACTGAACTGAAACCCAGATTCAGAGGATGAGTGAAGAGCACAGGGGTCCAGACCAGGTTGGTGAAACCCACAGAAACAGCTGAACTGAACATTGGGGAACTCTTGCTCCCCAGACTGATAGCTGGAACACCAGCATGGGACTGATCCAGACCCCAGGAACATGGGTTTCTGTGAGGAAACCTCAGAAATCTATGGGACCTCCTGTAGAAGTTCAGTACTTATCCCTAGCATAGGTGTGGACTTTGGGATATGTGATAGATAGGGTTTTAGTTGGGGTGGGAGTGGTAGGGGAGGACAGGAGGGAGAAGGGAACTGGGATTGTCATGCAAAACAACCCTGTTTCTAATTCAAATAAAAACAAGTTGGAAAAACATGAGAAGAAAGTCTCCATTAGACAAAATGAGACTGCAATAGAAGTAAGCTACCTGAATGATAATAGGCTGGGTGATGTGACAATACTTCAAATACAAGTGCTTTAACCTATCCGAGGTTCATTTATTTATTTATCCTCTCTTTTGGTTACTTTTCCATGTTGAGTTAACCAGGGTTACCTCTTTTCATCATTGTCCACTCAGAGGTAAACACCAAAGAAGCTCCTGTCATCTGGGGAATCAGTAGTTACTGAATCAGGGGGAGAGAAAGAATGTGAGGTGCATGCAGGTATAAGGAATAAATACTTCTCTTTTGAAGAAATGTACTTCATCTCTGATATACTTTATTGTTCAAAGCAAGCCATGTGGCCAAGCTCAATTTCTGGGGGTTAGGGAAGCATAATCCTGCTAAAGGAGAACAAAATTGAAACATTTGTTGTGTCAAGTTAAGACTACCTAAGAAGTGGGCAAGGTGGTGCACAATTGTAACCCAAGTTCTTAGACTGGTAAGACAGGAGAATTGAGAGTTCCAGGTGATCCTGTGTTACGTAGAGAGAATTGTTTAAAAAACAAGCCAGCCAGTCAACCAACCAACCAACCAACCAACCAGCCAACCAACCAACCAATACGAACAACACTAATAAAACCCCAAACACTTTGCAGCATCCTTAGTTATCTACTGATGGTCCCTCTTTTTCTCTTTCTTCAACCCACTCCATGAACGTCTGCCATAGTACTCTTCCCACGCATGGAATTCTGCCTAAAACTCACCACAGATCCCCTTTATCTTCAGAATCCGACTCCACCTCACTGCCCTCCCTCTCAGCTTCACCATAAGCTGTTTCCAGAGTGTTCTAGGATGTCCTCCAACATTTACCACTTAATACCCACTTGTCCCAAACCCACCTTAGGCAGTTAGATGTTATTCTTCAAAAGTAAGTTTAAATGTCATTATTCCCACAAAGCATAGCATTTGAAGGGTTATAAAATTTGTATTATGGCCTTGTTAGTGTTTCCCAGTGAGCATTACTTATGGGTTTTTTGTTGCTTAACAGATATTTATACCCATGTCTAGTGAACTTTATTTATTTTTTGTGTACAGAAATGGTGTTTTTGTTATAATTATGTGGTTCCTTTCTTGCCTTTGCTGGAGTGTGAAGCACAGCATTTGCTGTGTTGTAGGAATTCACTGAAGACTCTTACATTCCCCTCTGTTAGTATTTGGGCATCTGTACTGACTTGTCCTTGGGGTTCTGGCAGGATAGGCTCTCAGCTGCAGCCACTAAGAGCACCACCTGTGCATTTACTATGTTCCCTTTTAAAGGGGCCCTGCCCACCTCCCGCCCTCCTTTCTCTCTCTCTCTCTCTCTCTCTCTCTCTCTCTCTCTCTCTCTCTGTCTGTCTGTCTAACCCCCTCTCTGCCCCTCTTTCCTTTTTCCTGCTGTTCCTGTCTCTGGAGGCCAGTATCCCCCTTCCCCTTTCCCCCTTTATGATCTCTTTTCCTAGTTTAAAAACAAACAAACTTCTGCTTGAACCCTATTGTAAGGTGTCTTTCTCTCTGGCACTGCTTTTCTTAAATTACAACACCTTCCTTGACTCAATCTAGTTGAATCTTCATCAACATTCTTATTCTTCAGCCCTTGTGTTTGTGGCCTATAAGGACATTCATAGTCCTTGCAGGACTATGTTGTGGTATCTTGTTTGTACCCCCTATTGTCAGAGCTGAAGAGCTTCCAACTGTTGTGAAAAAGTAGTTGGAAAGAGTTTTAGGCAAGTGGAAGTAAGAATAAAGAAAGGCAGAGAAAACTGTGCATTACTTCATAAGAAAATAATGACAGCAACAAGATTATGAAATTTTATAAATAATTTCCCTCTTCTTTAGGCTGAGGATCCTTGGAGAACACAGTGTTGTTGTGTTTTCCTGGTCTACACAGGCCTTCATAAATAGTTCATGTGTCTTAGTCCTCACGCATGCTTTTCTTCAGCACTCTGTTAAATTTAGTGTGGTTACATGTATAGTTTCATCCCAGTATTGGATATTTTACAGTACTGGATAGACTGGAGGTGAGAGAGGTAACCCCTTTCCCTCTTCTTGTCTTACACATGAAGAGAGAGAGTTCTGAGTTCTAGAGAGAAGCAGTGGGCTTCCTTACTGGTGTGCTCTGCGGGCCTTCACAGATTTCATCTGGCCCTTTCCTCCTACACTTCTACAATGCAGAATGGGAATGCTGAACAATGATGCAATTGATCAGTGAGGTTAGACTAGCTAATTTCATGAGTTCAGTGAATATAGGTTACATGTCTGCCGTCTTGTTAATCACTGGAAGCTGAAAGAAAAATGATGTTATTTCCAAAAATGGTTCAGATTCCAGCCTACAATGTGTAAGAAGCCTGGAAGGACCAGATGTGGGAACTACTTGTCTCCTCGTGCTTCACAGAGATGTTTAAATACAGTTATACCATCATGTTGGTTATATATATTTCAGTTAAGTTAGTGTCTATGGGGGTTTATTCATTGAATTTTCTAGTCTTTTGCTTAAAATTTTCTAGATAATTTAGGGTTTTTTTTTCTTTAATGAACAAGGGGGTGGCATATATAAGTAGACTGCCATTCATCTTAAGCATAGTTAAACAAAATGGGCCCAGCATGGAGAGGGGAACATTCAGAAAGCAGATGGTTTGACCAGCAGACCCTGACTTCGATACTTAGATAGTGCACATTTGAAATGACCGTGAGTTGCTGAATGGAAACAGCAATAGTGCAAATAACAATGACATTAAGACCTCAGATAATTTTAAAAATCACACGAGAGCTCTATATTGACATGTTTTATATTACTTGTTAAAAGATCACTCTATGATGATCACCATATACATATGCTGATCACTATGCATCTTTAATCACAGAAGGTCAGAAGAACTAAAAACACAAAATATCTAAAGCAATCTCATCTCAGCATTGATCTCAGTCTGATCTCATCTCAGCATTGATCTCAGTCTGAGATTGAATGTAAAATCCGGGTCTCAGGACTGTGTTTCACAGTCAGCAGAGGAGTGTGCTAGCAGAGAGAGAGAGAGAGAGAGAGAGAGAGAGAGAGAGAGAGAGAGAGAGAGAGAGAGAAGATGCTGAAGTTGAAAATGAGTTGGTGGAACTACTTGGGAAATTAAAACTGTAATAAGGTACCATGGGTTGTGTTTCTGTCCCTCTGTAACATCTGAATGTGAACAGAAGGGTCAGAGGGCAAAGGCTGAAGTTCAGCTTAGAAAATGGGGTCTGTCATGGGGGCGTCAGGCTGTGCATATGGCAGGTGGAATGAGGCTGACAAATTAGACAGCTCTGGGCAACCTTCACGGTTGAAAATCTGGTCTCTTCAGTCTGCTACAAAAGAACGAGTCTGATGTTTCTAGGCAAGAGGGAAAGTACCATTTCACAAAGTTTGCACATGGGTGACGTGCTGGTTTAGTTGGCAGGAGGGTGGAAAAGGGAATGAGTTGAAAATGTGGGTGCTTGGAATGAGATTGAGAGAGTGCAAGGCAAAAAATGTAAAGAGAAAAAGAGGGATGAGAAACAGAATGTGAGAAGGTACAGATAAAAATGATTCGAGAGCCCGCACAAACGAGATAGGTGGTGAGAGGAGAAATAAATTACAAGAGTCAAACAGCCAGAAGAAAATGTGTTGAGAGGAGAGCAATAGACAGGGGTGAGCGATAAGGAGAGCAGCTCAGGGAGAGAAGACAGAGAAAAGCCAAAAGGAAAAACAAACAAAAATATCTAGGCCTGCCTCTGCACAGGCAATTTCAAGGGACTGATGGGAGCAATCTCTTGTCAGCCAGTGGCACAACATGCGGGGGCAATGGAAAAGAGAAGGCAGGGGTGAGTGCTGGGGTCACAAACACAGGTAGCTCCCACATTAGGCAGGGCTCATGTAAGGACAGAGGCAGTGTCTCCTCTTATCTGCTCCTTGCTAAAACCTAAGGCTGCTCTTCAGTTTTTCACATACACACTATCTTTGTCTCACAAGCCTCTCGAAAGCCATTGAAATGCTGCAGCAAAGCATCATGGTTGCTGCAAGTCCTGGTCTTAATGATCAGGCCAAGGGGCTGCTGCGAGGGAAGGAGAGATAGCAGGGTTTCCCAAGTGGAGATTTCAGTAACGCCTAACAGTCTGGTCCCTTTGCTGAGCTCTGTGGAAAACAGATCTCTGTTGTTAGCATTTTTGCCATCCCTACACCATGCCCATTTCAGTGGACACATTATTCTTTAAGGCTTTTTTTTCTTGTGTGTGTGTGTGTGTGTGTGTGTGTGTGTGTGTGTGTGTAGACAAAGAGCAGACAGCACCTTCTCTGTCCATTCTCTGGCTTCTTAAGGCTTCCAAATGTCTTTGTTTTCCAGCTTGTCAGAGCCAATTGATGCTTTACTTTCTTGCCTTTCAGGGAACACCCACACTTTGGTTGGGCACCTACCAGATGTCTTTAGGCATTGTGAGTGAGGCACAGAATTGTGAGGTGTTGTCTCACAGGCTGGGGGAGTGAGTATAAATTCATGCTCACGGGTGCACCACATCTTCAGGTAGGTTTGTCACCGTTTGGCAGGCACACATGAGAAATCATCTGTTTCGTTGTGCTTGTTTTTCTTCAAATGAGGAATAAAAGAACCAAATAAGTATAAAAACATGTACTCTGCCATGTATACCGAAATTGTTAAGGTAAAGGGTCACTGATTAGCAATTGGCTTTGAGATGCATAGAAAATAAGACAGATTAGTGATTAGAAGAAGTGATTAGACAGATAAAGATGTGCTAAAGCAGGATCGGGAAATGATCAAATTCTAAGTGGTGGCTACATAGTTATCCGCTGTAAAATTCAATTTCACTGCATTTGACATGTTTAATTCACTTTGTGGAATGATCAGTAGACAATTAAAAGCTGTTGATTTGAGGAGTGCAGACAAGAAAGTGATGGAGTAAAAACTGCAGAAACAGTGGTGGAAGGGAGGACATGAATAGAGGGTAATTATGTTCCTTATCTATTGCTGCATAGCAAATCACTGTGAGATGAACTGGAGCTGAGCATCACACAGGTGCCAGCACTGAGGGTTGCCAGTGAGGAGTCCGGGAAGAGTCTAGCTAGATGGATGGTACTAGCTGGGATAGTCTGTGAGTTTGCAGCTAAGATGTAGCAGATAACAAAGCCGTCTGAATCCCTGCCTGGAGCTCTCCCACATGTGTTTAGGAAGGGACCTCATTTCCAGTGACTCACTGTGTCCTTGTCCCAGGCAACTGGTTCCTGCAGAGAAACCTCACATCCTCATCGTGCTGTGTCACTTCTGCCTGGTTATATTTGTTACAAAGAGACACTAATTCCGCCAATGATGAATGGGGGAAGGGTGACAGTCTATTTTCCATGGAGAAAGGGGATGAAAACTCTGGAGACATGTTTGAAAAGCACTGTTTAAAGCTTGAGTAGACCCAGGAGTGGGGGAATCACACTTGTAATCTCAGCATTTGAAAGGTTAAGGCAAGAGAATTACTTTGAGTTGGAGGCCAGCCTGTGGTACAGTGTGATTAGTAAGAGTGAAGCCCTGCTTCATCTTCATCTTCATCACCACCACCACCATCATCATCAACAACAACAGTAACAAATGCGGCCACAAAAAAGCCCTATAACGTGTAAAACGTCTTAGGCATGGCTTGGATGGAATGCTAGCTTTCAAAAGCTGGCAAGTAGTCAGGTAGTCAAGCAAAGCTAAGGAACTCTTACTGCTTTAAAACATCTTCATCCAGAAGACTGTAGGAATCTCTTGGGCTTCTTGAGTCACTGTTGAGTGAGGCTATACAAAACAAAACAAAACCCCTCACAAAAACCACACACACACACACACACACACACACACACACACACACACACACACACTCACACCTTAGCCTTTTCTTTCTTTTAATTTCTAATTGAGATAAAATTCGAATGGCCCAGAGTCAGCCATTTTAACATGCTCCCTTCTATGGTTCTTACTGTGTTAAAATGCTTGCGCTCATTGCTGCTCTTTAGTTCAGACTGACACTGCAAAGGAAACACTGTAAATGTGAACAGTCTCCCCATCTTACTTTTTCCCATGTCCTGCAAAACACCCATCTTGTCTCTGTCTCTATGGATTTATCATGATTCTGTATCTTTGAGTCCAGAAGGGTAGGAAAACCAGATCTGTACCTGTAAAGACTGTTTTTTGGTGGAAATTAATGAGTCCAAGAGAGCCTGGGGAAAGAAATGTAGCAAGCAACAGAAAACACAACAGTATAAGTAAGCCTGCAGAAATAACTTGGGGCCAAATTGTGAACTTGAAAGCAATGGATCCAAATGGTCTTAGACATTAGACATAATGTGCTTAGACATTAGATGAAAATTACCAATGATTATAAAATTTCAATGAGCAGTATATTAAAATCTTCATTAAAATTTTCCACATTATTTTTGGAGGTTGGCAGTTGTCAATAGATAGAGCTATTCATCTTAAATTGGTTATATTGTTCTAGCAAGAAACAATGGGATACTGACTAATGGGCGTTAAAGCTGTCTCAGTGGCCACAGGTCTCAATACAAAAGCCTGCAATTTGAGTTCAGTACGTGGATCTCAAGTAAAGGTGGAAGGAGAAAACCAACTATACAAAATTGTCCTATAACCTCCACATGACATAAACATAAATAATTATTATAAAAGGAATAATAATAATAATACATTTTTGACATAACTGACTGGTGAGATCAAGAATATAATTTTTGCAGCAGGAATTCCTCTGACATTTGAACTCCAAGTTAGTTACCTTGGGTAAATTACTTATCTTCTTGCCTCAGTTTCCTCTTTTGTCACATAAGCATGCTCATGGGCCTGATTTTTTTTTTAAGGAATGTTAAGTGAGTTACATAAATCAACACATTAGGGATTTGCCAACAGTGGCCTGCCCTCTGTTGGATACATACATGGATGCTTATACCCACAGTGTTTCATGGAAGGAATCACACTCTTTAGGGGCAACTAAACAGAAGTAATGTGTCTTTCATCCAATTATTTTAATATATAAAATCCTACATATTTTACACTGGGTCTCTAGGCATATGGAGTTTGAATTGTTCACAGCATAAGACAGCATGAATGTTGCTACCACAAAGTCAATTCCAATGTCAATCTGTTGACAGTAACTGTTTCCCTTTGACATTTTTCAAAACCAGGACACCATCTTGAACACTTCAAGTGTGAGAAAGAACTCAAAGACCCTCCAGGCTCTAAGAGTCCTGGCCTGCATCTGGAAGCACTCCTGAGAGCATTGCATCTTAGGACACACTACCTCCTGGGATCTCCATGTCACCAGCTCTTTTTAACAACATTGGAACTGTGCAATAGAGAAAACATTGTTCTGCGAAATTCAAAGCACCGCTGCCAAGACTAGGGGAAAGAAAAGAAATTGCTGAAAGATTTAATAACTGTGGATCTTCTGACTCAAAGCAGATATTCAGCCTTTGTGAGAGCTTTATGTGGTTTAAGTGGATTACAAAAGTGCTGCCAGCAGGTCACATGACCCAGGTGCCACAGGGAAGCTACAACATAAAACCAGAGGGATAAGAGGACTGTACAGAAGAACAGGCATCTCTGTGGCTGTTTTTAAACACATGAACTGTTCCAATTGTGACCTGCCAACATCCAATGTCCTTGTACAGTCAAAGTCACTAAATGAATTTACTAAAGTCATTTATATACAAAGTACGATAGGTACCGAAGGTGATCATTTGGTAGCTTGTCTGTTATCTATCGTCTTCTCCAGTATCTGTAAGCTTCATAGAAACATGCCACCCATTCTTTCTGCATGAGAGATGGTTCCCAATTTACTGCCCAAATGTGGGAAGAATTGTTGAATGAAATAGGGGAGGAGAAAGAGAGGGAGAGGATAGGATTTAAACATTCAAGTCCTGAATGGTATGTTCCTATCATCTGGGTGTGAGGTGACAGCCACAGACAAGCTCTAGTATGTTTGCCATGTCCTTATAGAGTGCTGAAGTCTCAACACTGTGTTCGAAGATTACTTGCTGCTAGGCAGTTGACATCCTGCCTCTGGCATGGGAACAAGCCTGCTGCATTTATGAACCCATTAACCTGCACTGATAAAGATGATCTGGGTTGACCAGCTGCCTGAGGTCTCTGTGATTGTTCCCAGAACCCACTCACCAGCCCACCCAAGCTTGTTTTCATTTTGTACATTATGCAGTTACCTCAGAGAGACTGCCTTTCTCATGTGGAGCCATTTCAGAGTGCTCCTTTCTCTCCTAATCACATTTCCTGTTTCTGCTTTTACCTGTTGAAGCTTAGGCTTGGTGTGTAATTTTCCCCATGTTTGGACTTCCATTGTTTTCTTTAGATGCTAGGTTAGTTCACTCCTGACTCTCAGTTTTTCTCCTAATTTAATACTGTAATTTCTGTTTGTCCCAGACCCCCTCCTCACATGTGTGGAACAATATACATACATACATATATACATATCCACATGTATGCTTGCACGCACACATAAACATGCAGACACACACACACACATATACATATACACATGCACACTCAAACAGACCTCACATTTCCACATATACACACGAGCACACATACACACATACAGGGAATCACACATATATACATTCTCATACAGACATATACATATAAACACATGTGCATACGCACACAAATGTGCGCACACACAAACATACATGTATACATACAAACATACATGAACACTATGCAATACAGACAGATATAAACACACACATGAACACACATGTATAAACATTGGCACATACATACACACAGGTACACACACATATACACACAAACACATGCATGCACAAACAGAGACACACAGATGTATACATACACACATACCCATGCAAGCACACACATGTACTACGTACACATATACACCTATGCACATACACACAAATGCACATATACACATATATGACCTATACCTCTATACACACATCCACACACATATACATACAAAATGAATATACACATTCACACATATACATACATGCAACATACTTAGACACATATATACATGAAGAATCACACACACACACACACACACACACACACACACACACACACCACCACCACCACCACCACATTCATGATGAGTAGGTCAGCATTTAACCTCTTAAAGGAAGAATTAGAAAATGAATTGTTCTCCCCACAGACATCTAGAAATCTGTTTTGTCTTGAACAAGTACAAGGAATACTAAATTGGTCCTTGGAAGAGGTTCAGACACAAGGGAGATAATATAGATAGCCTGTTTAGTAGTTCACTTTCTGAGATATATGAGAGTTTGGGTGCCTATTATTTGATTGCCAAGTTTACTGCCTTAGTGAAGTAATTTCAGTAAGGACTAAGAAGACTTTTATTTCAATACAGTGGTAGAGAAACAGAGATAACAGATTATTCTTATTAGAGTTGATATCTAGGGGTATAAACTTCAGTTATTGAGAATTAACACTAAGTATCTTATAGTTCGTCAGAGTCAGTATAAGCAGACAAACTGATATTTAAAAGTGCTGTTTTTATAGTATGCAGAGAAGGATAGGACTCAAAGTCCATCTGATGCTGGTGCTGAAGCTGAAAATGGCCTTAGAATGAAGGCCATGGAAATGTTCCTACTTGGGCAGTTTGGGGGAGCCATGATGCTTTTGGAACCCTTGTTGGGTGCATTAAAAATGAATCTTACTAATGAAGAGTGCCTCCACTCTGTGGTTAATCATACTAAAGAAATGTGCCAAATAATCACTGTGAAATTGAATGTTGGTAAATGTGTTGCTCAATGTGTACTCAAATAATTTGGTAAATGAGGAGGAATAAGGGCCAAGACATTGGATCGTGACAAACAGATCTGGCTAAGAGCCACTCACTTTGAAGGCCAGTATCTAATTGTAGATATTGTCGGATCTGTTCTAAACAGAGTCTGGTTTCAGTTGTCCACTATCAAGTGACGAAATCTGATATGGCTATGCAAGTGCATCCAATGAATGCTCTACCATTTTTCCCCCAGAACCATTTACAAAAACAGACTTCAGCCTTTTTGAATCCTCTTTGAAGTGCAACACAACACTCTGTAGCCTGTGTTCCACAGTCTTCAGGAGGGCAGGGTACCCTCAGCCTTCTGTTCTTAGAGTCGTCGTCTTCTTGACTTTTGAGAGAATCCTGAGACAATACACAATGCATTCTCTCTACAAATCAAAAGTCTGGATGATGATTTTGATGAGAGTACATGAAGAAAAAAAATTTAATTGGTCTGATCATGAGTAAAAAGTATGCTATGCAGTCACAGTTAGGAATAGTTTCCTGGAATGGTCTCATAGACGTGATTAGAAATTTCAATGATGTTGTACACTCCTCTGTCTACCAGCTGGAATATATAAATGAGAAATACAAATAATTGAAAAATCTCTAAATAATTAACTTTGCACGATAGAATATGAATGCTGTGTGAGGAATCATAATGTAAAAGTATATATAACATGTGTTTTGTAATAAAATGCTACATTTATATATTATATAATAGGAAATGCATTATAAATAAAGGAAAGGCTTAAGGAACATGAGTATAGAATCATTGGGGGTATTGACTCCGTTCCTTGAAAAAAAGTGAAACACTTAAGGAGTTGCCATTGATAGAAGGCCCATAAACCTCTGAAACAGTCTCTGAAAACCATCAAGACCAAAGGTACCTTTTTTTTCTGGGCAACCTGACATTATAAAGATAGTATAGATGTATAGATGAGGCCATGGCATTTACTAGTGATTGGGTGACTACTCTGTGTCTGTATCTTTATTGGTATTATCTTAATCCTTCAAATTACCTTGCAAGAAGGTTCTTATTTCGTTTCATACAGGAAGAAACTGAGAACTAAGAAGGGTAGGTAATTTGTCAAAGTTACAGAGCTAGTAAATGCCAGAGCTGGGATTTAAATCTGAATCTATCTGACTCATAGCCCATAATCTTTCCAGTATGCAAAACAAAATGATGTTGAATAGGTAAACAAAGAATATCATCCCTGTTTCCTTCTGCTAACACATGTGACTAATGGGCTTCTAAATACGCATTGCTAAAGGGTTTCTTATGAAGAAGGAATACATGGGCTCATTATAATTGTGAATTATGGACTCTGGCAAATGTATTCACTCAGAGTCATGGTGTGACTCTTCCACGTTTGGGACACTCTATGGAGTTTTAATAAGGGGTGTGAAGGTCACTCAAATTGTGCATAAGACACATCTCTGCATCTTAATGTTGCTCTACCAGGGAAGACTCAGGGGGTACTGTACTCAAGAGCATTTGGGGCAGGGGCTAGTGTTGGGCACACATCAGAGTGAGGATGACTATGCTTTAGCCTGAGCATCCAAAGGCTGAGAAGGGCGCAAGGGCACCCAATTAAGTGTCAGTTGACCCTCATTCTTTTTAATCACAATGAATGATGTTACTGTGGGATTCTTTGGGATCCCAGAAAAGGATCTTGCTTTTAATGTCTTGGCTTCCTATTTTGCAATACAGGAGAATAAATCCTATGTTATGAAACTCATATTGTTGTTTTAAGATTGAATCTTAGGAACTCAAAAAATTTTTAAGTTCTAATTAAGTGAAAAGGATCATTAACTTTATGAAATTAATGTGTATCCTAAGAGCCTCCCACTACCATTAGAATCATATAAAGTGTACACAGTTTAAGCTTGTGATCCAAAAGTCTCTAATCAGAGGAATGCTGATAAGGGGACATGATGATGTGGCTAGAAATGGAATGTAGTCCATTTGCTTAGAATTAGAGATAGCTACTCATTTTAGCCCCTCAAAGACTTTGTAGCATGTCACAAGTACATTTGTTAAATCCAAAATATTTACAGAATGCTAGTGGTATTGTCTGTTTTTTTTTTTCTGGTGCTAAGTCATTTAATGTGGATTTAAAAAATAGTAACTGTATCATGAAATTTTGGAAAAGGAAAATCAGATTTCAAATGATTCTGTGACTTTGTACCAATTTTATGAATGCACGCAAACGTGTGCATGGGTGTGTGTTTGTGTGTGTGTGTGTGTGTGTGTGTGTGTGTGTGTGTGTGTGTGTGTGTGTTCAGACAAGGAAAAAGGTTTGAAAAGTAAGTCTATTGTATTTTAGAAAGCAAGCCCTATATGGTAAAGGATGTCAGCTCTGCATTTGACACCTAAAACCCAAGGAGATCTACAGAGACCACAGCTGTACTTTGATTATTTTCTTCTCACGACTTTCTGGAGGATGCTCATCTTGCAGTGGCTAGCGGTACCATAAAGTTACCTCTACTATCCATCATCCCACTAGCTGCCCATTACCTACTGGTGAACAATTCTCTCTGCTAGATACAACTCCATGTTAGAGGATGCTTGTGAAGATGATGTGTCAGCCCCATGATTCTAATGCTTCTTCTGAATTATCTGTTATCACAATGGAGTGATGACAAAAGTATGCTGGGTTCTATCTCACAACATGTGGTTTAGAATATTTCAATTGTGGCTTTCTAATTATCAAAACACCTGATTAATGAGAACACTGCTTTCCTATGCTGAGTAAAAGAAGATACTATATTATTAACCTAGAGATGTCATAGATTGGCAGAAATTAAAGCTGTATCACTTTAAAAATGCTATAAATATTATGAGTTAAGTGCCAAACCAAAGATACAACTCAGGAGATGAGACTCTAAGTGTTAAAAATCAAGTGGCTAACCTAGGTAATGGAGATAATCCATATTTGTCTATAATTACAAATCCGATATTTATTGTTCAGCAGAGTACAAACTCAATGATACACCGAAGGGAGAAGAACATAGGCAACAGTAAGATACAAAGCCAGGACCAAAGGAACAACTTTGGCCATTAGTCCAAATCTCTCCAGCCTGCCCTGTGGAGGGGTCCAGTTTGGTGGGGATGACAGAGGACTAGGAATCTTTGCATGCATTGTGATCATGTGAAGACTGTTCTCCAGAACCCATGGTGTGGAGAGTTAGAATTCAGTATTGGACAGAATTTCAATGCCTCAGAAAGGTGCACAAATGGGACCATCCATAGTTGTCATAGTGCCACCAGTACACAAGGGTAGAGGACACACTCTAAAGAAGAATCAATATAGATGAACTCAGAGGTAAACCTGGAACTTGAAGGACATGAGGGTGTCCAGACCATCTTCAGCACACTCATCTTCAGGCAACAATGTCTACTATATACTCCATGAAGAACCAGATTTGGTTCTAAGTTTGGAGGCTTTAGTAGTTTGGAAATAGTTTTCCAAAGGTTCATGTTCCAGAGGCTTGGCCTTCATGGTAACAGCATGAGGAGGTTTTAGGACCTTTAAGAGGTAGGACTCTGTGGGTAGTGATTAGATCATGGTGGCAGAACTCCCATGAACTGGCTAATGTCTTTCTTGAGAGTGTGGGTTAGTTAGGTTTGATATGTCAGCTTCATGATACAACTCTGATAGGAATCTCAAGACTAGATTGGGTTTGCAGAGAGTGAGCTAGGTCTCATGGAATGGGGTTAGTTGCTACAAGAGTGAGTTGTTACACAGAGAGCATGGCATTTCCTTTGACACTACTGTGCTCTTGCTTCCTCTTTGTACATTGTCACTTTGCCTTTTTCTTCCCAGCTAAGTTGTGATATAGCACAAGGATAAGAACATGCTGGTATTATGCTCTTGACCTTCCTTAGCTGCATCTCAAGCCCTCCCAAAGCAACTCTTTTAATTCATACAATCTGGTCTTACACATTTTGTTGTGATCAAACACACACAATGGATAGCCTGACATAAGGCTTACTTTGAATACAAGAGTAGAGTCAAAGGGGCTTCAGTTGCAAGGATGGTGGACATTTCCTTAGATCCTCTGTTGCCTATCAACCATCTCCTCTGATAAAGTCCTTTCAAAAAGAAAAGATATGAATTCGTAGGGTGTAAGTTGCTTTAGAAATTGTCTTATTTTGAGGTTCTTTATAACGTTCTTGGGGCTGGAGAAATGGATTAGTGGTTAAGAGCACTGACTGCGCTTCCAGAGGACCAGGATTCAATTCCCAGCACCCACATGGTAGTACACAGCTGTGATGATATCTTGCTTGTACAAATAAAGCTTGTTTGAGGGACAGAGAATGGAGTTTGCCACTAGCTAACCATGGAGGTCTGGAGGTCTATGCAGACAGACAGGAAGGGAGGTAGCTGGGTAGAAACAGGATATAAGCAGGGAGAAACAGGAAATGGCTCTCTTGTCTGCTGAGATGCTAAGGAGGTAAGGTGTGCTGTGGCTTGCTCCTTCTCTCTGATCTCTCAACATTTCCTTCTATGTATGACTCCAACTTTTTATTATGTAGACCAAATAAGAACCCAGTACTATGTCTTCTTCTGCCTCTGACACATAACTGCCTGTAACTCTAGGATCCAACACCCTCACATAGACATGCATGCAGGAAAAACACCAATGTACACAAAATTAAAAAGAATCTTTTTCTAATCTTAACATTTGGTCAAACTAAACCATTTATTAACATTTATAAAGGAATCTACAGATCGGTATAAGATAACACTGTAGTCACAGCAGCTCTAGATGGACCTCTGTTGCAAGTGGGAAAATTGTATAAATGAAGAGACTAAGAGAAAAAGTATTCATACCCTATGAGCAGTTTTGTGTTTACTTAACTATAACTAACATTTCAGACCTATTTTTATTTTAATTTCTTGTATCAGGAATATAGTTTTTATTGAAATATTACCCTTTGTTAAGATGAACAGTTTTTTTAGTTTGTGTGTATGTCTATCTGTTCTCTCTCTCTCTCTCTCTCTCTCTCTCTCTCTCTCTCTGTGTGTGTGTGTGTGTGTGTGTGTGTGTGTGTGTGTGTGCGCGTGTGTGTGTGTGTGTGTGTGTGTGCATGTGTGCACATGCGCTTCTGCCAAGGCATTCATGTGAAGGTCAGAGGACAACTTGCCAGAACTAGATCTTTCTTTTCACTATGGGAATGAGATCAAACTCAGTTTGTTAAGCTTATTGACAAGTCCTTTTCCCCCTCACTAAGCCATTTCATCAGACCAAGAGAAGAACTTTAAAACATTCAGTCTTGTGATAGTTTTATAAGTGGGAAACATTTGTGATCTTATGGTCAGAATGTGATGTGACAGAAATAGCACCACCTGGCTTCTGAGGCTCTATTACAGAAGGTTACCTAACAACAACTGCTGGTGTCATTTGTCAAATTCTAAGAGCCATGGTGACCATGTAAGAAGTCTAGACACACTGAGACAGTATGTAGAGGACTTTGCAGAGACAGTCGTCACACACACAAACACACACACACACACATAGATATTCAAGGAGTCCCAAGTATTCTGAACCCAATTGCTTGAGTGTTATAATCCCAGACATCTAAACTACCAAGAAGCTCTTGAATTGGCCCAACTCAGTTGTCCCATTCTTACCTGATGAAAGACCTAGAGCAAGAATTGTCACATTGAGCCCTGTCAAAGCCCAGCCTACTTACAGCACTGATGTTTGTTATTGTATGAAGTCACCTTTTTGGGAGTTGTCATTGCCTAGTAGCTAAGCAGAACACAGTTGGATGAACATTTCTATGGACTATCTGAGTGCTTGCTTATACAGCTCAAGCAATACTGGAAGCAGAGGCAGAAGAAGACATAGTACTGATTTTGATGGGCTAGGCAAATGGGATACAGTAGAAGCTATGCTTTTCTGTAGCACTGTTTTCTTGAGTGTCTCACTTACCACAGGAGATGTTTTCCACTTTACCTTTTCCCTCTCCTGCTCTGGTTTTGTGTCCATAAAACAAAGAAACAAGAAGGTGTGCATTGTTCCTCTCTTCAGAGTCCTACAGGTTTGCAGTTCTCCAATTATTATGCAAGAGTCACCTGCCCTAGCTCTGTCTACTCTTGTAGGTAGCGGTGATAGAATTTTTTCACCTGCCTTTAGAAACTTACTGTGTAGTGTGTACTTTCCTTTCAACAATTACCAGAGGACCACATGTTTCAGAAGATTCAAACAAGCCCCTTAACCTCTGTGGCCTTGATGGTAAGTGTTGAGGCTCTTTGTTCATTAACTACTGGGTATTACTGTAACTTACACTATTTGTTGCCATGGATGATGCCTGCAAGGAGGGGCAATTTCTGTTGAGTAAGTCACACACACACACACACACACACACACACACACACACACACACACACACACAATCCTCTTGTACATCTCCAGCTTCACTGAAGACTCAGAGGAAAGATGCTAAAAAAGCCCTCCTTGGGCCATCAAGCTCCATTCTCTCTCTCTTTTTTTTTTAACCATCTTAATCTTATAAAACTAATTTCTGAAGAATCTTATCGCTTTCCCCATTTAATACTATCTCCTACAGAAGTTTCAGTAATAAACTTTGAAAGCAGGAGATACAATGGCAGGGGACTGAATGAGAAAACTCTATCAGTTGCCCCAAAGAAAATTGATCTTTCTTATGTATACTGCCTTTGTAGATTCAAATTAAAATAGGTTTCCCACAGATCAATTTCTAAATGGAAAGCCAGTTCAAGGAAGGGGGAGCCATTGTAGTATAGGAATATAATGTCAAAATTCAGCTGCTGCTTGTATAAACTGATGACATGATCACTCCATTGTATGGTTAAGGGAGGGTCTTTATTGTAGATATGAGAGAGAGAACAGCCAGAGGCAACTGGAAGAGTCCAGTAGACTGAACGTGGCCAGAAGACTACCTTGCCATGAGAGAAGCAGAAGAGTAGAGGCAGGTGGGGATTGAGAACTAGCAGGGTTATAAGGAGAATGAGTAGCAGGGGGGAAGGAAGGCTTTAGCTGTAGAGAGTTTGAAGTAGGGGAAGAGGTAAGAAGGGCTAGGATGATAGTATGGGCTTTGAAATGTGATACTGCCTGAGCCTGGAGGCCAGCATGTGCTTTGTTTGGTATGCTAAGGTACCACAGATTGCCATTTGTCCCTTTGACTGTGAAATGGCTCCTTTTGGTAGAGGGGAACCAGTTTCACAGGTTCCTGAGGAATGCTGGCTTTTATCTAACCACCAGAAACCTGCTTGTAGTTCAGGTTGAACCCATGTCTGGGCATTTAGACTGCTGTTTGGAATTTGGGGAAATGGAGTTTCCTGTGCATCCCACACTGCTCAGGCTGCCATACTTTGTAGCAGCTCTTCTATCTCACAGACACCCACAGGCACACTGTGGTGAGCCTGTGAGTCCTTAGTTAACAGATTTCAGGGCAGCAGGATTTCTTACCTGGGAAGTGAGTTTAGATCAAAAGTGAGTATCTCCCAATCCCTTCCCTGCCTCTTGTACTGGGAAAACACCCTATTAAACAGGTACAAAATGAGACTGTCACTTCTGCCAAATCGGCTCCAATTTGTTCTCTTGAGATACTCTGGTATGCTGACTGTCTCTGACGCTGGGCCTGGAACTCTCCTTAGAGACCCTACTATGCTGCTGTCTGTCTGTCTGTCTGTCCACAGCATTACATTAAATCTAGTGGCCTGAAGGAACAATCTCTGTCTTAGTATTCTCTGTTGGATCTGAGACCTTTCATGGGGGGAATAAAACAGTGTATAAAAGTTGAGCGTGAATCTGTTGCTGCAGCTGGAGTGTTCTCAAGGGAGTTGCCATTTCTAACTATCTCCATTCTTTCCCATGAAAAGGGAAGGAAAGGAAATAATATCCTCAAATGATCTTGTAATTTTCATTCTCATTATCTTCCTCCCTCTTGCTTTTTATTGCAAACTCTCTCTCTCTCTCTCTCTCTCTCTCTCTCTCTCTCTCTCATACACACAAAGCTGTTTTTAATCCCCACCAACACAGGAGAGTAAAGACTATCAATGCCATTGAAGAAAGCTAAAGGTTTTCGGGGAAGGGTAGGGGGACAAAGTCCCCTCTGACCCTGAGAGGGAGCTCTTCTGGCCAGAAGGTAATAGCTCAACACTGCCCCACAGGTCAATTCGCCCCACAGTTAAGAAAAAATGCTGGCACCAGAGAGATAAAAGGCATATAATGAAAATGTAAACGAAAAACTTTATACCAGGCATGGCCTGACAGAGGGAAGATTGATATCCCATGATGCTTTGTCTTGATGAGACAATGAAAAATAACCACCACAGCAGCTGTGTCAATATCAGACTTGGTAATGCACCACTGGCTGTGGGTTTTTATTTAATCCGCTTTGCTTTAAGATGATAACCGTTGTTACTTTTCAGTGCCTGTCTGTCAGCGCCCAGCATTGCAATATTCCTCCCCAGCTCTGCGAGCGGGTTTCATTTATTTTAAAATACCATTTCACACACTGCTGACTTTTAACAGTGTTCTGTGTGAGTTTGTGAGATTGAATAGTGACAGAAACAACACTTTTTATGAGAATACAGAATATTAAAAACGGGGCACAATATACAGATGGCAGTTTTCACTACAGCTTGTTTTTTCCCCCTTGCTTCTGCTACTGAGCTTTCCCGCTGAATGCATTTGTAGTAACACCATAAATGTCACTTTCGCTGACTGCCTTTTGGCATTTTATTTAAATGGAATTCAACTCTGGCTTACTGCTGCCGAGGTGGCTGCTGCTGCTACCAACTTGCTTTGTGGGGGGCTTGACTTTACACAATCGCCCTGTTGACTTCATTTCTCATGGAAGGTCCCAGAACAGGAAACAGATGAGGAAATGGTCTAACCCTATGCCCTCACGAGGATCCTGGGCTTTTAAAAGAAAGGCTTCACCAGGGGATGTTGCTGTAGCCATCTCTCTGTGTTTGGCCTTTGCAGACTCACTGTGCAAAAATATTTCTGAATTCCAGAATTACTCTTGGCAGAAGCTCAGATGTCTTGCTTGTGTTGGGTAAGAACTCAACACAGCACCTTCAGCCCCTTCGAGAAAACACCAAGGGACAGGGCTCTGAGTGACTTATCTGGGCCTTACATCAATTACATAGACTCAGAATACTTTGGTTAGGGTGTGGTGCTGGCACCCTGTTTCTCTCTGTCGATCCTATCTTGACGTACGCTGTAGGGCCTCTAGACATGATCAAGGGTGGCATTCCGCTGCCAACATGATGTTGACATGTGCAAATTCCCCTTTCTCTCCATTTGTTCTTGCACAAAACATCCATTGCTTCATCAGTTCTGGAGACTAAGTAAAATAGACAGGGGTGGTGAAGCCTTTTCCTGGGAGAACCTGCAATTTGGGGAAAGCCAGCTTCCAAATGACGCTGGAAATGAGCTGCTGAACACTGTCTTGGAAATGTGTCCACATCTCACAAGCTAAGGCCTGAGTCAGAGCCTAAGAGATTCCCAGCAGAGAGCTTCAATGTTCAGAAAATTGGAAATCTTTACAGAGGCACATTAAACAAAAAATGCAATTCAAAGGCTCAGAACTGGCAACTCTAGACTGTGCCATCCAGCGCTTTTGTGTGCAATGTCCCTTAGAGATGAGCAAAAGATGGGATGTTTGTTCAATTGCTCCAAAAGCATTTTCAGAGACCTCATTAGTTTCTAAAAACATTTGAGATTTGTCATGATCTCTTAGCGGCATTTAATTATAAAAGTTGGAAGAGGCAACGGATGGGATATTAAATAGATGAACACATACACACCTGAAAAATCTTTGCTTTGGATTATCTATGCTTATTTTGAAAGAAAATTTTATAAAAATTCCAGAGGTGCTAAAATAAGAGTATCTGGCAAGTTAGGCCACCAAACTATTTTAAATAAATTTATGAAGTGAAACTATTTAAGAACATTGAAATGAAGGAGAAAGGAAAGAGAAAATAGATCCGAAATCAGGCCGGGGTAAAGTCTTGTTGCATAGTTCAGATAACGCTTAGCAGAGAAGTCTGTCTCTTTATACACATCTCCCATCTCAGTGGGTAGAAAAACCATATAAGTAGTTTCCCTGCATAGAAATCTTGGGTGTCATGCTTAACTCTTCCTCGCTTGGCAGGTCTCTCTTCCAGTCAGTCACTGACTTCTGTCAGGAGAGTTTCTACATAGCATGGCAGTGCATTGGTTTCTCTCTGTCCTCACTGCCACTGTGTTCCCTTGGTTCATAGTATATGCATCTGTACTTTCCTTGTCCTACAAATCCAGCTTTCATATTACCACCACGGTAATATTCTAAAGCAGGGGTTCTCAACCTTCCTAACACTGCGACCCTTTAATACAGTTCATGTTGTTCTGACTCCCAGCCATAAAGTTATTTCATTGCTACTTCATAATTGTAAACTTGCTACTGTTATGAATCATAATGTAAATATCTTATATGCAGGATATCTGATATGCTACCCCTTCACAACCCACAGGGTGAGAAACATTGCTCTAAAACAAACCTCTAGCCAAGAATGTCACCCATGAAAATGTGTGGTACTGCTCCTCGTTGATCTGTCCTTGTGAAAGGGATTCTTCTCTGAGAGTCTGAGTTCACATCAGTCTCCATCCCCTTTTTTTCATCCCATCTTTTATTTGCCTTTGTCTCTGTTTCTTTGTTGTTGTTGTTTTGTTTTGTGTTTTGCCTTTTCAATTTTCATGTGCATTTGTCTTTTTCTATCCAGATGTTAAAGATCACATTTATATTTTTGGCTACTCACTCTTTACATAGTTGAGGTCTGGAACCAGTGGCATCACTCCAATAAGTGCTCTACCGAAATATCAAAAGGTTTTCTATTTATAGAAGTCTGTCATGCAGCGTGGTTCCTGAAAGTTGGCAGTGACCTGCCTTTTGTGACAAAGGCACACTAACACACAGAGGATCAGCACCACTTTCTTCATGGGAGCTACCAGAATGTTCTGCACAGCTTATAGATGGGAGAAAGGTTTGGTATGTGCACCACAATCTCAAGGCTTGCCTAGGGGTATCTTGGGATAGAGATGACGTATCTACCTTCAAATCTGCTTACCTGGATGTATTTAATCTTCTTTTCTTTTGGGATTTGAGACAGCATTAAGTTCAGGAATGGCTGTTGAGCAGGGCTAGGCACATTTCCTTTCTCACACCCTCCTGGTAAAGATATAAGGGAGCTGGTGGTACCCTTTAAAGGCTCCCAATTAGCCTGGCTTCCTGCAAGGCAAAGTTAGTACTGGATATGAGGAGAGCTGAGACTTCTGTCTCTAACCCCACTCCCCCACCCCTGTTTCTCTATTACTTTTTCTTCTACTTCTTTATCCTTGAGAAATTCTCATTATTAGGCATTGTAGTCAACACTGAAGTTAAATCCGTCCTGGGTGGAAATGTCTTAGCAAGTTTATGTACACTGGGGTAAACTTTGGCTTCTCACAAATCAGGAGATTTGTTAGTGGCATGTGCCTTTAATCTCAGCACTCGGGAGGCAGAGGCAGGTGGGTCTCTGTGAGTTCGAGGCCAGCAGGGTCTATGGAGCAAGTTCCAGGACCGGCTCCAAAGCTAAACAAAGAAACCATGTCTTGAAAAAACAACAAAAAAAGTGATTTCCTTTCTTTTGTCTGTTTCTACACTTTTGCCCATTCCCTATGTATTTCTCAGCTTCTGTTCTCTGGTGACACCTCAGTAACTGTCACTGTCTGCCCTGACTCTCTTCATGGCCTCTACTTATGATTTTTAAAAGAAATTAGAAGTAGGAAAAAACAGCTAAAACAATTTTAATTAAACAAAAACGCAGCTCAAATCTCAACCTCCCTTTTCATTCACATTTATAAAAGGAGGAACAGAAAAAAGTCATAGTCACTAAGTTTGTGTTTCAGTATAAGTCAACCGGCCCATCAATAAAGGATACTAATTACATTCTTTTCCAGGCAAGTGTGACCTGTGCGAATGACAGGAAACTCATGTCCCCAGTGACCCCAGAAACACTGTCAAGGTGAAGTTGTCATAGGTACAATTGACTGCTTCTCTAGAGACTTCCTTCCAAGTACTTTTGTAATTTTAAGAGAAAAGAACTGTTTTTCTCTTTCTGACCTCATTTCCTGTCTGACTCCAAGAGAAAAAGTGTCTCTAAAGTTACTGGCTGAAAATTTCAGTCCATCAGACATGCCAGTGTTCACACAACCCACCCTCCCACCCCCACGTCCATCACACACCCCACCTTCTATTACAAGGGACCCCAAACCTGTGCTTTTACCTCCAGCTTGATTTCTTCTCTAACATTTGTGATCCTGATAAATAGTTTCTGTGGGTTATTGCTCATCGTCCTTAAGAATCAGAATACCCTAAAATGAGCATGTCGTAGTTCCCTCTTCCCAAACCTGCAATGGAAAATAAACTTCATCTTGTATTCACCGTTCAATTACACCAGAAAACATGCTGATTATATAAAAAATATTGAGAAGTAGCATCAACAGGACTTAATAAGCAGTTGGCTATTAGGAGAGTGAGGAATGTAGGATAATGTTGCAAGATTCTGTTTAGAGGTCTGGGATTTTGAGGTTTCATAAAGACATGAATAAATATAAGAATGACAGAGTTGGGAGTTAATAAAAATAAAGTCATTTGGACAAATGGATAGGTGAGTGGGTCTAAATAATGTAAAAGCACAACATAACCAAACAGCCAAAACCTAAAGGTACAGGTAACAGCTAAACATATCAGCACAGAGTGGGTGTTGTTGAACTGAAAGTCCTGGCCAGAGAGGTTATTCACTAACAAAAGACCAAGAATAAAAGCCCAAGGAACATGCAATGCTACCTGTCCCCAGTCAATATGCAAGACATTTCTATCACCTCAAAATGCTCTGTGATGCTGTAGTCACTCCACCCTTTGCCGTTGCTTCGCCCTAGCTTGGCTTTCTATCATTTCAGATCAGTTTTCTCTAGTTTCTATTTCATGTCCATGAGATCACAGATGTTTGCTCTTATGTCATACTTTTATAATGTACATATTCTGATGTATATTCAGGTCATTTAAAAATACTCAGTAAACTTTGATGGTATATGAGTCTGGCTATTCATATTGCATTTAAATTGTTCTCATCCACTTACTAAGGAGAGGAATGGCTGCATCGATATGACAAGCATAGGTTTTTGTTTTTGTAAGAAACCAACAAAATGTTTCCCAAAGTATTTGTAACTTTCAAAATTCCAATTAGGATGATAGTAAGATTCCAGTTGCTGAAGGACTACTGTTTGATTTTTAACAGTCTTGTTCTAGAGAGTGTATGGTGGCTTCTCATTAAAGTTCCAGATTTTTTTTCTTCACACCAAAATGACTCTGATTTTTCTGAAGTTTATTTTCTAGTAATCTTTAAATTAGCTTTCTATTGATGTCCTAAGATGGGTTGAGAAGTGTAACCCACCTTTTATTTCCCGAAAGTGTTTGTATATATTTAGAAATAGGTTATTTTTAGTTGTTTGGTTGAACCCACAATATAGACATTGCTAGCAGGAGTTTTCTTTGTAGGGAAGATATTAATAACAACATCAACTTATTTAATACAAATATAAATATATGACTATTCTGGTCTGCACAGAAGTGATTTTTGGTAACTTTCCAAGATTTGGATATTTTGTGTAAGTTGTCAAATTCATAGGAAGATGGTAATTTCTTTCCTTATATATTGGAGCTCAAACACAAGACCTTGAACATATTAAGGAGACACTCTATCATTGAACCATATCTTCAACTGTTATAGAATATTTTTAGTAATCTATTAGCATCTTGATAAATGTTTTTTGAAAATGCTTTAAAATTTACAAATATTGGGAGAACAAGTAAAAGATATGAAACTCGTTGGAATGAGTGAAGTGATTCTTTCATGGAGATTATAAGAGGTTTATTAAAGAGACAAAAAGTATCAGAAAGGATTCAGAATGAAATTCTGTAGCTAAGACCACAACTGAAAACGCCATAGAGAACTCCAACAGTGTCTCAGTCAAGTAGTAGAATCAGCTACTTGGTAGCATTGACAACAGGTAGCATGAAACTACAAACAGAAAACTCAAGTAAGAGGTAATAATAAAAAAGTTTATTTTTTAAACTGATATGACTTGCAGGAAATCACTAAGTAAATATGTATATAGATTATGACAGTCTTATAAGGAACAAAGAAAGAGAAAGAGAAAAGAGTACATTTAAAGAAATAATACCAGAAGAGTTCCCCAAATCTGGAGAGGGTGGGGTAATAAGTTTAATGTGCTAGAAGGAGGGAAAACTGCTAATGAAAATACTACCCCAACAAGACTTCCTCCACAAATGAAGGAGAGATAAAGACTTTCTCAGATCAACAAGATCTGTGGATATTCATCTCTACTAGACCCACTTTACAAGCCACGAGAAAGCAAATTATTCAGTTTGAGCTAGAAAGATGCTAACTAACAACCTGCAAGCTTGTAACAGCATGAAACTCACTGCAAAGTAAAAGTGAAGTGTGGTTCACAATGCTCCAACACAGTGTCAGAGTCATATCATACCAAAAATTAAATGACAATAGTATTGAACAATACTTGTATGTATAATAATCTGAGAATTGGCATCCAATATATGAAAGACGTGAACTGTGACAAAAATTATATAAAATACAGGAAGGCATATGGTGTAGATTTTTCACGTAGTCACTTAGCTTATTAGTTTAAAATAGATGGTTACAACTCTGATAAGTTTATGTATTCCCTACATAGGGGGAAAACCTGTATATCCACAAAGTATGAAGGAAGGAATAAAAAACATACAAAATACTACAAAAGCTACTCTCAGAGAAAAAGAGCAGAAGTGGAATAAAGAAGAAAGAGGTAACAAGTCAAAGGAATACTAAGAGGCTAAAACTAAAGTGATGAGAAAAGGCAAAGGCATTCCAAGTATATGGAGACCAGAAGATGGCAGATATTTGTCTAGATTTATTTCATATCTATATTAAGCTATAGTTATGTCAGGCAAAAGACTTTAAGTCAAAAATCATCACAGAAGACAGAAAAGGCATAGAGGGATAAATTCATAAAGAAGGTATAATTGTAAACAGATATGCACCAAACATTAGAGTGCCTAAATGCATAAAGTAAATATCAACAGAACTAGAGTTAATATAATGCAGTATAATAAGAGGAGGGTTAATTAACATCCCAGTTCCAACAGTGGATAAAACAGAGATTCAAAATGTCAATAAGGAACTAAGAAGACTCAAACCACACTATGTACAAAATTTCTCTAGTAGACATGTGGGGAGCATCCAATAGCTACAGAAGATAATTTTTGTAAAACACACATGATACCTTCAGAGATAAAATATTCATTGGACCACAAAATGATTTTTAAAATTTAAGAATATAGAAATCATATCAAGTAGATTTTCTGTCCACAATGATGTGAAATAGATGTCTATATCAGCAGGGAAAAAAGGCATATGGATAAAAATAAACCAAGAAATCAAAGAAGAAATTGAGAGAGCAGCAATGACATAGCTTCAAGTTGACAAAACCAGAAACTCAACAAATAGCAATTTATGCAGTGTGGCAAAATTATCCTTAAGAAGGAAGTTCAAGGCATTAATGCATACATTAAGAAAACTTATTAATCAAATATACAGTAAAATTATATGCCTTGCATAGAATTAAAGAAAATACTAAAAATTAATACCAAGGTAGCAAAAAAAGAAAGTTAAAAATATGCCGGCCAGGCGTTGGTGGTGCACACCTTTAATCCCAGCACTCGGGAGGCAGAGGCAGGAGGATCTCTGTGAGTTCGAAGCCAGCCTGGTCTGCAAGAGCTAGTTCCAGGATAGGCTCCAAAGCTACACAGAGAAACCCTGTCTCGAAAAACCAAAAAAAAAAAAAAAAAAAATGCCCAAAATGAATGAAATACAGACTGAAAAATCCATATGAAAGATCAACAAAACTGAGTTACTTTAAGTGGTGACTTGAATAATAATGGCCTCCATAGGTCATATGTTTGAGTTCTTGGTCCCCAGTTGGTGGAACCTTTTTGGAAGAATTAGAGGAGGTATGTCACTGGGAGTGGGTTTTGAGGTTTCAATAGCCCATGCCTTTGTTTCTCTTTCTGTCTGTCTGTCTGTCTGTCTGTCTGTCTGTCTGTCTGTCTGTCTGTCTGTCTCTTCTGGTTATTGGTCAGAGCTCTCAGCTATTACTCCAATGCCATGCCTGTCTGTCTGCTGCCATGCTCCTTACCATGACGGTAACAGACTCTACTACCCTCTGGAACTGTGAGCCCCAAATTAAATGCTTTCTTTTATAAATTGCCTTGTTCATGGTGTTTTATCACAGCAATAGAAATGTAACTAATGCATTTTATTAAAAGTATTAAAATGTTGGCAAACTTTAGCTAGACTAATGAAGAAAAGAGAAGACTCTAAATGTAATCGTAACTGGAAAGAAACCCAAATACAATTGACTCCACAGAAAAGCAAAAGATCACCAGAGATCTCTGGGAGTAATGTACCCATCACACTGAATGACTTAAAGGAAACGGTCAATTCTTAGAAACATATGTCTGCTTTGACTGAATAATG
Organism: Cricetulus griseus; assembly: GCF_003668045.3. Taxonomy (NCBI): domain Eukaryota; kingdom Metazoa; phylum Chordata; class Mammalia; order Rodentia; family Cricetidae; genus Cricetulus; species Cricetulus griseus. Next base: position 23,386,935 of record NC_048598.1, read on the forward strand.
GAGAAACCATAATATCCTAACAGAAAAATAAAGTGAAAGAAGGCTACATCAATAGGGGAAAATTACTTTTATAGATTGGCATAAGCGGGGCTGGAGAGATGGCTCAGTGGTTAAGAGCATTGCATGCTCTTCCAGAGAACCTGGGTTCAAGTCCCAGTACCCACATAGTGGCTGACAACCATCTATAATGGAATCTGCTGCTCTCTTCTGGCCTGCAAGCTTACATGCAGATACAGCACTCATAAATAAAATGAATATAAAAAGAAATTATTTTTAAAAATTTTCTGGTGAATTCTATCTTCACCAGAATTCACTGGTGAATTCTACCTAACAATGATACCAAAATTAGCCAATCCATCTCAAAAGGCATAATTATAAGTTCACTTCAGCAGGTCAACATTACTTTCATTCCAAAGTAAAATAGAAGCAACACAAGAAAGAACTCTTTGAAGGCCAAGGAACTTTCCCACCAATGAACATAGATGTGGAAATTCTCTAAGAAATACCATCAAATTAAATTCAACAGCACATAGAAAGGATCATGTGCCACCATGTAGCATGATGCAAGGATGGGATGCAAGGATGGTTCAATACATAAAAAATCAATTCAACTGATGCACCAGACAGAATGAAGGATTGCATGTCCTTCTTAAATGTAGAAAAGGCAAGCAACAAAATTCAAAACCCTTTCATGACAAGAACATATCAATGTATTTGGTGTAAAGGAAATACACCGGACAATAACAAAGGTGGTATAGAACAACCCCACACCTACGACTATACTCAGGGGATACATAAACACTTTGATTGTAAGGCCAGGGCTTTTTGGCACTTCTGCTCTGTAATAATGGAAGTCTTAATTAAAGCAGTTGTTCAGGAAAAAAGAAACAGAAGGTTGCAAATTAGAAAGGATGAAATAAAACAGTGTGCTTGCAGGTACGATCCCTGAAAAAAAAAATCAGGATTAATGAACTCATTTAGAAAAAGTGCATTAAAAAGTTACACTTCTTTTAAAAACTTACTGTGTGCCTCTGTGTCTGTACCACAGCATGTGTGTGTAGGTCTGAGTATATAACCGTGGGAGTCGGAATCTATAATATATAAAAAGAAATTATAATTTTCATTTTAATCAGAGAAATGATTATCTTTAGATATTTTTATTCTCTTTCAACATTCTACTTCTAAGCTTCTTATCTGGGGATGTGATTAACTTCCTTAAGTTATTTCTCTTATTCCTGACTGTTATTCGTACAACCTTGCTTGCCATCCACTCTTCTTAGAAATACACACTTTTCTCTTAAATTTGCTTCATAAATTTCATTTCTGATGCAGGACAAAAATCTTTGCATCCAAAGAGCTAAAGTGTTCCCATCATCTGCTTGGGAGGAGTGAGAAAGGCAGGTGACCTGGGAATGTTTTGCAGTTCCCAGTTTCTTCCCCTCCCTTTCTCAACAGAAGATAATCACTCCTATCATTCCTCTGAGTCACTCAATTAAAGCACCCGCCCACATGCGTCAGTCACTATTAACAAAACAAAACACAACACACCTTAAATATTGGGCAGGGGTGTTTTTAGCTGGGACACCAAGTTATTAGTCACCAATGGGAAGGGGGTGGGGAGGAGGAGGTGCCTTTACTGTCTGCACCTCATAGCTTCCTTCCCTGCAGTGTCCTGCAGAAAGCAAGGGCCTCCTTTCTCTGCCGGCAGCTGCACATAGTGGATCACCTATGCCCCGCTGAAGCAAACACTGATCACAGGAGCGGGAGTTACCCAGAGTCTGTGACATGATGAGGGTTAGCTTGGTATTGATGTATCCACAGAATTGGGAGCAGCAGTTTCTACAGATTATCAGGCTATTCTTGGGTTTCATGACTTCATCCTTGACCAAAAGGACCAGAAAAAGGAGAACAGTAGTACTGGAACCAAGCAATGTGGGACAGACATTGAAGGAAGGATGTGGGGAAGGTCAGGGTCACTCAGCGTGAAAGCCACGAAACACACCAAATTAAGAGCATGGTAGACACTGTACCGGGGGAGAAGCGTAGGACAGAGCAGAGAGGAGAGGACTGCCTAAAAGTAAGATTTCTATTCTCAGATTTAATTTCTAAGAGTGCTCTTGTTCTTTCTGCCTTTTTCTTTGTATAGCATTTTTAATGTATGAAAAAGTCTATTTAATCCTCTAAGGATTTTTGTCAATTTTTATGGTGTTTTGTTTTGACTTCTATAGGGTTTGGTAGTATTTTTTTTTAATTAAAGTAATGTACTCTCTCTCTCTCTCTCTCTCTCTCTCTCTCTCTCTCTCTGTGTGTGTGTGTGTGTGTGTGTGTGTGTGTGTGTGTGTGTGTCATAGTGAGCTTGGTTGGGCATGTACCATGGTGCCTTTTTCTTTGGTGGAGGTAAGAAGACCCATTTCAAGACTTGGATCTCTCCTTCCACCATGTGGTGAGGATCAGATCCAGGCATTAAGGCTTGGGAGCAAGTGTCTTTATTCACTGACCCATTTTAACCATCTTTGGCTGATAGAATTCTGAGAGAAATAATAAGTTGCCAACCAAATGGTTTACATGTATTAGCTCAATTTTCAACTGAAGTATCATCATTGTATTTTGAAAGATATAGTTAAGATCTTAGATTAGTAGAATTTAGGAAATTTTTCATGGGTGGGCCTGGGCTGTTCAAGTAGTCCCTTTAATAAGACTGCACTTTCTTTATGGGAAGGATTTGAAGAATGAGTGGGGTCTGAATTTACCAAGGTTCACCATGCCCATGGGACCAGAAAGTGGCCTTTGCACAAAACTAGGAAACAAGGATGCAATCCCCCAACCACAGGGGACTGAATTTTACCAAGTTTCTGAATGATCTTTGAAGCTGGCTCTTCCCCAGGGTAGACAGAGAAGTAAACCAGGAGGATGCCATGGCTTCAGCTTCACTGAACATAAGCACAACATTGAGTTCAGGGTCTCCTGCTTTCAAGCCCTAGAAAACTAATCCGATATATGTGTTAATTTTAGCTACTTTGCATAAAAAACAAATTTGCTGTGTTATTTCTTCCTTCCACCGTTCTGTTCTTTTTCTGCTTTCCATATTTCCTTTTAAAATATTTCTAACCAGAAAAAGAACATTAAATTGGGTGGGGAGGATCTGGGAGGAATTGGGGGAGGAGGGAAACAATCAAAATTTATTGCATGAAATATTTTTTTCAATAAAAGTTTTAAAAATCTGTTCATCTCTGTTGTCTCTGTCATTCTTTGTGGTGGGGGATGTCCTTATGTATGTTGTGAATGTATGTTTCTCTTTTTGGTTGATGAATAAAGCTGTTCTAGCCAATGAACAGACAGGATGTAGCCAGGCAGGAAGTATAGGCGGGGCTACCCAAGCAGGAGAATTCTGGGAAGAGGAATGCCTATGTGTGCGTGTGTGCTCTGTGGCCCATAAATTAAGGTCAGAGTTGAACCTCAGGTGTTGGACCCTGCCTTCCACATTGCCCGAGACAGGGTTTCTTATTCAGCACTGTGTGTGCCAGGCTAGTTATCCCATGACATTCTGAGGCGTCTTCTGTCTCTGCCTCCCATCCCGCCACGGAATTACAGCTGTTCACTACCATGTCCAGCTTTACCAGCGCTCTAGGAATCTAAGCTCAGTTCCTCAGACTTACAGGGTAAGTGCTTTGTAGCGGCATCTACAAGACTTAGACTACCAGAATAGAACAGGTATGGAGTAATCTCTGTTATATGCCATTACTGTGGGACTGGGCATTTAGTATGTGTTTCTTGCTTAATGTTGCTCTTGCTGGTTTAGGTCTCAATTTGTGTGTTTTTACCTTTCTTTCTCCTGGATTATATTTGATATTTGTTACCATTGTGTATAGTTTTGTATCAGTCTTAAAACCCTCTTATTTAGATAAAAAGGGGGAATGTAGTGGCATCTTGCTTTGTCAGTGAACTTGCAGTGGTGGCCACACCCTTTGGGTGTGGCTTCAGCTGGGCAGCCATGACCCTTATAAGTTAGAGGAGGGGCTGGCTTGCTCTCTTGGGTTATGGTGAGAGCATCAGAAGGGCAGAAACTGTATCTTCTGGAGCAGGAAGACCACGGCAGTTATTTACTATTATTTCTGCAAGTGCTTCCCTGATAAATACCTACTTATTTAACTTGGGTCTGGTGGACTCATTTAAACCCTGCCCCCAGGGCTTTGCCTTGGAGCCATGTCCCCAGTCTGTGCCTTCTATATTTCTAGTTATCTCAAAATCCACAATAGACCAAGCTGTCCATGTCAGACTGAGCTGTGGGACACTGAGGGGGTTCTGCAGATGTGCATGTGACGTTTCCATGGCAGCCACACCACAGTGGTGTCATGGAGGGAGTGCTTGGTGCTGGGCATCTGCTCTGTAAAGAAGGAAGCAGAACCCCTTGGGAGTCATGTATTGAGAGTGTGGGGTTCTCATAGCACACTTGCTCGGTCCACATCTCACCTCTGTGAGCATGATTCTCGGTTTTCCTCCTTCTAAAGTTGTCTGCACTTTTCTGCTGGCCACATAGGAATGACTCTGCACACATGCACCCATTTCCTCAGTGCCTTACTCCCCCCCCCCCCCATCAGAGTCATGTTAAGTCCTGGTTTACAGTATCTGTAAGTCTCAAGGCTCCAGACACCCATGCAGCCTCTTCTCCCATTTTGTCCATTTATCCATTCACTTTCTTTCTTTCCACTTGGTTTGCAATCATTTGTCCACAGTTGTCTTCACCTCATTTGTCCTTACCCTCTCTCTCTCTCTCTCTCTCTCTCTCTCTCTCTGTGTGTGTGTGTGTGTGTGTGTGTGTGTGTATACATGTGTGTGTACATGTGCACTAGGAAGCTATAGATCAGTGTCAGGATCTTCTGCAATCACCCCCACACACACACCTAATTTTTTTGTGACAGGGCCACTCACTGAACTTGAAGCTCACTGAATTGGCTAGATTGGCCAGTGAGCTCCATGGGGCCCTGTTTTCCTCCCTCAGTGCTGGGGTTATCACTTGAGGCTGCTCAACACAGATGCTGAGGAACAGAACCCAGATCCTCACACTTGCTAAACACTTTACTGACTCCCCAGGCCAGGAGCCCACACCTTAAAAATACCCAGGTCACTTACAATGACTCCAGGAGAGAGAGCAAATGAATGTGTGCTCATCATCTGTCACTAATTCCCCTCACTTCATTCATTTGTTTTCTTTGGGGCTTAAGAAGGAAAAGTGACCTAACTGAAAGTGTCAGTGTATCTCAGTGGAGTCAACCAGAGAACACAGTGAGGCCTCTCAGTGGCCAGAAGTGAAGACAAAATCCTTAGAAGCTGAAGTGAGCTGTTTCGAGAATGGTTGGCATTTTTGACATCTATAATGGTAGATTTTAATGCTACCCTGTCATGAATAAGACTCAGTCCAGCAGGGACCTCAACTGAAGAACTGTTCTGGTCGCCTTAGCTGATGTGGGAAGCCCCACCCTGATTGTGGCTGCACTTGCAGGTGGCAGTCCAGATAAAAGGGACGGCAGAGGAAGATTATACTCATCCCTGCGACCTCCCTAGCAGCCTCCAAGTTGATTTACCTCATTATTGTTGCAGTTGCTAATTGCTTCACAGGCAGTAGAACCAGTGTGTCCAGGCTTCTGTTGTGGACTAAGGACCAACAACTTTCCAGGAACTTTTCGAGTTCTATGTGTCAAATTGGGGCTACTGAGGGTCTCAACCTTGTAGATTATGTAATGGCTACATTGTTGTCCTAGGCAATAGGAGACAGCCACTGTGGGACTTCTCCAGCTGCTGAGGCTGCCAGCCTCAAGAATGGGGCAACTCTCAGGTTCCCCAGCGTTGCAGGTGTGATTCACTTGTTGTTGCTACTTTAATGTAATCAGACTTAATAAATTCCTTAGTGTTTACATATTTATCCCATTGGATCCTAGATGGTCCTATACCAACAATTTTGTTGGTTTTTTTAGTGTCAAGATTATATGCTTATAAAATGAACTAGACACTTGTTTCTCTGTGCTGGAGGAGTTGATATAAATATTGGCATCTTTTCTTCTGGAGTGGCTGGTAGGAGTGTTATGGCCATCTGGGCTTGATGATCACATTGCAGGAGGTTTGAATTTACAAGCTGGAGTTCAGATGTTCTGTTTTTATTATATTTGGGTAGTTTACATTTTCCCCCAAGAATTGATGCATTTTATTGAAAATTTCAAATTGAAAAGTTATACTGATACTCTGTGGTTCTAATACATATCTGATGATGTTTGTTTTCCACAATTTACAAGGGCAATTTCTCTGTCTTTTTTTCTTTTGATCAATCTTTCTAGGGATTATTAATTTCATTAGTTTTTTTCAAAAGACTCATTTTGGGGGGGGTTGTTGATGATGTATTGTATATGTGCTTTCCAATTCATCAATTTCCAGTTTTATGTCCTCCTCCCTCTTACACTGTGGGAATAACAAGACCTTGTAGCCAGACTTTTGAGTTGTATTATTGCTTCCTTGATTTGATGCTTTTTATGGTCTAGTAGTACATTTAAGTCTATGCATTTATTTCTATTCATAGCCTTGGCTGCATCCTCTATATTTCTAAAATTAAATTTGCGTATTATTTTGTGTGCATATGTACATATGAACATTCACCATGGCACCTGTATGGGGGGTGGGGGAAAGGACAACCTGCTACCACGTGGATCTGGGGATTGAACTCAGGTTGTCAGACTTATTGACAAGTACCTTCATCCACTGAGCCATCTTGCCAACCTCTTGTTAAGTTTTTGTATATTACATTTTTGTTATCATTCAAATTAACAAGAAGGTTTTCAGTTTCCACCAAATTTTCCTCTTTGATTTTTCACTTTGTCTCAAACAGGACTGACTGGCTGAGTTCTTTTTTATTATAGACTTCTAATTTTAGATATTGCAAGCATAACAAGTTTCAGCATGGTTTGTGTCTTTAGTATGTTGCTAATGATGGTCAAGTTTGGGAAATACTTTTGTGCAGTTGAAAAAAATGCATTTCTCAGTGATTTGCCCAGTGTTATGTACATGTCAATGAAAATGTTGATTAATCATGACATTCACATATAAATGGAATTATATTCAACTGGAAAGAAAAGTGAAATTATGAAAATTTCAGTAGAATAAGATGGAACTGGAAAGTATTATTAAAAATAAGTTATCCAAGGCTCAGAATGACAAATACTGTATATTTTCTCTCTAATGAAGATCTTACCATCTGCTAAATAAGTGTTTTTAGGTGGAAGTAAATATGGGCAAAGGAGGTTGAAAGGGTTTAACAGGGAAGCCGGGCAGGGAGATAAGGAGAGAGCAGAGGTGGAATTGACCAAAGTGAAATATGTATGAAAACATGAAATGGAAACCTATTCGTGAAGTAATTAAAATCTTCTAGAAAGTTTACTAATGATGATGTTCAAATCTGATATGGGTCTTCTGATTTATCATGGACTGCTCGTCTTACCAGTTGAGAAAAGCAAGCTGAAATTTCAATTCAACTAAGAATTTTGTATTTATCCCTCAACTCTGTTAATGATTCCAAATTGTTATCTGTATTGGGGCAGATTATAAGTCATAAACACATTTAGACCAGCACCTTTGCTTCTTGTAGAACACCCTCCTCAGTTTGCAGCATTGCTTTTTCTCCTAAAAGTCTATGGCCATCCAATTCTTTTGCATCACGTGAACTCAGGCACCTTTCAGTCAATAACCATGTAATCACTATTTGAGAAAGAAGATCTACAGAAATAATTTGAGCGTAGGATAACTCTCTTCTTTTCATGTGGTTTAGTTAGTCCTCAGAATCTTCCGTTGGCCCAAACAAAGAGAGTCATAGCTCCATGACTCTTTATAGATGTACAAGATTGTATATGTGTATGCGGCATGAAAGCAGAAATAACTGTGTAAGGGTGGTGAAAGGACTGATGGGAAGGGAGAGGTAAGCAAAGGGGTAGGAAGGGGACTATGCTTCACATATAATCGATATATGTATGGAAACTTTTGAAAATGAATTTTAAAAATGTTTAAGATAGTTTGGCATTTATCTAGGTCATGCCAAATTTTTAGTGGCTGTCTGTTTTTTCTCTGTGGTCATTTGTGTGGAACCCAAAAAGGGACATGCTCAGTGGGTTCTTCTTGGTCCTGTAGGGCTCTAACTTTGCCTTCTTACCTTCCGGAGGCATGGGGTACTGCTAAGGGGAGCATGTTTCCATACTGTGCTAAATTCTTTCTTTTAGTTCATTGTCTCATCAATAGTCTGCCTAAGTCTTGTCATGTCTCATTAAAATGTTATCCCTAGTACAAGAATGGGCTTTGGGAGCCCGCTCCTCATAGAGGGATACTCTCTCAGCCTAGACACACGGGGGAGGGCCTAGGTCCTGCTCCAAATGATGACAGACTTTGAAGATCCCCCATGGAAGGCCTTAACCCTCCCTGGAGAGCAGAAAGGAGTAAAGATAGGGGGTGAGGGGAGGGGAGGAAGGGAGAGAAAGAGAGGGAACTGGGATTGACTTGTAAAAGAAGTTTGTTTTCTAATTTAAAATTTGTCTAATTACAATTATAAAAATACAAATAAATGTCTTTTTTTGTAACAAATTGCAGTCAACTTCTGCCATGCCCTTCTCTTTTCCAAGCTTCTACTATGGCTTATGAAGGACAGAATAAAATTCCAACATGCATTCTGACAACCAAAGGGCACATCCCTACATGACTTAAAATACTTCCTTGAAAAAATATATATATTGTTTTCAAGATACAGTTTTATTGTGTGTAGCCCTGGCTGTCTTGGAACTTTCTCTGGTCTAAATATACAGAGATCCACCTGCCTCTGCCTCCTGAGTGCTGGGGTTAAAAGCGTGTGCCATCATAGCCCAGTCATTTCTCTCTTCTTATTGGCACTGCTACAAGCAATATTCATTTCTAGTCAGAACTAAGGGGACACATTTCTAACTCACTTCTTTGTTTTCCTCTTTTCCTCCTTCCATCATCCATTCTTCACATGGTAATTTGATTTTTCAATATGTAAATGGAGTCATGGTATTCATGCATCTAAAAAATCTCTCAATGACTTTTTATCACAGTGTAAGCATAAAATCCAAGGCCTGTTTTTGGTGTTTTTAAGGAACTGTGTGTTCATCTGTTGAAACAGATTTGGGAAAGATATTTAAACAAAACAAGGCTTATTCTTTTATGTAAAAGCACCCTGAAGGCATTGCTGAGTGTTAGTTTGGTGGCTGCAATAGGGCATCTGGTGCTTCCTTTCTGTTCTTCCTAGCCTTGGCTTAGATCTCCAGTGTTGCTCTGTGGGCACACAGGGCTGGTGGACATCCAGCCGTTACACTTATTTTCACCTAAAGTGGAAAGACAGAAAGGGCTCGTGAGAGTGCTTTAACTGGCTTTGCAGGAACCTGTCTGGAAGGTCTCATTTGAAGATGCCCAATGTGTAGCTCCATGGGTGGACCTAATCCCCTGTCCATATCTAAATTCAAAGGGAACTGAAACCACTTTATTTGAGTACATTTCAAAGTCCCAAGAAAGTGAGGTTTCGGTTTTAAAAGTGGAGAGTAGGCTTCAGACAGATGACAGCCAGTTGACTGAAAGTGAACGATTTAACCCTTGGCTCCTTCTCCAACTCTCCGACACAACTCTTTCCTCCCCATCACTACTGCCCAGCATTCATGCCTATTCTGAGAAAACTGAGATTATCTTCTTCACAGTAATCTGCAGTTCTTATGTGAACTCAGGAATCTCTCTCAAGATCCTTTTCCCTCAATGGCTATGCTGGGCCTCTAAGTGTAACTGTAGATACAATTTCTTGACATCAGTTGAATTGTTTTTACATTATTCATGAATTAGGAAAGGAGAGAATCAACACACATCAGACTATAGGAATCAAGGCAATCAAGTAATAATCACAGATGAAGTTTTAGTAGCTGCAATGAAAAGATAAGAAACTTCTCCCCAAAGGAAACCATTTTATCTCTGAGCAGCCAACCTTACATCTAACATTAAAAATCTCATCGTTCTAACATTGTCCGTTACCAAGTTTGTTCCTGAATTTCTAGTTTTATGCTAGTTGCTTTGATTTATAATTAAATGCAAATATTGAGGTCCCACAGGTAGATTATTGTTAGGAAGTAATTCAGGATGCAGGAGGTAGGTCTCTTCATAACATAAGGAGGTTTTACAATGGGGCATGGAGTACAAGGCAGATGTAATAAGATTATTTTTTTAATGTATATGGCATGATGTTTAAGTTGATTATCATTTTGACAGGATCTAGATCACCTTGGAGACAAATCCCTGGGTGCATCAATGAGAGGTTTTCTAGATTAGATTAATGAAGCAGGAAAGACTCATCCTGGCTGCCAGACTGAATGAAAAAAAAAGTGAAAGGGGGCAGGGTACCAGCATGCATTGCCTTCTGCTCCTTGACACAGGTAGAGTGGGACCAGATGCCTCAAGCTCCTGCAATGACTTCCCTGTCATGATTCCCTGAGTCCAGAAACAGTAATTCAAAACCAACCTTCCCTTCTTGAATTGCTTCTGTCATGTATTTTGTTGTAGCAACCAAACAGCTAATTAACACCTTTGATTTTACATTTATAAATTGTTTTCAGCTAATATTTGGTCTTTTTTTCTCAGTCATCATGGCTAGCATGACAATTTACAACTCAGTTCACTACTGCTAAGCTATTCAGGGTTTTATATGGCATGGAAAGACACATTTAGAACAAAGGTCTTGCCACTCAGTCTGACGACAAAACCAACAGCAAAACCCGTAGCTTTATCCCAGAGGGATACAATAAAACTTGTTCAGTTATTTTCTCTAACCATTCATGTGGATCTTCTCATGAGCCCAGGCATAACACAGGTTGGAGGCCCAGAAGGTGGGCCCACCTACACAGAACACTGGCTCTCATGTTCTGTCCCATGAGTCAGAGGAATCCCAGAGTGGGAAGGAAACATTGTGTCTCTGTATCTCTGGGAGCCATGTGAACATGTGACTGGCACACTTCTTATGCACCCTTGCAGTGTGTTGGATCCTCAGGCCCTTTGCATCCTGTGGCAGTATCTGTTCAGTGCCTGCTCTCCCTCGCAGAGGGGGATGGGATGGCGATGGGGGAGCCAATTATGGCAGCCTCTCACTGCAGTGTGCAGAGTGGCTGAGTTGTCATTCATTATGGCCTAATGTTTAGCTGCAGTATGCAAACCACCAAGGCTGTGAGGAATCACAGCTGAGAAGGGGATGCCTGACAGAGGCAATAAAGCACCTTCTTCTTCAAGAGGCACCACCGCAGGGTCATAGAATTTGCATGCTGCTCCAGTTGTGCCTGCAACTCAGGTTATTAATTATTATCCAAATCACCCCCCTTGTTACCTCCAAGCTCTCATTATGGCTGCAAATACAGGTATGTTCAACTCCCGCCCCACTGCCCTCATATATTACACCACCACTTTGTTATATAACTACAGAGCCCAGGAGCCCATCAGAGGGACTTTAAACAAAATAAACACTCTGCAGAGGAGTGCTTTCTCTTTGTTTGGCTGAAGGGATAGTGGTAACGTAAAACACCTTCGCACTCACTTCCATACTCACCGCCAGCTCAGACCCTGAGATTACCTTCTGTCATTTTGTTGCTCTGCGTCCACTCTGCAAAGGGCAGGATCCGTCAGGGATGCCTTTGGCCATCTCCACAACCAGACCCAGATGCCGACGGGAAGGCAGGAGTATCTCAGAAGCAAAAGGTTAACCTGATCATTGTTGTTTATTGAGGCCCATATAGAGCCTTTCACAAACCTCAGAGCTTTATGGCCTGCAGACTGACCCCATAACTCTGCCTGCTGGAGAAACATGCCTGCCCTTGCTTTGGAACTCTTCCCTTTTGTAAAATCACCAGCAATCCAGATTTAAACGATTTTCTTTGGAAGAGTAGGCTGTCTCCTTGCCCTCACAGCCTCTCTCCCTCCCATCCTTCCTCCCTCCCTCCCCGCTCCAGTATCGAAGAACAGTCTCCATATGGTTAACCTGGTCCACTCTCCAGTGCCAGATGAGGGACCAATAAATCCAACTGCTTGCACACTCTTTTAAATTTGTTATCTCTTACTAGTAGATCTATAAGCTTCAATAATGGTATTTACAGCTCTCAGGATTGCTTCCTGAATGTGTATCTATGGTACTGATTTTATTATAAACTAATATAATTGTGATTGTTGTATCAGATATATCACTTGGTCCAGTACCTAGTGTTTCCATCAACATTGTTACTATTATTTAAATTAGTTTTAGTAAATACACTTAATGACAAATTTCTCTATTAAAGGCTATCAACAAGAGAAACTATACATTTATATACCTTATCATCATTATTATTTTAATGTTTCAAGCTAGAATATCTAGACCAGACATATCTCTGTGTCCATTTCCCCCTCCTCTGTGTGTTGTGTACATCAGTGTATGAGTGTGCACGTTTGTGTCTGCAGGAAAATACATGCCATAACACTGATGTACAACTTTCCTAGTATATGCAGAGCTGTGGGGTCAGTGCTAAGAGCAGAGAGAAAGAGAGGGACTGAGTTATACTTGATGAACAAAAACTTTGGTTCAGTAAATATTGGTATGATTTATTCTGGATTTTTGTAGCATGCCAGCTCAATCTGGAAGTTTCTACCAGTTGACTTAATGAAGTACTGAACTCATCCCATTTTATTAGATCTGTCAAAATAGAGCCACCATGGATGAATGTTTGGAGTTCAGACAATCATATCTTATCCCTGTTGCATCTTTGTTTCCTGAGGGCTCAGAAATATTTCTTTGGCTCACATGTATGCTAAAACCTGGAAGCATCAGATCTGGGCTCTCCATGCTCCACAGCAACGTGATTCTTTCACTGGCTCTAAAATACCCACCTTGAAAATGGAAGCTAGTTTTCAAAACTCTTGGGCTTTGCCCTCTGCAACAGGGAAAGTAGGAACATCAGGAGAGACCCACAACCTAGCATATAGCCCGAGCACCTCTTTGCAAGAGGCATACTTCACTTATTACAACTGAAGACTGTAACATGAACAAAGATCCCCTCAAATTAAACACCCCAAATGCTCTCCAAAGAAGCAGAGTGTAACTTTAGCTCTAGAGATAACCCCCAAAGACTGTGCTTTCATCACAGTCCCATGCTTCCTCCCCAAGTGTCCTGCTTCACAGTCCTTACATGGGAAAGGCTCAGGCATCTTTGTAAATTCCTCTTTGGGGATGTGCTTAACAGCCCTTTCCCCAGGTAAAGAAAACATCAGTGTCATCACAATATCGTCACATCTGGTTATTGACCCAGAAACACATCACTCACCTTAATTGTCAGACATAACTTCTGTTTGCTTCTAGAAATTAAAATGTTCACAAAAGCTCAGAAGTTTGCTCCAGTGAATATACAGATTAAAATTAATCAAAACTATGAAAATGCGTTCTTGAAGAATAGAAACGTCTATGAAATCAACATTCAGCTCATATGTGTGGCTATCCCTCCTTCCCCAGATCTTGTAGTATTCACCTTTTTGAGTGTGCACCAATCTCTTCTCTTCTCCCATCTTTCTTAATAAGGGTTTTGCTGTGTTCAATAAACCAAGTGGAAGACGTGGAGGGACTGTGTGGCTATGGGTTCCTACAGGATAGAATCTGGTAAGTCCTGGACCCAGGATTCAAAATAAAGGACATTAACTATTGGTCTCCTCTCATTACTTAATGCTTTTTGGAACTCATTTCTGGGGGTTGGGGGTGGAGCCATCAGAAAATGGATTCGAACAAAGATTCCACACTATGCAATCTTCCAGCAATGGGGCCAAGTTTGATTTACCCGAATCAGCACTGTTTGGAGAGATGATCAAACCAAGGCATGGGGAGGTGAGTTCATAATGCAGTGGACTGGTAAGGCAGTTTAGGAAAGCTCAGAAAAGCTGTTCTTCGTGACAAGTGACAACAAGATTCAGTTAGCATCATTGGAAGCTCTCCAGAAAGTCAAGGGCTTCTAAAACAGCAAGAATAGGGCTTGAACAATGATCCTTAGGACATCATACCCTGAAGGCTGAGTGGCAGGTAGGAGAACTCGGGGATACCTGCATCTTGTAAGGAAACAACAATTTTGTAACATTCATTTACAATGTCAAAAATATCATTCGATGGCTACACACCTCCTTTGTGTCAGGAAAATATCGGATGAGAGAGCTCTCATCCCTCTGATTGACATTTAGCAAGCATTTAATATGTGCAACTTTTATTGAAATGTGTGATCTTTGCAGAATCACAGCAAATCAGAAAAGTGTGAGAAGCCTAAATGGGCAAATGCTACTTGATTTCCAAAAGAAGGAAAGAAAAGAAAAGAAAGCAAACTGTAGCAATGCCAAGGTAGCACAGTGTTTGAGGAAATCTTTAAGTGGCAGAAGTCATGACTAAGGGTTCGGGGGCCCTGGGTCATAAAAAGCATGCTGTACCAGCCCTATCTGTTACTTCCAAAGTATTCCCTAGATGACTGTATTAGGGAAATGAGGTTGATGTAGCTGTATTTCACCAAGGCATGAATCAAGCTCATTCATGATACTCTATGAACGTAGAGAAATATGAACTGGACACAACATGGTCAAATCAGAAAGAACATGAGTGACTGAATCCAAAAGGAAACTAATGAACTATAACAATTTAAAAGGGATCCTTTAATATTTAAAAGGGAATACAGTTGAGAGAAGGTCTTACCATATAGCCCAGGCTGACCTTGAACTCATGATTCTCCTGCCTCAGCTTCTTCATGCTGAAGTTTTAAGGTGTGCCCTATCATTCTTGGCTTAAAAATTTTGTAGAATATATGGATAAAGTAAGTTTAAAGAAAATATATCATAACACGTGTCCAACATACTCCATCTTCAGAAAAGTTTTATACTTAGGAAGTGTGGACCAGATTTCTGTCTTTCTTCTCTTTCTCTTCTGCCTTTCTTCGAATTCTGGGAGAGATTACAAATGTAGTAGGGACAGTCACACAAAAGAATCCATTTTTAATCCAACTTCTCATTTTCACATATGGGACATTTCCCCATGCGTATATTTAGAATCCCAGCAGGCCCCAAAAAATTTTACAGGGGAATAAAACAACTGATGATTTTAATTGCTGGAAGTATGGTGCACTGACAAGACTCAACTATGACTTGTGAGAATCCATGACAAGCGTGCTGTTTGCCAGCTCCTTTGCTGACATGCCCTGTATATGTTTGCTCAATGTTTGAGGAACGCAAAATGAGGAATAGCACAGAACCAGAAGATCGACATTGTCATTCTCCACCTGTTTTCCATCCATTGATTTCTCCTCAAACTTGTTCATTTGTTTGGGAGATGAACAGCCTTCTGGTTATCTGGAGTTATGCTTCCGAGAAAGCCATTTTTCCATCCCCTGTTGTTGCTCCTCTTGATCTTTGTGAAGCCAAATCGGCACTTCAATGTGGTCTTCCTAACTAGCTCCATGATTTTGCTTAGTTTAGTGGTGCCTTTCCAGTGATGCTTAGGGTCCTCACACTTTAGAACAGTGATTCTCAACCTTCTTAATGCTGCAACCCTTTAACACAGCTCCTCATTTTGTGGTGGCCCACAACCATAAAATTATTTCATTGGTACTTCACAACTACTACTACGGCTTGCTACTGTTATGAATTTTAATGTAAATATAGGGTTAGGGTTAAGGTTAGGGTTAGGGTTAGGGTTAGGGTTAGAGTTAGGGTTAGGGTTAGGGTTAGGGGGGATACCTGGCATGTTACCTCCAAGAGGGTCACGACCCACAGTTGAGAACCATTGGTTTTGAATCTTAGGAAACATCTGAACCAGTTCTGTGAATCAGCAAGAATTCTGTATCATCCAGTAACCACCAAATTTATCATCCAGCCTAAAGGTAGTGCTATTTGTAAATTGGTAGTATAACAGACATCCCATGGATATGTCCCCAATGGACCAGGAGGCAAGCATCCTATTTACAGCCACTCAGCTACTACAGGGATGAAGAAAGGCTGTGGTTCAGGATTGACCTTTGGCCTTCTCACTTGCAGTCCATTTTCCAAACAAGCCCAGAATGATTTGCTTCTGTGTGGTCCCACATCCAGTTCCTGCAAACAGAACAAAATGAAGAAACAAACAAATGAAAACACCTACCATTCCACCTGGCTTGTAGAGGACTTACATCACACTCTGAATACAGGCAATCCTTTGTTCTTCCCTTAGACGTAAGCCTAAGTCCCTATCTGAGTCTCTTCCACGGCAGTGTCAAATGCCAGTCTTTATGTCCTGTAACCTCCAGGACAAAGTCAGATTCTGTTGGGAGTTCCCTAGGAGCTTTGTTCATCCGACTTAAGTCGGGCAGACCCCAAGCCCTCAGATGTTGGCCAGGGCTATGCTTTGGTATCTACTACATTCTGTACACCAATGGCTAAATATACATAAAGCATGCCTGCTTCCCTTCGGAATTGATTTGTGTCCAACACCTGTGGCTTTATGTTTGGTCTTGGGAGTCATAGCCCAGGAAACTTCCTGCTCTAACTTCCTGTTATGCTTTGATAGAACGTTACTATGAATTAGACCTCAAATTTTTCTTTCACAGATGTCTGTTGACCTTAGTCTTTGCATCAAACACAACTCTTTTGGCAGATGCTTCCAATCGCTCCTTCTTTACTGTGGACAACATTCTGATTTAATTTGGGATGGGAGTGAGCCTGTTGAAAAAAAAAAGATTCATGATCTTCAGACTTCCTTGGGAACAGAGATGCACACCTAACAGGACGCTGCTCAGTGATGTGGAAGTGGCAGTTACTTGATAAGGTTTCTAGGAAAGCTTTAAAAGAAAAAGACACAACCGGCACACATCCTCTTCTGCTCTTCTGTCTTTCTGTCTGGAAAGCAGGCAGGGTGTTTGCAGGTACAGCTGTCATCCTGTGATCACCAAGGTGAAACCCTACTGCAAGGATGGCAGAATAGGAAGATAGGAGATACAGAGCCCTACTTGCCCCCTAAGCTTGTGACATGTGGCAGTGGAATCCTCTAGATAAGCTGCATTGAAGGTTGCCTATGACTTACAACTGGGTTCTTTTCCTCCTGCTAGAGCTTTCTGAGAACCCATGGGTGTTTTGTTTGTTTTCCTTGAATGTGAAGGGATTGAAACAATTATGGTAGCCAAACACACTAATGTGAAATTAATCCTTGTCCCCAATTGTGTTTCCCAGCCCTCACATGATATGGTTGGGAAAGGGAACAAAAATGACAAGAAAGTAAAGTGACAGTGTGTGTCACTATGATTTCCCTGTCTGTTGAACCACAAGTATGTTCTGTTTTGTAGCCAAAATCAAAAGCTGTCACCCAGTGTACCTTTTCCTCCTTCAGTGTGTGAAGGAGTGGAAGGAATGCATCGAGAGGGGATGAGCATCCATTTCCCAGTCCATGAGGCAGAGCAGGACCCACAATCCAGGACCACTGAATGGAGAAGAGGCCAGAAGAAGGCTTACCCTGGGTGGGGGGCTCCTACAACTGGCAACAGTTTGGATGTCCTCAGAGTGTACCTTAGTTACTGTTTTGTTGTTGTGAGGAGACACCATGACCAAAGCAATTTATGAAAGGAAGTACTTCTTTGTGGCTTGCTTATAGTTTTGTAGGGTCTGTCCATGATTATCATGGCAGGGGTGTGTGGTGGTAGGTAGGCATATCACTGGAACCACATCTGTGAGCTTGCGTGATCCTCAAATTGCAGGCAGAGAGAAAGAGACACTGGACCTGGTCTGGACTTTTTAAACCCCAAATTTCACCTCTAACAATCCAACTACTCCAGTAAGAGCACATCTCCTAATCCTTCTGAAACATTTTCCCTAGCAAGTATTCAAACACATGAGCTCTTATTCAAACCACCACCTAGTATATCACAAACTTCTGGAACCAGTGCATTTGTGGGAATGGTGTTTCCAAAAATCTTTCCCGGTCCAGGCCAAACATATAGATGAAATATAAGTTGACAGATATAATGTAACTGGCAGTGAAATAATCTTCTAAAGTAGGGTGGCAAGCTGGTGTAAAAGGTTGAGCCAGCATTTTCAAAGTGCTCAGCCAACTAACTTCCCTACCTTCTTCCCAAAAGATCTTGTCTATGAAGTTGGTTGAGGATAGATGAAAGTTTTGCAGTGAGGATTGCCATTGTGGTGGTTCGAATGCGAATAGTCCCCTATAAGCAGATCATATGTTTGAATACTTGGGCACAGTGGAATGGTTTGGGAAGGATTTGGAGGAGTGACCTTGTTTGGAGAAGGTGTGTCACTCAGGGTGGGATATGAGGTTTTAATAGACTAGTGCCATTCCCTGGGTACCTACTTTCTACTTCTTGTTTGTGGGTCAAGATGTGAGTTCTTCATTTGCGTTGCTGCTACCTCTGAAACCATAAGCCCAATTAAACCTTGCCCTTTGCATGCTACTTTCATTAGGGTGGTTTGCAGCAGCAATAGAAAAGTAACTAAGACGGCAATTAAAAAACCATCAGCAGCAGATGAACCTGAAACACAAAACTATGGCTAATGTGTCTTTGTGAATCCATGCGTGTGGAAGTACGGGCACCATTGTGTGTCTTTGTGTGGGTGCATATAGTGTACATGCATGTGGAAGGCAGAGCATGACTTTGGGTGTCATTCCCCGGGAACTGTCATTCTTTTGTGTGTGTGTGTGTGTGTGTGATAGGGTCTCTCACTGCCTTGGAAACTCATTATATAGCTTAAGTTGGCTGATGAGGGAGACCCAGGGATCCACCTATCTCTGTCTCTAGTGCTGCGATCACAAGTGTGTGCCACCCGGCCCAGGGTTTGTTTTGTTCTTTTTTTTTCTTTAATGTGTATTCTGGGGATCAAACTTAGATCCTCATTCTATTTATGAATGCGTTTGTTTATTTGTTTGTATGTGTGAGTATGGTGTTTTTGCACTTGTGTGTAGTTGCTCAAGCCTGAGCATACACAGAAAAGGATATTGGCTGTCCTGCTCTAGAGCCCCAGTAATCCTCCTGTCTCTGAGCCCTACCCAGTGCTGGGGTTACAGACATGTGAGACTACTCCCAACTTTGTATACGGATGCTGGGGATTTGAACTCAGGGCTTTGTGATTGGTCAGCAAGCACTCTTACCCATAGAGCCATTTCCCCACCTCCCTGTCCTAGTTCTTACAAAGCAAGCACTTTTCCTACTGAGTGACCACCTCATCCTGGGGAATGTCTTTTACTAGTCAAGAGAGCTCTTTATTTCATAATCTCTGAGAAAGTCCCTCACTGATCTCAAAATCTAACTGAAAGAATTAAGTAGGGCTGACATTTCAGGAGTGATGGGACAAAGTCAAATTTCTTCTTCTGTTGTTCTAGCTGTGTTCATCTCCCTTTCCCCAGCATGTGATGGGCATTGCTTGTTTCTGAGAGTACGCTTGTGAGTAGCTTGAAAGGTGATGAAGTACATTCATGAATGCTTGGTAAACCAATGAAGGAGATTTCAATTGTTCATACTAATGATAACAATGATGTTAATTACAAATCCATGATGATAATAATCACAGCTATGTTATATTAAGTTACTAGTATTAGACATTACTCAGTGGTTAATCATTACTTCCCAAGTGACAGGATGGGAATGTGTGAGTTATAATGGGTGAGTTATAAAAGCTAGTGAAGCCAAACAGTATGAAGTGATGAAATTCGGCATGAAAGTGAAGCCAGCCTCAACCTGGAAGCAGGGGGCTGGTCACAGGGAGCAGGGGAGTCTGATCACCTGGAGCAGGGTGCCGATAATGAGGGTTGGGGGAAGGGGGCTGATTACTACTTTGTTGTACCACTTAGGTTGAGCCTAAGGACTCAGACATAGTGATTTCTAATATTTCAAAATAAATGATGTTTCTAAAAAAAATTAGGAAAACAAATGAAGAAGGAAGAGAGGAGTGAAGGAAGACTCTCTGATAGCTGAGCAGCTGACTCCATCCACACCATCCTAGGACAGCTGTTTTCCAGGTTCTCCACTAACCAGTCTGCAAATGGCTGCAGAGACAATGGCTGATGGAAGCTTCGCACTGATCCACCCATGCTCCTTCCACAGATTCATAAATTCTTCAACAGATTTCCCACAGATTCTCCCATGATCCTCCCACAGATCCTCCTGCAGCCCCCCACCCCCTGCCACGCCTTGAATGGTGGAAGGCCAAGGAAGGCACAGTGTTGTCTTTTGAGTGTACAAGTGGGGTCTGAAGTTGAGAGGCATGGAGAGCTGATAAAGACACAGTTTTCCTAGGGTTGTTCCAGAGAACAAAGGGAGATGTCAGAAGACTGTTCCAGGGCTAAACTCCATCCCCTTTCCTACCCCCAACTCCCAGCCCAGGCCTTCTGTAAACTTCCTTGGGGACTGAACCTCTGAGTTCAAGCCGAGGCTGACTTGCAGGAATATAAACATCATGCAGTTCCCATGGGGATGAAGCTCGTACCGCTCTTCTATTGTAATTTATTAATCACAATTATTTCAAGATGAGAATGTAAGCTTGTTCTTTGGCCACACACACATGTTACACATAAAAGGCTTGAAATACCAGAAGAGCAGATTTCTGCACTGAGAACAGAGCCTAGAGACTCCAGTTTCAATTAGGAAGAGACAGGGAGGCAGGGCCCTAGCACAGCCCCAGGCTGGGGCTCTATGTGTGTCTTTAGAATTATTGTTATTTCAGTAGCTAAAACTGTCTTGTTCTGCCCAAGGTACCTGTGGGGTTGGCTTATCACAATGAGAAACACCTGCAGTTCAGGAGATGTCCCTGAGTAACATCATCACTGTCTTTCTTATCTTTATGAACACACCAGGAGAGACGCTTAGGTCCTACAAAGGCCTTGATGCCACGCAGAGGACCTAAAGTCTTTTGCTTCCAAGAGATTTTTTTATAGATGTAGGAAGGCTGACTTTCCTTGAGAAATAGAATTAAGCATCTTAGTGAATATTGGGATGTTAGTAAGTTGATTTAAAAGGCAAACATGAGTTGGCATCAAGGTGGGAAGGGCAAAGGATTAGTGTGGAGTTTGTCCACATATGCACACATTCACTCAGGGTCTGTGTTGGTGCTGGCTCCCAAGGTGGGTTCTCAAGAGAGAAGCAGATGCGTTTCTTGGGGAGGAAATTCAAACACCCTGTGCTCTTCATGGGGTAAGAATAGCACGGACAGGTCAGGGAATGAATCTCTATCTGTACAGGAAGCTGGCCTCACAAGTGATTTACCAGAAGAAAATGAAGCCAGTGCTGGGTAGAGAAGAGCAGGTGTGAGAACCCCATGAACTCTCTCCTGGGGTTGTTCCCCAAACAGAGTGACTTTATGAAAGCTGATGAGGTACTTTGTCTTCATTGCTCTGAAAACCCAGAGAACAAAGGCCCCAGGGACTAGGAGAAAAGAGAGCAAGGGAGCTGCCCACTGGGGGAGAAGGGAGGCATAGGGGGGCAGTCTGCAATGTCTGGGCTTCTTCGTTCCAGTATACTCTGAATGCAGATGCAAAGAGAATTTGGGATATTAGGAAGGTCTCAAAGGAAGGAGGATTCTGAACCCCAAGGTGTCTTTCTCTGTGCCCTCAGAAAGCCCGTGAGACCTTTCCGGGGATCCCTAATGGGCAAGTCAGGACTGCAGCTCTGAGGTACCATGAGCAGGACACACTAAGTAAATTGTCAAGGGGGAATACTCCTTGGCCATGCCCTTCTGCCCTGGCTCTCTCCTCCCAACACATCAGCAATGTTTATTAAGCGATGACAAGTCTATCAGGCCTCCTGAGGAGCCTTTCACACTGAGATCTTCCCATACACCCTGGGAGCATCATCAATCTTGTGCTCGCCCTGAGCTTCACAGCAGCTGAGAGTGAATAAGGACCCATCCTGCCCGCCCCTCTCACCAACTCTCTCATTTCCTACTCCTTCTTCTCCAGTGCTTCACAGCATGCCAGGAGGTGTTAGGAAAAGGGACATTGTTTGCAGGAAGTGTTTCAGGTAAAGATATGAATCATAGGAAAGCAGGAACCAAACAGACTTTTCTCCAATGTCCCTGGCTTTATGGGATGGATAGACTATAGAAAAAAACAGCTGTTGCCGTGCACTTAACATTGATTATGTTATAGCATCTGCAGCTTCATAACACACATGCGAGCATTACACCCATCTCACAGACAATCAGCTGTCCGCCTTCTTAAATATCAAATATGGACCTCCACTGAGAGAACAGATCCATGTCCCATTCCGGATGCTTGCATACCTGTGTGGTTCTCCCCACCCCGTTTCTTTCTGGAAAGAGTCTGGAGACTGTAACTACCAACTTCTGCTACTCAAGGAAAGGACCCACTGCTCTGTGTAGGCGGCGGAACTGATACCAGTAACTAGCAAGTGCAAGTAGAGTCGTTGAATATGTGCCTTTCAAGTCTTTTCTGTGCCACAGTATTTGTAAGTCATGCATGCTACACACTTGCTTTTCATCAGAAGGCCCCTAATCTGGGCCACACAGCTCCAAGTCCTGAAAGACACTGTCAGATGGGACAATAATACCATTTTTAAATTTCATGAAATTTATTGAGGCTTACAAATCACTTTTTGGCACTGGTTCAATATTTAAACGTTTCCATCGAACACATCATAAGGTTGTTTTTTATTTGGCGATGGAAGAGAGAAAATTATTTCTCTCTGCCATGAATGCTTCCAAACAGTTTTTTTGAATCTTGTTCTTTACTATAATATGTGCTTTTCAAAGATTTTGACACTTGGCTTTGTTCAGAGAAACGAGGAAGGTCATGAAAAACGGCTCTTTCATCCTTCGTTCAGCATCTCTGTGACTGTAGCTGAATCAGATAGGAATGAAAGATTGGGCTGGTTTAATTCACTCTGGAAGGTCTATGGGAGCCTGAGTTGTGTGGAAAGTGCTTTCTAATGCACAGATCCTGTGATTTGTTTCAGAGAGCCACATGGGTCCGGAGGTAGTGTTTTCAGGAATCTATGAACTCCAAACCAAATAGATGCATATGCCAGCCTAGCCAGGGTCTGCTTGGCTTCTGTAAAGGAGGTTTCCAGAATATTCTGTGGTACAGCCAAATGTTCAAATGTTCAAATGTGAACAAATGGGTGTGTGCACACCTGTGTGTATGTGTGTGTGTGTGTGAGAGAGAGAGAGACAGAGAGAGAGAGAGAGAGAGACAGACAGACAGACAGGCAGACAGACAGACATGCACACACACACACACACACACACACACATCACACAGAGAGAGAGAGAGAGAGAGAGAGAGAGAGAGAGAGAGAGAGAAAGAGAGAGAGAGAGAGAGAATACAAATAATACAAATAAATGCAATACCAAGTGAATGATTAGTGGAAGTGAAATCTGCTCTGGGTAGCTAGGCAGCATCTTGTTAGACTCAATGTGAAATTGTGTTATTTCCCCATTTTGGTGAGTGACACCAAAAACCAGAAGATGATTCTTTCATGGGGAAATAAAGCTAGAGAAAAATGTTGCCCAAGGTCCATATTAGTTAATGAAAGATTTTTTTTTTCTATAAAAAGTCGAACCTCCTATGCTGGAGTAAAATTTTGAGTTCTGAAACTTTTTTTTTCTAGAACATGACTTTATTTTCAGGATGAATAAGCCTCCTCTCTCACATTCAAATGTGCTGTGGTATTTTTAAAACATTTTTTAGAGACATCAACTAAATGCCACTCACTCATTAACGTGTGTACCTCAGTAGGGTGATGTATTTGCTGTGGTGTGTGAATATTGCCACAACCAACTTTAGAACATTTTCTTCCCATCACACAGCCCATAGTCCTTCTGCATCATCTCCTAGCCTGATCCACCGGCAATCCACAAACCCATTGTCGATTTCTATGGCTTTGCCTGTTCTTACTGTCCCCATATCAGTGTAATACCATAATACTCAGTCTTGTGACTGACACGTTCTACTACTTTGCAGAGTATTTTCATGGTTTGGCCATGTTGCATGTGTGGACTCTTTATTCTTTTACTAGTGGACAACAGTAATAATCAGTGAGTGGGCCAGAGGGCTTGTTTTCAATCTTTGCCTGTTGGAAAGAATATTTGAATGAATATTCATGTACCATTTTGGGTGTAGATTTAAATACATTTCACTTCTTTTAGACATTTAACTTGAGATAGAATCCCTGGTCATATGATGACCGTTGGCATAATATTTGATGAACTGCAAGCAGCTGCCCAGCGGAGCTGCAACACATAACACTTCCATTAGTACTTTAGGAAGTCCAGGTTCTCACATCCCTCACTTGTCACACTGGCTTTTGATGCTAGCCACACTCCCATGCTTGCAGTACCATCTCATCATGGCTAGCATTTGTGTTTCTTAGATGCTGAGCATAGTTTTCATATGTTTATTGACTGTTTGAATATTTGCTTTAGAGAAACAACTATGTAGACATCATGACCATTTTTAAATTGTTATTTATCATTTTATTATTGAGTCATAATATGCCTTTGTATATTTTGGAAACAAACTCCTTTTCCAATATATGATTAGCAAATGTTGCCCAACTTTGAGGGTTCTTCATACTCTTACTGATGTCCTAGACACAGGGCTTTGCATTTCAATGTTGTGCAGTTTATCTCCTCTTTCCACTCTTTGTTTATTCCTTTAGTCCTGGCCCCATTTTCTGACTCTTCAAAGGAATTCAATAATATTTGGATTCAGGGACTCCAAAGAAGAGCTGTCTTGATATCAGTGGGATGAAAGGTTGACAGAAGGTCATCTTCTAAAAGTTAGCTCACTGCTTCAGGCATCTTTAGCATGCACCAGATTATCGTAAAACATGTGATGACGGCTATTTCCTGTACCCTTCCAGTATATGCAATATGTAGACCTCTAAGACATGGTTAGGATTTAGGTCTATACACTCATTACTAAGAAGTATTATATGGAGTGTGGCCACCAGGTGGTGACAGCGGCAGCTGTTAGTGAATAGTCTCACTGAACTGTAAGAAATATGATTTATAAGAGACCCAAGACATCTAACTAGTCTATTACTCTTACAAGAATTGCTTTTTAAGACTTTATTAACAAAATAAACTTTCTAGTAAGACCAATGCAAATATTAAGGACATGAGTTCTTAAGGTGTCCTGAACACTGACTAACACTTTATAGAAACTATTTTTAAAGAGACAGTTCTCAAATTTATATGCTATTCTCTGATGGGCATGTTTGCTCTTCTCAGTATTTCTCTTATTTAATTTTCTTTTCAATATGTATTTTATTTTCAAGTATATGTATGTGTGTGGGATAATCACAGGAGTATAGTGCCTTGGGCTTTGGATGCCCTGGATCTAAAGGTCTAAAGTATAGGTAGCTATGAGCCACTCAATGTGAATGTTGGGAACTAAAGTAGTCATGACAGAGAAACAAATATTCTTAACCACTGAGTCATCTCTCCAGACCCTTGTTAACTCCCAGAGGAAACACTTGGCTATTGTATTTAGTTCTTACAATGCCTGAATATGTTTAGTAGAGGTAGTTTTTTTTAAATCCATGTATTTTTGAGCCTTGGTTGACTGTATCTGTGGCTGAAAATGCTTTAAATCGGCACATGTGGAACCCACAGACACTGAGAACTGGTTGCATATAAAACTCAAAACCTACTATACATTTTATCATGTTTATCAATATACTGTTCTTACCCACAGCTAAAAGACTCCCTTTGTCCAGGGTCTTACAGAGTGACATACCAGAATCTAGGCTGCCTGGCTCTAACGCCAACCCACCTGCTTTTACATATTTGGTGGTTTTAGAACAGGCAATAAACATCTACTATACCAGATACCATGATAATTAATTCTCACCAATGTAGACACGGTTTGTACTTTCCATCACTCCTAATCATCATTCAATATTGTTTAATACTTATTTGCCTCCCCTCACATTTGGTAAGGTTACCACTTTCTCCCTCCATTCTATGATCCCTTCCTTCTTCCTTCCATCTTTCCCTCCAGCTCCCTCCCTCCCTCCCTGCCTGCTTTTGTTCTCCTCCTTTTCTTCCCCCCTCCCTAATTCTTCTACTTCATGGAAAAAGACCTCTTTATGATCCCTCTGCTCTTAGCCAGTCTCAGGCCTTCCTTGTCTTCTAGCTGGATATCTCCAAGATTCTTTATGTTTCTCCTTTCTGTTAAGGTTAACTTTGTTGCAATGAAAAGGAGTATGTTCTAGCTACTTACACATAGCTTCAGAGGAATTGCTGCTTAGTGGGTTTTGAGTTTTATATGCAACCAGCTCTCAGTGTCTGTGGGTTCCACATATGCCGAAGTAAAGCATTTTCAGCCACAGATACAGTTAACCAAGGCTCAAAAATACACGGATTAAAAAACAAAAACAAAAACAAAAACAAAACTACCTCTACTGAACATATTCAGGCATTTTTCTTCTATCATCACCAAAACAATACGGTGTGCCAAAAATTGACCTAGTATTTTAGTTGTGTTATTGTCGGGAGCCAGGAAAATTCCATTAAGGAATATCTGGAGGCTGAAACCTCCAATTCCAGGGTTCCAGTAACTGGGAACTTTGGTCTGTGTTAAATTTCAGATGCTAGTTGATTTGCTATTGAATAGCATGGCCTCAGTGGAGAATGTCTCCTAGTTTGCATCTCTAGAGAACTAAGCATTTGAATAGGCCTGCACCAGGGCTGAGGGCTAGGTATTCAGAACAAGTGAGGACACAGAGAGAGTTAGGAGCTGAAGGGACCAGCTCCCCTTTCGGCAGTCATAGCAGCCGAACACGTGCTTGTATGACCTTGTCCTGGACACTAGAAAGTCAGATGCCTGCCTTGTGACAAGGAACCAATCAGAAGTTAGCTGGTGGCTCTATGCTTTACTACCCTGGGTGTACTTTACGGACAAGCACACAGCAATGACGCAGAGCATAGCTACCACCCTGGGAGGGCCTATGGGCCATAACAACCAGTTGACCAATCAACACAGGGCAAGCCCTCCAAGGCTGGAGGCACACCAACAGTGAGCCTGTCCATACCCCTAGACACTCCCCTTATGCTGCCCTATAAGATCTCGGTCCTGTGGCTTCTCAGAGTCTTTGCTAGCCATCCGCCATGGCAGATGGATGAAAGACCCGAGCTAACCGTAAAATTACAATAAGGCCTCATGCAGTTTGCAGCAAGCTCTCGAATCCGCCTGGTGATTGGGGTGACCGAGGTCGTGGCCTGGGACCCTGGATATCTGAGTTTTCCAGGGGTCTAACAGAGCAACCAGGCAGAGGGGTCGACTAGAGGAGAGAGAAATGGCCTCGTTGCCAGGGAAGCATGGTTAGGAAACAGCCAAGAAAATGCTGAATAAAGAAGAGACTCCAGTTTTGCATCATGGAACTAAGAGCTCTCTAAAGATGACAAGACGCCTGTGTTTGGTCTTTATCGCCATTGGGTTGCTAGGAGTTTCCAAGTCCATGCTCCACCACTCAGGCCAAATCTCATGGCTACTATGGCTTGGGGCTGAGGCATGCTGGGCCATGACATGTTATGTAGTGTGTTATATCCAGAGATGATTTGGAGAGGTATATAGGAGAATGTGCATAAGGTTATATGCAAACACTCTGCTGTTCAAATAAGGAATTTTGCTGGCCACAAGGATCTTGGAACCAATCTGTAAAGCATATAGGAAATACTATCATGCTTCTCTTTATTGTGAAAAATAATCATTAGGCTTGTATATTTATAGCCTTTGAGAGATCTTAGGAAGTAATTTCAAGCCAGCTAGCACATACACTGTTACAAATATATATTTGCAACAAAACTATAAATGGTGTCTGAACATTAGGATAGTACCCTCAACCTTTGAAAGGGTTAATTAGACACAGTAGCTTGCCAACTGGATTGCCTCACACTTTGCAAAACAGTAAAAAATTTTTTCAGTGAAATAATGTAAAGAAGAGTGGCACTGATAATGATTAGAACAAACTTGTTGAGATATAACTAATTTCAAGGGCTGGCATTTTTGCCATAGTCAAACAATAAGTGCATATGTGGAATGGCAAAGCCATGCCAAAACCATTTTCCTTCTACCATGCTCTAGAGTATTTGCCACATCTATGGAGAAAGGCATATTTACAAATAGCCCTTTATATCTTGAGGCAACATCTCTATATGGAAATAAAGAGCAATCAGCAAGTGGTCATTTCCAGTCTAGGCTAGTCAGAGTGGTGCACATCTGTAATCCCACGTTTCAGTGAGCTTGGGCAGGGCTGTGCTTCTGGCTTCTTGGTCCCCACTGCTTCCTCTGTGCCTGGCAGGGGTAGGGATTCTGTCTATCTTGTTGAGCAATTGGGTAGCCAGGCAAATGATGTACTTGTAGAAGATGATCCACTTACTTCATTCTGAGGCTGAGATCTGATAGAAGGGAATGAGAAGAAAATTAATAGAACACTTGTTAATGTGTGGCAAGAGTGTGTGGGTGGCTAACTTTGGTCCAGTTGTCTAGGTTAGGGAATTCCCTGGATAGGGTATTTCCTGGGGAGACTGGTGTACTGGTCTGAGTAGACTGGGTGGCGACACTCTGCCCTCTGTGGTAGTAAGAGCACAATCCAATTGACCCTGCCCCCCCCAAGAGAACATAAACAGGCAGGGGACAATGTGTGTGCCTTCCTCAGGGTGCTGGACACAGTCCTTTCCTTGTTCTCAGATGTCAGGGCTCCCAGCTCTCCAGCTGTGGGGACCCAGACTGGCATTGATAACTAACTTCCTAGGTTCTCAAGCCCTTGGTTTCAGGCTGAGAGTCTCAACACTGGCTCTCCCAGCTCTGAGGCTTTCATATTTGCATTGAGCTTGCTCCCAGTGTTCTAGAGTCATTAGCCTGCCTAACTACATTGAAATCTTTCAGGTCTCAGACTCCAAAATCTTAAGTTTACTAATAGTTTTCTATCATGTATCTTCTCTTACATGACCTTTTGGTTCTGTGTCTCTGGACAGCTCCATCTGATACAGGTTTGAGCAGCCATGCCAAGGTCTCCCTTAGCAACATTTTCTAAACCATCCAGTGTGCGCTTTAGAGTTAACTCCAGATATAATCTGTCCACCGCACTATGCTTTTGAACTGTACTGGCTCCCAAGAACCTCTTTTCCTCCTGTCAACCAGGTCTTATGATCAACATGACCCCACCTTCCTAATGTAGCTCTTAAAGCTAAGGGCTTAGAAGTCACTTCCACAGAGCCTAAGGATACAAAGGGAGTGCTGGAGATGTGGCAACTCTTTGTTCCTCTGCAATTTGAACCAGCTCAGTGCCTAAGTCTCCAAGTCTCTGCTCTTCATGGGAAACAGATCGTTTCAAATACACACAAGGCCAGTCTGCTGCAGCAGCAGCTCTATAGTTTTAAATGAGATCCTCCTGGAAACAGGATGACTTCAACAAAGAATGGTTCTGCTGGAATCTCCAGCCACTGAGAAGGAAGGGCTGGGGAGTTTGGGGGGAGTAGATTGTGTTTTGAAGCTGTCCACACGGTACCCTCAGAGATGGCACCCTTCCCAGCTTTTGAGCCCTGACCCCAGAAAGATCATACCACTGTGGTTTCTGCCTCTGTAATGGCCATCTAGAATGACTTCAATGTGCTTTCCATGTATGGAAACGATTATGTTCAAAAGCTGTCCTAGTGAAGGGTGCATTTGGAAAGCAGGAAGGGAATGAGAGGATGGAGTGACAGAAATAAAATCTGTGCAGAGAACAGAGTCAAAGCCTTGGTACAATGCACTTCCCTGTCCCATCACCATTACTGCCCGGTGCTCAGAGCTGCCATCACTCTGACCATTTTTAGGCTATTTCACCAGCACATCTGTAAAATGAGCATCTCTCTTTTAATATATTTTATTGTTATATACTAATTGTATAGAATCAGTGGTTTCAAAGATAAATTTATGTGTGTTTCATATTTACTTACTGGCTGGGGGAAGGAGCGTGGGACATGTCACGACAGAAGTCTGGACAACCTGCTGCATTTGGTTCTTTCTTTCCATTATGTGGTTCCTAATGATCAAACTCAGCTCTTCCAGCTTTTAACCACTGAGCCATCTCCCCAGTCTGCTTGTTTCTTCTGAAGTTGCCACGTCCCTCTCTCCCCTAAACATTTATTGTTTTCTAACAGATACAAAGCCAGACTCGGAGGACATTTACTGACCTTGTCTCTGGGAACCAAACTGGAATCCTATGGAAGAGCAGTATGTACTCTGGGTTGCTGTGCCATCTCTCCAGCCCCCCAAACAGTCTCTGGTTGAAACATTTTTCTGACCATGGGAACAGAGATGGCTAAATAGAAGAGTGAAAACTGGCCAGCACTCTCCTTCTTTTGTAGTGCACTGTTGTAAACACTTTACCTTTAGTCACCCATTCAGTGCCTACCACAACAAGCAGTGGGTGCCAGTAGGTACTTCCCAATTTCCAGTAGACACCATTTTCCATTTTCCCCATTTTGAAAATGAGATGGGGAGACTGAAGTTGAGAACAATTAAGTAACTTGCCAAGGTTACATATCTACTAAATGGCCAAACCGGGCTTCAGTCTTGGCTGTGGACTGCACCCTGTGCTGCTTCCTCCACTACCCATTCTGCAAAAGACCAGGCTGAGACCAACTGTTGATGGACACTTCTGGAAGGGTCCCGGGGGACCTGATACCCAGTTCTTGAAAAATAAGCGGAGATTGTTCAGGCGAGGTGGAAGGGCTGGGTGCAGCAAAATAGGAGATTCCATAAAAGGCAATGACAGATCCTGAAGATGCGAGAAGCAGAGCGTTGCTTACGAAAAAAAAAAAAAAACCCACAAGATCTCTTGAGCTTGGGGTGCAAGGTGTTGTGGTTCTGGAGAAGATGGTAGGGTCACCAGGAGTCAAATGTTATGGAAACTTCTGTTCCAAGCTAGGAAATGTGGACACTACCCTGAGCCCTGTGAAGATCTTCTAATGGGTTTCTTGACTGACATGTAGCTAACCATAATATTCTTCTTGTGTATAGCTCTATGGGAAATCTAATGGTTCCAAAGGGGGAAGTCACTCCTCCCTCATGGTTCTGCCTCCATATACTGTGTCTATGACCCCTCATGCACTGACTTTTGTTGATTATTCATTTATGCACCATTTATTCCTTACTATTTCTTAAGCATTCATTGTTAGTAAGTGAGCTAGGTACTAGAATAACAAACAGGGGAGGGAAAGGCATGACTGCACTAATCAGGGCAGAGTTTATTGGGAGAAAAGTTATATACACGTTTGATTTACAACCAGCAGGTAAGATGCAGTATAATGGGTTTATTTGAAGGGAAGAGGATGGATGGTAGAAAGGTAACAAGTATTAATAGCCAAGAGCAGACTCTGAAGTCACACTGGTCTGGGTTCAAATCCCAGCTCTGCCTTATATTTGCTATGTGACATCAAGCCAGTTACTAAGTTGCCCTGAGTCTCAGCATCATCATATAATAACTGCAAATCTTAACATTAACCACCTCATAAGGCTGCTGCAAAGATAAATCGAGTGAACATTTTAAAGCTACTACGTCCAGTATGAAAGCAGGAACCCTGAAGTGACAATGTTCCCCAGTAGATGTCACTGCTACATAGCGAGTTAGGTGAGATAATATCTGTGTTCAGGTTGGCCACTGAACCATCCCTTCTGAAAGTTGGTACATGAATGGCTTTCTTCTCAAAATGCAAAACCAGAAGAGGATCAGTGGACTGTGAGCCCTGCAACAGTGAGGAGCACCCATCACTTTTTCATCAAAAGTTTTTCCTGAATGTTCCAAACATTCTTTATATTGTGTCTTTGGTAGGACCATGATTCTAAAGAAAAAAAAAAAAAAAAAAAACAGATTGGATTCCACCAGTCATGTCAGAGAGCACAAATCTTTCATGAGGAAGCCTGTGAATAGTGACTGGTTGAGCTTCCAAAGGGACTATGGTGCAGAGTGGGAGAGCAGAGCAGTCATGGAACCTTCAGAGGTGGCAGCAGGTGACTTTGGAGCTGGGTGACTTAGTGTCAGTAGGGTTGAGACTATTGCTCTATTTTGTAAAAGCCAGGAAAGATCAGAATGGTATTGTTCAGGTTTTGCTCATGACCTCTAGAGTTCTCAGTGTGGGCACAGCTCTAGGTGATGTGGCCAGAATTCGAGGTAAAATTGATAAGCTAAAAGCACATAGGTCATCACACATGCCTTTCCTCAGACTTCCATAGAAAATTTCCTTTGGGCTTGGTTTTGTATTGCATGAAAGGACACAGAGATGAATAATTCATGGTTCATTTCTTCCAGCTGTTTACAGTCCAGGCTTTAGTGAGAGAGACAGGCATGTATGACTGTGGATGCAATTCAAGATTTTAAATAGTATTTTTAAAAAATGCTAACAGAGTTTTTGAAGAAGAAATGGAGATGACATGTGGCCTTTTACTGAAGGATGAGTTGGAGTTTGTTCTGTGGAGAAGAGCAAAACACTCTAGGTAGAAACATTAACAAATATCCAACTTAGTAGAAAAACACAGAGTTCTTGCTCTGAGCTGAAGGACCAGGTGCTTGGGCAAGAGATGAGATTCTAACTTGAGCTTCAGTGAGGTGTACCGGGACACTGAGACAGACTGGAGCTCTTATCTACAGAATCAGAAAATGTTTCACTCTTACAACCACTTTTCTACATTGTAGCATTGATTGATTTTATAATCTCTACTTCCTAGCTATACATATGATGCTAAGTTCAGGGCTTGGCCAGGGTGGGAAGACAAAAGTCTTTTCTTTTTCTTACAATCCTTACAATAAATGGTTGGTGGTATCCCCTTATCAGTTCTCTGCTGAACCATGATAAGACTTAACTCAGTTCTAACACTAATTGCCCGAAGTTAGCATAGACTCAACACACAGAGGGCCTGATTTTGCAAGGGTCCCCCACTTATGTTACCTTGGCTGCTGATCAAGAGACTCCCCTGTTTCCATAAGTTACAGTAATGACACACAGAAATCTGGGGCACACTATTTTTATGTCTACCAGTTGCTTATAAATGATATCACAAATCCAAATGAACATGAGCATAAGGCAAAGCTGCAAAGTGCCCTGAGTAGGGCAGCTGTCTTGTCTCTGCTTGGGGTGTGCTACTCTCCTGGAAGTTCTCATCAACCCAGAACCTCAGACTCCTTGCTAGGGTTTTTGGGGGGCTCTAATGAACAGGCATCACTGGGTGCCTATTAGCTCAACTGTTTCTCCCTATAGGGCTGAAAATTCCTAAGACTCTAGTGATGTGGTTGATTCCTTTGGCAGCCAGGCCTTTCCCTGCTATGTGGGGGTCTTCACTGGTCATCTCATGAACTCACTGCTGCAGGTCTGTTTGAAAGGGGCTTCTTATGAAAAGCAAAAGACTCTTCTCTCTCCCCCATCATGGGAAAGTTCGAGGGTCAAGAATTAGAAATGAAGATCAAATAAATATGACCAAATATACTTTTTTTTAAAAAAATTGGGCCATAATATCACAAAGAATAATTTGGAGCACATAGCATAATTTGCTGTGGCCCTTTGGAAGTATGGCCCTGGTTAAATATGAAGCCATCAGCCTCAGCATGCAGAGGCTAATAACATTGATGATGTCAATTCCTGATCATCTTGTTGAGTACTATCTGTCGAGAGCTGTGATAGATGTATTATGGGTATGAGCTCATCTAATCCACATTGTAATCCCACAGAGAAGGCATGATAGCACCAGGGTACACAGCCAGAGTCTCTGCCACTTGCAACCAGGCTGCCTGGGTTCATATTCCTGCTGTGTCTCTTTGGAAAGTAGCCTAGCCCATCCCAGCACTCAGTGCTTCTACACCTAAGATAGGAATCACCTTGTCTATCTTTAATGTCTGCACTAATTTCTGGAAAGGGCATCTCAAGAGCTTAGTTGGGAAGCAAGTTACCCTTGGCATGCAGAGTGCATGCTTTTCCAACCCTGTTCTGTAGCCAGCTGTTACCATCCATTCTTCATTGTGAATGAATCCAAGAAATTTAACAGGTAGGAGCAATCACCAGAAACCTATTTGTTGTGATTGAAAAACACTCAAAGAAATGGAGTGCCTCATAGATGATTTAATATTTTAAAGGTGGTGCATGCGAATGAGTCAGCTTGGGGTATATGAGTGAGTTTACATTCCACATCAAGGTTTTACTTAAAGTTTACATTTTGTTTAAATTAGAAGTAAGATCAATGTAATATGGCTTAAACCTTTCTCAGAAATTTATGGCTTCTTTTAATAAACCCCATAAAAGACACTTTTAAACATATGCAGTGTTCTTAATGTAATGGTTCCATTCTCGAAATATATAGTATTTAGGTTGCATCTAAAATGCTGTAAAAGTATCACAAAGGCCGTAAAAATATTGTTAACGGGAAGAAATCTTTTAGAGGATAAATATTTTCTTGGAAAGGGAAAAAGCTCTGAACCTTTTAGGCAGGGAATGGCTTGGTTTTGAAAAATAACAATTTGCCTTTTTTTAAAATGTCCTTTCTTTGGTTTCACTCTAGCCAATTATTAGATTAAAGCAAGCTGTCGCTAAGCGCCCTAGAAACTCAGACAGATTTGATGTTGCACCCTAAGTTTGTGAGGACAAGTTCCATTTAAAGCTTTAATGAGGTCAAGGGAATAAAGAAGGAGGCTGGCTGAGGCTTTTGTGTTATTTTAGGACTGTATTTTAGAATTACGAGGCTTGAATAAAGCCATGAAAAGAACACAGGGTTTAGGGTTCAGAGTCGCTGCATGAGGCACAGTGTTGCTATTAACTAGGTTTGTGACCTTGGTTAAAAAAAAAAAAAATCACTCAGGTACTCCAAGGCTCAGTTTTTTGGTTCAGAAAAATAGGGTTAAAAATACCCACGGACACCATATGATCTCACTTGTATGTAGGAAATAATAAAATTTATCTGTTAGAAGCTGAGAATAGAATGGTGATTACTAGAGCCTGAGGAGAAGGGAGGGAGACAGACAATGTTGGCCAATGGGTATTACATTATGGTAAAAAAAAAAAAAAGAGTGAGGAGCTCTGGGATGCTATCACCAGCAGGTGCTTGTGGATGAAGACACTATCCACAAAGCTGATCCTGAATGGTCAACATAAAAAGCATGACCAATGTTCCAGCAGACAGGTATGTTCTACCTGACTTGAACATGATATGGTGTATACCTGGGTCAGAATATACACAGTACCCCACAAATATACACAATTTTACAATACATGTAGCAGTTAAAATAAATTAAAAATAAACAATATCTTAGTTAGGGTTTCTATTGCTGTGAAGGGACATCATGACCACAGCAACTCTTATAAAGGAAGGCATCTAATTGAAGCAGAGACTTAACAGTTCCAGAGGTTTAGTCCATTATCATGGAGGGGAGAATGGAAACATCCAGGCAGACATGGTGCTGGAGAAGTAGCTGCTCCATGCTGATATGCAGGCAATTGAAATAGAGTGAGTGTCATATTGAGCAAAAGAGACCTCAAGGCCCGCCCCCACAGTGACACATTTCCTCCAACAAAGCCACGCCTACTTCAACAAAGCCACATCTTCTAATAGTGCCACTTCCTTGGGGGGTCATTTTCTTTCAAACCATCACACAGAAGGTAGCATCCTGGCTCTGTCTTCTTTGCAAGGTTGTTGTGGAACATGTGAGAGGTAAAGCTTGGTGAAGTGTTTTGTGAGCCAGAAAGTATACATGAACTTATTTGGTTGACAAACATTTGTTGAATACTTACTATATGGAGACATAAAATGTTAGTGATCCAGGATGGCTTTCCTGAGGTTTTTATGGTCAAATTTTCTACCTCTCCCACTT
This sequence comes from Cricetulus griseus, assembly GCF_003668045.3. Lineage (NCBI taxonomy): Eukaryota > Metazoa > Chordata > Mammalia > Rodentia > Cricetidae > Cricetulus > Cricetulus griseus. The sequence continues at coordinate 23,422,826 of NC_048598.1, forward strand.
CCTTTTGTCTTTACTGTATTTTGGCTGAGCCACTTCTAAACTTTCTGCACAAATGTTTCCATTCTAATCTTAATGAGGAATGTTTACACCATTCTCTGGTGATCAGTTACACACTCTATACTTTGGTCTATGTATTTATTAGTCTGGGTTCTCTTTAGAATATTTTCCATAAAGTATAATTTAAGGAATGGGGAGTATGATTAATAAATGGATTAATAATTGCCATGTCATAACTGGAAAGGAGCCTGAGTCCAAGCTATGTTTACTGGAGATTCGCAAACAAAGGTATTCAGTAGGAACATGTCACACCGTGCCAAACTCAGTTTGAGTTTGTCTCTTGAGAGACAGGAATAGAAACCCCAACTACATATGCACATATCAGAAAAGTAAGAAGACCTCTTGTGCCCACTACACACTGGATTGTCCCATATAACATAAAGCCTACCCTGGTCATCATGAATAGACATCCTTGAAAGGAGATGGACAATACACAAAGGATTGAGGTAAATTATTAAAGCTCGATCAAAAAGACAACTCTATCCCATATGGCTTTTCTTTCTTACCTCCTATTAAGTATTATTAACATTTAGCATATGCTCTTAGGTAAGGTACATTTAAAAATATTTATCAATCTAATAGACTATAACATGTTTGATGCTGACAACTATTAAGTCATCTAAGTTGATTTCTCTGAGATGTCAACTGTTTTTCTTTTCTTTCTTTCTTCTTTTTTTCTTTTGAGACAAGGTCATAGGTAGCATAGGCTGGCTTTGAACTTTCTCTCTAACTGTATCCAGCTTCCAAGCCCAGACCTTCCAGCTTCTGTCTCCCAAGTGCAGGGATTACAAGTGTGCACTTCCCACCTATGTCATTCTTTTTCTTGCTAGATTTGCATTATAGCTTTCAGTAGCAAATCTCAGAGCAGTTAACAAATAGCTAAACAGAAACCACCCTGCCCTCCCCAAGAATGGAGGGAAAAATAGCTCAAGATTAACTCCATTTCAAAGAGATGATAATTGAAGTCTTTGCAGGTCTCATGACTGAGTCCCATAATATGCAAAGGGCATGGGGAGGGGAAAACAAGGTTCCTGGACTAGCAAGTTCTAACAGGTTACCCTACTCTCTGGCTTGGCTTCTGAAGCTGCAGCATCCACTGGCATCTTAGTCCCTACTGTCTGACCCTGGGCTTGAATCCCCACTTCCTTTTATTGGCAGCTCTTGTAAAGTTGTTTAACCATCCACATTGTCTTCATCAAATGAAGATAACAATGGATGCTTTGAGAATCAGATTTATAACACATGTAATGATCAAAGGACAGAGCTAACACATGGTGTTTTCTTGGTACGCTATTTATCATTATTTATCCTCATAAAAACATGACTCATAAATACCATGACATACATGCATATATACCATATATATGCTAACATATGTACATATAAATACATACATGTATTCATGGTGTTTATTTTACTGTTTTGGTAACAATATGTTTTCAGTCATCAAGAGGCTGTCTTAGATAGCATGGTCATGACTTCCAAGTTCAAATTGTTGACTACGATCATCCGTTTCCACATGGGGAAGATCAGATCTTTGTCTTACATGAAATCTCAATAATTTTCCTGAGGGGATTTTTTTCTCCTGTGATCTGTGACAAGCTCATTCTGGAATGTTTTGGTTGTTTTTGTTTTGGTAAAGGAGATTCAACTCAGGATTTGTGCATGCCAATCAAACGTTTTCCCACAGTGAGATATAGCCCCAGCCTCTATTCTGGAACGTTCTTCCTTCAGTATCTCTTATGTTCCTTGCTATCTACATTTTTATTTTAAATTCATTCTAAAACTTACACCTACTTAATCCTCATTGCCACCAAAGACTATTTTTCCCATATCATGCCAACTTAAAGAGCGGAAATGAAGTCTGTATCTAATAAATTCTACCCTTTTATGGGATTCAGCCCCACCTAACATATTCAGCAAAGCTTAGGTTTCCACGTGTGCTCTGTGAGCTGTTCCTTGATGCCTTGATGGTCCCACTGTTTTCATCCTTCTCATCCCCGCCTGTGATGAGAAATCATTGGTACCCCACTGAGGCAATTCATGTCTCTGACTTTGAGTTTATTAGGGTGTTGTTTCCTGCCATGAACTACTGATCACCAGCATCACTACAGGACCTCATGAAAATGGCTTCAAAATTATTGCTTATACTGTGAGGATCGAGGCCCAATTAGACTACTAATACCCCTTACAGTCCTCTGAGCCCAACTCTCAGAGTGTCTAGCACCCTCTCTCTAATAAAACTCTTAAAGTATTTCTATTTCGTTATTTAAGGTACTGGACCCACAGCTCTGTATTTAAAAACTTAATCCCTTTAATATTGGTGGCTCCTTTCTATTAGAACTTGGGTGTGAGCCCAGGGACCTGGCTGGTACAGACTCACAGTGATTTATGTCAGAGTCTTCTTAGAAATCCCTCCCCTTTCACTTTGGCCTATTTTCCTTGAAGAAAACGTACTCAGCTCCACAACCTATTACATTAGACTCAAGTGGTTCTTAAAATACCCACCCTCCACATAAGCCTTTTGTGAACATATCACAGCAATTTTTCATTTATTTATGCAAGGAGATATTTGTTTAGCAAGTACTCATTGCAAACTAACATGTGTCAAGGTGAGGAGTTAGCTAGTTGAAAAGGATAGGCGATTCTGATATTGGGAACAATAGATCTGAAGCCCAGAGTTGAAAGAGGAAGTGCTCTCAAGAGTGAAGCAAGGTCATGCATACCCAAAATAACTGAGAACACTTTGACATGAATAGAATAGAATGAATAAAGAGGGGGAATTGTGGAGGATGAAGCTGGAAAGGTAGGCCAAGGCCAGTTCAAGAAGAACCTACTGTGTGTCTTAAGAAATGTAGATTTTAAGAGAGAGAGGGAGAAGCAAAAGAGCATGAAGTTGGTGAATAGGAAAGCAGGGGAGTTTTAGGAGTAGCCGAGGAAGGGGAAAGAATATGATCAGAATACACTGTACAAAATATTTTTAAAGCCAATAAATATTTTTTAAAAAAGCAAGATGGGTGAGCCTGACAATGTTGTTAGAGCAATTCAACATTTTAAACAGGAGGACTATATGTATGCTTTAGAAAAAGGCTGTGAGGGCAGCACAGAAAGTGAACTGGTTCGAGTCACAACAGGAGGCCATGTTCAAACATACTCACTCATACCCTGTGAGGAGAGACGGCCGCCACTGGAATTGGGATGTGTCAGAGGGCATGGGAAGAAGTGGGCCTCTCCAACTACAGGGTAAATGGAGCAAGACCCCAGAGTCTCAGGCCAGTGAAATAGATTTCTAATATCCTTGACCTGAGAAAGAGATAAAGAACATTTTGGGGGAGGTGTGGAGAAATTGGGGTTTAGATGGACAAGGAGGACAGATATCAATAATGTATGGTTTGTATCTTGTTTGTAACTCAAATAAAAAAAATTAAAAAAAGAACGTAGGGGAAAAATGCTAAAGACATTTATTTGTTACATCAAATTTCTAGGATGACCTCAGCTTAGATGCCCATATTGGGGAGAAAAAGGACCTATAGTAAGAAATAATCATTTTATTTACCAATACTTATTAGCTGTTTTGGGGTGTCAGGTGTTGTGTTAATTGGTTTAGCACATTAACTCTTTTTGGGAGATTTAAGTCAGTTTGTATTATTGAAGAATGAAGGCCAGTGCAGTTACAGTGGAGTCTGGTTATTCATACCACATAAATGAGAACCCAAAGGCAGACAGACATACCTGAATTCAGAAGGAAATGTTCTTGCTATTCAAATGACACTCTTCTGGGTCAGGCACACTTTACTTTAAAACCTGATTCTGTCATCCATTTGGTATGTGACCTTGCTTGAGGGATCACACCTCGACAGTCCCTTCTTTATGGTGCATAAAATCAATGTAAATATGCCTACTTAACTCAAAGAGTTGATGAAGTAACAAGTACGTGTTTCTTACTTGATGTTGTTCTTGCTGGTTGTAGTTTCATTTTTGTTTGTGTTATTACCTTTTCTTTCTTCTGTACAATACTTGATAGTTGTTCTTATTGTAAATGATTTTATGTTAAGATTAGAACCTTCTTATTTAGAAAAAAGGGATAGTGTTGTAGGATTTTGATTCATTTAGTCAATAACTTTTGGAGCAACAAATCCTAGGGTGTGGTTTTTGTCTGCCTATGTGACAACTTATAAGTTAAGGGAGAGGGTCTCTCATTATCTTGCTCTTGTGAGCAGAGCATGCAGCTTGCTGTTGGTGCTTACAAACCCCGGACAGAACAAATGGATGAAGACAGCTGGGTCAGTGGCGGTGTCTCACATGTTCTGTATCAGTGAGTATTTACCCCTACTTTACACCTAAATAAATGCCTGAGAACCTTTACCAGACTCTCGTGTATTCACACTACAGGCATGGAGTCTCCAGATTGGTCAAATAAGATGGTCAATCATGATGAAATAAATTCCTACTGAAATCTGTTTCCGTGAAGCTAGAGGATATGGACTGTAAAGGCACAGACTCCACACACACATTTCCAGGGAATTCTACAGCATACGAACAACCAGATTCATCACCATCCCTGGAAAGATGCTTGAAATGAGACAGCTTAATAATTCAAGGAGCCTTGACATTCACTTTATTGGTGATTTCATTTCATTATGAGAAAGTTTACTCAGTATGGTACTTGTTGAAGTTTACTCAGTATGGTAAACTTGTTGACCTTTTCTTCGGTAATTAAGAGTTCTTGATCTTTCTAAAGAAAAGAGTTAACCCTTATTTAGATATGCATTGCTTCCTTAGTATGTTTCATTTCAGTAGTTTATCATCCATTCTAGAAAATTTACAGCATCTCATTAAATTGTCTCTTCTCCCTCTCTTTGTTCTCTGCTTGGGACTCCATTTAGAGACACACTCTAATTGTTCCCTTGTGTTTTACACACACACACACACACACACACACACACACACACACACACACACACACACACACGTATACATTTACACACACACACACACACACGTATACATTTATACACACACACACACACACACACACACACACATATGTATTTATCCCTCTTTACATATCTTCATTTGATTTACTTATGTCCTTGTTCACACAATTTACTATTTTTCTCTTTTTTTTTTTTTTTGGTTTTTCGAGACAGGGTTTCTCTGTGTAGCTTTGGAGTCTATCCTGGCTCTCACTCTGGAGACCAGGCTGGCCTTGAACTCACAGAGATCTGCCTGCCTCTGCCTCTCGAGTGCTGGGATTAAAGGCGTGTGCCACCAAAGCCTGGCCACAATTTACTTTCAATGAGATTTATACTAACAGGAAATAAACAGTTCTCATTTATTTACAATGTCACTATTTCCGGTATTCTTTGCTTCTGTATGTACATTCATATTTTCATCTGGTATAATTTCCCTTCTTATGTTTTCTTTTTACATTTTTTTTCATAATGAAGATTTTCTGGTCATTACTTGTTTTCAAAATACCTTTTATTTTACCTTAACTTTTGCATCTGAAGGGACCAGCTCCCCATTTCGGCAGCCATAACAGCCGAACACGTGCTTGTCTGACCTTGCATCGGTCACTAGGAAGTCAGATGCCTGCCTCGTGGCAAGGAACCAATCAGAAGTTAGCTGGTGGTGCTATGCTTTACGGCTATGGGTGTGCTTTACGGACAAGTGCACAGCAATGACTCGCAGAGCATAGCAACTACCCTGGGAGGGCCTATGGGCCATAACAACCAGTTGACCAATCAACACCAATTGGAGGCACACCAACAATTGGAGGCACACCAATCCTGAGCCTGTGCATAACCCTAGACACTCCCCTTACAATCCCCTATAAGATCTCTATGCAGACGCTTTGAGCTGTCTTTCTAGCCATCCGCCATGGCAGGTGGATGAAAGGCCCGAGCTAACATGGCGTTAGCTCATTAAACAACTACAAGAAAGCCTCTTGCTGTTTACATCAAGCTTTCGACTCCGTCTGGTGATTGGGGTGGCCACGTTCCTGGACTGAGATCCTGGGGGCCTGAGCTTCTGGGGGTCTTTCACATCATTTGTCCTTAATAGGATCATCTTTACTTTCAAAAGATATTTTTATGGAGAGTAAGTTCTAAGCTGGTGGATTTCTCTGTTCTCAATTCCTTAAAGGTGTTCTGTCATTGTCTCCTTACTTATATTGCTACCCAAATCAGTCTGTTGTAATTGATACCTTTGTTCTGGGTGTATGCTCTTGAAGTGTTATTCCATTTTTCTATGTCTTCTTCTAAGATCTTATTTTCATTCATTGTTTGAAACATTTGTGTGTAGTTTGATATAGTAGTTTGCCTCATAATTTTGATAGTTCTTTTTATTTTTGAGAATATCATACTTGCATATAATATGTTTTACTCAAATATAGCCCTAGTCTCTTCCCTCCTACTCCTCATTTTCTTTGTTTATGCTTTTCCTCAAATTTATAAAAAAATTTGGCTGTTATGTCTTCAACATTTTTTTTCTATTCCTGCTGTCTTTTACAAACTGTAATTTAGCATGCTCTTGGTACTATCATTTATGTTGTTCCATGCTGATGTTTTCTCCTCCTCTTTTTCTTCCTCCTGTTCATCTTCCTCTTCTTCTTTCTCTTTCTCTTCCTCTTCTAATACAATTTACATATCTGAAAGTTTTATTTACATGCTTTTATACCTCCCATGTCTCTACTTAACTCTTTAAATGCATAGAGTATAGTTATAATGGATGTTTTAATTTCCATTTTGCAAATTCAACATCTGTGTTAGTTATAGCTTGGTTTTGGTTGATTGGCTTCTCATTATAGGAAATATCTTCCTCTTCTGATGTGTGCAACTTTATTGGAAGTTATGTGTTGATAATGTAACTTGTTGGGTAGTGGTTGTTTTCATATTTTTATAGTTATTGAACTTGCTGAGGCAAGACCCCTGTGAGTGAATGCTCAGCACCCCATAATTTATGTGGTTACTAGTCTGTCAGACATCATCTGCCCTGTTTCCTGTCCTGCACATAGTCTGTGGGTGTTGTGTTGTATTGTTTCTGATGATTCTTTCTCTTGGATCAGATGGTTAGTTACCTCAGAGGCTGCACTCTGATCAGTACATGAGAAATGAGTTGCTTCCTTTGTAATTCTGTCTTTCATGCAGATTTCTAGGGCAATCTGTCTCATGAACTTGAGCCTCCTTGCTCTCCTCCATATTTTAGCTGTGTCTTCTCATACCAGGGTTTTGCTAGCCTTTTCTTGACTTAGGATTCACCAGAGAGACAGAACCATATTTTTTTCTTAAATATATTTGCTTGTAAAATTACTGAGGCTTACAAGTCCCAACTTTGTCAGCAGACAGAAAAATCCAGAAGCTAATGTCACAGCTTAGTATCAAAGGTAGTCTGTTGGCTGTATTCCCATTTGATTGATATGACAATTTATTTGTTTTAATTGTCAACAACACAATCTAGAAGTATCTGGGAAGAGTCTTATCGAAGGATTGTCTAGATCAGGTTGGGCTTTTGGTATACCTGTGATGAATTATCTTGATTTATTTAATTGAGGTTGACACGTGTCCATGATGAGTGTCAGCATCCCCTAAGAAAACATTGAACTGTATAATGGTGGAGAAATCAAGAGCACTAGCATGTATTTGTTAATTCATTACTCCCTGCTCTTGACTCCAATGTACTATGAGTAGATACTTCACATTCCTGCCACCTTGGTTTCCTCACTACAATGGCATTATGAGCTAAATTAAGTTCTTTCCCCACTAAGTTGATCTGACAGAGTATTTTATAACACCACCACCGACTGGATGGAGATCACACACAGTGTGGAGGGCAATGTACTTTACTCAGAGTCTTCCAACAAATAAAAGTTAATCCCAACCCCAAACAACATCACAGAAACACTCAGAATATTTTTTAATTGAATATCTGGCTATCCTGGGTAGTACAGTTTAGATGAGTTGACACAAGATTAACCATCACACTCTCCTTCCATAGCAATCTGGATACTCTCTTGAGGTGGACGTCCTGAGTAATTCCAGAAATGAGCTGATTCGATTGCTCTTCAACATTCAAAGAATAATAACTTATCTTTGTTTCTCAGTGTTTTGCATTATAAGTGTGCATCTATCTTTATCTATCTATCTATCTATCTATCTATCTATCTATCTATCTATCTATCTAATCTAATCTATTACCTTTTTACCTATCTCTTGGTTTTTCTTTTTCTGTTTCAGTCAGAAACATAAATCTAATCTCCTTTATTTCATGATATCTCATTTGAATACGTGTGTGTGTGTGTGTGTGTGTGTGTGCGCGCACGCACACACACACACACACACACACACACACACACACACACACATCTGGTTTTGTTTTTTGGATAGTTTTCTCTATGTTGTTCCATTTCCAAATTCTTTATTCTTTTTTTTACAGTATGTAATCTGTTGTTTATCTCATCTAACTAATTAATTTCAGGCATTGTAGTTGTTGCCTCTAGAATCCCAGACTGAGACTTTAAAAACATATTCCATGTGTTAAACCTAGATTTTCAGCCTTTAATTTATTGAACATATGAAAAATCATAAAATTGTTTTAATCACCTACCTATTACTTGCATCTTCTGTTGATTGTGTTTCTTATTATTATGGGACACATTTAGCTATGTGTTGTGTCAGGTACTTTTGGATGGGATGCTAAACATTTGGAATGTTGGTTTTCGTGTGATTCATGTAACATGTGTTCCTAAAATGTTCTTTTTGTGTGTGTGTGTGTGTGTGTGTGTGTGTGTGTGTGTGTGTGTGTGTGTGTGCTTCAGCTACAGATTTTATATTACTTCAAAGCAGTTAAATAACTTGGGGTTTGTTTTCATTTTTAAGTGGAATCAAAGAAAGCTTGGTCTAATTTTTCTCCATAGTAGAAACTAATCCTCAACAGACCTTTGCCTCATGGCCTACCACATATGAAGTTTTCTACTCTGCCTGGTGGGAACAGACATTATTCTTGCCTCTCTGTGAGGGAAGTAATTAGCCCTTTTAAGCTTGTCAGGTGACTGCATTCATAGTCCTGCCACTTTCCTCCACACAGTTACAGACAACTACAAAGCTAGGAACTTGAAGAGAACTGGATGGATTTCGGTGGCTTTGTCCCCCATGTGGCTCTCTCTACTTCTTCAACACCTAGCCCTGAGAATCCCAGTTGTTCTAGTATATCTGCACTCCAGTTTGATTTCTCAGTGCAGATAGACTGTTATCTCTAGGTCGCATCTCGCATGTGGTGGCCTGAGCTCTCTTTCTAGACAATATTCTGGGAGAAATAATGCAATTTAACTTATTTGCTTCCTGTCTCTGACATTTCCTCACCATTGTTGTCTCATATACCATGTTTTGAAATGACTTCACAAATTCTGCACAGTATTTTATTTGTCTCAGAGACAAGGTATATCCAAATCATCTAGAACATTTCTTACATTGCTATCTTGACTACTGCCTTAGTTAGGGTTTCTATTCATGTGAAGCGACACCATGACCACAACAACTCTATAAGAGTTCCTTTATGAAAGGAAATGCTTTTCCTTTATAAAAAGAAAGCATTTAATTGGGACTGGCTTACAGTTCAGAGGTGTAGTCCATTCTCATCATGGCAGGAAGCATGGCAGTGTTCAGGCAGACATAGTGCTGGAGAAGAAGCTGAGAGTATTATCTGAATCTGCAGGCCTCAGGAAGAGACTGTGAGCCACTAGCTGGCTTGAGCTTCTGAGACCAGTGATGCACTTCCTCCAACAAGTCCACATCCACTCCAACAATGCCACTCCTAATAGTGTCACTCCCTATCGGGGCAATTTTTATTCAAACTACTACAACCAGAAATTAGAAAGACATTAGATATGCTGAAACCAAGTTTTAGTGAAACATAACAGTATAAGCTGAAGTCAGTCATTAAATAATGATCATAGAATGTAGGAAGCTCTATTCCTTGAAAGAAGAGAAAGTAGAATAAGAAGCTTGTATTTATTTTGTGTATGTTAGAATGAGGAAAGATCCATAAAACCACCCAGAATCCCACCAAGGTCAGCTGTTGGCTGTGCTGAGGCTCTGCACCTGAGCTTATATGCCTCGTCTACCTATTCCAAAGCTCTGAAGACCTATTGAGTGTGAAACTCCCGTGATACCATGCAGCTATCATAGGCATATGGTTGTAAAGGTATCCCACCAATCTTCACTCAGTTCTAAGCATTGGAAGAGAAAATTTGTGTTAGTTTCTTAGCATTGCTATAGTGTTTTCATACATTTGGCAATTATCACAGAGTGAAATTCATTCTTTCAAAACCTCAGAGGCTAGAAATACTAAATCCAGGTAGGTACCAGGAGGCGCACACTCCCCTAAGACTCCAGGGAGGAGTTCTTTACCTCTTTCAGCTCCCAGTGTCCCTTGGTCTATAGCAGATAAAGCTATAGACCAAGATAACATGGTTTCATTTTCACATGGCCTTCTGCCTGGGGCTGGAAGTTACTAAATGCTCCAAATTCCTCACATGGCTGGAGCCTTAAGAAAGACTTCTACATTGCTGGCCCTGCATCTCCACATCCTTCTGTGCTCTCCAAAGTGCTCCTCTCAACCACACACTTACCAGCTCTCACTAAAGAAGGCTTTAGGGTTCTAGGTAACAAAGTAATTCTGCATCTAGGTGCCTCAGCCCAATCCTGGCTCCATCATACAGTAACTTTGTAAATCCAAGGAAGCTTCACCACATTGTAGTTTCCTTTTCTCTTCTGGAAACTCCAAACAAGGTTATCATTACCTCATGTGTTTGTTCTGAGGGTTTTAAAGATTTTATTTATTTATTATGTATACAGTCTTCTGCCCGCATGCCAACAGAGGGTACCAGATCTCATTCAAGGTGGTTGTGAGCCACCATGTGGTTGCCGGAAGTTGAACTCAGGACCTCTGGAAGAGCACTCAGTGCTCTTAACCACTGAGCCATCTCTCCAGCCCCCTGTTCTGAGGGTTTTAATAATTCAGCAAACAGACAATACTTAAAAACTGGGTTAGATCTATAGTCATTGATACCCAAACGTTACTTAGTGTCATTGGAGAAGACCACCAGGGTTCCTTGTCAGAAGACTGGAACAATGTAAGTGCACATTCAGTTTGCTTTTAGTGTCTGGAGTTTCCCCACTCCTTTTTTTTTTTGCAGGATATTAAGTTTTTAAAAGTTGTCATTTCATAGAACATGTGTGTCTTCATATAATTTTCATGTGTTTAAGACTTCACATTCAAGTTATGCATTTCCTGAAACTTCAGCTTATCTGAAAGTAGAAATCTTACACAGTGCTGTCTTAACTGGAAATCAGGGAAGGAAGTTCCTCCTTGAGAGAAGTCAGTTACCTTGGTTCAGACAAAGGGGTGAAGTACACAGAGCTTAAGTTTCTGAGAATTTTCTTGATAAACCTGCCTGGATTGTTTTTAATTTGGCTTCAACCAAAGCCCTGAATAAATTACGGAAGCTGTGTGACTGATTTCTGGCCCAGAGTGCATTAGATATGAGAGCTTACATCCCATAAACTCCCTGTGTATGCTGGCCTGACATTGCACCTGAGGGACAATGAAAACACTCATCCCCAACCTCAAATTCTCCCTGTGGGTTTTGTCTTTTTTGTTTCTTTGTTTTCAAAACAGTGTTTCTCTGTGTAGCTCTGGCTGTCCTGCAACTCATTCTGTAGACCAGGCTGACCTCGAACACAGAGATTCATATGCTTCTGCCTCCTAGTGTTGGGATTAAAGGTGTGTGCCTCCACCCTCTGGCTGGTCTGTCATTTTATTCCCTCACTTCCTCATTCATTCACTCTGGAATAAAGTTCTTATGAGGACTGTGGTCAGAATAGTATCTGTGTCCTGCATATTCTATATGAGTATATTTGTAGGAGTGTCTGGGTATGTTTTTGTGCTTGCCAAGTGTGTGCAGATTCATCTGTATGCAGTCAACCTGGGTGTCATTTCTCAGGTACCATACATTTTGTTTGTTTTTGAGACAGGATCTCTCCTTGGTGTGGAACTTATCAAGTAGGCTAGGCTGGTTGCCAGTGAACCCTGGCTCTATCTCCCAGTGCTGGGAACAGCGGTGTTTGACCACACTAGACTTTATTCAAACAAACAAACAAACAAACAAACAAACCATGAGTTCTGGAAATGGAAAACATGTCCTTATGCTTTTATGACAATCACTTCACTAATTGACCTATCTTCCTAGCCCCATTGGAAATACGTTTGACATGTAGGTTCAAGTATAAAATGTGGGGTGTGAAGGGAAAAAAAGCAATGGTTAACAAATACTAGGCTTTTTGATTAAGTAGTTGTTGGAAGTGTCATTTGCTACAGAATGTATAGACTTGCAGGACCAGTGTGGTAGGATGAGAGCCGTGATGTGGCTGTGCAGTTTGAAATGTCTACCAATCATACAAGAGGAGAGGGTAAGTGGGCATAATCTCAGTAAATAGCTCCATATTGGAGTTGGTTTGGGGAGTCCTGTGCATATCCATGCATGAGCGTGCATGCGCGTGTGTGTGTGTGTGTGTGTGTGTGTGTGTGCGCGCACGCGCGCGCGCACACACACACACACACACACACACACACACGTTGTACTCATTGAGACCCTCTGGAGAGAAAGGATCTATGAGAACCAATAGCAGAGGCTTCAGATCCACAGAGCATCCTCACATTAAGGATGCTGCAAAGATCCTTAAGGGTCCCAAGGGACGATGGAGGCAATGAGGCCAGAGGAAAATTGGGTGAAGGTCATATTCTCCAGGCTTAGAGGAGAGAGTGTTAATAGAGGGGTGGTGTGATCAATCAAGTCACATACTGGATAGAATTTCAATTAGATGAACATGGTGAACTGACTAGCAGAAGAATAAATAGCAAGAAGAAAGTTATTTTAGACCTTGTGAAGGAGATCCCCAGGGATCAGAGCTGGGGATAAAAGCCACGTGGAAGGAAGAGTTTGAGGGGTAAATAGAAGTGTGAGAAGTAGAGGCAGTGAATCTGACTATACACAACTCTTGTGAGGCATTTTGCTATGAATAGGAAAAAGATACACAATGGGAGATGGTAAGGAATCAGCTCAAGGGCTCAATGGGAGGCCTTATCTGTCTGTCACTCTTCTGCAAATAGGTGGTACTTTTTCATATTGTTAAGGCATTATTGTGACAATTTCTGTATACATACCCCTATAGGTATAATTAAGATGATGGTGCAAAAGAAAAAGGAAATATTTTCTGGGATGTAGGGTATATTTAAATGAAGGAATGGACTTTGTAGTGTAGAGAGGTATCTGCCTTAAATAATGCAGAAGAAAGTGAAACGAACCTGTAAGGGACCGACAGTGGGTTGATGGATTTGTGTCTAGGGCAGGAGAAAGTATCACAGGTGTGCATGCGGCATAAGAGAGAAGATGCGATTATGTATAGCTAAAATTAGGGTCGAGACAGAAAGAGTGGCTGGAGAAAAGATGTGAAGCTGTCCATTGTGGAAAGGGGACAAGTGAATGAGTGTGGGTATCAGCAGAATTGTCAGATGCTATATATACGCAAATCCAGGATGCTAGTTTTAAAAGGGAATGCAACTGTGTGCATGTGCACGGGCGTGTGCTCATTCAGGTGTTCCCTTCTGGAAGCATTCAGCTGCCCAGGTGCAGGTGCAGTGTACTTGGTGTCTAGGACAGAGTCAGCGGAGGTGAAGTACAACAGGAATGAGTGGCTGGCTGGGGAGATGGCTCAGCAGAACTCTAGTTTTCTTTCTGTTCTTGTGATAAAACATGCCTACAAAAAACAATATAGGAGAGGAAAGGATTCCAGTAGCTTCAACTTTAGGTCACAGTCCACAACTGAAGAAAATCAAGACAGGAGCTCAAGCAGGAGCTGGGAGAAGAAACCTTGGAGGAACTCTTCTTGCCAGGTCATTTCATAGACTCATTCTTAGATAGCCTTCTTATACAGTCCAAAACTAAGGAATGGTGATACTACAGTGGGCTGGGCCCTCTTATATTAATTAATAGACAATTCCCCACAGACAGGCCCATAGGCCATTTTGACTTGGGTAATGCCTCAATTGAAACTCCCTTTCAGATGACTCTATGCTGCATCAAATTAACAAGTAAAGTAACTAAAGCATTTGCTGTGCAAGTGTGAGGTCTTGAGTTCAAATCCCCAGAACCCACATAAAGCCGTACTTGCTTGCAGTTGTCAATAATCCCAGTGTTCTTAATGTGTGTTGGGAGGCAGAGACAGGAGGATCCCCAGAAACTCACAGGCAAGCTGGCCTGGCAAACAGAACAGTGAAAAATCAGGAACCTCCTCTCAAATAAGGTGGTGGATGAGGACCAACACCTGGTGCTCTAGTCTCATTACTCTGGGGAGAAGTAAGGAGTGTTTCTGTCATGTGCCCGATTCCGTAGGGATACAGGGCTTCCCTTCTTTCAGCATTACTGAGTGTGCTATGTTGAGCACATTCAGTCCAGCAGAGATTACATTTGCCCTAACCTTAGAGTTAGGGGAGAGAACCTTTCAGGACACATAGTATTTTGGAGCCTGTAACAGCAAGTCTCCTTCCATGGTGGAGTCCCAATCCAACTTATATCATGCATGGAGAACATGCATTCTGGACTTTAATTTTCCACTTGCTGACTGATCTCCAGGGGTGGAGCCAGCACTCAGTTCATGACCAATTGCTCTTACTGGGAGGCTCTTCTGGCTCTAATCAATCTGTCTACACTTCATACACTCTAAACACACTCAGTAACCTCCCCAGGAAGCAGATTTCACCCCCAGAGTCTCATGTTCTCTGTCCCACTGGCCCTCGGTGGCCAGTGTTCCCACAGGAGTCTTCACTAATGCCTGGCTCTGCCCTTTCCATGATCCCCCGAGAGGAAACACAATACACACTTGTCTGTTCCCAGGGATTCCAGCTCCCTAGGACTCCAGCAGTGGAGTCAGCCTTTGTATTTTTCCAAAATTTCTCCAAGTAATGATGGGAGCTAAGTTTAGAAACCTCTGTTTTCTCTAATTAGTTGAAATAAAAATTAGCACTCATTACTTACTTTTATTGTAGCACCAGTGAATATCATGTAACTATTACCTCATCTAATCACCTCTAAATAAACCAAGAGAGTATGGGATCATCTTTTGAGGAAAAATTTCTGAGTAGAATTACTGAGTAGAAGGAAGAAGCTGAAATATTCACAACAAATTTTGCTATTTGTGTTTATGAGCTCATTTTCTTATTTATACAGGGCCCCATATAACTCAGGCTGGATCTTGCTTTATAGCCAAGAATGATCTTCAATGTCTAATCCTCCTGCTTCATCTCCCGAGTAACATGATAGAAGTTTATGTGTTGCTCTCAAGATTAAGCCTAGTTATTCATGCCTACTAGGCAAGCCAAGTACACCACACATTGAGTACATTTTATACTGAGTATACTGTATAAGCTGAGTAAATCCTATACTGGGTACACTCTACAAGGTGAGTGCATTCCCAGCTGAGTACACCCTACACTTAGTACACTCCACAAGCTGAGTACACCCTAGACTGAGTACACTCCACAACCAGAGTACATACCCAGATAAGTAATTCTATACTGGTTACATCCTACAAGCTGGGTATATCTCCAGTGGAGTACATCCCACACTGTTACACTCTACAAACTGAGTACACCACATACTGGTACAATCTACAAACTGAGTACACCACACACTGGTACAATCTACAAACTGAGTACACCACACACTGGTACCCTCTATAAACTGAGTATATCCTACACTGGTACACTCTACAAACTGAGTACATCCTTCACTGGTACACTCTACAAACCAAGTACATCCTACACTGAGTACATTCCACACTGGATACATCCCACAATTTGAATATATCCCCAGCTGAAAAGAACTAAACTTTTTAAGCTTATGTATTTCTCTAAAAAATGAAGGTAGAAATGTGTTTTATGGAGTTTTTAATACAGACTGAACAAATATTTGGGACATTGACATATGCAAAATACTTGTATGGGGTATTGTTTTGGTTAGGATGAAAGCAGGAGCTCACAAGATATGTAGTCATGTTTGAAGGAGAGAATTAGAATGAGTATGATGTAGTCTCTGTAGAACTTTTTTACTTTATATAGTTGATGAAGAATTGTCACCAATGGTTCTTCAGAATATGTTAGCTGTCACATCTCTATGCATGCATACACACACACACACACACACACACACACACACACACACACACACACACACACACACCAGACCTAGAGAAGGGGCCTTGTAAGGTTTCTCACATTCGTATTGGCATGTCAACTGGTATTGCCATTATTTGGGTCTTGTTTAGGCAACATGTTATTGATTATTTCATGAGTGCTGATTCCCTGCAAAGACAGAAGACAGTCTTACAGCAGATGGCCAGGTGAAAATCTACTGGTAACTCTTGACTACTGGGAGAGAGAGAATCAGTCTTACTCAGGAATGAGCTCTCTGATGGGCTATCACATAGTGACTGATCATATACATGTGAGCAATGCTAAATAGACCCAGCAGGCAGCAATTTTATGCTTATTTGTTCATACATACATACATACATACATACATACATACATATACACATATATATGTAACAATAATAAGTAAAGAAAAAGAAGCAACGAGTTTGAGAGGGTGTGGGAGATGTGAGAAGAACTGAAGGGAGGGGAAGGACAGGGAGACAATAATATAAACACAGTAACATATATATGAATATTTTTAAAAATTAAAAAGTCATAGCAGGATAAAATCTGTTTATATCAACATTTGAATACAATACAAAGGAAAACAAAAGCTGTTCAAAACATCAGCAGCAACAACAACAACAACAACAAAACAGAATTAGAGACTGTAGCTAGCTGCCTTGGGTTTTTCATTAGGTGGGCTCTGATTTATCAATATATTTTAGCTGTGGAGGCCCATGATTATTATTTTTGTTGAGGTTGTATCTAAATTCCAAGATGTCATTTTTCGTTATTTAAAGCAAAGTAATCTTATCCCTACTCTGCCCTTCTGCCCTTTCACTCCCTCCTCTACTTCCTAGGGAAAATACTTAGGAACTAGTCAAGGTGCATTTGGCATTCCCCTTGGGCAAGGCACTCCTGTTTGACTGTTTGAGTAAGTTTGGGATTTTCATTTTGTCCTGAGGTCAATTTGCCCACCCCAGGGATGACACTTCTTTGATGAACTGTCCTGGTACAAGATAGATAGTTGGTGCAGGTTGACAGCAACGAGACATTAAAGATGGAAGATACAGTACAGAGCAGACCATTTCATCCGCCCAGCCCTGACAGAGGACCCCTGGAATGATCTGTCTTCTCTGGGCTGTTTCGTTTCCTTTGCTGGGAAAGCCCCCACTGCTTGACATTCTTCCTGTCTGTCATTTCTCTGATGCTTAGTGTAAGAGAATCTTTTCGAGATTTCATCTCAAGTCCCTTAGTACTTGATTGCAGTTCTCTCTCCCAGACTAACTTCAGGACATTGTATCTCATGTTTTAAAGTTTCCATTATTCTTCCATAAGTGTTGGTGCATTTCTTCTAAATGTTGCCGTCTTCAGAAATAGGGGCCTTAGCTCTTAGAATGTGAGTGTAGCATAGCTTTGGAATTACCCTGACTCTTTAGTGAAATGTACCCTTAGTCTGTCACCTTTGAAGTAATTCTTCAAATAATTTATTTAAAAGGGACATTTATTTAAAATGGATATATGTCTAAAATTAGCCTACAAACGAATACCTTTCATTGTGGCATTTCCAAACAAAGTTTGTTTCTGCTGATTGTTTTCACCTCTCTTCCCCCATCTCTCTGCCACTCTCTGATCCCTACCCACCCTAGCAGCTTTCTACTCACTTGCAAGCCACTGAGTCATATTGCCCTCCCACGCCTTTCCCCATGCTCCCTTTTCTTCTCTAATGCAGATGGACACTCCTCTCACAGAGGTGTGCACTCTGTCACATGAGCACTTAAAGTTGGGATTGACATTGGAGAGAGAGCATTTGGTATTCATCTTTGCAGGTTGGGGCCACCTACATTAATATGGTAATTTCTAGGTCCATTGATTTTCTTGCAAATTTCATTTCATTTTTCCCCTTACAATTGTCTAAAATTCTGTTGTGCCTATCTGCAAAACATAACTTTATTCATTGCTGGTGGGAGAGTAAATTAGTACATCATTATGAAAATCAGCACAGTGGTTTCTCAACAAAAAATAAATGAAACATAGATCTACTATATGACCCATATGGCCCAGTTGTTTCATGATGTTCGGTGCCCTTCTGTATACTGCAAATATGTGTTGCTTTTATTGGCTGATGAATAAAGCTGTTTTGGCCTGTGGCAGGGCAGAATATAGCTAGGTGGGAAATCCAGAGATCTGGAGAGAAAGAAGGCAGAGTCAGGGAGATGCCAGCAGCTGCTGGAAAAGCAAGATCTGAGATACAAGGCTTGAGCCTTGTAGTAAAATATAAACTAATAAAAGTGGGTTAATTTAATTGTGAGAGCTAGTCAGTAATATGCCCTAGTCATTAGCCAAACAATTATAATTAAGCCTCTAAGTGTTTATTCAGGAACTGGTAGTACCACATCTGGGCATATACCTAAAGGATTCTGTATCCTACCACAAAGATACTTGCATCCATATTTAATACTCCTCTACTCAATAGAAAGGTAATGGTATCAGCTTGGATGTCCAATCAACAGATGAATGGAGTTGTTGGCTTAAGTGCAAAGTCTAAAGGCTATGTCGGTATTTATCCTACCTTGTTACAAAGTCCCTGGCTCAGTAGCTGTAATCTCTCTTTGAAGAAAATAGGTGGAGGGAGTAAGAGGAGAATATGGGATGCCTTGGAATAGTATTTTTCCACAATATAAAGGACATTCTATTTCCACATACTTCAAGATTTTCTTGTCTATAATAGTTCAGCTCTGCAATAAATTAATATTAAAATAGAACCATGGCACCAATTTAATAAACGTAGTATACATGGATGTCAGATTTAATGTAGATGACTCCTTCCTCCTCCCATGTTTCTCTCCTTTCTACCTCCCTGTGTTCTTCTTTGTCTCCTCTGTCCTGTTTCCACCATCTGTAATGAATCCACCCCCCAGGGGGGGCTTCTGATTGCTGTTCTTCCTACCAGATCAGGTTTTCAGGGTTCTACTTGTCCACAGCTTCCAAGGTTTGAGTCTGCTGGGGAGCTGGCAGTTTGATTCTCAGTGCCTGCAGACAAATTCAGGAAGGGCTGTTTTATATTGCACAAGTCTCTCTCGTGTATGTGTGTTTATGCTCTGTAGTCAGTACAGCATTATGGCTTATTTTTGTTTTTTGTCTCCTCCTCTTCCACCTGCTCCTCCATTTTGAAGATTTAGGCCATTCTAAAATTGAAGCTCACTTTAGTTCCTGGCTCTATCAACTGCCTTACAGAGTACCTTGGTGTACATTGTATTTTCTGTATCATATGCACAACAACTGTGAGCTTATTCCGTACTCTAAGTTACTATGCCTTGATATGCAATCCACAGGGCTTTCCTTTTGTGATTCCTAAAAGATTTTAAACATGGATTGCCGTGATATTAAATTTCTCATTGTGAAGTGCATCATCTACAGAGAAGAGTATATATATATATATATATATACTGACTTAAAGAAATACTGAAATGAACTCATGAACAACCAGATTTCCAGAAGTATAACAATACAAGCACTTCTCAGTATACATGACCTATAGAGCTCATGCCTGCTTCTCCTACTGAGTCATCTAGGATCTGGATTCTGTGTTGTCCATTTTTCTTAGTGTCTCACACACATTTGTTTCTCTAAACAGACTATTGTCTGTATCACTCATATATATATACATATATAAAGGTGAATCTAAAAAAGATTTTTGTACATAGCACTATTCACAGTTTTACTGTCTGTGGCTCTCTATTTTACACATGTAATTATTCAATTATTTCCAATTGTCCTGTTTTTAATTTTTTGTTATTATAAACAGTGCATTTATGAATTTCCTTGTAATTGTCATCTCAGGTAGACTTGCTGGGTTGTGGGGTCTACATCTCTTCAACTTTCTTAGGTATTTATTGCAATTTATTTTACAAACTGACTGTGCCAGTTTACCTTCTACTCAGCAGAATATAATGTACAGCTTTGCCTCCTTTTAGCACACATTTCAGGTTCTGCCAATCCATTGCTTGAGTAGTTGTATCTCACTGAGGTTTTAGTACATCCCTGGTCACTGGTGAGTATTGTTTACTGTTGCTGTTTAATTTTCTGGAAAATGTATGCCAAGACTTCTTGCTAATTCCCGTATTGTCTTTTACCTTTGACTCTTGATCTGTGGCTTATTTTTTCTTGACTAAGAATCTTCTATTAAACTGATGTGTTATAAGTATTTTCCTAGGTTGTGGCTCACCTTTCATTACTTTCAGCCTGTTATCTTTTGTTGAAAGCCAATCCTGGTTTTCTGGGGGAGTGTGTGTGTGTGTGTGTGTGTGTGTGTGTGTGTGTGTGTGTGTGTGTGTGTGTGTGTGTGTGTGTGAATTCTAATTTTAATATAGTTCAATATATCAACCTTTTTCTTGTGGGCATTTATTTTGAGTTAAAAAGTCTTTTCTACCTTCAATTTACATAGGTCTGCACTGTCTTACGAGTTTGGGTTTTGCCTTTTACTCTTAGGTTATAATTCTGGCTGTAACTAACATTGGCTCATTCTAGGAAATGAGTATCTATTTTTTTCTACATGGCCAAGTCATTCTCTCTATGTCATTTGTGTGTAGAGTCAGATTTGTGGTACATTAAGACACTAGGTGTATGGGAGTTTTGCTTGTATTTGTCCATTCACAGATCCCTGACTCTCAAACTGCACAGTCTGTTATAATTCTTGATGAAGCCATATATGTATGGTTTTATTTTCTTTAGCTACATATTAGTTATTCTTCAGTTTTTCAATATCAGAAGCAGAGTTAGCTTAAAAATGAAGATTGTGATTTTAGTTTTTTGGAAATTGAATTGTGAGAAAAATTTTGTGAACAATTCTCATTCTTGAATGTATAACATATACCTGTCAATTTATTTAACTTTAAAAAAATGTTTTTTTTAAATCACATCTTCCAGTTTGAATGTAAAGGTTTTATTGCCACACATTTTGATATTTATTCCTTGAATATTTTGTCATTATTAGTAGTACATATAATGCTTTATGATATTTTCTTGCTCCTTATAACTGTGCATTGAGCTCTGTATTGATCTTTTTTTACTGGAAACATTACAAAGTTTCCTTACTAATGCTTCCAATTAACCTTAATAGCTTTTAAGATTTTCTGTATAGACAATTGCAATATCTGAAAATAATGAATTATAATTTCCTTTATCATAATCTTGTATCTACTATATTTTTGTAGTCAAATTGAGCAGCCTAGTTTTCAATATTCTGTTGCCTAGAGGTGATGACAGTAGGCTTTAAAATCTTATTTCTAGTATGAAAGAGAATGCTATTAATATATCCCAAGAAATCTAGAGTTTACTGTAGTCTTGGGTTTTGGTAAATACCCTTTTGCCAAATTTGTAAATCATATCTATTGCAAATTTTCTAAGATTCTGTTTTTTTAACATCATGAATATCAACTGAACTTTATCAGGTAATTTCTACTGAGGTGACATTTTGTGTATATGTGTGTGTGAGTAACAGGATCTTGGTACATAGTTTTGGATGGCCTATAACTCACTCTGTAGACCAGACTGGCCTTCAATGTGCTTAGATCTGTGTCCTGAATGTTCAGATTATAGCCAACTACTATTATGTTTGATTTTTTTTCTTAGTAACTTACTAAGTCATCCTATCAACAGATTTTTATAATACTGTAAAAAAATTAAGGTTTTTCAGTGAATCTCATTTGTTAATGAAGTATTGTCTTTCTATACATCAATGAATTAGGTTGTTAATAGATTTAAAACTTAAAATCTAAGTATATAAATAGGGTCTGGAGAAATGGCTCAGTTGGTAAAGTGCCTTTCATACAATCATAAGGTCACATTGCTACTACCCAAATTAATGATCTTGGCATAAAAATTAATTAAACAAATCTCGGCATGGTTTGCATGCATACGTAATCCTAGTGTTGGAGAGACTGAGACAGGAGGATCCCTGGAGCTCCTTGGACAGTCAGTATAGCCAGTTGGTGAGTGTTGAGTTCAGTGTTAGATTCTTACAAAGGAATGTAGCACAAAGAAGACATTCAGCCCTCTGGCCTTCGTGTAAATGCACATATACACACACATACATGCACATACATATATTATACACATATACACACCACATAAACAGTTTGGGCATATAATGTTCATGCTTCATAATTTTCTTTTCTAATTTTGAGATTGTAGTCAGATTAGTCCTGCAGGAAGAAATGGGCAGTGTTCCCTCATTTTATAGTTTGTGAATGTGAAAAATTGTATGACTTGATGAATTTCCTAAATGATTAGTAGTGCTCATCTGTAAACCCACCTGAAGTCAGTGCTACCTGATCGGTCATCTGTGACAGATGGCTAGAGGCCCACATGACAGGATCTTCTCTTAGTGCTTTCGGCAGGCACAAGTCTGCTTAATCTAAATCCCCACCCATGGGTCTGAAGGAGAGTCTGCAGTTTGTTTTCTGTGCCTAGAATTAAACTTAAATGACTGATGGGTTTGGGGGAGGTTTTCCTGGGGACCAAATGAGTGCAACTGTGGACCAGATTGTATTAGAATCAAAGCAGTTATTCTTTAAGCCACTGTTGTTGTTTAAACATTTACAACCTGTTTGATTAGTGCTAGATTAATGGAATGTAAAAACGTTGACCTTTGAGGGCAATTTCTATCTTTCTTATAAAAATTTCTCTAATTTGCCCTATCAGTTGGTATGGGATTTACATGGAATGCATTTAATATTCTTGGGCTCTTCTATTTGGTCATTCAACATTCTAATGAAAAGTAATTTATGATAGTATTTTTATTTAGAGAAAATATTTTGTTTCTGGTTCTATTTTCCAAAGTTTTGGAAATGAAATGATAGAAGACAGGCATTCCATTCAAGAGGCAGAAGAAGACACCATGTAGTAAGGCAGATAAGATCCATCTCTCCCTTCCCACTCTTCTTTCTGCTTCAACACAGTGTGCACGATGTCATTCAACATGGTGCTCACTGCCCAGGGTATTGACTCTTTTACTTTCTCTCTAGATAATGGCACTGGACATCAGTGAATAAATTCAGCACAGCATCTGGAATTGCAGGTTATGTAGACATCCTGGGGACCTTCTCTGATACCTGTGCAAGGAAGCAGCAGGACCTTCACACAATAAAGCAACCCCAAACTGGTGATTTCTCCAAGGTTTGTTAATGTTCAGATGCTCAGGACATAAGAACAGAAACGTGATAAAAACACAAGGAGGTGGGCCTCGGCCCTATCCCAAAGGACATGGCAGACTCTGAAGACCCCCTATGGAAGGCCTCACCCTCCTGGGAGAGCAGAAAGGGTATGGGATAGGTAGGGTGTTAGTTGGAGGGGAGTAGGGGAGGAGGAGAGGCATTGGGAACTGGGGTTGACATTTAAAATAATCTTGTTTCTAATTTAAATAAAAAATGGAGAGAAAGAAGAAACACATTGAATATCAACATCTGTCAACACTGTGTGCTGTAAGGAAATTGATATGAAAGAGAAATATCAAGTGGTCTTCCAGTTTATAAAGAACTTAGAATATGACCATGAATATTAGGCTACTAGGGTAGTAAGTGAGAGAAAAAATAATCCACTAAGCTGTGAGGCACTGAACACTTGCCTCAATTTTGAGAACTTTAACACAGTCTCATATACTAAATGTGGATATACTAAAATGGATAAATTATGTGAGGATAGGGGTTTTTATTTGTGTGTTCATATAAAACCCCCAGAGTCTATAATAGCACTGGAATATCATAGATACTGAGGAATCTAAGCAGGATTTTGAGTTAAACACAGTTACCCTTAACCATCTACCAGTTGTGTGACTTTGCAAAATCTTTTTATCTGGCTTCATTCATATCCTCTATAAAATGGGAGTGACAGCTGTACCATCCTCCTAAATGAAGAGGAAAGGCAAATCATAGTATTAAGTGTTAATAATTAAGAGAGTTAATAAGTGGCATCTATTTTTATTTTTTATTTAATTTCATTTACTTATTGTCACACCTACTTATAAAACATGATGTCTTAGTAGAAGTAGTTGTAGTGCTTCAGAAATGAAAACCCTTAATTTATTTTAAAGCTATCTTTAATTCTGATTATTAATAGTTATGAATAGCTTTTCCTTAATTGAGATAAAAAATTGAATTTGAATAGCACTTAAATATAAGAAATAAAGTATATTGATTGAATAAAACCTATTCATTTAAAACTACATTATTTTAATGACATTATTAGCTCAAATTATATCAGAGACTAAACATAGTCACAGAAGAATTGTAATTAACATTCAATTTTTTTTCAGGTGTGAGTCTGCATGACTATATGCAGTTGAATCCTAGAAATGTGGATGAGAAAACTAACAGAAATATTCTAGGGATAAAGTGTCCTGTGTTTGCCGTCATGTCCAATTGTAGTTCTTGCATAGAAACACAGAGAGCAATAATGCTGAAATACAAAAGAGTCAGTACGTTTTCAGCCTAGGTTGACATCATTCAAGTCTCACACACAACTGACATTTGTTCAATAATGTTCAAGTATGTCAAAGAATCTGTGAAAGAAAGTTTGATATCTCTAGCAAGCTTAAAGTCAAGTTGTATACCGGGAAAACATGTTTCAGGCAGATGTTCTCAGTTGAAACCTTGCTTTAGAAAGTAGAGGAAAGTGTTCTATTAATAGACTCTATTTATAGAGCATCATCTGTGCTTGTCTCTTGGTCACTAATTCATAGACAGGTTTACATAGATTTCCTTATTATGTAAAACACCTGTATTCACTACTAGATTTTAAGATAGATAGATAGATAGATAGATAGATAGATAGATAGATAGATAGGGAACTAGCTAGCTATATTTGTTTTCTGTGTACATGTATATGTGTTTTGTTTATTTGCTTGGGATGTAGTGGAAAAATGAGATCTCTACTAAATAGTGACTAAAAACCCTGGGAGTAAACTCCTTTTGCTCTCTTGTTACCATTTCTGGTAACATTTCACTTACTACCTTTTACCCTCTTTATCTGTAGCCTTATAGACTTATGACTGCTTTTGGGGCATGGTTTTGATTTTCCTTCTGTGTGCCATCTCTCAAGAAGAGACCCTTCTCCCATCATCCTTTGCCTTTACATTCTACTTGTTCATTGTGATTCAGCTCAAATGGTGGCCTCCTTGTAGTCTTCATTCTATAGCCAGACTTGATTTCCTTCTTATGTAAAACACCTGAATTTATTAATAGATTTTTAAGATCCTGCAGAGGAAAAAAAATGTATCTTTCCAGGAAACTTTTATTTCCCAGTTAAACTTTTATTTCATATGAAAGATGTTTTTTTTTTTCATATGAAATACTCATGTTAATGGCCCCAATTATCCTTCTCATCAAATATGCATGACTATGTCACATACCTTGTCAGTGTCCTCTTTCTCTGGGAAGAGAATTATTCTCTACCCCTTAGCTTTCCCATCCTGTTTGCTGTGGTTAAAAGCTATGTGATAAGGGCAGAGACTTGGACAGTGCTGTTGGAACTAACCGCTTGCTATTGTGCTTCAGACATTGCCATGACAGTGCCGTGATGAGGGTGAGCCTGAGGATAGGCCATGTGTGGAACAGAGTTGCTAAACAAGACTTGCAGAGTCACTACCAACCACAGACATATGAGCAAGCCAGTGGAGGTCACTTAGGTTGGAAAAGCAACCATGTGAGAAATAAAAGAAACCCAATAGTTCCAATTGTTGAGATTTTTGCTGTTGTTTTATGCACAGCAACTTTATAACAATAGGTAATGGGAGCTGGCCTTGGCAGCACATGCTGTAAGCTTAGCACTTGGGATGCAGGGACAGGAGGACAAATACGAGGTCACTCTTGGCTACATCTTGGGGAGGGGCAGCAGAAATAGCAACAACAACAAATAATATTAGTCAATGGATATAGTACTCAATAAATTTCTTGGGATACATTCAAATAAATAATTTCTCACATTCTAAAATTAAGTATTAACTAATTTATACACACTTAAAATGGGGAACAGTGATCTTTAAGAGACACTATTTATTAAGTAAAGATTCTAATGGCACCAACAGCATGCTATGATTCCAGCAAAGATAAACTGCAGAGAAAATGGCTAGGTACCCAATATTGAAAGATAGCAATCTAACAACACTTCACTGGGTTTGGAAACAGCAAATGGACACTTGTAAGAAGCAGTATAGTAAGTGTGAGCATGAAGGGAGATTGGTAAATGAAGGACCAGAGCCTCTATCATTACCAGTGTCTAACTGATTTTCAGTTTCCCAAGGTTCTTCTTAAAGCGGAAGGGTGAATAAGGACCCTCTGGTGACTATTAGTGAGAAACAGGGGTTGATGCTGATCATGCTGACAAAGGTTCTTTCCTACTCTGACTCTGTCCAAACTTCTTTCATGATAATGAATTTGAACTTTAAAATTTTGTTTCTACCACTTTAGTATATTTCAATTACATATTATTTAAGCTTATGTGAATTACCATAGCTTGTGTGTGGTAGTCAGAGAGACAATTTGTGGGAGTTGGTTCTTTCCTTCTACTGTGTGAGTCCCAGGGGTTGAACTCAGGTGAGCAGCTTTGGCAGCAAGCTCTTTTACCTGTTGAGACATCTTTCTTTCTGAGTCATAATAAGATTTTTTTCAACACAAATACCATAGGAATAAAGCAAAAATTATTATACACATCAGAGGAGACAGTATATCATTTCTCTTTTCTCTGAAGTCAATGTTCAGTTCTTGTTAAACTCTGCCAGTGACCTTGTGCTTATGAAAAGTATACTTACCATCATGTCTTATTTTTCTCCTCCGTTCAGGTTTGTCATGTAAACAAGGGTATGTATTAGTTTTCCTTCTCCCTCCACCGTTCCACAGACAGATGGTATACAGACAGATTAAGTGGTTTTCTGAAGATTACCCGAATCATGATTGGTAGAGCTAGAGATAAGCAACCAGGCTGGCTGCCCTGTGGCACATCCTACTAGATGTGATTACCTCCTTATGGAGACATACACATGCTTGTTCCAAAAGTCTAATACCAATGGAGGAAAGCTCTCTATCATTGCACTTCCTGTAACCCCCCTCCAAGCTATCAGAAAAAGCCCCAGTGCCAAGAGTTGGGATGCACAGACTTGGCTCATGTGTAAGATCTAAACGCTAAATGCGTTGACTGCTGAGCTCAGGTGTCGTGGGGTTGTGAGTCTGCATCTCCTGGACAGAAATGGAGGCAGAACGAAGTGTGCATCTAAATTACTGTCACTTGTTATTGATTTACTGATGGCTTCTAAAAATGTCGCATTTGAACTGTCAGTGAATTTGCCGACTGTTGGCACGGGTGATGAAAGCAAGTGTGAACCATAATTGATTAGGCCTCATTTGCTTATCCATATTATGCTAATTAGATGTGCAATCTTTCCCTTTGTACCATCACCCAGTGACAGAGTAAATCAGGGTGATTGGGATGCAGATAGGATTAGAGGAAAGAATTTAAGATTGAGCAGGCTCCATCTTAACTGAGAGAAAGTTTATTTAAATATACTTCCTTCTAGAAAGAGAGCTCTGTATGATTCTCTTTCTATATATTTTCTCTGGCTGGTTTTGTTATGACAAGTTTTGCTTTCTGGATCCCAAAGTTGAATTTTCTATGGGGGATTCTATTCCTTTGTTAGCGACATTAGTGGTCAGGGTACAGCATGTGTTATGGGGCAGTTCCTAATAGACCAGAGGAGAACAGGATTCTGGGGAGACTTTATCTGATTTCCCACCTACTCTAGGAAAATAAAGATTTTTTTCTCACATTTTCAAAGGCATTATTTGTACCCCAAAGGCTGAGTTATATCTGAATGTTGGATTTTAAAACAAATGTTCTCGTGCCAAGACTCAGCTTCCTTAAAACCATAAAGGTTTCAGGAGAGTTTCATGGCTGATTAGGAGACTCTATTAATCATCAAAGATTTTTTAATGACACAGTAAGTGCCAAGGACCAGAGTATTCCAAATATGGCCATGGATCAACTATGTAATACATTTCCGAAGTGTCTGTTAAAAACATAGACTCTTAAACCTCATCCCTTTCCTTCTGAATCTGTCTTTGGAATTGAATGACCACATGCTAAATAAATTTTGCAAGCGATTCTTACATTCAATCGTAAAATCTGTCACATTTGTATAATTCTTTGGTATTCAGGAAATATAAGACAGAGATTCTGCCTAAAATTAACTTAAAGTTTTACCCAGACAATACTAAAGCTAATAACAAAAACAACAAACAAGATCATTTTAGCCTCGTAAAATTTTAGGGAATGAGAATTCTTTAGAAGCATGCAATCTAGTTGTCAGTTCAAAACTAGCTAGCTAGCTTAATTGTGCAAAGAACCCATTAAGTACATTGTGTCAGTAGGACTGGATGGAAGACTTTAATCTGGCTACCTGATCACTGTCTTCTGAGGAGACCTCTGAGGAACCTGGAGATCTTAGGTTTTCCCTAGAGAACACCTGGGAAAAACAATAAATATGGAGAACAAATCTAAGCATCCATCAACATTAGAGAAGATTCGCAAGTTCATTAGCAATCATGGTTATGCAAATTAAAATAACAACTTTACACTGGTGGGAATGTAAATGAGTTGGCTAGATTGCAAGGTATAGAGTGCTCTTCAATATTGCTCAGGGAAATATAATTTGTAGCATTTTGGGAAAGTTTTGACAATATATGTTAAAAGTAAAAATATACTTATTCTTTGATCCAACGATTCTGCTTCTGGGAATTTATCCTGCAGAAATAAAATCATTAGAATGTACAAGCATTTTATCATACAATGTTTGCAGTTGCTAAAAACTAAAAACAAATAAATGCTCCCACAAATAGGAAAATGGAGTTTTAGTCTATCCATACAATACAGTCATTAAGGAAATTAAAGTAGATCCATCCTCAATAGTTTGGATGTACCAGAATGCATTTTTAAATGAGAACAGGTCAATTTCAATAACATCAAATTTTATAATGTATGTACATCCTCCATGGAGGTTTATTTCATTGTTATGTTTATAGTTATGTGCTCATGGTGAAGCCTGAAAGGGAATTATTTCATTTGAGGATGAGGTGCAGAGAAAAAGGAGAGGAAAGTTTAAAATTATATTTAAAAAATGGAATCTGCAATACAAAAATAGCACATAGCCCTATCAATGTAAGACTATCTGTGCATCACACATACATATGAGTAAAGAGCTATGGAGGAAGGTATCACCCAAATGATGAATAACAATGAGCTTTTGGGAAGTTTTACTTCTTTTATTATGGCTTTATTTTTATATGAATTGTTTTTCAAAGCACTGTGAAGAACAAAAACAAAATGGAGATTTTAATCAAGACCATAATTTTGTAAATAAGTAGTATAGAAACCTGAGAAGCATGATTTCTGTCTAAACGGGTGTTGAGGAAATGATTAGTCAGGATGAGAACTTCATTCTTGGCAAGATTCACTAGACAACATTGTCTACTGATGCAGTTAGACACGGAGCCATTCCCAGAATTAGGAGCTTACAGGAACTCTCATCTTTCAGGCTCTACTGCCTTGCATGTAGTAGCAGATTGACTCTATTGATAGAAAATTAATCTAATATCTGTGCATGTGTGTGGGAGGCTATCACTGTGATTTCCAAGTTATACTTAAAGAATGGGTAACATTACTTTGTATCTACTTGTATTTACTTGTGTACATATCCATCACACACATTTCTCACTGGTTTGAAACAGAAACAATGGATGTTACTGAATGGCTGAGCAAACATTTCCAGGGGATTCAAGAAACTGCTGGGCCTGAGACTTTCATGGGGCCATTAAGGCATTGAACCATTCAAATATGAAGAGATGCAGGAGATCTGGACGGTATTATGACTTAATAGCTTGTATTTCCATAAAGCCCTAGATTCTAAATAGTTTTCTGCTTACATACATTGTATAGCATAAATATTATATAAGAGAGCCAATATTCCTTACCTAAGGAGATAGTTTTGCAGAAAAAACTATTGGAAATCTTCAAAAGAATATTGTCAGTTATATTTAAAAACTTTTTTATAATTGGTCTTTGGGTTCTGTAAAGAACAATTATTAGTATATAAAGTAACTAATGATGTGATTAAAATACTGCTAGTTTCATGGCTATGGTTATGACAACAAGGGTACAGAGCACAGTGGAGATTCAAACCTGGGTAGGTAGTGTATATGCCAAACTCTTGTGCTAAATGATAACTCTATTTACTGTTAGCCCCGATTAACTATTCAAATCTTAGCGAGCTTGAACTTGAATAAATATCATGTGCCAGAAAGTCACCATAATAAATATTCAGATCTGGGATGTTCAGGGTACAGTCCATTCTCCTGAGCCATGGCTTGGTGTGTGGAAATCCTGTCAACATGGCTCATGCAAGCATTGGGTTTTAGATGGTGAACCTAATGCCTAGAAACCATAGTTCAACATAGCCACTGAATCTTGGAGGTAGAATATTATGTCAACCTACTTTGCCCAACATGAACAATAATGTTATCTTTTCCACTTAATTCTGAAGAAATAAACTTAATTGGAGTTGGATGGTTCAATAATTACAAGAAGAACAAAATCAAAAGTAAAATGATATCATGTAAGATGAGGGAGATGGTTCAGTCGGTAAAGCATTTGGCTTGCATGCAGGAGGATATGAGTTCAATACCCAGAACCCATATAAAGGAGCTGGATGTGGCAGCACACATGTGCCATCATTGCTCCAGGAAGGTGGAGCAAGATATAACCCTGGGCATCCCAAACCAATGAGTTCCAGGCTAGTGAGACACTCTGCCTCAAACAAACAAACAAACAAACAAACAAAGCATGCGGACAGTGCCTGAGAAACTACAAACAACACCAGAAATTATTCTCTGGTCTCCCTTGCATGTACATACATTTACACTCACCTGTACAAATATAAACACACACACACACACACACACACACACACACACACACACACGTACACACATACAAAAATTATAACATAATTTAAAAAAATATTTTTCCCTGTAATAATCCTGGCTACTCAGGATTTTGCAGCTCTGTGGAAAGTTTCTCCAAGTACATGCTGCTAATTACAAGCTGGCTAACCCTACAAACATGCTTTTAAAGTCACTGTTTCTACATCTCTTTCTGGTCCAGCTAAGAATCACACAGCCTGGCAGTTAATCCTTGTGGTTCTCAGAATCTATCGAGTGTGATCCATTTCCACCTGATCCAGACACCTTGATGTCCTCTCAAATCTCCAGGCCATTGACCTCACACAACATTGTCGGTCTCTGCTCTCCCATCCTTTGTAGCTGCGGGAAGGGGATATTAGTACCTTTCTGCCATGAAGATCTTAGTCTGTCTTGATGATGAGGCTGGCTTTCCTTCCTAGAACATTTGTCAGGGGCTGGTTAAGCATCCATCTCATATAAATCTGCCTCCTAAGGATCCATCTATTTCATTTTCTGTTTTATGCAATTTGAAAACCACCTGTAGAGCTTGTTTATCCAACAGATTTCTTGAATATGTTGGGTGAAGTTAGCATGATTAGGAGATACTTGCAATGTATCAGAGAAACAAAAGCACCAAGGAAATAGAGCAGCAAACAGCTGACATGCACAAGCAGCAATTCAGGGTTGGATGTCAGCATAGTGGTTCCCTTTTAAATGACCGAGAATATGCTCCGGAGAAGGAAATGACTTTCAAAGATGTTGGGGAAAATGAGATTTTTCAATTCACTCAGTGACATCCATGATATAGCCATGGTAGGATGGCTCTAGAGCATCTGAGTAGGCAGAAACTCAGTCTTTAGGCAGAGATAACTATGTACTTTAAGAATAGACTATGTGACACACACACACACACACACACACACACACACACACACACACACACTGGTGAAATCTTGGCATTCTCTATTGATCTGAGGTTTTGGCACAGGGGTTAGTGCTTTGCCCACTGTCAACTCCTCTGAGCCCCCATAATCCTTTTGTAATGACCCCAGGCAAGCTTCTGTCCTCAGATCAGGGTAGAATCAATGAAGACGATCCTATCCCATTATGGAAATGAGTGATTCCACTTAATGTATGGGGTGTCCTCACAATTTACTGACCTGAGCTAGAGCAACATCAAACACTATTTTTCAATCCCTTTTATTAAATGTGCAAGGTCTGACTCAGCAAACTGCAGGGCCTCGCCGGCCTCTGGACCTGACTGATGGCGATAACTTCATTTATTAAGTTGATAGGCACACCAGTGCCACATCTCCACCCCAGCCCCCATTTGGTTTCCATCTTCCCTAGTCACTATCATAATATAGTTGAGCAACCGGGCTACTCAAGGCACACCAGGAAGAGCTGCTGATTTGCAAGAAGAGGAAGCATGGGAAATTTTACTAATTTTGGTCTTACTCTCATCATCTTCTTCCTTATAAAAGGCAGAGCAAATGATGTGCTGTGGGGTGAGGAGGCTGCTCCACAGAGTAGAACAGTACAAGGTTTAAAGTCAAACAGTCTGTGTTCCCATCCCACCTGAAGTCATTATCAAAATTATCTGCATAATTGACTGAACTTCGCTAATTCCCTAGTGCCACAATAACCAAGCTATCTGTACTAAAACAACAACATCATATCTCTTTTAGGATTAAAAAATGGTTATGTACACTCAGTTTCAAAACTTTAAAGTTTATGGGCTGTCAAGATGACTAAGTGCATAATGGTGCCTGCTGCTCAGCTCGAAGACCTGTGTTTAGTCTCTAGAATCCACATGGTAGAAGGGGAGAACCAATAATTCCTGCAAGTTGTTCTCTGACTTCCACAGCCACAGCATGGCATGTGTGCACATGTACACACACGCACACGCACACACACACACACACACACACACACACACACACACACACACACACTCTAAATAAATGTAAAAGGTTTCAAAAAGAAAAGGCAAACTTTAAAACTTGAAAATCCCAGAGTGATTTAAATCTTTCTCTCTTTCTTACTTTTACCCTTCTAGATACAATCAGCCAGATTTGAGGTTGAGGGGCCTGACTTAGGAAAGGATGGATGTCTCCTGTAACTTTCTCACTCCATTCTTTTGCCTCTCTGTGCTTAATTTCATGTGTATGGGTACCATGAGACATGAGCAGTGTGGGCAAGGAGAACATACATTATGGTTTAACATATGCTTTTATTGGTTGTCACCGGTTCACTGGCTGTGAGCAGTGGGGACCTTGTATAGCTGGCTTCCTAATGGTGTGAGGCCAGCACCTGGGAGCTCCTGGGTGGGATTTCCTTCTACAAGGATCCTTGCTATAACCTCATACTTCAATTCCTGCCCATAACAATATATTTCAAGGCTTTTGGGATTCCCCCTCAACTACTGACCAGCTTACCTTAGTAGAATGCTTAATCTTCTCCAAGGTCCAGTCATCCTAGAGAAGGCCAAAGACATCAGGACAAGTTCTAGAGGTCAGGGTTCAGCTCAAAAACCCCTGGGATGATGGGACAATGCTAACAATGCATAGCCATTATGTTGCCTCTCTTTACCTTCACTTTCCTCTGCTCAAAAGATTGCAGGTCCAAGGCACCAGTCAGACATGTCTGATCCTCTTTCTGGTAGACAAAGTTAACATTGGGGAACATTTTTATTTGCCTTTTGAAATGTCAAGATCCCCTTTCTGTCCCTCCTTGGGGAGAACAAAAACTTCCATGCCATGTGTCTTTCCTACCAGGCTGGTTATTTTTGACACCAAATTGATTTTTGACTCTGTTTTTTTTTTAAAGATTATTTTCCATTTGTGTGTGGTAGAGCCTGCCTTCAATCTGCACACGATAAGTATAGGCAGAAAAATTTGTGAGTTTGAGGCCAGCATGGTCGACATAGGGATTTCCAGACCAACTGGGACCTTGTCTTTTTTGTGTATTTTTGTCACTTAAAATGATATTTGCTATACTCCTTGATAGGTGCATAGCCCAATCATCATCAGAAAGGTTTTCTCTGGCAGCTGATGGGAATAGAATCAGAGATCCAAACAAAACATTAGGGAAGGAAGGATTATAAGAATCAAAGAGATGGAGGACACCAGTAGAACTTGGCCCACAGAATCTACTAAATACACCTCATAGGGGCTCACAGAGACTGAAGCAGCAAATCACAGAGCCTGCATGGATCTGCACTAGGTCCTTTGCATATAGGCTGTAATTGTGTAGCTTGTAATTTTGTGGGACCCCTAACAGTGGGATTGGAGGTTCTCTGATCTTTTGCCTGATCTTGGGACCCCTTTCCTCCTACTGGATTGCCTCATCCAGCCCTGATATGAGGGTTGGTGCCTAGCCATACTGTAAGATATTTCTGGGAGACCTCTTTTTTTTCTGAATGGAAATGGAGGAGCAGTGGATTTGAAGGAGAGGGGAGGTTGGGGTTAAGAGATACTGGAAGGAGTAGAGGGAAGAGAGACTGTAGTCAGATGTATTGTATGAGAGAAGAATAAAAAAAAGAAAAAATAATTAGATGACAAAATAATAGTTTCCATATCAATTTTCGTTTGGTTGAATCTCTACGTACACCATTTCACTGTTGTGTTTTTTAGCCCCCTGCTACTATTTCACCTCCACTTTGTTGTATTTTCCCAACTCCCTCTCTTAAAGCCTCTCCCCGCTCAGTCACATGACCCTTTTCTAGTATCTCGGTATTTATGCATAGTTACTCTTGAGAAATCCATAGTGGCTGGAAGGTTTCTTTAGAATATGGATTATTTAGCATCTCTTTAAATTTAGTTTCTACTTTAAATCTTACCCACCAGTTCCAGATTAAAGGGAAATATTCCACTGAATATTCTTTTATGTTTAACTTCCATAAACTTGGGGGAAATTTAAAAATTTTATTTGGAAAAATATGAAAGTGCCAAAAAGAAATATATAACAAAGTG